>NC_086319.1:55230047-55914333 GCF_036172605.1 Pelobates fuscus
CTTGTGTGTGTCAGTGAGTTTGTCTGTGTCTGCATGTGAGTATGCTTACTGTATAATTAAATGTTTTACTCTGAAAATACCAATATTTTATATTAGAAAAAACAATATATATATATATATATATATATATATATATATATATATATATATTACTCAATCATCTGGGGTGGCAAGACATAGCCTTACATATTACATGCGACAATATATGGCGCAATGACTTATGGGGCTGGCATAGATTTTTTTTTTCCAGGGCTGCTTTGTATCCCCAGTCCGGCCCTGTAAGAAGCAGACCAGGAAGGGGAGGGGACACCAGGACACCAGGAAGGGGAGGGGACCATTAAGGGGGTGGGGTGTACACCAAGGGACAGGGAGTAGAGGTGAGAGAAACACTAAAGGAGAGGAAAAGGAGGGGGGAAGGGAGATAAACACTAAGGGACAGGGAAAGGAGGGGGGAGAAAAACACTAACGGACAGGGAAGGGAAGAGACCATTAAGGGACGGAGAGAGAGGCTGGATGTTAAAGAAACACACAGCGGGACTTGAGAAGGGGGAAAATAGACACACAGAGAGCCTGGGGGAAAGACAGATGGGCTGGGGTGAAAGAGACACAAGCAAAGGAGCTGGGAAGAGTAAAAGACACAAGGTGGCTAGGAGAGAAGGGCTCACAGAAAGGGACTGGGATCAAGCCAGCCAGCCCACAGGCCACCAGCCAGCCCACAGCCCGGCTAGCCAGCCCACAGGCCAGCCCACAGGCCGCCAGCCAGCCCACAGGCCAACCAGGCCAGTAGCCAGCCAGCCTACAGGCCACCAGTTTGCCAGCCCACAGGCCAGCCAGCCCACAGGCCACCAGCCAGCCAGCCCACAGGCCAGCCAGGCCAGAAGCTAGCCACAGGCCAGTAGCCAGCCCACAGGCCTAGAGCAAGCCACAGGCTTACAGGCAGCAAGCCCACAGCCTGCCAGCCGTAGCCAGCAAGCCACAGCTAATAGGGCCTGGAGGAGATGCTTTCTAACACACTCTCTAAAGGACACTGAGATAGCCTCTGCTAGAAAGACCCCCCTCCTCCATGGCCCATTAGCCCTCAATTGTAGGCCTGGAGGCGACTGGAGGGCCTGGAGACGACTGTTTCTAGCAGAGGCTCACTAATGGACGCTGAGATGGCCTCTGTTAGAAAGACCCCCTTCCAAGCCTATTAGACTCCATTGTAGTCTCTAATGGGGCCTGGAGGGGATTCTTTCTAACACACTCTCTAAAGGACACTGAGACAGCCTCTGCTAGAAAGACCCCCCTCCATGGCCCATTAGCCCTCAATTGTAGTCTCTACTGGGACCTCGAAGGGATTATTGCACTTTTGTTCCTTGTGTCTAAAGATTGTGTAGGGTGTGGCTGGAGGCGGTGTATGGAGGCGGGACAAGGGTGGGGCTTGCTGCGGATAATGGGTGGAGCCTGTAAGAGGGTCCTTGATTTATTTTGCCCGGGGGCCCTGAGGGTTCTCAGTCCGCCCCTGCCCCCTTCCCTGTTAATTTACAGGCCCTATCCACATGGACTGGAACCAAACTAGCGATTGGGTAGCAATGACTCTCCAGTCACTAAGATTTCATAGATATGCCCTCACCTGCTGCATTGCAAAGGGTTTTAAAACTGGTTGTCTGAATACCAACCGTATTTGGCTTTAGTAAATATGAGAATTGCCATTACAGTCGGAATTGGCCATTTAATCTTGATTTTGTCCCTCTGGACAAAACCTGGCATTTAGTGAATAAGCCTGTCTGTCAATAAATAGACATCACCCTCTAACTCTCACTTTGTTACAAACACAGTTAAATGCTATTGTAAGATCTTGTGACTTCATGTTATTCCTCAGGTAGACACTAGATGCCACTTTATTTCACTAAATAAGCTTCTCTGTGGGTAGTTTTCTGAAGCCAGCAGTTCCCTTGTCAGACAGGCTAGATAGGATTTAGCACAAACGTATTTATATCTCAATATCTGGATATATCTGATCTAATATATCTGGAAATTGTATTAATGGCAAATGTATAAAAAATAACTTAGCATTGTGATTTGATCGATACATAATACGGTTATGTTATTTTTGACATCTCATATATATTCGTGGAACTGCAATGTTACAGGCAACAGCAACCACTGGTTCCTGAAGAGTTAAATTAATAAAGTGCATATTACCCGCTTGAAACATATTTTGTAAAAAAATTTTTTTAAAGACAATGCTGTGACCTGCAAAACCCATCTTTACATATAACTAAAAATGTCAATTAGGGTAAGAACAAAGTAAGTAACTTAATTATACAGCTTGCTAAACACATTTTCTTAGGTTATAGACACCATGGTTTTTATATGTCTTATAAAGCATTAAAATAACTGGGGGATTTGGGGTTGTGAGGGTTTCGGATTATGAGGGATTTAAGGTTAAAGGGTATCTTTCATCAAGCTGCTCTATATTGTAACTCATATCACAGTCCAGAACACCTGGCAGGCACACGTCCACTAACTCCCTCCAAACTCTAAGCTATTCTATGCAAAAATAAAATGCACAGCACTAGGCAAAAATGCAGGTAAATTGTCCTTCTGTTTAGGTTTCAGAAGATAGGGGTTGGAGGGCAATAAGCTTCAGAATGCACTTGTCACAGTATTGCCACTACCAAGAAAGTAAATAGAAAAAGAGGTCCAGGCCCAAAAGCTTTGAAGATAAAGGGTATGAGAAAACAACCTTGGAGAAAGACATAGAGGACGTCAAAAATATAACGAGAAAAGAACTTCTGACATACAAACCAAAACCTAATAAACAAACACACTCTAAAGAAATTCCCTTTATTTGCAACTTCAACGGCAATCATAGAGGTATAAATAAGGTTTTAAAAAAAATATTGGCACATTTTACATGAAGATCCCATTTTAAAAAACATTTTACCTACTCGACCTAATATAATCTATAGAGGTGCGGCCAATTTCAAAAGAACCTTGGTTCACAGTAGTGAGGGTCCAACCACGAGTACGCATTTTTTAAATCAGAACAAAGGTTTTTATGGATGCGGAACATGTTTAGCTTGTAGGAGCACTAAAAGTAAGAAACGACACCTCACTAATTTGAAAGAACATATTAATAAGGATTTTAACATTAGGGACCAACTGACATGTTTTTCAAAGGGAGTGATCTATGTATTACAATGTCCCTGCAATTTACTATACATAGGGAGGACTATAAGATGCCTGCACATAAGAATCTCAGAACATATAAGAAACATCAAAAATGGGATAGAAACACACAGCGTGTCTAATCATTTTAAGAGACATCACCAAAATAATCCCGAGAATCTGTTTTTCTGTCCGTTGAAAACAGTTAAAAGAGATTGGAGGGGAGGCGATTTTAACCAAAAAATAGGTAAAGAAGAGATGCAATTTATATATAATTTTAACACACTCGCACCCCACGGTCTGAATTCTGATTTTGAGGTGTGTCACTTTCTTTAGATGCATGTAATGTGTGTTTAATTGCATGTTGTTATAAGCCCCCACACAATGTAAGGGGAGTTTATTTATGTTTTGCCCCCTTCAAATGAGTAGCAGTTAAGAAGACTTCCCCTTTTTTATATATCATCCTTGTTTTTTATATATCATCCTTGTATTTATTATACCCCTATTGGTTATACATCAGATAGATCTGACACATCCTAATGGTTATCACATATATATTTTAAGGTCTCTCCTTCCCCTTCCTTCCCTCTTTTTATTATGGTCAAACAAACAAGAAGTGCATATATATTTTTTATGATATAACAATAAGGATATTTATCTGTTTAATTGAGGTGATAAAGAGACTGTTTCCTCCATACTAAAGTAAGAGACTGGTTTGTGTATGGTTAAATACACTGAGTGCTGTGAATGACCGAGGTCTGAAACCAGGAAGTGATGTGGAGAACGAAGTGGAACGCAACACTGCGTTCCAAAAGAGAAAAATCCCGAACCCGGAAGTGATTTGGAACGCACAGTGCGTTCCACGGTGAAACCCAGCCGGAACCCGGAAGTAAAAAGACGCAATGCGAGAAAAAGCCGCCAGAGAAGATTTTGGACTCTATTACCGATTGAAAAAGCCCCAACAGGGGCGAAACGCGTTTCGGACTACCTATTAGCCATTTGGCTACCTTATCTTTTAGCAGATTTTAGCTAAAAGTTTTACATTATTTTACATGCTATTTTTATACAGTATGTTTTTATAGTTTGTTTTCATATTTTGCTCTTATAATAAATTTTTTGGCTTCCTATGCCATTTTCAACTCAGCCAAGAGCCTGATTTATTTCGCTATTGTTCCTACGTAATTGAGTATACCAACCCATCGTGGAATTGTGTGGAAGTCAAGTGGGAGCAGTGAGCCAGGCAGGAGAGGGACATCCTTCCAAAAAACGTCCCAAGGCGATATCAGTGAGAGCCACACGTCATTGGCTCCACGTTTGTGAGTACCTCATTTTGAGAATTCGGCATTGTCCAGCTACACCTACTGTATTACACTATTGTGTGTGTTATATTTATTTTTTACAGATATAACCGGAAGTGTGAATTACCACCTTTTGTATGTATTTATTTATGTTATGTAGAGTGGTGTGAGGGGTTTCCCACTCAGGTGGTCTGTAGCACTCTAGCTACCACACTCGCTTGCATTGTTTACACTGTATACACCCTTTATTCTCACTGTATTACTTCCAATGCAGACTTTTATTGGGGATAAAAAGTTTTTATCAACCCCACTAAACAGGAAGTACAAGGAAAGCGTGGAGAAGTGTTCCGACACACTGAAGTTCTGACACCTGCTCAAACTCAAACAAGTAAACAGTACCTAAGGGTTGATTAAAAGGTTCACAAACAAATTGAACAGTCCAAGGTTTGTTAACAAGATGAGACATCACAGAAAGCTGAAACACTCCTGCAAGGCACAAGAGCCTTGAACACCTTCTGGACAGCATGGAAGGGTTTTGTAGAAAACATTGCCCATGCCGCACCTTCCCACGCATATCAGTAGCATACAACTCCAACTAATAATGAAGCTTTGCTTATGTGCATCACTTCCGTGGCATCCATTGAGGTCTATGACTCTCTTTAACACAGTGTGACATTGTGGTATATGGAGTGATGCCATGAATCAGTTATGGAGATTTGCCATGTCAAAATGACTCTGTGGATCATCAGATGGTGCCAATGTCCCATTATGACTTTTTATTTAAATCAATGTTTTGTTTAGTTTTTGTAGCGCTTGGATGGTATTTTTCTTTGGGTGATCACAATAATGTGGCTGTGTCACATGGCTATGTCGTCTATATATAGCATAACAAAGAGTAAGGAATACTTTCTCTTATATACATGACAATTAGTGGTAAAATGTGGCATACAGAAGAGCTTTAAAACAGCTTCCTCTGGTTGTAAATTGCCATAAAGTGATGCACAATGTATGTCTACGGTGTGCCTTCATCATTTTTAGAGAGCATGGGCAAGAAAATGTTTGAAGGATCTCTCATCCTTGCTGACTCTTCCATACACTATGTTTTGTTCTGTCATGAATGGGTGATAGATCAACAGTGACATTGCTGTGGTGGTTTCATCTGCCAGAAGATGAAAATGTAGGTGAACTAGAAGAAGGTAGAGCCAAAGATGGAGAGCTTAAGGTCAATATATCTGCCTTCCCCACTTCTTCTAAGAAGACATCATGCAAGCAGAAATAGAATGTCTCTGCATCAAGTGCAATGTCCCCATGATGACAGTCCTACTTCAACGAGAAAAGAAAGGTTGTGGAATTAAGTATATTTTGAGCACCAAGAACCTTAATCTAGAGTTGTTATTCGTAGATGACTTTAGCATGATATCTGAGCTCACTACACGTCAAGTTGGGTTAGTGTCTGCAAGATTAAATGTTGGATTTAGTCTTCAAGGTGAAAATGCACCAGCTTTCAGAGGAGAAGGCAGAGTCAACCTCAAAAGAACCTCCATTATTTTTGCTAAAATGAAACAAAACGTCCCTTCAACTTCCCACCACGATCACATAACAAGCCACTAGTATTCACCAGGTTTCCAATTTTCCTTCACTACCAAACAACATGTCAGTGTGACTTACAGTAGTCAATATAATGGACCACAATCATATTGTATTAATATTCGTGGAGTCACAGTGCTACATTATCCACCAGGTACACCTTTCGACTTGGTAGAACACATTTTCATGTGTGTGCACGTCTTGTTATTATCTATGCTCAATAATTATCTATGTTCAATGGCATTTCGAGACCCTTGAACAATGCATCCAAATGCAGTTTTGAAGTCCTGTTCTTTATAATTGTTTCAATTTGTCAATCAAATAAGAATGAACCAGACTTCAGTCGCCGTAGATTTATTATTTGAATTGGTATTAATTTGTGTGCGGTTTGATTGGCAGTTCCTATTGCAACGCAAGGCATTCGGCTACCTGGAAAATTACAAAGCTTCTGATTTTCTGTCATTTATTCAGAACAAGTTCTACTAATAGTGTCTGTGAAGGTGCAATATTTACAAAGTAAAATAATTAGCAATTATTCCTGTGATCATTTGAATTCCACGAGTCAATGGAGAAAATATTTATTTGTGTAAATGTTTGAATGAACATAATTTCTGGAATCTGATCCCCCCCCCCCCCCCCCCCCCCTTAGTTTTCTCTATAAATGTTGTTTTTTTTTTTTTTAAAAACACATTCCATTCCTTTTGTGCCCATCTTACTATCGGTTTTAGTCCAACCATTCTGAATCTGTGACTTGACTTTTAATTGCTCTAAATCCTGTGCAAGGGCTTTGAATGCCATTTGTACCCTGCCCCAGCATGCAAAATACTTGGCTATAAATATGCTATGCCTTACAGTAGCCCTATACAGAATTTGTTTTAATGTTCTGTTTTCTGTTAATCCTATTCTAGGTTGGCAGCCTTGGGTTAAGTTTGGATATTTTATTCTCCTAGGGGGAAATATGACATTTAAAGATATCCATTGTGTATATTAGCTATACACAAGGGATATCTCTAGATGACAATAAATTGCAAGCTATTCCGAATGATCAACATTTTAAACCTGATTTAATGAGTAACAGATTTGTTACTTTGTTTTAGCAACAGATGTTTTAGCAACACATACTGATATTGCCAAGATATATAGGAATCAAACAACTAAAGTTTTCTATTTATTTTATTGTAGAATTCAAATTTGATACAGACAAGGGCGTAGCATGTTACTTTGCTATTTTTTTTAATTCATGATAATTAGCAAAGAGATGCTTTCTAATTATAGATAAATTACAGCAAAGGAAATTAACACACACAGTGAATTCCGTTTTTATAATGTCAACCTAATTCAAAAAAAAAAAACTACCTAAGGTGACAAATATGGCTAAACTGCGCACAGCATCCTCAGCCAATCACTGCTCTCTGGGTTGGACAACATTGGTAACAAGGCAGAAGTGTTAATTCCACATTTTCAATGCGGCTGAGATGGGTATAGTCCATGAAATCTCCATTATTTTGGCATCTCAAATTCTGTCGCCCCAGATGTTGCCGAACTTCAACTACAATTGTTCCTTGACAATCTACAGCATTTAAAGAATTCTGACACACACTTGTGCATTCCTATGCGTGGAAGAGAAAAAAATCAAATGACTACAAATTGCTACTAATCGGACCTTAGTGAATAACTTGGAGTAATTTTAAAAGTTTAGTAGCAGCGATGCAATGTACTGGACCTTGCATTATAATCTGATTCCTTTTTTTAGTTAAAAAAAAAACCAAAAAACGTATTATGTTGTCTGTTATGCCTTTTATAAAGTCTACAGCATTTCAGAGCAAAATGAAACATGAAAGTGAAACCTTGACTTCGATACTGTGGTTAGAAAAACAAGAGAACACATACTAAACAGACACAACAAAAACAGACAAGGCCCGGGGATAGCAAATATTCAGAGTAGATTTTGGGAGATTTTGGTGCAATATGGACAGTGCTAAATATATTTTATCTGTAGAAAAAAATGGAAATTTTTAAACTAATTGGCCCCCTGTGAGGGCCAGATTAAGAGCCCTGTGGGCCTGGTGCTGACAATTATGATGGGGCCTAATTACAGAATCTTATCGACCAAAAACACTAAAACAGTCATACCTCTCAATCGTCATGTATCTGATGGAGTTGGTGTTGGAGGGAAACTCAAAGAATGCAGCTATAAGAAAACACATACTCTATGCTAATCTCTTTATCTAATTTATGCTTTCATCTTTCAAGTAATCCATACCCCCTAACAGCAGTGTCCCGTGAAGCAGGAAGTCAATGGGCAGGGTAAAAGGGTGGGCCACTGACTCAAATCACGTGACCAGAACTGCCAGAAGGGGTGAACATGCCCAAAAAGGGGGCATGTCTGTCTAAAGAATTGAAAGGCCAGCCTGGCATCAGTGTCCCTATGTATCACAGTGTCAGTGTCCCCATGTTGCCCAGTCCCCTAGTCTCCCAGTGTCTGTGTCCCCATTTCTCCCAGTGTCCCCATGTCTCAGTGTGTCCCGTGTCACTAGGATACTAGGGGACACTGAGAGACCCGGGGACACTGAGAGACATGGGGACACTGAGAGACATGGGGACACTGAGACACTGGGAGACATGGGGCACAAGTGGATACAGACATGGGGACACTGGGAGACATGGCGACACAGACATTTGGGGACACTTGTAGACATGGGGGTCACAGACACTAGGGACATAGAGACATAGGGACACAGACACTGGGAGACATGGGGTCACAGACATTTGGGGAAACTAAGACACTAGGGACACTGAGAGACATGGGAACACAGACACTGGGAGACTAGGGGACACTGGGAGACATGGGTACACTGAGACACTGGGGACACTGGCTGGGAGGCTTTGGGACACTGGAAGACATGGGGGCACTTGTGGACATAGACCTGGGGACACTGGTGAACGTGGGAACACAGACATTTGGGGACACTGGGAGACATGGGGACACTAGGGGCACAGAGACATGGGGGCACAGACATGGGGTCACATACACTAGGGACAAAGATACATGGGGACACAGACACTGGGAGACATGGGGACACAGACATTTGGGGAACCTAAGACACTAGGGACACAGAGACACGAGAACACAGACACTGGGAGACTAGGGGACACAGAGACATGGGTACACTGACACACTGGCTGGGAGGCATGAGGACACAGACACTTGGGGACACTGGGAGACATGGGGACACTGGGAGACATGGGGACACAGAAATTTGGAGACATGGGGACACTAGGGACACAGAGACATGGGGACACAGACACTGTGAGACATGGGGACACTGAGACACTAGGGACACTGGCTTGGAGACATTGGGACACTGGGAGACATGGGGACACAGACACTGGGAGACTAGGGGACACTGAGACACTGACTGGGAGACATGGAGACACTGTGTCCCTAGTGTCTCCGTGTCCCAATGTGTCTACCAATGTCTCAAAGCGTCCCCATGTGTCACAGCGTTCCCATGTCTCACAGTGTCCCCTAGTTTATCAGTGTCCCCTAGTGTCTCAGTGTCCCCTAGTATCTCAGTGTCCTCATGTCTCCCTGCTGCCTTTCCCCCATCCTTCACATACCTGAGCTGTAGTCTGTCTCTGCAGGCTGTGAGCTGCTGTCTGGACTCTCTGTGCTGTGTAGCTGCTCCCCCGCGGATCAGTGAGTAGAGAGAGGCAGGGAGATGCTGTAACTTCCTATCCCTGCCTCTCTCCATACACAGTGACACCTACTGGCCGGTGCTGGTATTGCAGAGTAATCTCTGTTTATACTGAGAAAAATATTTGCATTTGTAATGCCGGTATTACTGCAATACCATCACGGCCAGACAACCTCAAATACCGGCTGTGCTTTAAAATACCAGTCAGGTGGCAAACCTAAGAGTAGTGTGTAAAAAAAAAGTAAAAAAAAACTTCTTTTTTTTTTTTTTTTAATGGGCCTATTCCACGGGCCTGGAGCTGCAGCTCCATCAGCCCCTATGTTAATCCGGCCCTGCGCCCCTGTGATACAGAGTTCTAATACCAATGTTTGTGAAGTAAAGTATAAACAGTATATCCCTTACATCTCTATTTACTGTAACAAGATTACAAGCACAAAATAACATGTTTATGTCTAGCTTTCCATAGTACCACTTGGTGTTATTATTCTACTACAATGCAGAGTGTTTGTGAATATATGTGTGTGTATATAGGCTACACAATAACATTTTATTTCAGTGGGGCCCTTTCAGTAACCATTTTTCACTGATAACATAATGTAATACTTTGTCTCTGTTTTACTCTTTTTTATCCGGTTTGTAATATTATAAAGAGCTCCACAATATTTGTGATCAGATTTAAGCTCTACAATAGCTGGAGATCAAAACATTTGACCTTGCACTACATAAATATATATCAATATATAGTAGAGTAGGACCTGCCAAGAATGAGGTACATTGATGTTGTGGCAGGCTTATGCAACTTATGATCATATACTGTAACTAAACCCATTAATTTTGCCTACGTGAGGTGTTTTTAAGAAAACGATGAGAGAGAGAGAGAGAGAGAGCCTGCTAGAGTAGGACCCACCAAGAATGGGGTACATTGACGTTGTGGCAGGCTTAGGCAATATATGATCATATACTGTAACTAAACCCTTTCATTTTGCCTACGTGAGGTGTATTTAAGAAAACAATTACATTCTGTGAGTTTTGAAGTTGCTGTGAATGAGAGAGAGAGAGAGAATTAGGCTGCTAGAGTAGGACCTGCCAAGAATGGGGTACATTGACGTTGTGGCAGGCTTAGGCAATATATGATCATATACTGTAACTAAACCCATTAATTTTGCCTACGTGAGGTGTTTTTAAGAAAACGATGAGAGAGAGAGAGAGGCAGCTAGAGTAGGACCTGCCAAGAATGGGGTACATTGATGTTGTGGCAGGCTTAGGCAATATGTGATCATATACTGTAACTAAACCCATTAATTTTGCCTACGTGAGGTGTTTTTAAGAAAACGATTACATTCTTTAAGATTTGAAATCGTTGTTTAGTGAATAAGCAAGTGCACTGGATTTTGTATTTTGTGTATTTTGGCCCCAGCAGCACCCTATAAGGTATACATGTTCAGGTGAGTGCAAGCCTCTTGGTTTCATTTATATATTTGGGAGTCCAGGCCAACTCCTTGGTTTTGCACCCCTCCCTGTCACAGGTGCCTCATTCCAGGACCCTATTTATCCTTGACTTGCAGAGAGTCTCAGTAAGGATGTATACCCCATGTAAGTGGGTTAATCTCATAAGAGCAAGCATCAGGCTGCTAGAGTAGGACCTACCAAGAATGGGGTACATTGACGTTGTAGCAGGCTTATGCAATATATGATCATATAATGTAATTAAACCCCCATTATTTCTTGCCTAGGTGTCATTGCTTATCATTGTTTAGTGAATAAGCGAGTGCGCTGGATTTTGTATTTTGTATATAATGTAATCAATGGGTTTTTGAGACATCATAATAAACCATGAGACAGAATGGGAGTAGTTGAAAATAAATATTTCTTCCCAATCATATAATGCCCTCTAATCTTGCCAGCCTGGAGCATGTATGTTCTATCGTGGCACTGAGATAAGGCACATTGTGCTGTGCCAGCCAAACCGTATTGTATTCTCAGTCAAACCGTGCGCTGTGGAGAATAACATAACATGTTTTGACATTTTGTTCATTTTGAAGCTGTGTAAATCTATCTATGGATTAGTTTAAAGGGAAACTTTAGTGCCAGGGAAACATAGTTGTGCCCCCCTATCTGTTTGACCCCACCCGCAGTGCAGAAGGAGTTAAAAATGCGGATGTCCCTCGGCGCTGGCTTGGGCTCCGCCTCCGCTGGCATTAGGGATTCCCCTATAGGAAAACATGTATAATGCTTTCATGTGGAGTTTTGTGGGATGCTGGATGTAACCATGTATAGACACCAAAGGTCGCCTAACGACCCGGAAGTCCCTATAGTGGCTGTCTGAAAGACATCCACTAGAGGTGAAGTTAACCCTAGTAGGTAACACTGCTGGTTCTTAAAAACTGCAGTAATTACCTTTGCAGGGTTATGGTACCTGGGACACTGCACCCAGACCACTTCAATGAGCTGAAGTGGTCGGTATGCCTAAAATAGCACTTTAATATATTGCAAAACTATGACTTTTTAAACATTTTTGTGTATTTTATTGTGCAGTTGTTCCAGTTTTAGTCAAAATGTGCTAAGTCAAGGCTATTCACATTATATATAATAAATAACTTTAGGAAACAATGCACGAAAATGTAAAGTGTTCTTCCTTTGTAAGAAACACATTGACGTTTATTGGACATAAGAAAGGTTTACTGGCAATTTTCCTTTAATAGCCACAACAATTCCATTAAATTCAGACTGACACTGACTGCATTTCGGCCAATATTTGACAGCTGCCTCATTTCCTTACAATTGGAATCTCCGTATATACATTTCAAGGAAAGAAACAGCTCTATAGCATTTATTGGAAAGCCGTTTCCTGTCATTTTCTCAAATGCTATGTAATCATTTACTCTATCGGTAATTTTCAGACGTTCAAGTCAGTCAGTGGTCGAGGTTAATTCCCATAATGTGACTGAGCCATGTAATTAGATTATTACTGTACACCATTGGAATGTTTCTTGATTACTAGTGATATCATATAGTACACAATCCTTATTTTTACTTTTGTAATCAGGATTTCATGATATACTGTAACAAATCCCCCATAATTTTTTAGCTGGGTTATTTTTAATGTAGACAATGGCTATTATCTGGGTTAGGCATTTTTTAAATGAAGAAGCAGGCCTTAAATCAGGTAAATATACATCTCAGATGAACAACAACACATGACATATTACACCGTGCCATGATTTATTTAACAAAAATAAAGCCAAAATTGAGAAGCCAATGGAGAAGAATATTCAAATATTATTTTTAAAATACTTAAAACCAACATGTCTACATTAAAGGGACTCTCCAGGCAGCTGAATTTACTTACCTGGTTCCAGCGCCGAGAGCCCTTATTTCGTCAAAATCCATTTGGAAGCGTCATTGCTCCCTTGTGCGCATGCGCGGCTTTGCTTTGCCGCACATGCGCACATACTTCAGAGGGCGGCATGAATGCCGCCCTCTGAAGTTCTGAGCGCACTACCGCACATTTTCTCTGAAAATACAGTGTTTACATTAGATTGCCTGCAGGGAGCTATAGATCATACCTGAACAACTACATTAAGCTGTAGTTGTTCAGGTGACTATAGTGCCCTTTAATGATTTAGAAATCATTCATGTTTAGAGTTTTGTTGACACCTTAAACTAATAAAAAAAAATACATAAATATATATTTTTAAACTGTACAATTTTTTGATGATACAGCCATGAACATTGTATATATGAGCATGCGCACATGCAAGTGCACCATCGGCTGCCCGAATGGCACAATTCTAACTTTCTTGAAGATTACACATAGAATCATTTGGTACAAAACAGGCGTTCATAACATCAGTTTACCTTCATTTACTTTATCACCTTATTTTGATTGAACACAAATTGGGTTCTTCAAACGTCCACATTTTTTAATTGAGACTTAAATAGCCTGTTCTTATAGGAGAGTAACTCTACTAACTCCCAGAAATCCAACGTGTTAACCTCATCTTATTCAGGGGGTCTTCCCAAAACTATAAGTAGACAACTCAAAATGCAATATTACCATTGAAATGTTTGACATCAAAAGTAAAAATGACTTTTTGTATCGAGCAATAACATATACATTGACATCTGGTTTCTACAACGTGTCAATTGCTGCACATCTGTTCTAAATATTTTAACAGTATATAATTACTAACTATCGTATCCTAAGCTACATTTACACAAAAAATAAAAGAAAATGAATTTGGTTTTAATACTAATATAGCAGCAGAGCTATTATTCTAAATTGTTACTCTGAATCACTGTTTTTAGTGTTTATTCTGCTTTGGACTGTAAGCCAGGTTTCTATACCTTGTGGAGTGATAGAATGAGTTGGCACCAACTCCAATTATTAACATTTTGAGTTGGAATTACATCACTCAGCCAGCATATTTAATCCTTTAGCTGGAGTTGTTCTGATTCAGTGACTAATAGAATTATACTGGATTCATTTTTGAAATGGGTTGGTAGCTTTATGCATTATTTATAGATATGCATGTAACTAAATCCCTGTTTTGGTATCTAAATTCTATTTTCTCCATGTTTTGGTGGTTTAATGGAATGCACTTATTCTGTGATAGTCGTATAATTTTACAGATCAATGTTATATTTCTGTATAATTCTATCAATCACTATTTTGGTAGCACTCTAACTGAAATGAGTAAATTGCCCTTTTCGAGTTGTATTTCTCATTTAATAATAGCTTTTTTTTATATCTATGCCTTCACTTTCCTTTGAGTGATCTCAGTGGAAATGCGTATATAAAAGTGGACCTGTAACATTCCCAATCTTCACTGCTCCTTGCAGACAGACATCTTGCCCAGACCTACATGTGTCTTCTATTCAAATACTCTCTCGTGCAACAAACACTTCACAAGGAACAGAGGGTAAGAAACACTAGTGTAGGGTAGACAATGGGGTAGATTTAACAAAAAAGCATGTCGCTACAAACACAGATTGTAGAACTTGTAAATATTAATAATTAACCACAGAAAGCTGTAAAAAAAAGTCCAGTTTTTAATATTTGTCTTGATTCTGATTTTCAGTATTTCTCAGGTGAGTCATGTAAGGAGAAAAAAATAAAAAGAGATCACCAATCAAATCCAATTGTTTATGAAAACGAGTGTTAAAAAAACAAGATAAAAAGGGGCACTCAAATATAGTAAAGCTTTGTACAAGTTCTATTGAAGGGACACTATAGTCACCTGAACAACTTTAGCTTAATGAAGCAGTGTTGGTGTATAGAACACGCCCCTGCAGCCTCACTGCTCAGTCCTCTGCCATTTAGGAGTTAAATCCCTTTGTTTATGAACCCTAGTCACACCTCCCTGCATGTGACTTGCACAGCCTTCCATAAACACTTCCTGTAAAGAGAGCCCTATTTAGGCTTTCTTTATTGCAAGTTCTGTTTAATTAAGATTTTCTTATCCCCTGCTATGTTAATAGCTTTCTAGACCCTGCAAGAGCCTCCTGTGTGTGATTAAAGTTCAATTTAGAGATTGAGATACAATTATTTAAGGTAAATTACATCTGTTTGAAAGTGAAACCAGTTTTTTTTTCATGCAGGCTCTGTCAATCATAGCCAGGGGAGGAGTGGCTAGGGGTGCATAAACAGAAACAAAGTGATTTGACTCCTAAATTACAGTGAATTGAGCAGTGAAATTGCAGGGGAATGATCTATACACTAAAACTGCTTTATTTAGCTAAAGTAATTTAGGTGACTATAGTGTTCCTTTAAGGTCAGTGTGTGGTGGTGCAATCCCCTCTAAGGATAATGGTCCTCAATGTGTCATCGTCCCAGGTATCAAACCAAAAAACTAAAGGAGAGAAAAGACGATAATGCATTGAGCACCATTAACCTTAGAGGGGATTACACCGCCATACACTGACCATAATATTATTATTATTATTGCCATTTATATAGCGTCAGCTGATCCCATAGTGCTTTGCAATGTTATTAGAGTGGGGATTTAACTATAAAAAGGACAATTACAAGAAAACTTACAGAAATGATATGTTGAAGAGGACCCTGCTCAAACAAACTTACAGTCTATAGGAGGTGGGGTATAAAACACACTAGGACAGGAAATAGCAATCAAATAAGGTGGTAGTTAAGCAGAGCTGGAGGAGAGAGTAGAGTGCTGCCCTTTAGGAGAGAGCAAGAGACAGAGACAGGTATGTGAGGTAGAGGTTACTCTGGTAGGCCATAAGCTTTCCTAAAGATATGGGTTTTAAGGCACTTCTTAAACAATTGAAGACTAGGGGAGAGTCTGATGGCGGTAGGCAGGCTATTCCATAGGAAAGGAGCCACCCGCGAGAAGTCCTGCAAGTGTGAGTTGGCCGTACGGGTGCAAGCAGCGGACAGGAGAAGGTCACTGGCAGAGCGGAGAGACCGAGAAGGGGCATACCTATGGATCTGTGAAGAGATATAAGAGGGTCTAGAATTGGTCAAGGCTTTATAGGTATGGGTTAGCACTTTGAATTGACTCCTATAGGATACAGGAAGCCAATGTAAGGACTGACACAGGGGTTACGTGTGAGAGGACCTACTAGAGAGGAAAATCAGTCTGGCAACAGCCAGGGCTGTCTTTAAAGGGGGGGCAAAAGGGGCAGCTGCCCTGGGCCCAGTTACTCCTGGAGGGCCCAAAGTAGCTGCCCCGTGGGACCCCATGCCAGAACCCAAACCCTGTAGACAGCCAAGGCACATACGGCACCAAAAACACTACAGTGTGCTGTAGTGATTATGGTGCTTGCCATGTTTCTGTAGTTCTTTACAACATTTTCATTGGAATCTACACAGTTCAGAGTGGTCTGCTTTGCACATAAGAAAGTAGCACTGCTACAGTAACTAATTTATTGGGAGGATCGGTACCCAATTTTGGATATAAGAACCACTGAATACCCCTGATATTTAGAGACAACATATTTCATAACTGGTTTGTTTTGGGCAGATTAGGAGGAGAAAACTCTAATTCAAAGCTCACTGTCTAGGGTTACCAGAGATATAAATCTTCAGGGTGTCTCTAAAACAACAGTATCTTCTTTATCTGGACATAATGTAAGGTCACTGCAATGGTAAAAAAGAAACACATGAGTATTTTGATCCCATTTCTTTTCTTTCTGTTTAAATCCCTTTAGAGATGATAAAGGTAATCGGCACATGATACGCATTGCTACACCAGCTGATGCATGGCTAGCCCCAGGTTTAATGTTACAAATGGTGCTCTGATATCTCTTAGAATTTGGAAGGTCTAGTTTTGGCTCAACAGCTTAGTAATGAGTCTGATTCTGTCTGACACAGCAATACAGCAGCCCGGCAGACATCCAATTAACCACAGATCACTGTAAAAGCATCTTGTTAAACTGTAAAAGAAACACTGTACACAGTCATACACAGGCAAATAAATGGACTTTGAACATATTTGCAGTTAAATATTAAATTCAAAGGGCTCTGCACATGGCACACTTCACTCAGCGTTCTTTATTTTGCAAAGCACGTCAGTGTTCTGAAAACAATATGACCGGCAACAAGAAGGCTAGTTTAAGTAAAGTCATTGAATTCAAGAGTGAAGGATTTATAATAAAAATCTGAAATTACAAGTAGACGAGGGTGAAAGGCTGACACGTGCTAAATTGGGGATAGATACATTGATTGGCTTTCCAGTGGACGCCGTTGATGAAACATTGCTGTTTTCAGAGATGGCAGTACACTTGAAAATATTTAAGCGTAAATTAATAAATGGAATGATGACAGAAATTAAAGGAAGGCTATAGCGCTTGGAATACAGATGTGTAGTGATGTCGCGAACATTACATTTTCGGTTCGCGAACGGCGAACGCGAACTTCCGCAAATGTTCGCGAACCGGGCGAACCGCCATAGACTTCAATGGGCAGGCGAATTTTAAAACCCACAGGGACTCTTTCTGGCCACAATAGTGATGGAAAAGTTGTTTCAAGGGCACTAACACCTGGACTGTGGCATACCGGAGGGGGATCCATGGCAAAACTCCCATGGAAAATTACACAGTTGATGCAGAGTCTGGATTTAATCCATAAAGGGCATAAATCACCTAACATTCCTAAATCACAATGGATATGGAATGACACCTGACATATGACATATTGACACCTTGACATATGGATTGACACCTGTCCTCAGAGACCCTGATACACACTGACACAGAGCAGAATAGGGACTGTTCCCCCTACATAGGGTCACTTGGCAGATATGGATTGACACCTATCCTAAGGATCCCTGATACACACTGACACAGAGCAGAATGGGGACTGTTCCCCCTACATAGGGTCACTTGGCAGATATGGATTGACACCTATCCTAAGGATCCCTGATACACACTGACACAGAGCAGAATAGGGACTGTTCCCCCTACATAGGGTCACTTGGCAGATATGGATTGACACCTATCCTAAGGATCCCTGATACACACTGACACAGAGCAGAATAGGGAATGTTCCCCCTACATAGGGTCACTTGGCAGATATGGATTGACACCTATCCTAAGGATCCCTGATACACACTGACACAGAGCAGAATAGGGAATGTTCCCCCTACATAGGGTCACTTGGCAGATATGGATTGACACCTATCCTAAGGATCCCTGATACACACTGACACAGAGCAGAAGAGGGACTGGTCCCCCCTCAGGGACCCTGATACACACTGGGGGGGGACCTCTGCGTGGTGGGTGGGGGCCATAAAAATAATGAGGGGGGGACCTACTGTCCTCCCCCCGGCCCCCACCCCTGCGCGGTGGGTGGGGGCCATAAATCACAATGGGGGGAGGACCTACTGTCCTCCCCCCACCCCCACCCCTGCGCGGTGGGTGGGGGCCATAAAAATAATGAGGGGGGACCTACTGTCCTCCCCCCCGGACCCCACCCCTGCGCGGTGGGTGGGGGCCATAAATCACAATGGGGGAGGACCTACTGTCCTTCCCCCGCCCCCACCCCTGCGCTACTGTCCTCCCCCTTTGTAATTTATGGCCCCCACCCACCGCGCAGGGATGGGGCGGGGGGAGGACAGTAGGTCCCCCCCCAGTGTGTATCAGGGTCCCTGAGGACCCTATGTAGGAGGAACAGTCCCTATTCTGCTCTGTGTCAGTGTGTATCAGGGATCCTTAGGATAGGTGTCAATCCATATTTGCCAAGTGACCCTATGTAGGGGGAACAGTCTCTATTCTGCTCTGTGTCAGTGTCTGGGGGGATTATCTGCAGTAATACAGAGTGTCTGGAGGGAGTATCTGCAGTAACACAGGGTGTCTGGAGGGAGTATCTGCAGTAACACAGGGTGTCTGGAGGGAGTATGTGCAGTAACACAGAGTGTCTGGAGGGAGTATCTGCAGTAACACAGGGTGTCTGGGGGGAGTATCTGCAGTAACACAGAGTGTCTGGAAGGAGTATCTGCAGTAACACAGGGTGTCTGGGGGGAGTATCTGCAGTAACACAGGGTGTCTGGAGGGAGTATCTGCAGTAACATAGAGTGTCTGGAGGGAGAATCTGCAGTAACACAGAGTGTCTGGAGGGAGTATCTGCAGTAACACAGGGTGTCTGGAGGGAGTATCTGCTGTAACACAGAGTGTCTGGAGGAAGTATCTGCAGTAACACAGAGAGTCTGGAGGGAGTATCTGCAGTAACACAGAGTGTCTGGGGGGAGTATCTGCAGTAGCACAGAGTGTCTGGAGGGAGTATCTGCAGTAACACAGAGTGTCTGGAGGGAGTATCTGCAGTAACACAGGGTGTCTGGAGGGAGTATCTGCAGTAACACAGAGTGTCTGGAGGAAGTATCTGCAGTAGCACAGAGTGTCTGGAGGGAGTATCTGCAGTAACACAGAGTGTCTGGAGGGAGTATCTGTGTAACACAGGGTGTCTGGAGGGAGTATCTGCAGTAACACAGAGTGTCTGGAGGGAGTATCTGCAGTAACACAGAGTGTCTGGAGGGAGTATCTGCAGTAACACAGAGTGTCTGGAGGGAGTATCTGCAGTAACACAGGGTGTCTGGAGGGAGTATCTGCAGTGGTACAGAGTGTCTGGAGGGAGTATCTGCAGTAACACAGGGTGTCTGGAGGGAGTATCTGCAGTAACACAGGGTGTCTGGAGGGAGTATCTGCAGTAACACAGAGTGTCTGGAGGGAGTATCTGCAGTAACACAGAGTGTCTGGAGGGAGTATCTGCAATAACACAGAGTGTCTGGGGGGAGTATCTGCAGTAACACAGAGTGTCTGGAGGGAGTATCTGCAGTAACACAGAGTGTCTGGAGGGAGTATCTGCAGTAACACAGGGTGTCTGGAGGGAGTATCTGCAGTAACACAGAGTGTCTGGAGGGAGTATCTGCAGTAACACAGGGTGACTGGAGGGAGTATCTGCAGTAGCACAGAGTGTCTGGAGGGAGTATCTGCAGTAACACAGAGTGTCTGTGGGGAGTATCTGCAGTAATACAGAGTGTCTGGGGGGAGTATCTGCTTGTAACATTTATATGCACTGAAAAAAAATTATAATAATAAATTGAAAAAAATAAATAAAATGGTTGCAGCTTCCGAATGAATCTAAAATGGATGCTGTCCAGTAGGTGGGAGGGTCTGCTAGGGAGGGTGTGCTGCTGATTGGCTGGAATGTGTCTGCTGACTGTGAGGTACAGGGTCAAAGTTTACTCAATGATAAAGAATAGGGGGCGGACCAAACATCGCATGTGTTCGCCCGCGTTGACGAACGCGAACATGCTATGTTCGCCAGGAACTATTCGCCTGCTAACCGTTCGGGACATCACTGCAGATGTGTATTCAAAAAACTAGAGCGCCCTGTTAAATGTTTAGGCCCATCTTGGAAGGAGTTAAAATGCAGTTTCAATCACCATTACTCCCACGCAGCACCTGTGTCCATGCTGCCATCCCAACTCCATTGCTGAGATCATCGAGATTGATTATCTAAGCCAATCAAATGCTTTCCATCAGTGGCAAAACACTATGCCAATGACATGGCAATTGAGATGAAGTGGCCTGGATGCCTAAAGGGTCCTTATTATACACCTAATACATTTGCTGGCATGTTTTTTTTTTTTTTTAGAACTGACTTGGGCAAAAATAATAGGGATTTAGTTCCAGTGTAAGATCACACATTGCATAAGCCTGCTACAATGCCAATATATACACTTTATTTTCTTTAACTGATGGTGCGTTTTGATAACTGTGAATAACAGGGAATACTGTATAATAATGTAGATGTGAGAGTTTGCACTAAGAAACAAACATATTTGCGATATACGTGTACTTGTGAACTACTCCCATGCATGTTTTGCTAACGTACACATTGTATCAGGGTTTACATTTGACGTGCAGTCATATGATTGGGCCTTTTGTTTCGGTGTGGAGCACCAATCTTTTAATAGCACAAGGGCTTGAAACAGTTCAATAACAAAGTAAGGGAATGTTAACCAATGTTTAGCAAGACAGGAATCACAAACTACTCTCTGGTGACCACCTGTTTATTAAAAACACACTCCAAATACTATGACCACTGCAGCACTTTCTATAGATTGGAATTGAGTCAAGAAAAACCAATCATTAGAAAGTTGCAGTAGTATAAATAGGAGGTGATGAGGTACTGGACAATACCTTTTTGTGGTAACTTGTCTGAGAACTGGATGTTTTTGGACAACAGTTGTGAAGTGGAGGGTGCTTTGTGGTCCCCCTTTTCTCTATAAATATTATTGGTTATAATAAAGGACAGATTTAAGCAGGGGCAGGATGGGCCGGGGGGCAATTTCCCCCACAGCCAACCCAAAACTCTAGCCATACCCGGCTGGTAATCCCTTTAGAGATGCTATACTAGCAGCATTGCCAGTATGTTTTGCGGTTGGCAGTCAGCCAGCTGCCTCTGCGGGGAGGAGGAGGCAGCGCGGTGCCGCTGCACTGTGCATATGCACAGCCCAGATCCTGTCTATCTGCCTCTCGTGCTTCCCGTGAAGTCAGAGGCTGTGAAACACGTGACCGGTGACATATGACTTCACCAAAGTGAACCACGCTGCCTCCCACTAGACAACAGGGAGGTCCTAAGGATGCCATCTGGGTCCTGGGGTAAGTGCAGGGGATGCAATCCGGCTGCCTCAGCAAGTAGCTCTGGGCAGAGAGGTGGCACAGAGCTGCTGGGGGCAGAGCAATGGCACAGAGCTGCTGGGGGCAGAGCAATGGCACAGAGCTGCTGGGGGCAGAACAATGGCACAGAGCTGCTGGGGGCAGAGCAATGGCACAGAGGTGCTAGGGCAGAGCAATGACGCAGAGGTGCTGGGGGCAGAGCAATGGCACAGAGCTGCTGGGGGCAGAACAATGGCACAGAGGTGCTAGGGCAGAGCAATGACGCAGAGGTGCTGGGGGCAGAGCAATGGCACAGAGCTGCTGGGGGCAGAACAATGGCACAGAGGTGCTAGGGCAGAGCAATGGCACAGAGCTGCTGGGGGCAGAACAATGGCACAGAGCTGCTGGGGGCAGAGCAATGGCACAGAGGTGCTAGGGCAGAGCAATGACGCAGAGGTGCTGGGGGCAGAGCAATGGCACAGAGCTGCTGGGGGCAGAACAATGGCACAGAGGTGCTAGGGCAGAGCAATGACGCAGAGGTGCTGGGGGCAGAGCAATGGCACAGAGCTGCTGGGGGCAGAACAATGGCACAGAGGTGCTAGGGCAGAGCAATGACGCAGAGGTGCTGGGGGCAGAGCAATGGCACAGAGCTGCTGGGGGCAGAACAATGGCACAGAGCTGCTGGGGGCAGAGCAATGGCACAGAGGTGCTAGGGCAGAGCAATGACGCAGAGGTGCTGGGGGCAGAGCAATGGCACAGAGCTGCTGGGGGCAGAACAATGGCACAGAGGTGCTAGGGCAGAGCAATGACGCAGAGGTGCTGGGGGCAGAGCAATGGCACAGAGCTGCTGGGGGCAGAACATGGGCACAGAGGTGCTGGGGGCAGAGCAATGACGCAGAGGTGCTGGGGGCAGAGCAATGGCACAGAGCTGCTGGAGGCAGAGCAATGGCACAGATGTGCTGGGGACAGAACAATGGCACAGAGCTGCTGGGGGCAGAGCAATGACACAGATGGCACTGGCAGGCTTTTTGGAGGCATGTATGGCTCATTTGCACGATATACAAATTTGATGAATTTACTGCCTAATGGCAAGTTTATACAGTTACTGCTTGTTGGCATGTTATACCAAAAGTATGCATTTACTGCCCCTAGGTATGATAACCAAGGTTTATGCAGTTACTGTTCATTGGCATGATACATGACATTTTTATATTTACTGTTTATTGGCATGATATACATGGTTTATGCATTTACTGCTTATTGACATGAAATACAAGGTTTATGTATTTTTTTTTTTTTTTTTTTTTTTTATAATAATAGTAGATATATTTAGACATACTAAGCTATACAAGTCGATGAGTGTCTAGTTTAATGACGTTTAAGATTATATTAAATGTTATGTCACATAGGTGCAATATATGAGTTACGCTATGCATTTTAAAGTAGTAAGGTATGCAGACGCTAGTATGCTCCCCCATAGATTATAGACAGGTAGGTGTTTACAAAAGTATTATCGATTAATGCTTAATAAGGTAACCATGCATAAGTATAGTAATATATGTGGCTTGTTGCTGTTTGCTGTACTGGCAATACGAGTTATCTACGTAAATAAAAACAACGATATAAGGCTGGCTACCCTATAGAATATAGACAGGTAGGTGTTTGGTCCTAAAGTTTACCAACACATGGTCCCCCCACGTCAACAGGCTGACAGTCAGTGTCCCAGCGGCTCCAGGCCTGCTTTTTGGAGGGGCAGAAGCTTGGGAGCTGTTGATTAAGGTGAAGGCAGTGGTGGCGTGCCAGGCAGGCATCGGAGTGGCTGTGTTCAACTTGCGGTTCAGCCGGTGCCCACCGCGGATAGGTCGCAGCTACGGGTGGTCTTGGTGTTCCTCTGGCGATCCTCAGCCTCCTCTCCGCACGCATCCGACTGAAGCAGTGCAGTCTCCTCGCTTTAAAGATGATATTGCGGGCAAAGCTGTGTCTGAAGCAGGTCCCAGACCTGGTTCTCAGGTAATTATTGTATACAGCGCTCTCTGCGAACCCTGTCAGTGTACATGTGTCGGCTTGATTTGTATCTGGAACCCTGTTTTCGAGGTGGAGTGCATGTATTAAGTAAATACAGGGCTGGCTGTTTCTGGGCAGAAATTCTCATATTTCTGGTCTGCCTGTGTCAGCAAATCGTTGAGTGTTGAGGCAGATCTCCTCTCAGCACATGTATCGCTTCGTCTCCGCCATTTTAAGTGCGGCCTCTGAGCTTTTGGTCCACATCGCTGCAGCCTGGATTGCTGGTGTTTTCGTGCTCGCAGGTGCCATGGGGTGGGGACCGGGATCACCCCCCCCGGTCCAGAGGGGGGGGAAACGGGGCCAGTACCATCCAGCCTCGTGTTTCTGGTTAGTACCTGGCAGGCAGAACAGCGGGGCAGCGGCCGTCTGTCCCACTCTCCGCCCGAGTAATCCCCATCTTGTGCGATAAGGAACTCCCCTCCAAGGGACTAGAACACTTTGGCAAGCCTCTCCTCTTCGGTACCAGGTTGCCTTCTTACAATGGGCCACAGCTTCCATTCATCTAGTGGGCTTAGTCAGGGATTATGTGCTGATATTATGTTTATTTGCCGGAGCTGTTCTTGTGTGCGGCCGTTCAGCATGGCGGCCCGGCCCCGCCCCCAGGTTTATGTATTTAATGCATTAATAGCATTCCCTTGCTGGGAATTCCCTCAGCATTCCTTCAGAACTACTAAATGCTTGCCTGGTTGGGGAGAACTCCCTCTTTGATTAGCGATGTCCAAGTGTCAAGTTGGCAAAGCAATTGCTCTCCAGGCTGCTCTCTAACCACTTTTCACATCTAACTGCCCTAGTGTATAGAACTTTAATTCTTTCAGTTTAAAGGACCACTCTAGGCACCCAGACCACTTCAGCTTAATGAGGTGGTCTGGGTGCCAGGTCCTTCTAGGGTTAACCCATTTTTTCATAAACATAGCAGTTTCAGAGAAACTGCTATGTTTATGAATGGGTTAAGCCTTCCCCCTATGTCCTCTAGTGGCTGTCTCATTGACAGCCGCTAGAGGCGCTTGCGTGCTTCTCACTGTGATTTTCACAGTGAGAGCACGCCAGCGTCCATAGGAAAGCATTATGAATGCTTTCCTATGTGACCGGCTGAATGCGCGCGCAGCTCTTGCCACGCGTGCGCATTCAGCCGACGGGGAGGAGAAGAGGAGGATCGGAGGAGGAGAGCAGGAGGAGATCTCTCCGCCCAGCGCTGGAAAAAGGTAAGATTTAACCCCTTTCCCCTTTCCAGAGCCGGGCGGGAGGGGGTCCCTGAGGGTGGGGGCACCCTCAGGGCACTCTAGTGCCAGGAAAACGAGTATGCTTTCCTGGCACTAGAGTGGTCATTTAATTATGCTGTATGTCTATCAAAACATCTATTTTGTTTGTGTACTTGTGTCTATCGCTGATGTTAATGAGTGGGTTGGTAAAATTGCACTATGGGCCACTAAATTGTTTTTGCTCCCGAGGCCACATGTTGCCAGCCCTCCCCTGGATTTAAACATATCACTAAGGACTGTGCATGGTCAGTTCTGGATACAATAAAAATGAGAAGATCCTGTAATACGAGGAAAGAGGAATGTGTTAAAATGATAAATTCATAATCTATGTTTCTAATAGCTAACCAGGAGACATGCTGTATATGTTTTATTGACAGTTGTTAATGAACACCAATGATCTAATCAGTTTCTAAAACAAGGATATAAAAACTAAACAGTGTCTTGAAAAAACAACAGTCTCTAGGGAGAGTATTTTAACTATATTTGGTCAATTTAAGTTTCAGCGCCACCATCATCTGTGGGGTAATTTGTACAAGGATCCTCCCCTACCCACCTACACAAAACAAAAACGATAAGTAAGTCTTTTTTCAAAGTTTCAAAGCTTGACTGCTGTCATTACTACCAACATCTACTTCTTAAAACTCAAAGAATTCTGCAACATGCCATGAAGTAGGGAAGACAATCACGCAAACTTAACATGTTTCTTGTCCTGCCAAGCCCTCAGACATAAAACCAATCTACTTGATTGTCTTCAGGTACTGCAGAGGTAGATCCCTAGGTGTTGTTACTGTCACTTAGTTTGTCTGAGTTAATACAATCTCTACAGCCAGCAACCCAACAGAATGGGCCCCACTATAAACCTGGGCTTCTTTTCTGGGAATAAAATTTGGAAGGAAGCATTGTTGAGTGCTTGCTGGACTATAATTTGGGTCATTGTTCTATTTAGTAAGTGAATATTTGTGATAGTAGTGAATGTATTCTATGGGGACACTAAATGCAACATGTAGTGGTTATGGTGTCTAGATTGCCTCATTAATATATTTTATGAAAAAATTGAATGATTGTAATCCTTGTTCATACTGGTGTCAAATTTGACTATTCAGCAATGATATTTGTCGTATCAAATTAAATTCTTACCCATTAAGGCAGTAGCTTTTATATGGATAGATAAACAGACAGACATATATTAGGTTAGATATTGTCCCGGACAACCAATCAGATATCATGGTGATAAACAAGGAATGGAAGATACCCAGTGACCATAACATTAAGAAGAAGGAACATGAGATGATGGACATATACCAAGGACTGAAAGATGAGCTAGAAAGGATGTGCACAGTGAAGGCGCAGGTGTGTGTCCCAGGTGTGAAAGGGGCTCTGACCCCCAAGTTGGGGTAGTGGCTTCAACAGATTCCAGGTGGAACATCGGAGATCAATGTCCAGAAGGGTTCTAGGAGCAGCTATACTGCACAGAACCCTCAGACTCCTTGGCATCTGGTAGACGACCCAAGAATGAGAAATACAAATAATACCAACTTCAAAGATGACTAGATTCAAGGATTTAAAAAAAAAAAAAAAAAAACACCTGACTTAAGAAAACGTAAAAGGGATTTAGTTACAGTATGTGATCATATATTGTAAAGTTTGCCAGGATGCCGATTTAGCCCATTTTTGGCAGGTACTATACTATCCCAGCTATGTATCGCCTGCTCTTAGGAGAGAGGTGTGTGTGTGTTTTCTTCCAAGGCGTTTATATACTGATGAGTTCAAGTATATTAGTTTGTGAGTCAAAGCTAATATCAGTGGCTCTTTGAAATTAGGGTTCCCTGACGCAGAGAATACCTGAAAAATAATTTATAAACTGCAAGGAGAGGCAGTAATTTCAGACAGAGTAGCACTTTTCATGTATTATCCAACAGCATTGAGATGTGATGTGTGTACAAGAAAAATGGTCGGTCTGGCAACCCTAGTCGCAATGCCTTTCTGATCCTGGCATCTCAAGGGTTAACAAAACACTTTTATTGCTGTTCTTTGAGCTGCAGTACCTCCGTCTACAGGTAGGGGGGGAATTACAAGAAAATCGCCTATACTGCATGTTCATGTAAAATGACTCAAACTCTTAGAATGTCCCTGTTATGATACATTCACCATGGCTGACAGACTCTCATAAACGTGTCACAGCTGACAGCAGCCAGAGGGAAGTCAATGACAGTCAGCTATGCTCAATGTGGGAGACAGGAATTCACAGTGAATTAGCCAGGTTTAGGGGTTAACCTGCTATTCTAAATAATGACAAATAATCTGGAAACCATTGGAATGTGCAACACATAAACGCCCCTTTTTGACAATTTTAATAATATGATACTTGTGATTTGTTTGTGCTTTTTAAATCCTTTATTTTAAGCCAGTATTATAGTAATTATGGTAAATCAAGTAGAGAAAGTGGCAAATGGCAAAATTATTATTTTGTTTTAATATTTGGCCTGTATGGAAATCCCAACATGCATTTTGCTGAAGCTCTTGGACTTGAATTAATAAATATAAAACATTCAATAAAGTGTAAATTGTTAAGAATTCAGACTGAATGCAAAGTGAATTTCAACGTGTTTTTTTTGTTTTTTTTTTACCACAATTGCGAAAGTGAAAACAACTTTCAAAATGATTCACTAAACTCCATATTGTACTAAAATAAAATCCAAATAGTTTGAGATTTAAAAAAAAATAATAATAAAAAAAAATCTTTTTGAGATCGTGCTGTTTAACCTCAATTTCGCCAGTGGGATTTTTCTCCAGTTCAATGCAGAGTTTAGTAAATAGCCCTAATAAAATGTTTCTGTCCACTGGTTAGTAAATGCCTCTGCTATCAACGACAACAGCTTCAGAAACACAGCTTCAGGCATGCTAGGCGTGTACAGGGAGAGTGGGAGGGTAAGGGGCTGGCCAGGGGAGGGCAGGCAATGCTGCATGGTCTAGCCTGCTGCCTTCAGAGTTTCCTACACTTTGCAGCCACAGCTCCAACATCCCACACTTATGAGAGAGAGAGAGAGAGAGAGAGAGACCCAATAACCACATCCTGACCCAATAACATCCCTGCATTAGAGAGCTCACAGGGGACCAAACTCCTGCACTATCAGGCTCAGCCAGAGGACTCCATTGGGGGAGATGACTGATAGTAACTGCACCCCTCAATTTTTGGGGAGGTGAGAAGTGAGCCTCAGAAGACATCCTTTTCTCTCTTGAAAGAGGGGACTTGAGTGGGTCTGTTCATCTGATTGGAGATCTGTCCACTTATTAGAAACATTTAACTCGGGATAATTAAGGCCTTTTTGTTTTTTTCTTCTCAAGAAAAAATATTTTTCACTATTTCTGTGAAAAGCCCTGCCATGGATGTTCTGGGCTGGCTGGTGGTACTAGTAGGATCCTCTACCCTGGCTGCAGGTTGGTTTCAATATAATTCTGTTATGTGTCACACTCTTACATTTAACAGCCCTGATGTCAATCATTAGTATCGATCCTTTGGATACATACCTGTTAGTGTAACTGGTGCATGCATGAGGTTGATACATTCTCAGGACAGTGTTGGGAACAGGAGTACCACTGTCCTCAAATCAGATATTTTACTGTAGATGTGTCATACTATAGATCTTATGTTAACACATTCCATGCCAAGAGACAATGTCAACTTTTAATATAAACTAAAGTAATTCTCATAACTAAAGTCTGATAGTGACGGATAGTTCCAAGATACATCTCTCTTTAGTTTTATCATTTTGGGCCCAGATTCTCCAGATTACATATTAGTGCATGGATGAGTGTTTTTTTTTTTTTTTTTGCAGTTGACATGTCTGAATTCTGCCTGATTTAGACAGTGTTTACTTAACCCATTCACTGCCAAACTTGAATTGCAGGTAATCCTGTATTTAGTAATGCTGTTAAGGTATAAACAGGTGTTTATCTGGGGGGTTTAAGTGCTCAATAGTAAGAGCAATCACTATGGAAACGGATAGAATGTCTGTGTGTTACACATTGCCCAAGCATAGTGCAATGTTACCATGATAAATATGGCGCAGTGCATGCAATAGTATCAGCAATACACCGTGATACTTTGTATTGAGAGTTTTGTCTGGTGGAAGGGATTTGGGGTTTCTTTAGGGAAAATGTGTACACATTGTTTATACACTGTGAGCCACAGGGTTGGAAGTGGAGCAATCACCATGGGAACCAATGGCATGTTCTTTTGTTTTACTCTTTATCATATAGAAAATTGCAAACATAAGACTAAAATATAAAAAAGAGAACATAATTCCTCCATTTGGCCTAAACTTTGCAAGTCCCTTGTCTCCCCCCTCCCCCTTATGTCCTGTTTAGTAAATAAGCCCCCTGTGATGTTTCCCTAACTAAATAGTATTTGTTAGGTATCAGCACGAATTGTTTGTTTTCAAGGCAGCCAAGTGCTTTCATATCCACAGATTGCTGTTTAAATGGAAATTGTAATTTACCTGAATTTTTTTTGTATTTTATTTATCCTCTGTATTTATGAAATCTCTATTTTGTGAGGTGACAAATTAAGCTTAATGTAGTAATCCAGACATCTTTACCTTGCTAATGGACACATCCATATTAGCTCCCTTGTCAGTCATTGTTTTAAGATCTGTGTTTTGCACTAAACTGAATTGTGATGTCTTGTGATAAATCTTTAATATAAACTTAGAGCATCACCTAAAACATGTTAACACAAGTTCCAGGTACTTTTAAATTATGTAATTCCCAGGGAAATTGCAGCTCCTCGTTTAAAGGTTCAGTCTAAGCTCTACAGCCCGCTAAAGTGGTTATAGTGCCAGGTGTCTCCTGGTGCTGGTCCAGGTAAGAGTCAAACTCTCTTTAAACAGTAGGAAACGTCCTATTTAGTGATATCTACTATCTGGCTGGACTGCAGGTGCATGGGAACATGGTAAATGTCAAACTGTTTAAAAAAACTATTTGACCATTAACAGTGGGTCCTCCCAAGGGTTCTCCTGGTACAGAACCACTACAGTACATAGTGATCTTCTAATCAGTCTTCCTCATCCCTGCCATGCAGTCTCTCCATACTGAACCTGTAAGGTACTGATTGTGTGCAATATTTTATTATCTCTAACCTATCAACTAAGAAACCGTTAGCAACACAAGTACATGTTTCATATCAATACATTGAATTACTAAGCCTTATCTCTGACCAGCCTTTACTGAACTTTATCAGCTCTGCAATATTAACAGAGACGCAGTCCATTCATTTTCACTAGAAATATCCTCCTCACGAAGAACTGAGTTCTGTCATCGGCCATCTTGCATTGTAAGTGGTTGTAGTCTCCAAAACATGTAGGCTAAGCATCAGTAGGTATCGCCATCATCTCACTTAAGGTGTAGCTTGTGTTCTGGATTATATTTTGATTTTCAACAAAATGAAGATCCCGTCTGCTGTAGAACTACAATTCTAGAATGCGTTACCAGCATTAAATCCGGATGACTGTGTCATAGACAATTTATTTTGAAAAAGCACTTGCAATATGCACTTTCTGATGCTTATAAATGGACTGGTTGGGCCCTGTTGCTATGATCCAGTGTTAGTACTTTTGGGGTATTACTAAGCTAGTGAGTTGCCAAGCAACTTGAAAATTGTAGGTCAAACCACTAGAGCTGAAAAAAAGTCTAATTCTCGGTTGAATTTATTTTTTTAAAACTCATGGTTAATAAGTAAGAGTAATTCCTCCATGAAAACCGCTCTAGTCTACAGTATATCAGCCTCAAATATTATAAATTAAAAGGTAAAATTGGTTCTGGGGTTCTCCCTTTGTAACAGATTATGCAAGGTGCCAGCGGACCTATGGAATAGTTAAAAAGCTGTAGTGTACTATGCATTGATTGTTAATTAGTTGCTTTCTCATGGATTCTAGAAATATTATCAAGTATAGTTTAAAAAAAGCTCATTTGACTTGTGTTTTTATCCTATATATTTCCCCCCAATTTTTTTTTTTGAAAAACAGATATTATAGAGATGAATGTAAGAAATACTAGATTCTAAAACCAGGATAACATATGCTCTCTGCAATAATAAGTCCAGTAGATGTAACTGAATACATTTTGTTTTCCACACATGTGTTTGGTTACTATAATACCTTACCCATAAAGGAATGCAGAGCTCTGAGGAAGCCAGAAGCTGGTCAATAGCCATGTCAGATGGCCCAGCGTTGGGTAGGACCTAGAAAGGTGGTAAATCATTGCTAAACGGTTTGCACCCTTATTGTGCTGTAGTGGTTATGGTGCTGGGACTTGGTGGCAAAGTCTCAAATTCATTATCTTCCTAGCAGTTCTTTAGAGCCTACTCATCCTATATGACCACAGTCGGGTGAAACTCTGAAGATAAATTTTGCAGAAATTCACTTCAACCACGTGGCTTCTAAAAAGACAGTTTACTGCGTAATTAGAGTTTATTTTTACTATAGTGGTTATTGTGGATAATTGATAAGAGAATTGCCATTTTTAGGCCAAGCTAACAGAGATGGAACATATGTGAACTTAAGAATAATTTCCAGTTTAGCTGTTTCGTCCTAAAATGACCATCTTCTTGTCGGTTTTCCACATTTCTAACTTTGGTCTTTTAAGGATTACCAGTACAAAGTGCTGCTCATGTGTCATCTTTGTTGGGCAATAGTTACATTTAGAATGTCTCTAATTTACCTTTATCCAATAATTGTATGTCTATAGCACTCTACTGTAAGTGAACTCTATAGGTACCAGAACAAATACAGCTTAATGCAGCGGTTCTGGTGTTTACAGCCTGTCCTGGCATTGTTTACATTGCTGGCTAGTTACTACTCTAGTTGCACTCACACGGCCACTAGAGGTGCTGCACAGTGTCTTCACATTCTCAGGTTTGCTTTTCTGGCCTCAAATTTAAAAGTCGCTTTACTTTTCTGTAATTTCACATTTTTGTGAATAACTTTTTCATTATTTTTTTTTATATATATATACATATATTAAAAAAATTGTAAGAATAATTACAATTGGCTGGGAATTGTGCATAACTTCAGTACTGTAAAAATTAGTCCCCTTTCCTACAGATCATTGCCAACCGTGGTGTAAAAAACAAAAATAACTTTTACTCGGTTTGCTCTCAAGATTTTCTAGTTTAGTGAGCTGTTATGGTACTTTATATACACTGTGTTTCTTAAAAGGTTCTACTCCGCAGACTTCAGAACAGAAGAACTGACACATTAACATTCTTAGAGGCTTGGGGTGGTTTACGTAGTAATGAATATGTAGCATGCCGGTGACGAAGATTTCAAATATTTCTCAGGTCGGAGTTACTGTAACACAGTTTTTGCTTCTAGCGTAACCTGCATTTCCTGAATTTTTCTTGCCATGTACTGCAAACGATAAGAAATAAAAAAATAAAAACTTAAAAAAAAATTCAGGGCCTGATTTACAGCTCTGTTACCTGAGGGGAGATATTGAATTCTCAGGAACCCCTACCTCCCAAAACACCTGTCACATGCTCTACACTTTTGAAGAGGACATGAAGGACTTCTCCCGTTCTCTTCTCTACTGAAATATTGAACAGTTATCACTCTAAGTTATATGGGAGTGGGATCCACAGCAAAATATAAATAAAAATACAGTATTATATAGATATATAATATAGTACTTCTATTGTGAAAATACTGGCTAATGGCACACCAAAAACCCAAATTAGGTCATGATAAATGGTGAGTAACTGAATATATTACAAAGCTCTGTTCCTGCTTGCTTCCTACTTACTAAACAAAGGAGACAGTCCTTGTGAACAAGCAATAACAGGACATCTAAATGCAAATGTTTTTTCCAATAAAATGATCATGTAGCTTGGCTCCCACTTCCAAGGGGAAGTAGTAAAAATCATGCATATATACATGTTCTATAAATGAAAGGTGTAGTGCTCCAATCAGTATCTCATTCATGTTTAAAATAAATAAATAAAATAGGACAATATAGCTTTTTTTTTTTATATTTTAATACTTTTATCTCTGTTATGGGTTTTATGATGGTGCTGGATATACATTGTGCATAGTGTGGACAATTGACGGGTAAAGATTGGGCACCATGTGGCAAGCGAGGTTTGGTTCCAATACATGTCTCAATTTGGGAAGCCCTGTTACAGTGACATGAATGATATGTGGTGTTTGCGCATTTGTATTTAGTTGTTGACCTGTTTATTCAAAGAAACCTTTTTGTTTAAAACCTGTGCCTCTCCTCCTCTCCCTATAGAAAATGTGGTCGCATTTTCAGGAAAAACGTTCTGCTTAGTAGTCTTATCTTACCCCATCTCTAAGAGGATTTATTGTTAGCAGTCATTTTAAATTTAAAGTTAATTTAAAATTTAGGGTAAAAATAGCAAAATTGGAACAATTCTCTAAGTTAACTTTGTTTAAAACTCTGCTATTTTGTCCTTAAATTTGCAAGCCCCTTCTTGGAATTCCTGACCATTCATGATGAATAATCCGAAGTCATGGAGCCACAATTCCTTTAAATATCAGAGTTTGGGTCCAAAATATGTCTGTCTGACCCAAAACTCTGTAATATTTAGTGGTTTTTTTTTTGTTGTTGTTGACAAACATTTGTAGAGCATATCCAGAAATGTAATTCTGATGCAGGGTAAACATTTCAAAATGAAAACATCTAGAATAATTTAAAATCTTAGTTGATATGCAACACTAAAACTTATTGGCAATAACATAGCAACTGACCATTAAAAAAAACAAAAAAAAACAATACACCCACAAATGCCAAAAATTTATGACTGTGCAGAAAGTTTTCAAATTTGGCATGACTGTGCGGAAAAGCAGACAAAAACAGCAACTGTCTAAAAACGAGGTCAGTTGGCAGGTACGGTACTCTGATTCTCGTAGCAAATGTATTCCTCTGTAGTCTAGCATTAATTTATTTGAAGAATGCAACAGAATCTAGGTCACTGGCTTCTACAAGCACAATAAAAAAAACATTTTTTTTTTTCCTTTGAAATACCATCATTGACAAAATTATCGTAAAATGTCACTAAACAAATACTGGTACAATAAGGTTTAGAAATGACCTCTTTACCCAGCAATGTCGTAGATGCATCTACAATATAGCGTTGGGATATTTAATAAACTGGTCACAATTTATAATTATATGAGACAAAGTTATTCAGACTATTGTTATGAAATATCATTCCCTGGATATGTGGTGAAGATTATTTTCAGTGGTTTCTAGATGTTAGGATGAATAATACAGGGTGGGCCAAAATTCAGAGTAGGTTTTGATGAGTCAATATTTGTTTCTATTTTTTTAATTAATGAACCAGTTTCAATGATATTGCATACAAATCATTTTATTTTTTTTACTCGATGTTCCTTCGTGAAGTTACCCATGGTGGATCTTCCAAGACTCCGTTACTATATGTAACTGCAACAAACATTTTTAACTACTAACAAATAAGTTATTTACCTGTAAATTCTACTCTAAATTTTGCCCCACCCTGTAGTTATTGTCAAAGGCCAGTAGAACGTGAAAACCCATCGATGGGCCCAGACCGCTAGCAAATATGGCCTGTTGTTTACATTGCAACCTGCAATTTGAGTATCTAGATAATAAAGATAGAGTTTATTTAAGTTACTGCACTGTCTGCAGCCTAATAGTTTTACTATTCTTCTGTGATATGCTATTAATCCTTTAAGAACAAAGGTTAGATTAATCCCTTCATATCTTGAGAACCACACCTAATTTGATAAAACCTAGAATATTTGTGACCCGTGGCGTACCAGATTTACTGCAAGCTTTTGAATGACCTGCACCTTAGAGCCTTCATAACTTTTAATGTTTACCCCTGAAAGCTTGTTGAGAAGTGACTATCCAGTTGTGATAAAATGGTTCTGTTATTTGTGATATACAGACACCCTAAAAATGGACTGTGATATAACTAACCATTTTTGATACATGATGTGCCAAAGACTTCATAGCATTAAGATATTGTATTGCCTTGATGGAGTTTATCATGATGGTCAGTGAGTTGTTGATCTGGACGTTCCTGTATCATCGAATGTATGTGAGCAATGTGAATCTGACCAATCTCCGTGAGACCTTGAGTAGAACAGCAGAGCATTTCAGTCATGAGAATTCTGGTATACCAGTGAAGTCGTGAAGAATTGCTCTACACAAAAAGTTGGCATCCTGACACATCTTGGCAGCTGTGCTGATAAACAGCGCCAGGATTCCAGGTCTTCTTCACTTAGAATATCACAGCAATGGTCACCCAATCAACTCTTTCAATGAGTCTTGACTAAGTTGTAGAGGATTACACAATATGAATTGGACAAACAGGTTGGTTGGAAGAAGTATTAATGTTAAGTTAGGTCATACTTAAAGCACTTCACTCCACTGCTCCATGACTAGCCCTGGCTTTTATTGAAGTTACAGGAGCCCCAATTCAAGATAGTCCAGATGGCATACAAGGTATTCTATCACTTGCGACTTGGGGTAAAACTGGGTTTGTTTCTTTCTTGCTCTGCCTGTGTATGTGCCTTAAAACTCCTAGGTATGTGTAGAGGATTGTAATCCTATCCACACCTGACAGCTGCTATTAATTTGCCAGAGTAGATTCTCTCATACAGTTTTTTGGGGTTTTTTTCATGAATGAAATGTCACATGTTCGTCCTCACCTTTTGGTGTCCGTGAGAACTACCTTCCTGGCTTTGGTGGAGATGCTTGCTGGTGGCCATGTGCCGGTGTATCTGGCTCCTGCGGCATGGCGAAAGACGCCGGCCGCTGCGGATCCATATCAATTTGTAGCCCCACGTCCGCCCACGTTATTGTCAACGTGTGTGTGGCTTCACGCAAAGGACGTGCACGCACGTTCTGGGTTCATAGGCCGGATACGGCCAATAGGATTTAAAGGAGACTTACTTAAATTCCTTCCTTGCCTTTCCTCATTGCCCTGTCATGGTTTCCCTTAGTGGTTGTCCAAGAGTGTGTTCCTAAGCGTTTATTTCTGGGTATTGTCTTAAGTCGGCGTTAAGTCCGGCCATTCTAAGGCCGGTAAGACGTTACCTTTAGTCCTAGGTGTGATACAGTTCTGCGTGCTGGATCAATCAGTAATCCTGACATGAAACTGCTTTTGGATGGCTCTACTGCAGACTGTACAGCTTTTAGTAGTAGGCTGACAACTGAACTATATGCCCTTTAAATGTATCATTCAATGTACTATTTTTACAACATGCAATTCTTAACACTCATGATCAACTCTTACATTTCAGCTCCTTCCCCTAAGTTTTATTTTTTTTGTAACTACGCTGTATATGGACTATGTGGGGATAATCCCTCATATTTTGCAACATTCCCTGTTTTGTAGGGTGCACACATCTTTCCAAAATTCTCCTTAACGCAGTTACTTTTACTCTTTCAACTATCTTCAGAAGTTTTTTTTATATGATTTATTTTTGTAATATTTATTTAACGAAGAGAAAAGAAAGCCTTTTAAAATAACTTCAATATCTGATGAACAAATATACAAAAATTTGGGATTAATGCAATGCAATGTAATCATGCCTATGAAAACCCATTACTCTTTGAAAACTGCTTAAAATGCAAACCGTTTTTTTTATAAAGGATTGATGTTAAATTACTACATTTTGAAAATAATAAACAAACAGCTCAGCGGGACCCGTGCTTCTGGTGAATTTTGTTTATAAGGCTTTTGATCTGTGCATTAATCATTCAGTTCTGAGCTCTAATGGTAGAATTCTCTATACTACCAACCTTCCCCGTGGGATCTCTGTCCCCCTGGCTTCAGGAATACATAACAGGAAGCTGAATATTCTGTGAACAGTGAATTTGTTTTAGGCATGTTGTATTAAAATTCAGTTGGACAGAGGTATTCTGGGATATTACTGGAGGGTGAGAGTGAATTGACATTTTCTAATAAGAAGAGATCAAAGAGATATTTTGTCTTGTTTTGCCTTTTAGTCTTTTCTGAGGGGACAGGGTAAATCTCCAAAACACAGAATGCGGTTATAAATCCATAAATTGTCGTTCTAAACTGATAGGGTTTTTTTTTTTTTTAACAGTGGTCACCTAGATGTGAAGTTGTGTACAGTATATGTTTTAACAGGACTATATACTACTATGTGAGCCTACAAAATGTTTTGGGTTTCCCTCTGTACCTTTGTGTTAGGGAAATTACATGCATTTACTGACATCCACATATACCTACACATTCATATTCATACATTGTTATGTACACACATATATTCATGTACACAGATTCATATATACACAGACTCACACATACACATAGACGTATACACACTCATAATAACATCTGTAGTACACTCACACTACTTTTCAAGCAAAATGCTGATAGACAGGCGCCTGCTCACCAAGGGAGGACCACCCACCCCCCTTGGAATAACACTGGCACTGGGGCACTGGGGCAATATATATTAATATATATTAATGTAATAAATATAGAGAGAAAGTGTTTACTGATTATGTGATCCTAGAGACCCTGGATAACACTGGGAACACCGTGTTTAGCATTAAAATGCTCTCAAAATGGTTTGACATGAAAAAAAATGAGTCAGTGCCTACACACCTATTGCACCATAACCACTACAATGACAGATTCTGGTGCTTAGACTGGCTTTTTAGATGTCTCAAATGTTTACATTCCTTGTTAAGTTGCTGGTTCAGTGAATAACCTTAGTTCTTGTAAGGACTAATAAATGTTTGTTAAAAAATGCTGTTTTCCTAACCCCTTTTGTTGAGGTCTGGAGATGCTCCCCTTGAGAAAGGCACTTGGCCAAAACGTTCCATTCCTTTTGTATGAATTTGCTCTGCTCTCGATCCCTGAATACAGCTCTATTTATTTCCATGGTATGCTGGTTAGAAATTGTTATCTTAGATATTTGCTTGTTTGCTAAATTCTGTAATGAGGATTGGGATTTGAATCCTGAATGTTGTATACGATTCTAGTGTATTGTCTTTTTGCTACTGTGTAATTTTGTTTTGTGATAGAGTTCACCAACGTGATACAATAAAGCTTAATATTTTGTATGTGGTGGTGTGCTCCTATGTGTAATCTACGGTAGATTTCCCTTGGGTCCTGAAGGGAATAAGACCGCCTGTTGTTGGGAAACATATACTGAATGTATGTGATTATGTTAAAGCCTTAATGTATGCCCTTCCCAACTGTTTTATTTTCCATGTTATTATTGTGAACGGGACATGACATCTCATTGGATCAGGTCAAGACAGGGAGTACATCTCCATTGTACTTACCTCTCAACTTTGGCATCCAGTGAAGCGCAATGCTGATTTGGTGGGTGAAAAAGGTGTGGGTCAGTGATGCAAACCATGTCACAGGTCCCGCCTATAGGGCTGGATCCACTTGGAAAGGGGGAGGTCCACCTATAGATTTGAAAGGCCTTTTGAGGGAAGACTCTGTAGAGGGATTTAATTTGGGACAGCGGGAGAGGACCAAAAAATCAAGACTGTCCCATCAAAATCGGGACAGTTGGGGGGGAGGCCTGTTAGCAGGAGTCTCCCGTTAGCTAGTTAGACTACGTTGGACTTGGTAAGGAGGAACGCTGCTGTAGGAAAGAATTTTTGATCTCTTACAAAGATCTGTTTGCTCTTTCCCAGGGGTGACCAAGTATTCTTTCAGTACCACAATGAGATCTATGAGAGCGTCTCTTACTTATTTTGAAGTTAGATTCGGATCGGTACATTTACAAAAAGTAACAGAGCATATTGCGGACTATATTGTGAGGTAGACCAGAATACTCAGTGGATATCTATGACATTTGATCAGCTTTTAGTGTAATGATTGATATAAACTTGAAACTTGTATTTAGAATGCTACCTGATGGATAGCTAGTCTTGTGAAAGGAAGTATTGCTACATATGTATGGCTACATTCAATAACTAAACTTGTGATTTGTTGATTTGAATGTAATGAATACATGATTAGATGCCAGCCTATAATATCGAAAATGGTTCTATGTAATGTTGTTTTTTTTCTGTACTTCATGCATCTCTCTATGCAATGTGCTGGCAGGATTACAAAGTAAAGTATGTATTAACAACAGATTGATTTGTTATATGATGCAATCTCAAGCTAATTATTCTTTATTGTAATAGCTTACTGAGCCCCAGAGGGCTACTTGGAAGCTGTGTTAGTACTAGCTGGGAGAATGTAAAAAAAAAAAAAAAAAAGTTTGCTATACCTATGCTTTTAGCGATCCTCACCGGATCTCATGAAGTGTGACATCTATGTGATATAGAATGGCATACCATTGATTAAATGCTATGATGATTATAAGAAGGGTTTCTACAAAGCTGTATAGCTGAGATGATGCAAGTGTGATACTTTTAGTAGGTGGAATTGGTACACTGAGTAAGTAACTTGGTGAAATCTACAGTATTTTAGAGCGTTTGTGTACTGTTCGCTTACTAAACCTATTTTAAAGTGAGACAGTCTATGGTATAGAAAATGCTTTATAACAAAGCCATAGTATGTGAGATACAGCAGGACCCATTTTTGTGTGCTAAGATTCTGGCATCTCTTTGTTGAGCTTGGTGGAACATTTTGAAAGATATGTGAAGTTAAACCATTAGAAAATAGTTTGCAATATTTATAAAAAAGAAGCCATCAGGGTTGGGGGTTTCTTAAGGGGGCGTTGTTGAATGACCATTTTTAATTTCGTCAGCAGAAATAGATTCGGGGCAAATGATTAATCTGGGTATCTGTTTATAGGAGGAAGTTGTATTTCCCTATATTGTTTTGATGGAGACATTCATTTATTACTTTGTAAGTTATATAATGTTATGAATTGATCTTGCTCAATCTAGAAATGTGTTGACATGTAGACTTTGAAGGTGAGAATTTCTCGTTCATATTTGATTATATAATTTTTTTTTGCTATTTACGTTTTGTTGTGATGTATGAGAAATACAGACAAATGCCAGAAGGACCTGCAACGCATAGAGTGGTCATTTCTGCATGTCTGTACCCCGTGGTAGATAGAATAAAAAAGAGAAATAAGCAATTACCTCTGCTGAACCTCTGTAAATGTCTGCACTGTAGTGCACTTCTGTGCTATAGCTTGTTATCAAGAGTGGATGGCTCTGTCTAAAGGTAGAACCAATGACGCTAGGAGAACTCCAGAGTCCTTGGGGCAATTCTGGAGTTCTTACGGCGAAACAGCAAATTTTCTCTACCTTGAAGCCCCCATAATTGAACATAATTGAACTTGTTAATTTTGTTGATTTCGATTAGGTATTTGTGTCAGGCCCCCACCCCAAGCCCAACATCTTGATAGATCATGCAAAGCATTATAAAACCTCAGTTTGATTATCATGTTGTAAGACATTGTTCATCAACCAAAAAGTGAGGAATGATCTTGGTGATTGACTTGATGTTTCCTGTATTCCTCGTGTTCCTGTCGGGAAATAATCCTGCCTATGGTATGATATCCGTTTTCTTGTGAAATCTATCTCAAAGACTTTGTCAAAAGCCAACTTATGGTGATCTTCCCTCAATCTTATAATTTACACTGGGAGTAAGATGAGGTCATAACGAAGTACCACAGTTATAGAAATCTGTTCTTTAACGCATCACTAAAGGCACACCGACTAAGTCATCTCAATGAAGTGGTCTTGGCACAGTGGCCCTGTAGTTTTAACTCTGCAATGAAAAATGGTTCTATTGCAGGGTTAACACATTACTAGTGGCTGTCTTCCTGAAGACCACTTAAGGTCCTTCTCTTCAAGTACTGTGTCAAACTCTGTTCTCTGTGGCTTATTGCTGAGCACGCTCTCTAGCCTCCCAATGCTTTTCTATGGGAAATCATTGGATTGGCTGAGATCACCAGGATTCATTTAAAGTGGATTGATATGAAACAGGGTTAGCCAAATGGGGGAATCTTATCTGTTGCAGATCTACTACTGCCATAATGCATTGCCAGCCTTAAGACTAATGTTGATTTACTGACTTAACTTTTTTCTATTCCTGATATAAAATATTGATAATGAATTCTACTTACTCATTTAAAAAATAAATTCATGAAAACACTGCATACCGGGAATACACCACAAGACTTGTCAGTTTGGAGATGCTCTGACCAAGTTGTCTAGCCATCACTATTTGAATTTTGTGAAAGTCCATCAGATCTCTTTGCTTCCCATTTTTCCTGCTGTGAAAGAATTTACTTTGATTCCAAGGTTCAAGCTTATAGGCGTCTATTAGATAGCCTATATTAAAATGGGCTAACTTGGACTCAGGAAATGCCTAATGCTTAAAACGACACTTAAGACCATATATGTCTAGTTCCAGGAGCAGATAGCCCTCACATGAGCGGTCTCTCCTAAATCAGTCTGTTCCTTCTTTTTTCCCGAACTTATCTGTTATATGTACATGACGTTCATCCCTATGTCTTATCTGTACTCCTTTCAGCCTTTCACTCCCTTCCTACTACTGTTCTATGAGTATTTGCACGTAAGCACTTACTTTTTAATGCATAAAAACACATACTGATAAAATAAACGAGAGAGGCTTAGTTTGATAACCAACACGCGTCTGGTGATATTCCTCTCACTGCTCCCAACACATGAAATTCAAGAACTGACTGTTAACCTGCTGCCTAATATATCTCAACCCTTGACAGGTACCATTGTAACAATATTATCAATGTTATTCACTTCACCTGTCAGTGGTTTTAATGTTGTGGCTGATCTCTCTCTGTGTGTGTGTGTGTGTGTGTGTGTGTGTGTGTGTGTGTGTGTGTATATATATATATATATATAATGACGTGCATAGTTCTGTATATACAACTAATCTTTACAAAGAGAATACTTCTAACTTTTAATTCCCATGAACTGTTCCTGAGAATTCAGAATAATTCCTACATGATACTACATGACATAAGATTAGTCAGTCACATCTTGTTCTCTTGCTCACATTCCTCTACCATATCCACCTCCACGTAAAATTAAATTTCTCTTCGTAAAACATTCTTTACAATTTTTAGCATCTTCACATATTTCTGCTGCGTTTGTGGTTTTTAGGAAATAAGAAAATATGTGCAGTATGTTTTAAATGAATGTCCTGAACAATGGCGAAATAATATTCTAAATACATATGTGTTAAGTATAAAATCTGAGCTTACTTTCTAAAATAGTCATAGTTCATTAAAAAGGGACACATACTGTAGCAATGTATGTTCATTGTAATTGATTTGATGAAAGCAACTCCTATGTATCTGTCTTCATTTTGTATGTGATGTGAAACTTGTATGTTTATTTTTTTTTTAAATATATGTATTTGTTGCTGATCTGCAGGTTCCGTGATATGATAGCTCCCAGACATAAGGCCTAAGACATAAGGTTGGACCTTATGGACATAAGACATAAGGTTGGACATAAGACATAAGACCTCGTAAGGTTGGACCTTTTGGATACAGCCTACAGTTTTCGCTCAGAATGCGTGACCCTACTATTAGCCACAATTTCATGACCATAAGCACATTGGCACACTCAACAGCTATATATTCTATGATCAATCATTTGCTCTCGTCTAGTTTACCGACTGATATGTTCGTGTTCCTAAACGAATGCCTGAGCCGATATTTTCATTTGCTAGCTTGAGGATTTGTATTTAATCACTTGGTTGAAATAAGTTTCTAACTCTATACCTATATCGAGATGCTTTGGACAGTTCCAGACTTGGTACACATGGCTAAAGTAACTGGGAGCTCATTAAATAACATTTCTGTAATGGGACATCCCATTTGTAAGGCATTCGCAGTTGATGTGGAACAACAAAGGAATACCATTACTTGTACGACAATATATTTATCCCAGGCAGCTCAGGTTGTAGATGTACTTGTTACATGTTTAATAAGGACAAGTCTTGCACAATAGTAGACTAGTCTGGAAATGATACTATTAAATAGACAAGGCTATCTCAATAAATGGATAGCATAACTTTGAAGATGAGGCCCTCCTGGCTAATGCACGGATTATAAATGCTTTTAGATGCATTAAGGATTCTTCAATCAAAGCCACGAAGACTGTAGTTGACATTAAACAGAGATATTAACGGAAACCTTATTTAATAATCCGCTGGAGATGAAAGGAAAGCCAAGGCAGAATTTTTGTTAATGATTTAAAAATGCAGTAAACACATGAAAATAAAAACTGATAGAATGTCAAATAAAATTAGGCGGTTTAACTTTGTAGATAAAGTTGCAAATGCCTGTATACAGACGTTGGATAATATTCAGGAAACCTAATTGCATTGTCTATGGCAAGCTTTGTAGAGAAAAAAATAAATGAAATCTCACTCTCAGCCTTTCGTCGTCATCCAAGGTTGGGCAGATTCATATTTGATAATGTACAAGCGTAATCCCTGCATTATTGTTACAGCTGCAGAGGGGACAGGTAATGAGTAGGGGGGGGAAACCCCAATTTTTTTGTCAAACTGCTCCAAAAACATCTTGGGCTTAATACATTGGCTGTAGTGTAGTAGTGAAAATGTTTAATTATATCTAAAAGGTACTAAATATGCAAAACTAATTGTAGGAGGAATTTTTTTCATCTAAACACATGGGAAATATGTTAAAAAGGCAACTGAATCAAAACTTTAAGCACATATTTGTCACACGGCAAATAAGCAAAAACATGCCTAAGTAATGTAAGAAATGATCATGAAAAATGCACTGGCCCGGGGTTGTGAATTCATGTTCCCAGGGAGTATAACATCAAATATAAGATTTCAGTAAATGATACAGAATGTGTACACAATGTTAACAACTACTCCAGGAACAGCCTTTACTAGCATGCTTAATAATCATCAAAGTATCTTATGCAGAAGAATGTGTTTTGATTTTTTTACACATGCAGGTTTGTCCTGGAATTACGGTACTTTTTTTTTTTTCTATTTTTTACCCAACTCATTTTACTGATCTCAGTAGTATAAAATGCTGACTTGATGCGGCCAGGAATTGAGGCTTAAGACCTGAGATTTGAAAAGGTTCTACAGTAGTAGAACTGCCTACTTGGCTATCTCAAAGTTATGCTGAAGCATTTCTGGGAACAAAAAACTTGTATTTACTTTTTTTTTTTAACAAGCTAGTGAATGAGTAAAAGTAGGTAAGCACATTATATTTTTACCTGCATTTCCTAAACCTAGAGTTTCATTACGATTCCCAGTGTGTAGGGCACGGTTTTGAACTGTGTTCAGGATAATGAGACTTCCAGTCCCAACATCTTCTGTGAAACAGCAGCTTATCAATCTTGCTTCGTGTCATATATAGTAAAAAAAACTAAACAAAATCACCATTAAAGAGGTAATAAATCTTGCTGCATAGATGCCAAATGTTGAAAAAAATTTCCATGGACATTTTGCCACGAAGTAATCAAGTAAGCAATTTGTTTACCTACCAGTTCCCATTGCCCTACCCACTATACCGTGCCCTCTAATCCCTGCCATATTACACTAGAGTCTACCTTTTAGCAATGATAGCCAATAACTACCTGTCTTTAATGGTGAAATTGTGTAGTTAGTAAAATGTCCCTGTTTGCGAACAATAACAGCTGGCACGTCAGCACGTTATACTTGGTAAAAAGTAGCGACAACATTGGAAAAGACCGCAAGATTCTATTGCTTTAATAATGTAATCACAGTTTAGATTAGATTATATTAGCGGCAATTTTACAACCTGTGCAGTCTCCTGACTGTTGGGATTCCTGCTAGTGGCAGGGCTGAACATGAACAATATCAGCATGATTCTCTCCTCTGACCAACTCAGAAGAGTCAGTCAGTATAAACAGCGTCTGGTATCTGCAAAAATAAACGCTGCTTATGAAAACAGGTTTTAAAATCGACCTGTTTGCAACACACATAATTATGGTTTAAAGATTTTTTTACTTACTATTTTTTTTTTGTTTAAATTTTATACTAATGAAGTGTCTCGAAAGATTTACCCTTGTCATGAATGGCATAATATATTTGCCCATAACCAATTAAACTACATTAAGGGAACACTTGGAGAACCATAAGCATTACAGCCCCATGTAGTGGTTATGGTGTAGCTCAGTGGCAGGACTAACATAGAGAGGGACCTGGTGCAAGAATTTCTATAGTCCCTCCCTATTGGCCAAAGGTAGTGCAGCGTTGGTTTTTGAATGTCGACGGTGTGTTTATATATAATCTCTGTTTTAATGCAGAGTTGGGTTGACATTTTAAATGCAGAGGTGTATTGATGTATAATGTTGGTGTTTGCACGCTTAGATGTATGCACATATAGGCATACACTGCCACACACACACACTGATCCATATATACACACACTGACACACACACACTGATCCACATATACACACACTGCCACAGACATACCGAATCACACACAGACACACATGCAGATACACAAACATACAGATACATACTCTGACACACATGCACATACTGACACTCATCCAGGCACAATGACACACATACAGACACAGACACACACGATGACAAACATACAGTCGCACATGCTGCTCATCTTTTAGCGACCCTCCTGTTTCCTATCTTTTGGGTGCAGGAGGTTGACTTCTGCTGGCTAGTGCTGTTGGGAGTCAGTTTGACTTTCTCTCTCTCCCTTCCACACGGCTCCATGTATGTTATCTTGGAGGAAGCGGACCAGCACTGCCGATGTTAGAGGGATCCAATTACACTGTTAAAGGATGGCTGCAGCACACGACTGGACCCCTGAGGACAATTGGTGGCCCTAAGTATATGGGCCGCCTCAGCGTGCGGGCCCTGGTGTGGCTGCACTGGCGGTAGTTACAGCGCTGGTGTATCGAGTACCCTGGTGCCCTCCCAGAGGGCTCTATTAAACTGTTTAGTTATGCTTCTATAACTTACCTGGGTCTATCTGTCCCTCCTCAAACAGGTCTTTGCTAAGTTAAACAAAACCGATTCAGGACTGTGCTTATTTGCTGAGTGCGCTCGGCTGACATGGGCTGTAATGGTTTTATTGCTTGACGTGTTCCTTCATTCTCATCACTTAAGATAAAAAAAATATTGCCTTAATAGCATGTGTTTATGAATAATTTAGTTTATATTAGCTTATGTTTTGTTTTAAAATTTCCTACGAAAATATTAAAAATCTGCAAGGGTAGCACATTGGTATTCTTAGGCAACCAACATTAATTCATATGTAGAATTTGTATTCATGAACTTCAAAAGGTGATATAGAAGGCAAATTGTAAATATAAAATGAAAATATAGTCAAGTCATTGAAGCCATGCTAATGGTTTAAAATAGCATGCTAATATTTGCAAGTAGATGTTTTGAATGCCTTTACGTTAGTTTCCAAGCTCTCATATTCAAGAGAGAATTTTTGAGTTTTACATAATCTATTGCATGCTTTCCATCTCTGCGTCCCATTATCATTTGATCAGCCTCCAGCCTAGTTCTGTTTTGCCCTGGATACAATTAAAGTTACACGTACATAAATTAACTCTGTTTACATTCTATCTGCCTGCAGTTCTGATCTGCATCTAGCTTAGCATGCATTGACTTGGTTTTTTAAAAAGTACTTATCTGACACCTGTGTGTATCTCCTGGTTTTAACATCAAACTGTCACGTCTGGAATAAACTTCCTGTTTTTAATGCATTTTACAAGAAAGCTACTCGTATCACATGGTTTACAGGATTTCCCAAATGCCAGGCAACTTTTGGCAGCTGCCTATTTCGAGATAATCCGTAGTTGTTGTTATCTTGTTTCAATCCAATGCTTCCCATAGAGTGGTATTGGTGCTCACAGTGTCCCTTTAAGTCCCTCAGTCCAGTTCAGCAATGCAAGCAACTTCCATTCAACACTAAAATTTACTTTTACACCTGGTTTTCTTTTGAACTTTTTTTTTTATAAATCACACTTAAATATCAAAATGTGGGCAGACCACATGTGGTTTAATTTGTATGGATAATTAGGGAACTAAGCAACTGAATATTTTGTTCTAAGAGAGGAGACTCGTATGAAGATGGCTGTTATGTTTACCGAATGCAATAAAATCTGCATTCTGTCCCTTTAATAGGGTCGGTGTTTGCGGTATTTGAATATTGAATTGGATATTTTAGCACTTTGTTTATAGTTGAAAAGAATGATAATTACCCTTCTTGTGTCATTTATCAATGTCAGAAGCCTTACAATAGTAGCTTGAAAAAGCAACGCTTTGTGTCTGGAAAGTTTGTTCAGGAATGACATCTTACTTAACAAAGATAAATAGGACTAGAAAAGCTCCAATTTCTGGGGAAATTGTGTGAAGTGTTCTTGCCTCCACCAGTAGTCTACAACTGGAGTGGGCGGAGTAACTGGGTGGAGTGGCTTGAGTAACTGTTGTGTGGTTGGACTGGGCAGAGTAACTTTATGGAGTGGGCAGAGTAACTGTGCGGAGTGTTTGGAGTGAGTAAAGATAGTAAAAATTACACTAACCAATTGATTGATCAAATTTAAAAAGTGCACATGGCAAGCTTGATAGAGTGAGAAATGCATTTCAAATTTTATTTATTTAAATAGCTCATTTAATTGCAGCGTTGTTGCCCAAAGTGCTTCACAGTTACATAAAAACATACATTTATAAAAACATTAGCAGGTGTACAAAAGGCCCTGTCTATGACATCACTTGCTGCTCCAGCCTGGCACAGGTCAGAGTATTTTGGCGGTTGCCATCTTCAAACGGTCATATTTTAAAAACTATACATCCTACAGCGAATAGCTTTATATTGTGAGAAACACAAGACCCAGACCTACATTTTGATGCATAGTATGTTTCTGAAGTATTACAAATGAAGGCACAGTCGCAGTTTAGAAATTGACCTTCAAGTTTGAGCTGGCTAGAGTGGAGTTTCAATGAATGTCAATGGACGGCGTGAGTTGCAAACAAATGGTCATATTGTGAAAACTATCAGGACTATGGCTTAGCCGTGGACATTTTTAGTGGCAGCAGGGATAGCTGAACGTTTTGATATAAGATTTGTGTAGGTGGGCTTGAAAATGAGGGCTTGGTGGCAGTTTAGAAATCATGTCCTGATTTTTCAGCTTTTGCCAGCTCCCACTCTAGTTTTGCACATTTTGCCATTCATTCCTATGGGACCAATTTCGCCACAAGAACGACGATATTCCGTGAACCATTCGGCGAAACGTTCCACAAAGTAATAGCAATCCAATCGGGAATAATCCGCACGTTTCGGCTTATTACTGTCTATGTAGTGTAAAAACTATGGGAGGAGTTAGGGTGGTAAATTTGGCTATAATAAGAATAATAATATATATGTGAGATAACATTAAGTGGTCTTGCTATGCAAGAACACCTAATAAAAGAAGTTTACTCATAAAACAGTTAATTGTGTCGCATAAAAACCCAGTGAATTGCAAGATAACCTATTTTATTTAATTTTTATAAGCCCATTTTTGATTTTTAATCTTCGTGAATAAACATGTATGAATTATACATATAGCATTGTCAATTAGATCTCTATGGTTTGTCAAATAAAAATATATTTAAAAGTAATATTTATATCTAACAGTTCTCCAAATAATAATTTGTATAAAATATATTATGGAGTAAATGATTCTAATGTTTTTCTATTGATAAAACACTGTCTGATAATGTTCTGGTTGATGTACGAGATTAGAAGCAATAATTTAAAAAATTCAAGCAACAAAACCAGTTTATTGTTTTACTTTAGTGACTATTTGTTAAAACAGATTAAAGCGGCATTGTCACACCTCCTCCCGGCCTGAAAAGAATCTTTATGAAATACTCATATTGACTGTTTCTTGAATTTCACTGAAATTTCAACACAGTCAAGAGATATACTGAGATAAAGTAGGGACTACCTTGTCACTGTGTATTTCCTATGCCTGACAGTTCTAGACACTGGGCGAAGCTACCGCCGTCTAGATGTGTCAGTCCCTCATCAGTCACCAGTGACTGCTGCAGGGAATTGGCTTTACCTATAGTGGATCCTGCAATCTTGCAGGGTCCTCCATAGACCCTTTAATGCTGTACTCTAACGTATGCGCAAGAGTACAACAACAGTGATGTCTGTTCCTGGATCTGAATCGCAAGGCGATGAAGAGGATCCGCTGGAAGAAGATGGCAGTGCCCATGAGAGACAGGTTCCGGTAAATAGAACTTACTTTTGCCTTCCTGTGGCCACCAGACCCCCACTGGTGATGTCACCATTGGGGGGACTTGCAAATTCTGCAAAGTCCCTAGACAGTGATAGTGCTGCTTTAAGTATGTAGGGTGGCAGTGCCATTTTGGGGTCTATTCAAGTCAAGGGTTCTGCAAATGTGATGAAAGCGTTATTTTTTTTTTTTTTTTAAATTCTTTATTTTGGTTGTGCAATAAGAATTAACAAACATTCCCGCTGTGCCACGACAGCAGTAGCGGGTGTGTCATAATATACAGCGTAATGACATTTAGGAGCACAGTTTTATGAAGTGAGTGGTTAAGTAATACGTGTCTTGTCCCTATTTGGGTATGCATAAGGAATACCTTACAGTCATATGGATTAGACAGTTTACGTTTAAATTAAATCAAAGTATCATTTACATGGTAAAACGTTAAGAAGAGGAAAAAAAAAATGGAAATTAATAAAATTGGAAAAGAAAGAGCAATGAAAACATCTTGCAGTGTGTGTCTTTCGTGTATGGTCGGTCCCTAGTTTGTTGCGGTACTCAGCCTGAGTCTTTAGTGGGCTTTGGGTGTTTCGGGTGTATGGTGCCTTTTCAGTTCTCCAGTGGAGAGTGTGACTGTTGGGTCGGGTTGTCTATGTACGCCCTCGTTTCGTCATGGTGTTGTTTGTCGCTCCAACTTGCGTGTCTTGTTATGTGGGTGTGGGTGTCTAGGAGGGGGGTGGTGTAGGAGAAGTCAGGCTCTGTGTGGGATTCCGGAAGGGTCATCTCTGTGCTGTCTCCCCCTGGGTCATTTTGTGATGCCTTGTGTCCCATGGTGGTAAGCCTATATGAGGGGTGTGTCTGGGGTTTACTCACTGCTTGAGTGTCTCTTGGTAGGGGACGCTCAGTCTCTGTTAGTGTTGGCCTATACGATGAATCCAGTCTGATAGTGTAAATTACAGTACAAAGAAAAATAATAATATCAGTAATAATAATAAGCGTGAAAAAACAGAACCCTGATATAACGAAACCTTATTTCAGTAGCAGAGTCTCTGGTATAGTGGGAATGAGAACAAGTCAGTCTCGGTACTCGTTATGGAGTAGGTGCTCATGAGCTGTGTGACCATCAGTAAGCATCAGGTGGCCCAGTTAGGGTACCAGCCAGTGTCCTCCTTCTGTCCACTGAGTCCTTTGGGCGGTCTCGTCGCCCCTGGCCAGGTGTCACTCCGGGTTGGCTAAGGCCGCGTTTCTGTTTAGGGTCATGGTTTGCAGTCCTCGGGGACGTTGTCGCTTGTTGTGCTGCGGTGTGCGGGTCCGGCGGCGGGAGGCTCTGTAGAAATTCCGTATGGTCTTCAGAGGCAGTCAGCGTGTGTATGGAGTCCCCCAGCATCATCACCAGGGTTCCCGACAGCCCCCACCGGTACCTGATTCCTCTGTCTCTCAGGATCCGGGTTACGGGTGCGAATCTGCGCCGGTCTAGGAGGACCGCAAAGGGCAGGTCTTCGTATATGGAGATCCTGCAATTGGCTATCTGCAGGTTTGATCGTTGCCTGGCCCGGGCCATGATGGAGGATTTCGCGCTGATGTCTCTGGTCACCGCTATGATGTCTCGCGGTGCGTCTGCGGGTGCTGTAGGGGCTTTACGGACTCTAAAAGCCGTGACCAGGGTTGGTGGTCCGCCCTCATCTTTGAGGCCTAGTGCAGCGAGCACTTCGCGGGCGAAACCCAGTAAGGCGTCTTGTCCCACCGTTTCTGGTGCCCCGCGGATCCTGACATTCCTCCTCCGGTGTCGGATTTCTAGGGATGTCACCGTGTGGGATAGGCGCTGCACCTGTTGGGTGAGTGTGTCTAATCGGGTCTTCGTGTCCTCTAATGTTTCCCCTCTTTCCTTATCCTTTGCCTCTATAGCTCCCATGCGGTGTCTCAGGCCGCCAATCTCCTCCTGTACTCCTGCGAGGTCCGCTTTCCAAAGCTCCCTCAGGTCTCGGAGGAGGTTTTTGATATCCCCTTTAGTGGAGGGGGATTTGTCCGAGTCCGAGTCCGTCCTCTGGTACACGCTGCCATAGGCCTGGGGCGCTTGAGTTTCCTCGTCTTGTGACGGCTCAGAGTCGCTGGAGCCGCGTGGGTCTCCGAGCGCCATGTTTGCTCTGGCCTGTGAGGACGGCCTGTTAAAGGACAGGCGAATATCGTAGTGGCCTGCACCCTCTGTATGGGCGATTTTTCTGTTTTTTCGCCTCATCTCTTCTCGGGCAAGGTTACAGGGTAGGTGAAGTCGTCTTGGGTCGTGTATTTTAGGGCTAAAAGTCGTTTTTTTTCTCTATGGAGCGGGAGCTCAGCAGAAGCACGACCGCTCAGTAGCGTAGTCAGCCACGCCCCCCGTGATGAAAGCGTTATTAAAAGACCTAATGCATTTTGTATACACCAGCACATATGCATAGAATGTATTTTTTTTTTTTTTTTAAGATTCTTTATTTTCATTTTGCAGGGTAAAAACAGTTTTACAGAATGGAAAGGTTAAAAGTTAGGTAGTAACAGTATGAAAAAACAACGGTTTGTTCATGAGAAAGTTTGGCACAGTACATTCTAAAATTGTTGGATGGTTATACCATTGGTTTGTGTGTCAGCTTATGGTGAGGATCTCTGGGTAAGATTGTATTCTATGTAACTTGTGTTCAGGTCCCTCGCGGAGAGGTTGGGTCTGAATGGGGCGTCGTGCCCCGGGTTGTGTACGGAGTCGACATTGTTTGTTCGTTGGCTTGAGGTTACAGTATAGTTTGCGGGTTTTGTGTGCCGGAGGGGAGGCTATGAGGGTGATCGTGATAAGTCCTGCTTTGAGGGTGGAATAGGATGGAGGGTTGGGGGTTCGTGAGGGGGGAGGGGTGTTGCTGCCCTCCTGGGGTACCCCCCGGTTCCCATTTGGGTGGTTGGAGTGGTGTATAGGGCTTATGTCGTTGGTCGTTGTTGTGTGTGCTGATTGACAGAGAGAGTGTGAGTCTTGGCTTATTATCTGCATAGAATGTATTTTAACTATGTAGTTTAGTTTAATAAACAGTTTCTTGAGTAGGCTTGGCAATCTTATTTGCTGGGTTTCTATTCAGAATTATGTATTTTTGGCAATAGTTACCAATCAGATCTAATATACTATACTTGATTGTCCTCTACAAGACATTGTGTGACCACCAAACAAGGTTTTAAAAAAGCCAAAATAAAGAAATATATGTGTAAAAACAATTTACTGCTACTACACCCAATACAGTGATTCACTAAATGGCATGTAGTGTAATCATTCACGGCTATAAAAATGAAGAGAAAAGAAAAGTCTGGTGATTATATAACTATAGTTCCATCCTCCCATCATGTAACTTGTGTCAAAATAAAACATACGTAAAATGTTGTTTGTGTTGCTGTGGTTTGAAGGGCGTTCCAAGTCAGCGCACTTATGGTTATGCGCAGTGGATAGCTGTGTGAATAGCACTATTTTTGTGTAATAGTAAGTGTTTATAAATATTCAAGCTTCATCTAAAACAATGGTCACCTCCATGTGAAAAATTCATATCCAATTTTAGGGACTTGGAACACAGTTTTATGAACAATAAATACAGTGAATTTAAATGTCTTGATTCCAAATGGGAAAATCCACCATTCTAGGCCCTAAATTCTTAACAAGATTTGAATGGACGCTGATTGGCCTGAAAGTAGTAGATGCTTATATTAAAGTGGGTCTTTCACTTTCGTGGGTCTTTGCATAGTTAAAGTTGTCCCTTGCAGTCGCCTCAGCCTTCATTCTGCGCTCATCTTCCGCTTCTGGAACTACATTTGACATGAACTGCGTCAGTGCATGCGTGAGAGTATCGCACTGAGGTCTGTGGAGGAGCCTTTAAGACTGTGGGAGTCTCCATAGATCAATGTCTGAATCCGGCAGCCATCAGCTCCTGGGATTGGACAAAAGTTGACGGAGGAGCTCTGCCTTTAGCTAACTTTTGTCAAGCTTAGATTTATCATAAGACAAAGTAGTCTTACTTTGTCTTGTGATATCTGCGGATTGCTTTGGAATTTCAGTGGAATACAAATGCAGTCTTGTTTAATGTTTCATAAAGATTATATCTTCATGAAATACCGAAAAGTGACCGAGCTTCTTTTAAAGGGAAACATGGCAGCCACTGTACACCTACCTGTCCTTCACATGGCAATAGGTGATGGGGTATTAGCATAATTGGACAATATTTTAATTTTATTAAAACAAAACCTTGTCCCAAGAGATGACTTGATTTGCAAACTATTAAGATGTGAGGTGTATCTAGACCCCACACTGCAGAACATCAGGTGGTCTCATCACATGATTATCGTGTGTGATGGATCAGGAGAATCTCCCACATTGTTCTGTCTATAAGATTGTGAACGCAGAGACCAGATATGAGTTAATGAGTTAATAGGGTAAATCCCCTATTCTTCACTCCAGTACAAATGGGGATATATCATGGTAAGTGTGGCCACTCTGCTCCCTCACACAGCTTGGGCCCTTGTGATTCTGAGACACTAGCAACACCATTTATTCTATCAAAATAGCTCAAGTCTACGTATATAAATAAATGTATTGTGGAACTTTGTGCATAACAAATTGTTGATCTTGAAAATCATTTCGTACAAAATACAGTTTTCACCCATTATTGTTTTTTCCCAAATTATTTCCACTGTAGGACTGAGCAGTGTGGTCCGAATCGGGTCTCACTGTGAAAAGGCATGCAATCCTCGTATGGGTAACATTGCCATTGGCAGGAGCTTACGGACACAAACGACGTGCGGTTACAATAACACTGAACTGTTTTGCACGTACAGTGAAAAGCCTGACCAGACCTGCAATGAGCCAAAGTGTGATAAATGTAATACGGCACTCCCGCGACTTTCCCACCCACCATCAGCCATGGCAGACTCCACTTTTAAATTACCCCGGACGTGGTGGCAGTCGACCAGGGATACTCCACAGGAGGTCATACAGTTGGATTTGGAAGCAAAGTTTTATTTTACTCACTTAATCATGGTGTTCAAGTCTCCTCGGCCTGCTGCCATGATTCTGGAGAGATCTCGAGATTTTGGCCTCACTTGGCGCCCATACAAGTTCTTCGCCACAAATTGCCCTGACACCTTTCAGCTTGCAGATGATGTTGTAGAAAAAGGATCACTTTGCACTTCGAGATACTCTCAAGCTTTTCCATGTAGTGGAGGAGAGGTAGGTGTTTTATATTTTCTATCTGTTTTTTTTTTTTTTTAAGTAGTCTCCTGGGGTGGCATATATTTTTTTTGGTCCCATTTATTACTTATTGAATAATATCAGTATCATTTTTATTCATTCATTTATTTTATGCCTCCTGTACTAATTCCCATGTAATGTCATCATTAAATTGTATAAAAATGTGTGATCTCTTGCATAAAAAAGCTGTTGAATAAATCACAAAACACTGCCAACATAAGAAAGCGATCTAAAAAAAAAAAATACAAAAAGATCATGTTTGGCTGCGATTTGGCTTAAGGTTAACACTCGTCAAGAAAGATTAGCCCTGCCCTAAATTAATTTTTTTTTTTAATTTAAAATCTAAAAAATACATTAAATGTAGAACTAAACACAAGAAGTGAGTTAAACAAATATTTCTAATTCACACCTGAATAAAGTAAAGAATGTGTGAGATCAAAAAGTTAGTATGTTATACTATGTTAAGATTCAGTGGAGGATAATATTTTTTTTGGTTTACAATTTCCTTGATTTGGGTAGGTGGTTAATTTAAGATAGCCATGGCTACATTATTATGGGTTAGCTTTCCCTTTCTACTTATAGCAAAGTTGCTGAGGGCAGAAAAGATAATGACAGTAAATATAGATACTTTTTTAGTTTTTGGTTAGAGAGTGGTGGAAACCTTGCACGTCTGCCTTACTTATCCCGTCACTATGTCAGTACCATGGCCAGTACCCTATTTGTAGCTTTTCTCAAGTTTACTGTGTGACTGTGCATGGCTATTGCTCAAAGGGATTAGTTTATAATGAATGAAATTACATACAGTATATTCAGAGTGATTGCAATTAGTGAATGAACCCTTTATTTTGGAAACGGTTATTTTCTCCTTACAGACTTCCATAATAAAAGAATTTAAGAATGCCTGGAATGTGTATAAGGTTATCTTGAAGAACAAAGATGGGAAAATCAGCCTGAGATTTCAATATGGGCAGATTAGTTGGTCTGCTAGGCTTTTATCTGCGTCATCTATGTTTCGATGATAAGAACATTGCCTATACACAAAAAAATAAGCATTACTGGTTCATTAACAATCAGACTTTTTTATTAATGTTTTTGTTTTTTTCGAAGTTCTCTCTGTGTCCTGTGTGCGAGTTATAAAGATTAGAAGAGGGATAACAAAATCCAACAGTCAATGATGCCCATTCAGAATGCATTATGACAAACAGTCATCCATGTATAAGGAATCTTGCAAAGTCAGCATCATGTTTTCGCGTATTAGTCATATTATATTACAGAAGTTGTCTACGAGGTTGTCAAGCCAGATTTCGATGGGACAGAGGCCAATGTTATTACAAAGAGAGCTGTCTGTTAGATAACAGGGCAATCTCAGGGCGAATGTTATTTGCTTTAACTGCAAATTAGATAATTCATGTCAGTTAGTATGGCTATAATGCTGTGTAGACCCTTCATCAACACGTTTCTGAAAAGGATACTGTATGGTGGAATTAAACCCCAGCCCCAGTAATATATAGGGAATGCATTCAAAATATACAAACACATTTAACTTGATAAATACCAGGAAGTGACTCCACCAATCTGATGTCACTGACCACCCAGAAGTTTTACGGAGATAACTTTGTTACTTCTAAGCGCCACTGCACCGTTCAAATTTTTAATTCTTTTAGTAGTCTTTACCAGAGTTGAACAAATCTTAATTTACCTCCACCAAGAGAAAAGCAGTTATAAAAAAATAAATAAATGGCACTCCTTGTTACTCCTATAGTAATTCCACTTTACAGCTGCTTAATGTAAGAAATATTTTGATATGCTTTTTTGATCTGTTCATATTGTCTGCCCCAAGGAATTTCAGACAGCTACGTCTAATCTTTCAAACATTATTTATGGTAGTCAGGGAATGGAATATGTTCTCTGTGATGTGTGAAATCAATCTGCCCTGGGGGAATTGAAAGTGAATAATTAAGAATGCGTCTTCATTCTTCGAGCTCCTATTCTCTCGATGTTTACAAATATAAAGTGCCAAGGTTTCTGTCAGTGGCGGCAAATCAGTGTGCGGCTGACGTGGAGTACACATGTCCAGGAATTGGCATTTTCCTACAGACTACACGGTGTAATGATACAGAAAACAACTTCTATATCCCGTTCCCAGATATGTTATCAAACTGAATAAATTCACATATCCTGCTTAGCTAGAGATTAACATTCCTGTGATACAGTTTGTTCCTGGGTACATGGTGAATGTATGCATTCCAATAACTCTCTTTCTCTTTATATATATATATATATATGTATATATATATATATATATATATATATATATATATATATATATATATATATATTATTTTAAAAAAATGAAAGCGAGTTACTGAAATGCATATTTCTACTATGCACCCAGGAACAAACTGTATCACATTTTTGCAAAGCTTTTTTTTGGCTGAATTTGAGAATTCAAAATTTGACCTGTTTTGTAAATAGAATTTCATTTTTTCACTTTGAATTCCTCTCAATTCACACTATAGTAAATCATCGTGATGCCCTAATGTCAACTAGTAAAAGATGTTTGGGTAAAGCTCAGGGGCAGCTGTCTAAATGACAGGATTTGGGCAAATTAATGTTTTCATCTATTTAATTTTAAATGGTGTTCATTAATTCCAAAAGTTTTAATTAGGACTGGGTGCCAAATCCTGAGATTTTGTAGTGTACCTTCCTTAGGAGATGCCACTGCATCTGGTTTGATAGTCTATACTTCACTGAAAAATAAACAGGCAAGCAACAGTGCTAAGCAAGAAACAATTTAAGCCAAATCTCATGACTGGCCTATTAAGAAGCTTTATTTATTCAACAAATGATTCAGGTCAGCATGTCATTCGATGTAGATCTTACTTTACTCAATACTGTAAATTTACATAAACAAGCATCAATGAGCTGTTTGTAAAATGAACAGTAAAACAATGGAGAGAAAATAGGCCTACTTATCTCCAGATGTGTGCAGCTGCCATGCGGCATCGGAATGTTCATCTGGCCTGTTTAATCTTTAGACTTTATTTCAGCCGAAAATAAAAGGATGGTGTTTTTTTCCACAGTTGTATGCTCTACAGCAAATTGTAACCATTTAAAGAATTAAAGAGACGGTAAAGTAAAAAAAAATTTTTTTAAAGGATTGCTCTAAGCAGGGCCGGCCCAAGACATTGTGCTGCCTGGGTCCAAGGATAAACTGCTGCCCCCCGCTTGCACCAAAAGCACGCCAACATCCGATATGTTATGCAGTGTGTGTAGTGAATGCAATGTCTGTTTGTGTAGTGAATGCAGTGTGTGTGTGTTCAGTGGATGCAGCGTCTGTGTGTTCAGTGGATGCTGGGTCTGCGTGTCGTGGATGCTGCGTCTGTTATTGTGTCATGGATGTAGTGCGTATTGCATGCAGTGTGTGTATACTGGCGGCAGTGTGTGTTTTAGTGGTGTCTGTGTGTCATGGATGCTGCGTCAGTAATTGTCATGGATGTAGTGTGTATTGTATGCAGTGTGTGTATTGAATATACTGTGTGTGTGTGTAGTTTGTGCAGTGGAGGCAGAGTGTGTGTAGTGGATGCAGTGTGTCTAGTGGATGTAGTGTCTGTGTGTGTGTAGTAGTGTCTGTGTAGTGCATGTAGTGTGTGTAGAGTTGGATAAATGCTAGGGTTATCCCCCCTTTCCGCCTCTTACCTGTGGGCTGAAATGGCAGAACAGTGTGTAGGAAGGTGACATTATAGGGGGAACAGTGTGTAGCAAGGGGACAGCATAGGGGTGCAGTGTGTAGGAAAGGGACAGTGTGGGGGGGGGGGCAGTGTGTAGGAACGCTGTGGGGGGCAGGGTGTGAGAGTGACAGTGGTGGGAGGCAGGGTGTCTTAGAAATACATATTCCTATAATAATTTCTGAACAAGTTTGAAAAAAAAAAATATCAGTTTGATTCATAGAAGTTATAAACAAAAAATATAAAAATATTAGAGATCACTTACTTCAACTGCAAAACAAGCACCATCCTTACCTATTGACTGTTATTAATGCCAAAGGTAATACCAAAGCCAGTTCTTTAACCTTGGTTAACCTCAAGTAGATACTCCAGTGCACAGAAATTAACAAATACTTTTATATTTTCCAACCTGCAGATTGCGTTCCGGTGGAGTGGGTTATGAACAATTTTTGGATGTGCATGGTTAATTATATAAATTTAGATTTATCAGTGATCTTACAAAACACACAAATGTTGGAGCAAATTGCTTTCTACTTGTTGGATCCTAGAAAAGACATAGACCATTAGTCTGAGTGAAATTGCACGTCTAAAGGAGTTGTCTAATATGAATTAAGCTTATTCATTAAATTAGAAATTGTAAAGAATTGCAGATTTTAGAACACATTTTTGGAAAATGTCCCTTGGAGAAGTGTGAGATTTTTGGGGTATTGTCCATTTGGCTAAATTTAACTTTTTTACCAATTTCCTTGACAGACAGACAGACACACACACTTTCAAACATTGTGGAATAAAGATGACATAATTTGTGAAGATTCAAAATGCACAGATTTTCTGTTAAAAAGCTACATAATGCGAATTCTGTTAGGAAGATTGTTTTAACGTTAATGGCGGGCTTTATAAAAATAAAGAATATATGGTCTGTTCCAAAACTAATTTTAGTCATTGATGTAGGAAGTTGTCCTTTGAATCTTATGGATCATTTAATATCCTAGTAAACAGCTGTGCACGTCTGGAATTTAGCAAACGTCTATAGACAGCTTCTTAATTTATACTTGTCAAAGTTTTATTTCACAAGTAATTAGATTTGCATCGTAACTTGTCGGTTCACCACAAAGACTTCTGACTAGTAAGCTTAAACGGACATGCAAGTAACATGACTAATACAGCTTATTTATGAGGTTATGGCGTAAGGAGCCTTTATGTTAAATCTTATTTTCAGGTGGTTTAAAAAACAAAAAAAAAAAACAAAGGCCTTCAACGCACAAAATACCCAGCACCTCTGTCCAGTTCTTTTTGTAATGCAAACTTTTCTCTCTTCCACGCTGGTTGCAAAATGGCAATGATAGGCTTTGAGCACTGGGGATAGCTGAGCACAGAGTCTATTAATACCATCCTAATTTGCAAATGAGAAGTAGCCATTTTTATTGAAGTAGCCATTTTTATAAATTGGCTAACACACTTCCAGCTTTCTCAGCCTTTTATTGCCATCCAAAGTTGGATGGGAAAATGAAGTCTACATCCACATTAGCCATGGGACACTAGAGAGATTAGGCCTAATGAGTTGCAGTAGCTATGGTGCTTTGAGTGCCTACCTAAATTCAGGTATATTTGGCCATTAATAGCTGCTACAATTGTCAATCACACACACTTTGCAGTTTTATGTAAAACTGTAATCCAATAAGCTTTTTCTTTCAGATTAGTGACAGAATTAACATTTAGCTCTAGAAGCATAAAAATACATACTTCTACACGTTTTAAAGTATGGAATGGGATTAAAAACATGTTCACAGTAGTAAGTAGAATGTAGTGAGGTGGTAAAAACATCTACCCCACAGGACTGACTAAAAACTATAAAAACACTGATCATATTCTTGGTCTTCATTTGAAGCGGTATATATCGTTTACAATTTTTGTAAAGGACACTGAATGTGATGTGCCAGTTTGTGCAGTGATAGTTGAGGAGAAGTGTAGATATACATACCTGAAGCTCTCCCTTGTAGGCATTGGGTATACTAAAATAGGGCCATCAGCAAACTCATATATGTACTGACTCCTTGAGAGTGTAAAAACAGATTCTGGTTCCACAACTATTCAATGTAGAACCCAAAACGACAAATGTCCAGCACATATAGGGGGAAAAGCACTCCAAGTTTATTGAGGTCCCCACAGCAAGTAAACAACATTTTGACCAACCAGTAGGTCTTACTCAAATTCGTGCTTTATCCACCAAGAGCTGATCTAATGGCTTTCTCTCACTCATGCACAAGAATATAAAACAGAAGACTATAAAAAACATTGTGAAACTGTGAGATCCTCCATAGCCTAACTGTCATAAGATGTATTTTTACCCATGGTTGTGACAATTGGCAAAATGTGACAGTGGAAGCTCCGCCTTTTGTCAAGTATTGTCAACTTGGGCTTGAAAGCAGAGAATCTGAGAATGGGCAAAAGATCAGAAAATGTATTAATTTTCCCTTTTTGTTAGTCCCAGCTCAGGTCATTTTTTATCTCAAAAGTGCCATTACAGAGGGAACCTATACCATTTGCATATCAGACTGATCCCCTTAATAAGGAGGAGAGCCCAGTTCAAAATGCCAAGAAGTTCCCTCTGCACAACCCCGAACGATCATTTCTGACTTTTTGGGCCTCGTCAGCGAAGTGTAGCTGATATCCCTCTAGGCACAGTGAGACTTTGTTTAGACTTTGACCATAGTCTGTAGCAGGTCCTACTTTGGTTACTGGTATCTTTTGATTGCTTTTGATTTCCATGTAATACGAATGTAGCCAGTAAGAGTATGTTCTAAAAATTTTATAATTATGAAAAATGCAATAGTGACAAGGTGGTGACAGAGCCACTTTACATCATAGCTATTATTAATTCTGTTGATCAAGGACAATAGCCCAAAGTATCAATTGGAACACCTGATCCACTCGAGGCAACAATAGTGCATGCCACTGTTAGACATTCTTAGTCTGTCTGGCTTATTAGCTATCTATAATATTCACTTCTAACTAATCTTAATGTTTAAGCACCGACCGCGTTTCCTCTGGGCAAATGTCTGTGGTCTGGGTGACCAGCAGGAGAGCATTGCATTCAGCAATTCTGATCTTCCACACGTTTACAGAAAGGGCCTGACGTATGTGTAAACCTGCCTCATCTTTGAATAAAGACTTGCAAACTTTTTTTTTTACCTGCGAGTGCTCTCTATTTGTGGAATTATACCTCACAATATAATAAATGTAATGTGTTACATTTATATTGCCCAGATTAACATTACTTAGAGAATTTAAAAAGTGCTGCCCATTAACAAGAAACACTTTTCATTAAAACATTGGCCTTTGTTCCTGGCTAAAATGTTTAAATAAACAGTAATATTGTCCTGTTGATAGGTAGGTGTTGACTTTGACAGCTGTTTGCTATTGAGATAGAAACATAGTTTGTGTGCTCCATTGTGGCTGGAAAAAAATACATACAAAAGAATTCCCGAACAAATGATTTTATAGGATGATCGAATTACCAGCAGGTGACGTTAAAGTGGAAATACTAGTTAAAAATATCTTTATTTTCCAGATAATCCTACTGGTTGTATTGATGCTGTTTACACCTCACTCATTTCTAGTGTATTTCAATATTGATTGTTTTACAATGTAATGTAAAACTATTAAAGGTCAATTCTTACATTTTTTTTCAATATAATGCTTATTTATCCCCATATTTAACAAATCTGAGTTTGTAATGTCTAAAAATTAAAATGAAATGCAGAAATTAGAAACACAGAATGTGACGGCAGATAAGAACCATTCGGCCCATCTAGTCTGCCCAATTTTCTAAATACTTTCATTAGTCCCTTACCTTATCTGATATCTAGGATAGCCTTATGCCTATCCCACGCATGTTTAAACTCCCTCAATGTGTTAACTTCTACCACTTAAGCTGGAAGACTATTCAATGCGTTGACTACCCTCTCTGTAAAGTAATACTTCCTGAAATTATTTCTAAACCCTTGCCCCTCTAATTTAAGACTACATCCTCATGTTGTGGTAGATTTTCTTATTTTCACACCATTGTATATACCTCTATACCGTTAACTAAAAACTGAGAGCTTCCATCTTGGCTCCATGTCAACTCCTTGAGCTCTTTTTGCACCTGTCCAATGAAACCAATGCACAGGGCAGATTTAGTTTAAACCCATATAAATGGTTATGTTCTAACACAACACAGGAGACTTTTCAATAGGTGCTATTCTAGGGTAGATGACGAACAGTTGAGACATTTTAATGTATTTGAAAAATAGGCGTGCGCCCGGACACACCCCTATGCAGGACACTCTTATCTATACTTTAGCCTATTTAGGTCCTTACCCAGACATGTGTGACATTTATTATCTGGTAGAAGATAAGGATTATCATTTATCTTGTGATCAGTGATAAAAAAAAAAGAATAGTTTTGCTATAGTGTAATTTGAAAAATGTAAATATTTTCCTTTAACTAAAAAAAAGTGCACACCTAACAACATGTTCTCTGCGTGCCTCTGGTCTAAAGAGAGCACTTTGCCTCAAGTTGTGTGAATTTACAGTCTATTTAAGTCACCAAAATAAAAATCCAATTCATTGTTGCAGGTGGCATTGTACACCTCTTAACTCTATCAGCTGTGTGATACCATTTCATGTCTTCTGAGTGAGGCTTGCCACCCTGTCTATTCCTAGAGGCCATCTCGAATGATTAAAGAAGTATTGTTTCAGGGTTATTCAGTAAAGTAAGAATTCAAAGTGAAATTCATATTTAAGGTCAGATTGGCCAAGCTGAAAATATAGTTCACTTTACCAGTTTGGCTTATTTTACCCTTAAATTTGGAATAACTCTATATATTTTACAATGTGCTGATTTGCTGGGGACCTCTGCAGCACAGCATATAGATTAAATCAGTGACTTCCTGAAGGCGAACTTGTTATTCACACAATTTACGGATAACAGCTTCCCTTTAAATCACACTAAATAAGACAGCGAAAAAAAATTCTAAAGGCCAGGTTACATCTAATTTCGGTCTACCCCATGACATCTGGAATTGCAAGTAAAAAAACGTTACAGATGCCCGTCAGAAATAGGGTTTCTAAACGGTATTCTGCACAACTCAGCATAATTTGCCCCTCAGATCCCTGTAAACGACACCACACTGTTACATGATGCTGCTAAACCTATTCTTATGCCATAATGTAACCTGGGTGCGATCCTACGCAATCATCCAGTTCCCTAATATAGCCCAATGCAGTTACCACATGGAGCACAATGGATTTAAAGAAGTAACAGAGTAAAGAAATGTAGATGACGCACAAGGTTATTCATTCAAATGTGAATTGCTGATAATTTAAAGTACATTAAAACCTTTAAGTCAAAACAAATAAACTGGGGGAAATTCTCCAAATCAACTAGGTTTCAAGTCTGGCTACTCTGGCCTAAAAATAAAAATTACCTCTGAAATCTCTCTAATTTAACACTTTTGTGAATTAATCTAGCCATCACTTATTGATTGACAGCCTGACTGATTGTGGGGGAGTCCAGAATCACAAACAGCAACATTAAAGAATTGAACATTCTAAATAAAGAGGCATGTTTTACCTGTAATAACTCTGCAGTAGTTTATAGTAGAAAAAAAATCTTTAATCATCGAACATACCATTGACATTGCTCACTCTATATATCCATTCGTCGAGGAAATTCTTATAAAGGTACATTTTTATTGCATGGGTTCAGAACATTCATTTCATATTTGGGATCTGAGTACTGAGCACACTACACTGCTGCAGGGGTTTAGTGAATAAATTAGTATTTGTGGATAGGAATTGGCGTGGGAGTAATCTAGGCCAAAATAACTGTGTTGGAGAAATGTCGAATTTGGCTACTTTGATCTTTGTCCATTCACAACAATTGATGGTTTAGTAAATAAACTTTGTAATTGTGATCAAGCCAAATGCACTGGGAATAGTTAACTCTATAAATCTAGATCTATTTTAGTAATTTTTTTTTTTTTTAATTTTTATTACACGTGCAGGGGTTTTGGATGAGTTCGTTGGTTTTCTAGTGTCAGGGAGAACGACTTCCAGGGGGTTGCACTCTGGCAACAAGTCAGAGCAAGCCCTCCCGATGCTTGTAACTCTAACCTAGTCTGTTTACTCAGAGAGGAGGTATCTCAAGAAAAAAAAAAAGGCCCGAGGCCATAAATCTCTACCAGGGGAGGGGCATGTGTTTCTTTACCTGCGGCAAAAATATTTAAGATTGCCTGCAAAATAGACCTCGACGAGTCAAAGTTTATCGCAGGAAACTGATAGTAACATTGCTTTTATTTCAGCGTGGGAGTAGTATGTAGGCAGTATACAACTGTACACACTTTATGTAGCATACCCAGATCATTACTATTATTATTATTTGCTAATTCAAACAAACATTCTGTGTCGCTATTGAGGTGGTGTGGGACACGTGCCACTGTTTGCATGTATGGGGTTTCTCTGATGTGTTGTGCAGCCTCGCATTGTAATGCGTGCGTGTGTATATGTATGCATTGTCCTTGGCAAGGCTGTGCATGTCTGCATACATTTTTGGGACATGTTTATCTTGCAGCTCCTTTATGTCCGTGAGTAGCAAGCAAGTGCATGTATGTGTATTTGATGGCAATGCTGTTTGCTTTGTGGTATGTCTGTATGGTTGCATGGCTGTGAGTTTGGTTGTATGTCTGTGTGCTTGTGTGGCTGTGTGTTTGGTCAGGCCTGATCTCCCATTAGGCAGAGTAGCTCCTGATGGGGATGCCTATTCTGCCTGTTAAAAGGGCCCTCCATACGTCCTGCCCATGCTGACTGGAATAGAGGCTGCTGGACTCTGGCATCGCTGCATTCAGTCTGAGGGAACCTGATCTGTGCATGGCCACGCCCCTTCAGACGGAACACTGTGATCTGTGCATGGTCCCGCCCCCTCAGACTGAACATAGTGTTCTATGCATAGCCCCGCCCCCTCCGACAAACTGTGATCTGTGCATGGCCCCGCCCCCTCAGACAAACTGTGATCTGTTCATGGCCCCGCCCCCTCAGACTGAACATAGTGATCTATGCATGGCCACTTCCCCTCAGACTAAACCATGTTCTTGCATTGCCCCACCCCTCAGACTGAACACAGCGATCTGTGCACGGCTCCACCCCCTCAAACTGTGATCTGTGCATGGCCCCGCCCCTCAGACTGAACATAGAGATTGGTGCATAGCCCCACCCCCTCAATCAGCGATTTTGCATGGCCCCGCCCCCTCAGAATAAACCGAGCGTTCTGGTTTGGTTGGGGGGTAATTTGAGAATTCTGTGCCTACAGGCACTCATGGTGTAAATCCTGCTCTGTATTTGGTAGATGTGCTGTAATGTCCTGTTCCATGCTATAATTGCCCATGTCCTAAAGCCATGTTTTCAGCTGGAATCTCATCCATGATTATCCACGACAAGTATTGTTACTGATTTTGTAGCCAAATAAATAATTCTTCTCACACCCTGATCCTGAACTTCTATCCAGCTTTGTCCTCAATCATCCTACAAGGTCTATTTGTGTGTCCTTTGTGCTATAAACTCTCTTTGTAACATTTATTTGTTTTGTTCGGTGGGTGTTACCCTGCAACTGACATTCACACCTGACTTTATACTGGACAATGCGGATCACTGACAGGTGCATTCTCCTAGGCGTGTTTCCACTAAGCTCCATATTGAAATCTGAGAGGCAGCATTTAGGCTCAGATTTCCAAGCTGCGACTATAGCCAAATTACAGAATGTCTCCTAATCCAGTATTTTTGGCTACATTTTGCCATTTAGATTTCAGTATATCACAATAAAGAGTTCAGTGATTAACCTTGCGGTTATCCAACACAGCAGATTAGCAGGATCTATTTACAGGAATTTGCCTGAAATGAAAGCATGCAAGCCTATATAATGAAACTACTAATAAACCTGCTTGTTTTGCTTCTAAAGCACTGAAAAAAGTGGACACAATCTGGGGAGGGAGTCTTCATTTCTGTGTAATATTATGAACGATGAATCCTTTCCTTTAGCATTCCTATTTAGCAAGGACAGTCGGTATTTTGGACCCAAATCCCTCTGTCCCTCTTTTGTGCCCTAATGTTCCTCTTTTCTAGGAGCTCCATATTGCTGGTATGTCTGAGTGTGTAGCAGAGCTCCACAGCAATAATATTCACAGTAATGTGTATTTAAACTACTATAAATGTGTAATTCGATACATTGTTCTAAGCCACAGTTTAGTTTAATATATTATTAGTAAGTCACCTAAAATTTCTCAAAACACCCTCACTAACCCTCGAAAATTATAGTGTCCCTTTTTGCCCATTTGAAATATTGGGTAGCATGCCTTTTGCGTTTTGACAGTGCCTTGTACATAGTAAAGGTATTCAATGATTTACATAAATAGTAACAGAATTTCAGGATAAAATAGCTGAATTGGAAAAACTAAAATCTCAAAGGTTATTTATTTTGACTGTTTTTGAGCTAAAATGCTAATTAAATTTTGAACGGACTTTGAATTCCCAGTTATAAACACTTTAGTCTTGAGATATCATATGTGGTAGATGGTGAACCTAATGGTGTTCTGTAAGATTTCTGATAATTCCATTTTATCTCTCTGACTTGGTGTTTCCATTTCAGACATTTGTCTTCCATCTGTACTTTAATATCTGCAATATGGGCTTCTGAGGTGGTCGATATGCCAAGACATCCATGAGGTGTCCATAACTTGGCATGTCATTAACTTTTGATGTTTTTATTATAGTTCCTTAATGATGGATCTGGTTGAAACATGAGGAAAGAAAGACATTGAGGCACATTCAATTCCCATATACAAAGATACAATCCAGTGGACTGAGAGACCTTCACATGCTCCCTAGACTGTGTGACACTAATAGCTGCCACTGGGATCCACAGTGTGTGTTCCTGCTCAGTTTGAAGCAAAAGTATAACTAGACTGTAATGGGGTGACAGGTCCCCTGCATGGAATTCAGGCTTGTCCTACAATGTTGTCAGTCCCTACTCTAGCACCAAGGACCACCACCATGATTCTTCAGAGTAAGGTCTTGCCTACTACCCAATGGACAGAGAGCCATCACCCCAGTGCCTACTTCTTCCTCCAGGGAGGTACTGACACCTCTGCCTACTCCTGTATGGCGGGTATCATCACCTTTGCCAAGATAGTCTTCTGACTCTGTCTTTATGAAGAACTTTTGGTTCACAGGCCCACCCAAGTGATTATACTCTCTGCCAACCCATGCCCAGATACTGCCACACCAACACTCAAATAACAGAAGTGACATTTCTGTATCAGTGGGGCAAAAACATCCAAAACTATTTATTCAACATCCAGTATTCGCACAACAATGCTAAAAGAACAAAAATACATTGCAGGTGACACTGTCAGAAGCACTCCCAATTCGATAGGCACTTAGAGGTAACCCATTCTCAAAATGTGATCGATGCAGTAGCTACCACTATTAAATAGAACAATACAACTTGATTGGCCAATCAAACAAATAAAAAAACATAAACAAAAACAAGAAGTAAGTCTGATATCACGGACAGCTTTACGTTAAATAATTTCTGCACTCCGTCTACATATTACAAAGTGAAAATTAAAACAACACTCTCAGGTTAAGTAAGCCACACCATCTGAGGTGTTTACTTACTACCACAGCAGGGTATTTCTAAACAGCCGATGTACCATTTGCAATAGTGAATCCACACAGTGACTTTTGTGACATTCTATTTTGGAATAAAGTCCAGAATATGGACGTCATAAAACGAATTTGAATACATATAAATAGAAAGCTAATACAGGTGTTAATGCATGACTCCCCACCCCTGTTTATTCAGGTGCAGTAAAATCTAAACTAGATGACAATAACCCTAATAAAAAAAATGAAAGCTATCCACTGTACCTGTATTCTTGCAGGCAAAGTGTCTTGTATTCTGATTGTATTGTGGATTAACTAAAGGAAACAAAAAAACATTGGGTGTCTGTATGTGTAAAAAGTGTCATTGGTGAGAGTAACGTTTCCAGGTGTTTAAATAACAATTCAAACAAGCTTGAGTATGTACATAGTGCACCTGCTTGTCGAACAGAAATATTGTACACGCGCATAGGGGTTAACAGAGAATAGTCAAATATGAGTTTTAAACACTGCCTTTTACACATATACAGCGCTCTGCTTATGTGAGAATTGGCATGTGGCTTAACTATATCCTGTGGTCCTGTATGCCATGCAACACATAGGAAGTCATTTACATTATATAGTTCATAACAATAGTAAGACTAAATGCCTTGACCAATTGTGCCTGACAGTACAATGTATATTTGTAAAATTAGTTGCAACATTGTAACACGTTGTTCTTGAGCAGCCCTGCCAATCATGGGCCAAACTCTAAGGTCACTGTAAGCACCATCACAACTTTGCATTATTGCATGGCTTAGACCTACAGCAATTTGTAAAATGCTGTGAGGAATGGAACTGCTGTTGGAGATAAAGGACACATTTCATAAGTCTCTATTGGACAGAGCTTTATGGGAAATGAATGAACTCCTCTTTTCAGAGAAAAGGCAGTGTTTACATTACAGCCTAGAAACACATCCACTGGCCACTCCTTAGATGGCTGCTAAAGGTGCTTCCTGGGGCAGTGCTGCACAGTGTGCAGCCTTGATGTTCACTGTCTCCACACTCTGCATTGAGACACTAAACTTTCTACGAGGAGATGCTGATTAGCTAGTGTGGCGTCTGGCTCTGCCCGCGCCTTCTTGGGTGAGATAATCAGAATTGATGATGTCAGCCCATGCAATGTTTTCCTATGGGAAAGCTGAGATGATCAATTCTGATTATGTCAGCCAAGGAGGCAGTCTGGGGCATGGCCAGACTCTAGGAGCCCCAGATGGTGCTGGAAAAAGGTGAGTAAATCAAACTTCCAGAGGTAAGGGGGGGCAGACCACAAACAGTGGTTTTACCACTGTAGTGTCAGGCAGGCCCGGACTGGCCATTGGACCCGGGGAGCTCTAGCCAACAGCTCCGCCAGGTTTCTCTTGCGAGGTTGGAGCATTGCCGTGGTTACCATTGCCGCTCAGATCTCACGAGAGTAAACTCTAGCCCGCAGGCTAGAGTTCACTCACCACTAGCACCACCAGGAATGGCAGCAGTACGGCCCCCCCTCCCAGGCTAAAGATAACAAGGGAGGGTGGATATAACGTTTGTTTTTGTTGGTGTTCCAAAGATTGCTTATCTCAGGAGTACATAGCTGCTTGTGTATGCATGTGTGTAAAACATGTATCGAACTGCAGACCTGCTAAATACTGCAATGAGTAAAGCACATGGTTTACATTCATTTTTGTAAAGCGGCTCTGTCATGGTTTGTTTTTCTTTCAGTTTTCTTTAGCTCATGCCCTTTGTCCTTTGAATCTAAATGCTTACTCTCCCCCCATTGACACTTGCCTTTTTTTAAATATTTTTTTTCTAATTTTTCCATTGTGCTGAATCTTAATACATGGGTGCCTCCATTTAGTTCTCCTCAATTTGCCCTTCTGTGGAATTCTGTTGACAGCGTTGACAGATGGATTGTGGGTAAACTTTGGGTAAGCTTTACCCGTTGCCCACATTTGCCCCAACACACTTGTTAGATTGACAAAAGAGGCCTTAAAAGTGGAGTTTGTAGAGTTGCATCCAAGCCCTGTCAGTCATAGTGCTCTATTTTTCTCTTTTAGAATTGCATACAAACTCGTACACTAAATGAGTTTATGTGCAGCACTGATATGAAATGGATTTGCAGGCACTGCTAACTGGGAGAGATCACTTGCAAGTCTAACAGACTATGTCTGTCTTTTTTATGATTTGTGCTTGCACATCCATCAGAGACAGGGTCAGCCTTTGGCCTTACAAACACCCCCTTTCCGAAGGCAGTGTCTCAGGCCCTGCATGTGAGCACTCTATACCTGCTGAGAGCCAAGAAGTGTAACTCCTAGATCTTTGATTGTATGGCTGTAAAGTAGAGCTCCAAGCGACCCTTTAAATTACTATTCTATCAGTCTGACAAATTTGTCAAACAAAAGCCTATTTAGATAGGACCCTAGCACCATAACCACTTTAAAATATATTATACTAAACACTACAGCACTATATATACACTACAGCACCCCTCACACTGTATCAGAACACACATTACGCTCCAGATACACGCTAGATCCCTTACCCAGCTTTGGATCATTTACTCTACACACACTAGATCCCTATATACACTCTGAATCCTCTATATATACACACACACACACACACACACACACACACACACACACGCACGCACACGCACACACACAATCTCCTATACACACTCTGGGTTCTTTACACACAAGATCCCCTACACACACTGCACCACCTACACACAATACATTTCTGAAATACAAACTCTGGATCCCCTATGCACACACTACATTCCTTGTCAGCAAACACATACAACATTCTCTAAACACACACTCTCTACAACCTCTACACACACTATGTCACCTATACACACACACACACACACTACATCCAGTATGCACACACTCGCTACATCCAGTATGCACACACTATGCCCCCATACACACACTCTCTGCAGCCCCTAGCCACACATATTGCACCACAAACACAAATGAAATTGACCTATTACACAATACCACACCACAATCTGTTCACTCTACACACATGCAATCCCACAAGCAGGCTCCAAACGTATGCACCATACGCTTTTCTGGCCCTTTTGTCCTCTGGTATCCCACTTATGGAGACACCAGAGACAAGTTAAAAGCAAACACAGCGCAAGCTCGTTATTAAATTCGCTTGCGCTGTGCAGAACAAATACAGGGCCTATTTCTCATGCTAGAGCTCTTCAGCGGGGCTCTGCACATTGAACCAACATGCTCACTTTGAGAGTGGGCGTGCTTGTCATTAGTGATGACAAAACACACCCTCTCTGGCCCCGCTCCTTTCTCAGGGGGCCGCTGTGGTTGAAAAATGCCCAGGCCAAATTTTCCCAGTCCGGCCCTGGTGTCAGGAATACATGTTTGTGTTCTTGACGCTTTAGAGCCCCTTTTAACATTTTATTTGTTTCATACTGGGAAATGTATAAAATGGGCCTGATCTATAAGAATCACACATGTGGCAGATGCAGAAAGAACTTGCAGCTCTGACACAGTTCTAGAGCCTGAGTTGTCATTATTAAAGAACACAGACTGCTTTATGCTGTTTATAAAAAGTTTTTTTCCAAACATAAATATCCCATTTCATTTCCCTTTAATTTAAATAAATGTAAAATATATTACTTTGTTATAGAAAAATTTACTTTGTTTATAACCTGCATCCTCACCTTGCCATGCAGACATAGATTCCATTAAACAAAGGGAAACTGTTGCAGATCATAGTCCTGTAACTCTTTATAGTAAACCTTCAAATAGTCAAGTGGTAAAGAAAAGAGTGTGATTTATTTGAGCTTTTTAAAAATACACTATTTCCTGTGCAGTTGTGTGGGATGACGTTTTGTCACAGTTAATGAATCCGACTTATAATTCATGTACACCACATATTCATTTATTTTACATGCTTCTATGTTTGTTTTATTGTGCTCTTATTTATTATCAGATTTTTTTCACTAAACTTGGGATTATTGTGAATTAATCAGGGAATTGCACATTTTCAGTTAGACTCGCTTGGCATAAAAGCATCCGTTTTCAACAATCTCCATTTTAGCAAATAATTCGGATATTTTATGAGGCAAATAATAATATTAACAAAGTATTTATCCAGGAAAGGTACATTCAGATTACTCTGGTTTTCAAGTACGCCCTGGGGATGTTACCTTAGCCCAACATACAGGGGTTGTTACCATTACCCAATTTAATGGTACTCAATTTATCTACTTCGGAAGGATGAACGGCTGAGTCATTTGAAACGGCGATCCAAGGGTTGAACAGATTCTACTGACAATGCATTAGCCCAGTGAGCTCAAATGTATGCAAACATGTACAGACATGTAGACAATCTCATTACATTATACTTATTATACCATATGTCTAGCAATGCACTGCCAAATTGCACACACACACACACACACATACAGCACCGGCCTAGACTTTAATTTAATGGAGCATTTGGCAACTGCCTTGAAATATCACCTGTGGCCATTGGCTATATAAGGTATCTTCAGCACAATGTTTCCAAGAAAAAAATCCACCATAAGTCTAATCATTCTATTCTATGGGTGGTCTATGGATTGAATGTGTGTTGGCCAGGACTGGTTTCATTTGGAGTATTTTGTTGTAAAGCGTCTGGAATGTTTCTGAAGACCTTTTTATTGTTATTCTTGCACCAGAAACATGTTTAAACATTACTCTATTTGTGATAAGTATATTCAGTTGATTTTGAATATACTAGGCCTATTGTGTGGACCTTCTTCCAAAGGGGAAACTCGTCAACCTGCCAGTTTATATACATATATGTGTTTATATTACATGTTTTTCCCGTTATTTCAATATCTGTGTATTGGCTAAAAAATAAACCACACAGCTGACTTTGACCACACGGTCTGCAAACGTTCAAACTAAAAGGGAGAGGTAAGGCATCATACACAAGTTGGGTTTGTAGGAGAGTAAAAGCAGAAGTGTGGTTATTATGGAATGATTAGTAAGTCTCTTAAGAGAGATGAGGTTTTTGATGGAGCTTTTAAAGATTGCACGGGGGGAGTTGTGGTTAGAATGAATCATCGAATTTAATAGAACCTCTTAAGAAAATAATACATTCTTCAGAGTGCTACAGTTACGCCACACCATGTAGCAGACTATAATAACACATATCAGATAAAAAAAATAAAATTTGAATGCTTTACACATGTGTTCAACATTCATTTCCTATATGTAATGGTCCTTCATGATATGTTAGATTTAACCTCTCTCTAATTGTATCCTTCCTGTGTGTGCTTGGGCCTGTCTTCTCTCAAAGTCTCCTGTCACCACCATTTCTTTTATCAAATGTACAACCTTTGGTCTAAGCATCTTCTCCCTATCTCGGAGCTCCCAACCTCATCAGAGTCCTTTAAACATTTTATTTTCCACCCCTTTAAACAACTCCAGAACAGCTCTCAAGGGAGTTCTAGTGCAATTCTACATTATCAACATTATGAAAACGTGATTTTGTCTGACTGATAGTGATAATAATGTCTGCGGAATTATAGGAGAACCTTTAGACATCTCCAGTTCCCAGGGGACACCAAAGCGCAGCGTTTGGTTGTTTTTAAAGTGTTAAACTATTGTATATATTTTATTATAGACTGGCATGTGTAAACATTTCAGCTCGACAAAAGGTTGTGTGAGTGACGGCTTGCTCATACGCAACCTGCACCATCTATTGTTTACATGTAGAAATAAGCGTTTTAAGTACAAGAAATTGAGAACAACTTCTTGATAATACTGGAAACTAGTACTTAATTGCAGTCGATGTGATGGCCACTAAATGTCATACAATCACTGCGCTAGACTAAACAGATTTGAATAGCTGGGTTTTACATTTTTAAAGCCACGATACTGTCCAGAGGACAAAACGTAGCAGCCCTGTTTGATTTGTAAAAATATGAGGTAGTGTGTGGGTGTAACAAAAAACAGAGAAGGAAAATGTGACTAAGTTATTGTGCAAATAATTTGTATTTAAGTGCGATGAGTAATGAATCAATAAAATAGTTTAATTAGAGCCACATGCTAAATGCACTGTTATAATTTAATTTATCACTTGCTTGGCCATTAGGGACAGAAGTGTTGGCAAGATGAAAGCATTTGCCAAGTTTTTAAAATCAACGGACTGTCAAATTGCAAGTTATCAGGCTGTTTTCTTTCACTGACAGTTTAGCATATGATGATGAAAGCTTGTCAGTTGTTACTGGTGAACAATGTAACAATTCTTTAATAGTTTTCCAAGGTCGCTGTCTCTCTAAAGAAACAGGATTTTATGATTGCGAGCGGAAAGTAAAAAAAATTACGCAGGTTCCCTTCGCTCTCTTTTCTTCTATGTTGTTATTATTTCACCAACTATCCATCTACCCATTCGTAAACCATGCATTTTAATATTTCAATCATATATTTATTTCCCCCCCTCATATCTTATTTTCGTTGACTCTGACAAAACCAGTGAGATAGTTCGGTGGTTAGAGCTCCAACTGCAATATCGTTATACTTTCTGTAACTCCAGATTTGATTTCTAGCAGCTTAGTTGAGTAATGGCACAAAGACCTTATTCCATCTTGGAAACCTGGTGAAGGCAGACTTTACTCTCCCTAGTTAAATAATTTAATATTGCTATTAATATGAATTATTTATTTTTTGCCTGCAAACTCCCTCAACTCTCTTCTGTAACCCCACTCCATACTGTTATCAATATATCATTTTTTTTATGTTGGCTTGTCACACTTTCTATAATAAAGATTCCACTTTATATAGTTGTGCAAAAATAAGTATTTGACGATTTCTGTTGTTATCTTTTATACTTGCGTAATCGGACTAAACCATTTGTTTTTGATTTATTAATCAGCATTGCCCTGTTGTGATTTGTAAAAAATGATTGTTCTACCAGGAATACTTTCACATGTAAGCGAATTACTTGGCAAACAGGATGATATTAACTGAACTGTAACACCTAAAATTGAAAAGGCAAGCTTATACCAAATGATTAATATCCTACTTGCAGTAATTCAACATGACAAGCAGACTGCGTGAGCTTCAGTCTAAATTAATGTTCTAATCTCAAAGCAATTTTTTTTTACTATATCAGTTTGATAACAAGTTGTCATAAAATGGTCATGGTCCAATATGGCAGCCTTCCCCAACACCAACACATAAATAACTGCCCTGATACAGGTGTTAAATGAATATCAAGCGAGTTCTTTACATCATCCAAAAAAATGACAAAAGTTTACCCAGACAAGACAAAGCAATCTATTGCATCGTCCGTTCCTTATTGTACCAACTGTGCCCTGAAATCCTGGATATGTTCCCTGATGTCATACATATGAGGATAGCCAAGGAATGTCCTTAGTGATTGTACTATGAGTGCTGCATCGTTTTAGGGCTCTGATCATAGACTGCCTTCAGATATACTCAAACAGTCCATTTTTGAGTGAGTGCCCAATTTATTAGGGTGCTTGCTCCTCTTCTGAACTGTCCTGCCCTTTGGCACCAATATTCCAAGCCTGTCCACCAGCCAATCCTGCTATAGTACCTCTGATAATTGGAAGGTATGCAGTTAGCAGTGGTGTATCCTGGTTTTGTGCTGCCCAAGGCAGGACAAAACTCAGGCGCCACCCCCACCCAACCTTTCCCCCCGCCCCGCATTCTAAATACACACAAACACACTCACTAACAGACACACACTCCCTCACTTGCAGACACACACACTCACTGACATACACACACACTCACAGGCAAACACACACTAACAGACACACACAGTCACACACTAACAGACACACACACACTAACAGACACAGACACACACACACACACACACACACTAACAGACACACACACACACTGACACACACACAGACACAAACACTAACAGACACACACACTGACACACACTAACAGACACACACACACACACACACACTAACAGACACAAACACTAACAGACACACACACACTAACCGACACAAACACTGACACACACACTAACAGACACAGACACGCACTAACAGACACACACACTAACAGACACAGACACACACTAACAGACACAGACACACACTCACCCACCCACATTAACACATTTTTTTTAAATTTATTTTTAACACATTTTTTTTTATTAAACCCCCCTCCCCAACCCCCCCCAGCCTCCTTACCTTTGGGAATGCTGGGGAGGGGGGTGTCTCTTCCTCCCTGGTGGTCCAGTGGCTGCTGGGCGATCGGGCGGCACTGCCTGGCGGGCGGCCGGCCGGCCGGCACTTCCCCTGAGCTGTCTGCTCAGCTCCCTCGCCAGCCGCAGAGTGAGGCTGGGAGCCGGAATATGACGTCATATTCCGGCTCCGCCTCCCAGCCTCACTCTGCGGCTGGCGAGGGAGCTGAGCAGACAGCTCAGGGGAAGTGCTCCCTCGCCGGCCGCCCGCCCGCCAGGCAGTGCCGCCCGATCGCCCAGCAGCCCGCCGGCATGTCTGTTAGCCGCAAGGCTAACAAGACATTTGCCTTGGGCATTTGGGGGCGGCTTTTTTTGCCGCCCCCTGGAAAATGCCGCCCAAGGCAAATGCCTTGTTTGACTTGCGGCTAATACGCCCCTGGCAGTTAGATCATGATATAGAAACTTGAATCCAATAGAGAAAAGCACAAGCCACAAAATGAAAATAAAACAATATTCATGGCTGTCCGATCTAAAAATAATAAATCGGCTACAATCATAATATAATTGTGATAAAGGTGGAGCTGTCGCTAACATTTAACTCCCTGCCACCTGGTGATATCGGTTGTGGAGAAAGCTGTAGGGATATTTATTTATAGAATCTTTGCTACCCTGATCTCTTCTTCCAGTTTAGTGCATGTTGGGATAAAACGAACACATGCCACATTAAATTTATATTCTCACACATACACAAACATGCAAAATAGTGTCTGCGTAGGATCCTGCAAGATTTGTCTCCTGAGCACTTTACTGCTATTGAACACTTGACTCTTTAGTGAGTAAACCCGTAAGCCTATTTTGCCTTTTTGCTGAAGAGATAATAATGTGTGATCTTCACCCGAGGACTTTGTGTAGACTAGATATTTTTGTGTATATTACTTTTTTTCTATAGTAGAGTAGTTTGTGACAACAATTTTCTCATTAGGAAAGATTATAGCATTTTTGTTCCATATCTGAAACCATTTATCAATAAAACTACATATCAATCTGTAAATTGGAAATAAAGAACCCTTAGAGAGAGTTCAGAGAAGGGCTACTAAACTGGTTCATGGATTGCAGGATAAAACTTACCAGGAAAGGTTAAAGGATCTTAACATGTATAGCTTGGAGGAAAGACGAGACAGGGGGGATATGATAGAAACATTTAAATACATAAAGGGAATCAACACAGTAAAGGAGGAGACTAGATTTAAAAGAAGAAAAACTACCACAACAAGAGGACATAGTCTTAAATTAGAGGGACAAAGGTTTAAAAATAATATCAGGAAGTATTACTTTACTGAGAGGGTAGTGGATGCATGGAATAGCCTTCCAGCTGAAGTGGTAGAGGTTAACACAGTAAAGAAGTTTAAGCATGCGTGGGATAGGCATAAGGCTATCCTAACTATAAGATAAGGCCAGGGACTAATGAAAGTATTTAGAAAATTGGGCAGACTAGATGGGACGAATGGTTCTTATCTGCCGTCACATTCTATGTTTCTATGTTTCTATGTAACATAAAATAATGACATCTTTAATTTATTATCTCGTTGGATGTGTAACATTTTATTGGAAGTGCATCTGGTAATTCAGTTAGAGCTACGTGGCAATACAATGTGGTTTGGCATTGTAAGCCTCCCTCTACACTTGGATCTGTATAATGGTGCCGAAAACCAACAGGAAAGATTGTGAATCAATGTTAATTAATTAATTAAACTGCCACTACAGTATAGACTAAAACGTGCCGCTACCTCTATACTTAAATGTCCTATCCTCTCTGACTAACAAACCATTATACCTATCAGTTCATTTGTAGTGCTTATGGTGCAAATGGCTTTTGGACGTCATCCCAAAATTGGTGTCAAATTCTTTTAACTCAATTAACTAACTCCTCCCCAGTGGAGCAGCCTATCACTGTGGCCCTAGTTGGATGGGCTGATGTGAAACTCCACTGTTGCATTAGGAGATCAGCAGGCAAGGAGCAAGGATGTTGACACCATTAGAGCCCTGTTTTCTTTCAACCTTTAACTAATTCAGCCTTCTATCAATTCTTCCGAGCTCGATAAATGAGTACCGTTAAGTTGGACAATAATGACTGATGTTATTCAGTAGACAGTTTTGCTGAATGTAAGTATATGCATGAGGTCCTTGAGATACAAACAACATACTACGTTTTTTGAGTTTTATTTTTTTTTAAGATTGTGCCTGAACTGGTTGTATTGTCAATTAATAAAACTTGAATGTGCATTACAAAAAAAACCTGAGAATGGAATTAAAAAAACGTTGATGTAAATTACGAATGATTCCCTCCCCCTCCCCCACCTTGGTGTATATTCCAGGGAAGTGAACGGCGACTTTAATGTCTTTCTTAGTTGGGTGTCTTGTAAATTTTAAAGAAGTTCAGGATGATTATTTTAAATATTCTTACAAACCATAAGCATTTTAATACTGATGGCAGCAAAGACCAGTTTTACCAGGCAATGTAATCTTACTAATTTCACTCTTAATCTGGATTCCGTTTTACTTCTCTATAGCAGGGGTGACCAAAGGTATGCCATGCTTTGCATCATGGGAGTTGCAATTCCAGCTGGATATATACCATTTGACCACCCCTGATATGTGGTGTTTGTATTGCATGTTTTGCCAGCATTCTCAGAACCATGGACAGGGGCCTGGAAGTGAATGACTTTCATTGCTGACCAAAAACATTGTTAACCTGCAATGGGCTTCCACAGTCCCATCCAGTGGGTTATAATACCTAATCATGAATTGTGTGACATTTTAAAAACAAATTTTGTATTTTCATGCCCAGAAACGGGTATAATTATAGTGCTCTACTGATTTCTTATCTTGGCTAGTTTTACATAAAATCTTTTTAAAATTCTCTGTAATTTATTGTTTACAAACAAACCACTTTCATACATTATTATGCACTGCTTTACGGCCCCATCTTTATTATGCGCTGCTTTAAGGGCCCATTTGTAATAAAGTGTGGATTTGAAGAAGTAACAGTCATGGAATTACCATCGCTGCAATAAAAAATGTTTTGCCTCGCCCTGTATATGTCATTGTGGGTGTAAATGAGTGGGTGGGCATATGTGATGATCGGAGGTGAGTGTAAATAAATGTGGGTTATGTGGGGGTAAGTGACGGGTGGAAGTTTGGGTGGGGGATTAGGTGTGGGTTACTGGGTGTATATGAGTGGGGGATTAGGTGTGAGTTACTGGGTGTATATGAGAGGGGGATTAGGTGTGGGTTGCTAGGTGTATATGAGTGGGGGATTAGGTGTGGGTTACTGGGTGTATATGAGTGGGGGATTAGGTGTGGGTTACTAGGTGTATATGAGTGGGGGATTAGGTGTGGGTTACTGGGTGTATATGAGAGGGGGATTAGGTGTGGGTTGCTAGGTGTATATGAGTGGGGGATTAGGTGTGGGTTACTGGGTGTATATGAGTGGGGGATTAGGTGTGGGTTACTAGGTGTATATGAGTGGGGGATTAGGTGTGGGTTACTGGGTGTATATGAGTGGGGGATTAGGTGTGGGTTACTGGGTGTATATGAGTGTGGGATTAGGTGTGGGTTACTGGGTGTATATGAGTGGGGGATTAGGTGTGGGTTACTGGGTGTATATGAGTGGGGGATTAGGTGTGGGTTACTAGGTGTATATGAGTGGGGGATTAGGTGTGGGTTACTAGGTGTATATGAGTGGGGGATTAGGTGTGGGTTACTAGGTGTATATGAGTGGGGGATTAGGTGTGGGTTACTGGGTGTATATGAGTGTGGGATTAGGTGTGGGTTACTGGGTGTATATGAGTGTGGGATTAGGTGTGGGTTACTGGGTGTATATGAGTGGGGGATTAGGTGTGGGTTACTGGGTGTATATGAGTGGGGGATTAGGTGTGGGTTACTGGGTGTATATGAGTGGGGGATTAGGTGTGGGTTACTGGGTGTATATGAGTGGGGGATTAGGTGTGGGTTACTGGGTGTATATGAGTGTGGGATTAGGTGTGGGTTACTAGGTGTATATGAGTGTGGGATTAGGTGTGGGTTACTGGGTGTATATGAGTGGGGGATTAGGTGTGGGTTACTGGGTGTATATGAGTGGGGATTAGGTGTGGGTTACTAGGTGTATATGAGTGGGGGATTAGGTGTGGGTTACTGGGTGTATATGAGTGTGGGATTAGGTGTGGGTTACTGGGTGTATATGAGTGTGGGATTAGGTGTGGGTTACTGGGTGTATATGAGTGTGGGATTAGGTGTGGGTTACTGGGTGTATATGAGTGGGGGATTAGGTGTGGGTTACTGGGTGTATATGAGTGGGGGATTAGGTGTGGGTTACTGGGTGTATATGAGTGTTGGATTAGGTGTGGGTTACTGGGTGTATATGAGTGTGGGATTAGGTGTGGGTTACTGGGTGTATATGAGTGGGGGATTAGGTGTGGGTTACTGGGTGTATATGAGTGTGGGATTAGGTGTGGGTTACTGGGTGTATATGAGTGTGGGATTAGGTGTGGGTTACTGGGTGTATATGAGTGTGGGATTAGGTGTGGGTTACTGGGTGTATATGAGTGTGGGATTAGGTGTGGGTTACTGGGTGTATATGAGTGGGGGATTAGGTGTGGGTTACTGGGTGTATATGAGTGGGGGATTAGGTGTGGGTTACTGGGTGTATATGAGTGGGGGATTAGGTGTGGGTTACTGGGTGTATATGAGTGTGGGATTAGGTGTGGGTTACTGGGTGTATATAAGTGTGGGATTAGGTGTGGGTTACTGGGTGTATATGAGTGGGGGATTAGGTGTGGGTTACTGGGTGTATATGAGTGTGGGATTAGGTGTGGGTTACTGGGTGTATATGAGTGTGGGATTAGGTGTGGGTTACTGGGTGTATATGAGTGGGGGATTAGGTGTGGGTTACTGGGTGTATATGAGTGGGGGATTAGGTGTGGGTTACTGGGTGTATATGAGTGGGGGATTAGGTGTGGGTTACTGGGTGTATATGAGTGGGGGATTAGGTGTGGGTTACTGGGTGTATATGAGTGTGGGATTAGGTGTGGGTTACTGGGTGTATATGAGTGGGGGATTAGGTGTGGGCAGCAAGGGGGGTGTAAACAAGTGGGTGCTAAGGTGAGGTGGGTTGATTGTGATTAAGTCACAGGATGATTCAGTATAAATGAAATGGGGATGAGTTGGGTGCGTGGGGTTTAGCAGCCCTCCGATCTAGGTTCAGTCCCAAGTAGAAGGTAAAGATGACAAACTAGTACTCTTGGTTACTGCCTGCTTCTTTCTTGGCTGAGGTGGTAAATGTTACGAGCGCACTCTGAGATAAGGTCCTGGGGTTATCCAACGGGATAGTAGCATCTCCGGTGGCCAACCATAGGTAGAAGGCTGTTTCTAGCAGCAGCTGATCCCCAACAGCTAGGTGTCTCCTATAACAGTTAGCAGTGGGTGACTGCAGTAAAGGGTATCAGAAGCTCAAGCTATTCTATGCTTCATCCAGAGCTGCGTTCTCCAAGGCCCTTACTGCTCTCCCTCTCCTGTGGGGTGACCAGAGGAAGGCCCCTAAGTACTGACGGACCCCTGATGCCTGTACACTTGCTGCGCTTCAACAAGTGATGTTCTTTCTTGAGTAACAACAAAACCTCATTCTAAATAAAGAATTTACAAAACATTCACAAAACATATTTACGGACATGCATGGCATTATATTAATATTGAAGAGGCCGTCTGTGTAATTTATCAACCGTTCATCGGGAATAAAACAACAACTACTGACTTTCGTAGAATTCTGCTCTTGATTTGGAAAAGCTAAACATCTATTCATACTTGCAATATTTTTTAAACAATTTGTGTCGTTGACATTTGTCATTTTAAAGGGCCCCCTAAGAACCATAAGCACTGTGGTTCATTATAATGGTTCTTTCAGTTTTCTTGGTAGTTTTATATGGTCTGAGTAGCCCAATGAGTTTTAGATTAATACATTTTTTTCCTGAAGTTGATGCATGTGCCATCATGGCTTCAGCAATTTGCCTTCTCAAAAAGCTTAGGGTATTTCTGTTGGCATTTTTCGCAGTTTAGATAACTTTGCCTGCCTCGATCACCCTTGTGGGCGCTGATTTGTTGGTATAAAGCTGGACACCTGGGGTATAAGACAGTATGGCAAGTGACAAAGACTTAACAATGTTGGTGTTTTACCGGGGGGGTCATCCCGGTCCCCACTGAGGAAGGCTTGAGCCGCATGGGGATTGAAGCGCACGGAACCCGCAAGACTCACCTCGCAAGATGGCGGCGGATCACAGCCCTGTGCCACCCACTCCTACACCAGGGAGTCTCTATGAGCCGCAGTTACATCATCTGCCAAGCCGGAGGGCCCCAAACAAAATATAACCGCTGAAATCACGGTCTGCCGCTGTCTGGAGAAACACCTACTGCCCATAACGGATGTCCCCTGGTGGGGCCGAGAGCAGGAGGCGAGGGATGAAAGCGAGTAACAGCCAACTGGACTCACATGTACACCTACACAGAGGACAAGTGCTGGACTCACCGGACCACCGAGCCTGACAAGGGGAGATCTAACACACAAAGATGAGTACCTGTGGTCGCCAGATCTGTGGCCGCCAGGGGAAGGAGCACTACATGCCAGCACAGAGACTCTCACAACCCCATAGACTCAACAGGGGGCAACAGCCTCTCGAGTACCACTTGCCACCTAACATGCTCTGAAATTCACCGCAGCCATATTGTGATAACTCACACTGTAATGCCTAACAATGATATCTAATGCTGTAGGAACCCCCTCAGCTCCAGTGGTTACTTGCTTGTTCAATTTGGTGAAGCTTACCTACCTATATCAGCTCAGCATTTACACACTGAGGCTATTTACCTGCATAGGTTAAACATTTAGACATAAGTTGATTATTTTATATGCTCGGTCATAAGCGTCTGGCTCCCTCAGGAGGGTTGCCTCTAAGCCTCACCTAAATTACTACTGTAAACATGCTTAACCGTGCTAGCCTGCGTAATTCACTTGTTTTTATCATTGTTTTCATCTATGCTTTTCTTATGTTTTTTTTGTCTATCTTTGTGTCGTGATAAGTAGCAATTACAGCACCTACTAGGCAGCAGATCGGATAGCCTGTTACTAAATAATCTCTCAATGACATACCTGCTAGCCGAACAACCTACTTGCTTATTAACTGCTTATTGCATACACGCAAGACGCATCAGCATGTTTTAAGCATTACACTCACATACCCACTCATGTCTATGTAACCTACATCAACCACGTCTTAAGCTTTGTTATATATCCTAGACATGTTTGAATACCATGTGAAATAGCTAAAAAAAAAAAAAATGTGTGCCGTAACCTACTATGCCCTATATTTGTTCTTAAATGTATTTTGACAATCTTGTGTTTGCTATTGGGCCAGTGCAAGAGTTTGTGTTAACTATGTGCAACACGAAAAATAAAGAATTTAAAAAAAAAACAATGTTGGTGTTTTAATAATTGTAAAAAAATAATAAAAAATAAAAAAAATATTTTTTTTACATGCTTGTATGTGTGTATGTGTATATATGTGTATGTATGTATGTATATATATGTATATATATATATATATATATATATATATATATATATGTGTATAATCCCAAGTGAGAATTTGTTTTCCTTCCTTCTGGTTTATCAATTTAACTGATTACATTATAATTAAGTGCAAGTGAACATTTCTGAGAACCTGTACAGATAAGGTAGGAAAACAAATCTGAACTGTACATAACATTCCAATGCCGAATTCCATTCCTTCTTGTCTGGCTAGATAAAGGGATCTAGACACGTTCTAACTTACACAGAATTATAGTGTCAGTTATTTCTCTGTAACAATTGAATTCTTAGAAGACGTTTTGACTCTGGATATATGTCGCACATTTTGAGTTTTTCTTCCATTTTCCCATGTGTCCTGTATTAACCAAGTATGACCTATGTCTTAATAAAAAAAAAAACTAAAAAAAACTGTAATTCCTAACACCAATAAGAATTGTGGCTCCAGGTTATACTAACAATGTGCATTTTTATTTGCGTCAGGCAAGCCACCTGCTGTTATTAAAATATAACTGTAACGTATTAAGCCTTAGGTGAGAAAAACAGTTCTCAAACTAGCAAGGGTTCATAAAAATTCAGTCAAATCTTCTTGGTCGTGGTTTCTGTTTAAAGGGACACTACAGGCTTTAGATGACACATTATTTGTAAAATATTTAATGGATAATCATTGAAAAATATACATATAAATCTAAACAAAAAAGCCTCTTGAAGTAGTTAACTGTAAAACCCCAGAGATTCCAGCTGACTTTCTAGCATTCCCATTATAATCTTTGGAAAATGTGGATATCCTGGATACTTCTGAGCTAAACAACCAGGAAGTAACAAGACCAGTTTTCTGATTGATAGCTCTGGGGATGTAACAAGGTTCATTTATAAAAGTGTCAATTTCTATTGAAATCTACACTTTTTGTAAAATTAAAAAAGCACACTCTCTTCATACAGAAAGCATTTCAGCAAGCTACCGTGCATTAGGTGTGTGGAGTGTCCCTATGAGGGTTTATTTACCTTTTTACTGATTTTACACAGATCACCTAGGGAGCATTTTTTCTCAATAGTGTTTATTATTAAGAGATGCCATATTAAATATAGAAATTAAAAAAATGAATGTTGCTTGCTGAAACATTTATTTATGAAGAAATGTATCAATAAAAAGATTGAACAAATGTAAGAATTAGTGCAACACTGCCTGAGGTATAATTTGAAATATTAGCCGATTAACTATGCATTTGTATTTGTTTCCAATACTTTGCCTGCAAATTGAGGTGGGCAGGTTTAGGAAATGTGTTAATGGGACATGCATTCTTAGGTAATCAAAAACCACCTGTTCCTTGAGAAAGCTGAGCCACTATCTTCAAAAGACTCTGATAATGAAAAGTGTGAATGCTATTCAGTCAAAATAAACGATTAAATTCAGTTATTACATAATGAATAGAAAATCACATCACTTGTAATGAGAAGTTACAAATTGTCATTGCTTTTGCTCCAAGCAACGCTTAGCGTGTGTGTACAAAGATAAATAAATACACTGAAAAAATTTATAAACGCAACACTTTTGTTTTTGCCCCCATTACACAAAACGCCTATTTCTCTCAAATATTGTTAACAAATCTGTCTAAATATCTGTTAGTAGCACTTCTCCTTTGCTGAGATAATCCATCCACGTCACAGGTGTGGCATATCAAGATGCTGATTAGACAGCATGATTATTGCACAGGTGTGCCTTAGGCTGGCCACAATAAAAAGCCACTATAAAATGTGCAGTTTTATCACACAGCACAATGCCACAGATGTCGCATTTTGTGCGTGCAATTGGCATGCTGACTGCAGGAATGTCCACTAGAGCTGTTGCCCGTGAATTGAATGTTCATTTCTCTACCATAAGCCATCTCCAAAGGCGTTTCAGATAATTTGGCAGTACATCCAACTAGCCTCACAACCGCAGCCCACGTGTAACCACACCAGCCCAGGACCTCCACATCCAGCATCTTCATCTCCAAGATCGTCTGAGACCAGCCACCTGGACAGCTGCTGCAACAATCGGTTTGCATAACCAAAGAAATTCTGCACAAACTGTCAGAAACTATCTCAGGGAAGCTCATCTGCATGCTCATTGTCATCATTGGGGTCTCGAACTGACTGCAGTTATTCGGCATAACCGACTTGAGTGGGCAAATGCTCACATTTGGTGGCATCTGGCACTTTGGAGAGGTGTTCTCTTAACGGATGAATCTCGGTTTTCACTGTACAGGGCAAATGGCAGACAGCATGTATGGCGTTGTGTGGGTAATGTCAGCATTGTGAATAGAGTGGCCCATGGTGGCAGTGGGGTTATTGTATGGGCAGGCGTATGTTATGGACAACCAACACAGGTGCATTTTATTGATGGCATTTTGAATGCACAGAGATACCGTGACGAGATCCTGAGGCCCATTGTTGTGCCATTCACCCACGACCATCACCTCATGTTGCAGCATGATCATGCACGCCCCCATGTTGCAAGGATCTGTACACAATTCCTAGAAGTTAAAAACATCCCAGTTCTTGTATGGCCAGCATACTCACCGGACATATCACCCATTGAGCATGTTTGGGATGCACTGGATAGACTTATACGACATATACGTGTTCCTGGTCCTGCCAATATCCAGCAACTTCGCACAGCCATTGAAGAGGAGTGGACCAACATTCCACAGGCCACAATCAACAACCTGATCAACTCTATGCAAAGGAGATGTGTTGCACTGAGTGAGGCAAATGGTGGCCACACCAGATTCTGACTGTTTTTTGGACCCCCCCCCCCAATCCGGACCTCACCAATACAGTAAAACTGCACATTTTAGAGTGTCCTTTTATTGTGGCCAGCCTAAAGCACACCTGTACAATAATCATGCTGTCTAATCAGCATCTTGATATGCCACACCTGTGAGGTGGATGGATTATCTCGGCAAAGGAGAAGTGCTCACTAACACAGATTTAGGGAGATTTGTGAACAATATTTGAGAGAAAAAGGCCTTTTGTGTACATAGCAAAAGTCTTAGATCTTTGAGTTCAGCTCATGAAAAATGGGGGCAAAAACAAGTGTTTTTTTAATTTTGTTCAGTGTAGATATAGAGATGGATGGATATAGAAATATTCTTTAAAATATATAATAATTTGAAAGTGATTATTACAATCTCCATATTACACTAAATGATGTGTATAAATGTGTGTGTTATATATAATGTATTTATATATTATATACACAGAGAGAGAAATAATTACATAGGGGATTATTCACTAAACTCCAAACTGAAGTGAATTTAAAGTTTGAATGTAAACATTTAGTACAAAACATAAGATTTGAAAATAAAAATACACATTAGGCTAAACTGTTTACTATATATTATTGCTGTCTCATCGTAGCACAGCCACAGGTGGTATCTGAAAACATAAGCAAGGGTGTAAACTGCATTGCTTAAATACTTCCCCGGGGCAAGTTATTTCAGAATAAATGGGGTTAACCAACATGGTACCCATCAGCCAGGTGTGCCTGTGTCACATTGGAGTAACTCGTTGTGTTTATGTGTTATTTCCAGATGTCCCCCTAAATCAAATTTGGTATTGTGCTGTCAAGAGTTACAAACATTTATAAACTGTTTCCATGGAAACTACAGGCTCAGAGTTCTATTCACCAGAGTCAAATTCTGTCTACTGGGGGTACTGTGGGTAACATACACCTAATGAGTTAACCTGGAAATATGAATTCGGAGCATAAAAAGTGGAATTGTAGACTACTGAGGAAAAAGTAAATGGCATGTTTTGTCTATTGCTGACAATCCTAATCTCTGTAATGCTTCAAAAACTCTACTTCTCATAATGCAAAGCCAGCCTAATGAGAGTTGTGTTGGTTGTTGACCTTGTCTGTACATTTTAAAATGTACAAGTTTAATGCCTTTATGGTGAGTCTATGGTTGTTTGTTACTGGCTTTTTGAAACCATGCAGTCTATTACTGTCATTGCCAGCATTTTGTTGAAAATGCCTCTATCTATGGGAGGGCAGGAGGCAATTACTTCATTCAGAGGTCTGTTACCAAAATGCCTTCCCCTTCTGCTTTGTAACTTTGTTACATCCCTTCACACAGTTGTTAGTTTTTATGATCATCTTTATTGCCTTTTCCGTTCCAAACAATATATAATTATCTCCCATTGTCCTATGTGTATACTTGTTTTCAGATAAAATACTTTCCTTAAAAAAACAAAAACCTGGTGGTGGGATAAACCTGTTAAACTGAGTGAAGCGATAATTAACATAGCACTCTGAAAGTGGAGGCCTAAGAATTCTACTGTACATGGAAATATCAATTGTCTAGCTCAGTACATATATTTAAAAAAAAAAAGAATTAATGACAGAAAATGTGATTAGAGGTCTGCTTATGAGTGAAGGTTATCTTTTAGCATTATTTTCAATGCCAAAGACAATAACAATAACCATTCTAGCTCGTTGCAGTGCTTATAGTGCTATGAGTATATGGCTGCCACCCAGAGTTGTATGTCTACTTGCTCCAATGGGGAACATTCCAGCACACACAGCTTACTTCTAAGTATTTGCTCTGGTATTTCAGAAATTACACTTCCACATTATTATCAAATTGGTCCAATCTTGGGTGGCAACAATAGATTTATAGCAATGCGCTGTAGTAGTTTAGAATGCTCTTTTAAACTCACAAGTTCTTAATTTTCTATCCTGAATGTAAAACTAGGAAGCACGTTAAAAACAATGTGTACTGTTAGCAGCAGTTATAATCTCCTCAACTAGCCGAACACATAATTAATGTTTAATAATATGGAAGGGAGGGATAATATAACTGGCAAAATATCTGCTTCCTTTAATAAAACGTTTACATTTCATCTCATCAGAGGCTTCCTTACTTGATATTCATTATAAATATATATATATGTATTGCGAAGTGTGAATTGTGTAACTGAATTACCCAGAGAGGCTGCCAACCTAACACCATTAACTATCCCTTGGTACATTAACAAACTATGCAATAATAATCATTTTATACTTTGCATCAATTCTCATTGCTATGATATTTGAACAAACTGGTTTCATATTTGCATTTCAACGTTTGCAAGCTCCTAGACATAAATTTTATATTTATGCACATGTTTAATTATTAACCATGTTTGTCCTGTTAAATTAACCTGCATTTGTGTTCTTGTTTCTGCAGGTGATCTATCGAGCTATGTCTAGTCCTTATTCCTCTGACGATCCTTACAGCGAAGAAGCACAAGACCAACTCATGATCACTAACCTTCGCGTGCAGTTGTTGAAGCAACAGATATGTCCCTGCAAGAACAAGGATCCAGACATTAAACCCCAGTATATGGCCCACTATGCAGTCTATGATTTTATTGTTAAGGGCAGTTGTTTCTGCAATGGACATGCAGATCACTGTGTCCCGATAGAAGGAGTCCGACAAGCAAGGACAACAAGCAAAGTGCAGGTGGTGAGTACACAGTTTTGTGTATTACTGCATTAAACTATTTAAAGGAACACGTAAGGCGCCTTGAAAAAGCTAAAGAGTTTTTTTTTTATTATGAGTTTGATATAAATTTTCAATTTTTTTTTATTAATAAGAAAATTATTCTGTATAAAACACACCTACCTGTTCAGGTGATTTCATTGCTTCATAATGCTACAGGGGTATCTGTTTAAATAAGTGGTACGCAAGAGCATGCACTCTTATGGCTTGTACAAACATGACCCCACATGGGCTTAACACATTTCTATAGTATGCTTTGAGTGTGCTAGGACAGCCTGGTACATGATGCAAATAAAAAATGAAAACAAAACACAAAGCACTGTGCTATTGTTGGGCCAAATTTAGGAAAAGGTGTCACCAAGGACGAGTAATCCAGGAGATAAGTTGAGAATGGGTATTCTTTTATGTAATAAAATAACATTAGCTCTTACCCCCAAATCTCTTATCTCTAGTCATTTGTCTGGGTGGAGGAGGTAATTCACTGTGTGATGGTTTCACAAGTAGCTATTAAGTTGCTGTTAATCTAGTTAGAGCTCTCGCGTGACAGTGAAAAGCCATCTGAAGCCAGGAGCATAGCTGGGAGAGATGTTGTAGTCACTCATTGTATCTATCTATAATCACGGGCTAATTTACCTGCTGACATTTATATGTCAGATCCAATGATGTCACACAAAATGCCATAGTCTTCTTTCAACCCACTGCAGAACCTTGGATCACAAGTCAAATTACAAGTTCTATCATGTTGCCATACATTAGTGTGTGAGAATAACTGTGTATATATAATGTGTGTTTAATATGCACTTTAAAAAAAAAAAAATATATATTTTTTGTCACACACCAAGTGGCCTCTTTTGTTACGTACATCTGTACAGCTGCTCATTAATTTATAAATACGGGTAAGAGATGTAATTGCAGTGTTATTAACTAAGTAATATATTAATACACCCAGTCCTCCTGATTAACAAAAATAATCTTTTACCATCCTGGGGCATTCAGATCGCAAAATCCAGACATTGCTCACAATACTTATCAGAGATTTCGGCATTCAGCTTCTGAATGGACCTAAGTGTCTTCAGGATTTAAGCCTGTCCAAATACTACCCTCAAATCCTGAGCAACGTGTGAAAATGTCTGGATGTACATACATATTGAACCTGTGGGCTCCAAAATAAACGCACATTGACTTGTATCTTATGAGGAATTGGGGGATACTCTCATTGCTGTAGGTTCCCAAGGAGTTTATTCAGATGTCCAGTGTGTTGCGAATTGGTGCAAACTGAGTGGGCCTCTGCAATAAAGGAGCAGTGGAGTCCGTAGCTTATGGGTCATCTGTGAATGTCTAGTTGGTATCGCTAGTGTCACGGGCTTGCATATTTAAAGAGATTATGGGAAGACAATAAGCTGTTTGGCAATATTGAGTTATGGGGAATTAGGAGGCCAAGGTAACACCTTGAACACTTTGTAATGTTCTTCAAAGCATTCCTGAACAATTCTTGTCAGTGTGGCAGGGTACATTATCCAACTGAAAGAGGCCACTGCCATCAGGGAACACAATTGCTATGTGGTGTTCATGGTCTGCAACAATCTCTAGGTAAGCGGTACATGTCAAAGTAACATCCACATGGATGCCAGGATCCAAGGTTTTTCAGCAATTTGAGTTACAGTAGCATTTCTGTGTGATCGGACCAGACAAGCTAGCCTTTGCTCCCCAGGTGCATCAGAGAGCACCGGTTGTCCTTCCTTGCAGTACTTTCGGGTACTAACCACTGCATACTGGGAACACCCCACAAGAGTTGCTTTTTTTGAGATGCCCTGACCCAGTCATCTAGCCATCACTATCTGGCCCATGTCATCTTTTAATTTGGCCATTTTTGCCCATGAAATTCAAGAACTGACTGTTCACTTGTTCCCTGATATATTTCACCTTTTGACAGGTGCCATTGTAATGATATAATTAATGTCATGCACTCCACCTGTCATTGCATTTTAAAGTTGTGGCTGGTCAGTGCATGTGTTAAAGGGACACTATAGTTCCCAGAACTACTACAGTTTAATGTAATGATTCTGGTGTCTCTATAATGCCCCCACCTCCCACCCCGTCACCATGGTGCAGAAGGGGTTAAAAACCCTTTCTGTCACTTACCTGATTCCAGAACCAATGTCCCTTGTAACTGGCTTGGGGGTCCGCCTTCTCTCCTCCCCTGCCGTCAGATTGTGGAGTAGACATAATGTGCATGCGTGGCAATGCCCACGCTAGCATTAGAACAGCCCCATAGGAAAGCATTATACAATGCTTTCCTATGGGGTTTCAGGTTACGCTGGACATCCTCATGCATAGCAAAAGTCACCTAGTGACCTGGAATTCCCTCTAGTGGCTGTATGGTAGACGGCCACTAGAGGTGGAGTTAACCCATAAAGATAATTATTGCAGTTTATTAAAAACTGCAATAATTACCTTTCCAGGTAATATGCTCCCAGGAATATGCACCCAGAGCCCTTCAATGAGCTGAAGTGGTCTGGGTGCCTATAGTGTCCCTTTAATGTAGTGATGCTGGTGTCTATAGCCTGTCACTGTAGGCTGAGCAATGTATGTTTACATTGCTGCTAGTAACACCTCTAGTGGCAGTCACTCCGTTTTCCACCCCCATGATGTGGGGGAAAAACATGAGTAAAAACACCTTTCCCATGAGGTCAGAGTGGGGCCAGGTACCTAAAAAGACTTACTGACAGACTCACACTCACTGACACATATACATTTTCTCATAAGCAAAAAAAAAATTATAATTTGAGTTTATGTCTCTTAAATGTCCAATTCCAGTGTGAGACTGCATGGAACTGCTTAGTCCAGAATTATATAGCTATGTGATATATACAATATCTCACAAAAGTGAGTACACCCCTCACATTTTTGTAAATATTTTATTATATCTTTTCATGTGACAACACTGAAGAAATTACACTCTGCTACATTGTAAAGTAGTAAGTGTACAGCCTGTATAACAGTGTAAATTTGCTTCCCCCTCAAAATAACTCAACACACAGCCATTAATGTCTAAACCGTTGGCAACAAAAGTGAGTACACCCCTAAGTGGAAATGTCCAAATTGGGCACAATTAGCCATTTTCTCTCCCCGGTGTCATGTGACTTGTTATTGTTACAAGGTCTCAGATGTGTTATATTTGGTGTTATCGCTCTCACACTATCTCATACTGGTCTCTGGTAGTTCAACATGGCACCTCTTGAGAAAGAACTTTCTGTGGATCTGAAAAAACGAGTTTTTGCCTCACATAAAGATGGCCTAGGCTATAAGAAGATTGCCAAGACCCTGAAACTGAGCTGCAGAACGGTGGGCAAGACCATACAGCGGTTTCACAGGACAGGTTCCACTCAGACCAGGCCTCGCCACGGTCGACCAAAGAAGTTGAGTGCATGTGCCCAGCATCAAATCCAGAGGTTGTCTTTGGGAAATAGATGTATAAGTGCTGCCAGCATGGCTGCAGAGGTTGAATGGGTAGGGGATCAGACTGTCAGTGCTCAGACCATGTGCTGCACACTGCATCAAATTGGTCTGCATGGCTGTCGTCCCAGAAGGAAGCCTCTGGGTGATGCACAAGATGATGCACAAGAAAGCCCGCAAACAGTTTGCTGAAGACAAGCAGACTAAGGACATGGATTACTGGAACCATGTTGTGTGGTCCGATGAGACCAAGATAAACTTATTTGGTTCAGATGGTGTCAAGCGTGTGGCGACAACCAGGTGAGGAGTACAAAGACAAGTGTGTCTTGCCTACAGTCAAGCATGGTGGTGGAGTGTCATGGTCTGAGCCAGCATGGATGCTGCCAGCACTGGGAGCTACAGTTCATTGAGGGAACCATGAATGCCAACATGTACTGTGACATACTGAAGCAGAGCATGATCCCCTCCCTTCGGAGACTGGGCCGCAGGGCAGTATTCCAACATGATGACGACCCCAAACACACCTCCAAGGCGACCACTGCCTTGCTAAAGAAGCTGAAGGTAAAGGTGATGGACTGGCCAAGCATGTCTCCAGACCTAAACCCTATTGAGCATCTGTGGGGCATCCTCAAATGGAAGGTGGGGGAGTGCAAGGTCTCTAAAATCTACCAGCTCCGTGATGTCATCATCACCTTTAGAGGACTAGAGGACTCTAGTGGCAACCTGCGAAGCTCTGGTGAACTCAATGCCCATGAGGGTTAAGGCAGTGCTGGAAAATAATGGTGGCCACACAAATATTGACACTTTGGACATTTCCACTTAGAGGTGTACTCACTTTTGTTGCCAACGGTTTAGACATTAATGGCTGTGTGTTGAGTTTTTTTGAAGGGACATTTACACTGTTATACAGACTGTACACTAATTACTTTACATTGTAATAGAGTGTCATTTCTACAGTGTTGTCACATGAAAAGATATAATAATATTTACAAAAATGCATAAAATGTAACGTAATACTTCTGTGAGATACTGTACTAGCTATACACTATTTATATACGGTCTATTTGACAAAATAAGTACATTTAACTAATTTACTACCATGACATGACAATTTTTTTTTTAAATTGGATTATTTGCATTTTACATGCTGATTAAAACTGTGAATGGATTGTCCCTTTACAACCTTGTCATTTCGATTAGTCCTTTGTTTATGTTTTACTATACAATATGAGAAAGTTGAGGTAGGAAATCCTGAGGAATAAGCACAGTGCTGCCCTGTCTCTATTCGCACTCGTGAGTTGCTTTCTGATGAATTGGAATTATGCAGAAGAAACGGATGCCAGTCTCTGAGTCAAGGGCTCGTCCAGCAGTGTGAGAGGCACTGCATTTCCCCTTAAACTCCATGGAATGTCATGTGAACTGGAGGACTATTCTGTGCCAAGCTCTAGAGACTAACTTCCACTTCTAAAAAGTTCACTGAATGAATAAGTTCACAGAGGGTTCAACACATATCAGCTCTCTCACGACAGCTTGGGAAGTAGGTGTTTAAAAATGTTGTGCAAATATGGATCAATATTAAGGAATCCATAGACTCTGGCCCTTTGAGTGTACGGGTTAGATGGCTTAGAAAGCGGTGCACAAAATTAGACCCCCAGATGTTTTACAACTACAGCTTCCATGATACTTTTTCATTCTAAAGACATGCAAAGCATCATGGGAATTGTAGTCCTACAATATCTGAGGATCGACCTATTGGACACCCCTGGTTTAGATGTAATGGCATGCATTGATAGACTGTAACAGGGATTGACTGTAGCAGGTCTGGGATCACGTTCAGTAAGCAATATAGCGATATCGTTAACACCTTAAGGAGCAATGATGGTTCCTTACCATCGATAAAGTTGGCATATAGGTCTGTAATGGCATGCTGCGGCTTTTCACAGCATATATAGATAGATATGTATTCCTTGTACAACATTTATGGTATTGTGTTGAGATCAATAGGGCACAGAGATGAAAACATAATATACTTACTTTATGGGGCGGTAATAAGTACAAGGAGACTGTAATGGAGACTTTGATCTACTGTTAAGACAAAAATCTGTCCAGGAAACACAGCGGTTTGTGTATGATCATAGTTCTAATCATGTTGTAAGGGAAAGGTAAATCCCCATAAATCTAGTTGGACTAACACTCTGGCAGGGGAGCTGAGAACCATTAAAAGCTTACAGCTACACAGCAATCATGAATTACTTACAGTGACTGAGCGTAAACATTTGTATGTGCCTGTCAGGAACCCACACCCAAGGCCATATATTTTTCCATGCAAGGTCATTCTTCCTGGTTACAGTGTGTATCTTTGTGATCTATTCACTAAACTATGAGATGGGAAGTGACATGTTACCTGCTATTTTATTAATAAGTTTATATTATACTAGAGTACATTCAAATCTTCAAAAAAAAAGCTCATGATAGCTGATTTACTAGTAAAATATTTAGACATTCTGTGCAGTTATTAGGTCAGGTGGTCATTCCAAAGACAATAGAATCTTTATATTAAAGGAAATAAATCTCTAAAATGTATTTTATGTTCCCTGCAGTCTCCAATAGGCAGTGGAGAATGGTGTAGGTTCCCCCGACTTTGCATAAAGTGGATAAGAAAGGTCCTGTTTGGTTTGATTATAAAAAGTGCACCACAAGTGTACTCAAAACCTTCACTGCTGGTGTATCAGAAAAAGCACACTACTGATTTACTACAAAAAGTACTCCACTGACACACTACAAAAAGTACTCCACTGACACACTACAAAAAGTACTCCACTGACACACTACAAAAAGTGCTCCACTGACGCACTGCAAAAAGTACTCCACTTACACACTACCAGAAGTACTCCACTGACACACTACCAGAAGTACTCCACTGACACACTACAAAAAGTACTACACTGACACACTACAAAAAGTACTCCACTGACACACTACCAAAAGTACTCCACTGACACACTACCAAAAGTACTCCACTGACACACTACCAAAAGTGCTCCACTGACCTACTACAAAAAGTACTCCACTGACACACTACCAAAAGTACTCCACTGACACACTACCAAAAGCACTCCACTGACACACTACAAAAGTGCTCCACTGACACACTGCCAAAAGTACTCCACTGACACATTGTACTCCACTGACACACTACAAAAAGTACTCCACTGACACACTACAAAAGTGCTCCACTGACACACTGCCAAAAGCACTCCACTGACACACTACAAAAGTGCTCCACTGACACACTGCCAAAAGTACTCCACTGACACATTGTACTCCACTGACACACTACAAAAAGTACTCCACTGACACACTACAAAAAGCACTCCACTGACACACTACAAAAAATACTCCACTGACACACTACAAAAAGTACTCCACTGACACACTACAAAAAGTGCTCCACTGACACACTACAAAAAGCACTCCACTGACACACTACAAAAAGTACTCCACTGACACACTACAAAAAATACTCCACTGACACACTACAAAAAGTACTCCACTGACACACTACAAAAAGCACTCCACTGACACACTACAAAAAGTACTCCACTGACACACTACCAGAAGTACTCTACTGACACACTACAAAAAGCACTCCACTGACACACTACAAAAAGTACTCCACTGACACACTACAAAAAGCACTCCACTGACACACTACAAAAAGTACTCCACTGACACACTACAAAAAATACTCCACTGACACACTACAAAAAGTACTCCACTGACACACTACAAAAAGTGCTCCACTGACACACTACAAAAAGTACTCCACTGACACACTACAAAAAGTGCTCCACTGACATACTACAAAAAGTACTCCACTGACACACTACCAGAAGTACTCCACTGACACACTACAAAAAGCACTCCACTGACACACTACAAAAAGTACTCCACTGACACACTACAAAAAACACTCCACTGACACACTACAAAAAGTACTCCACTGACACACTACAAAAAATACTCCACTGACACACTACAAAAAGTACTCCACTGACACACTACAAAAAGTGCTCCACTGACACACTACAAAAAGTACTCCACTGACACACTACCAAAAGTACTCCACTGACACACTACCAAAAGTGCTCCACTGACCTACTACAAAAAGTACTCCACTGACACACTACCAAAAGCACTCCACTGACACACTACAAAAGTGCTCCACTGACACACTGCCAAAAGTACTCCACTGACACATTGTTCTCCACTGACACACTACAAAAAGTACTCCACTGACACACTACAAAAAGCACTCCACTGACACACTACAAAAAATACTCCACTGACACACTACAAAAAGTACTCCACTGACACACTACAAAAAGTGCTCCACTGACACACTACAAAAAGCACTCCACTGACACACTACAAAAAGTACTCCACTGACACACTACAAAAAATACTCCACTGACACACTACAAAAAGTACTCCACTGACACACTACAAAAAGTGCTCCACTGACACACTACAAAAAGTACTCCACTGACACACTACAAAAAGTACTCCACTGACACACTACAAAAAGTACTCCACTGACACACTACCAGAAGTACTCCACTGACACACTACAAAAAGCACTCCACTGACACACTACAAAAAGTACTCCACTGACACACTACAAAAAGTACTCCACTGACACACTACAAAAAATACTCCACTGACACACTACAAAAAATACTCCACTGACACACTACAAAAAGTACTCCACTGACACACTACAAAAAGTGCTCCACTGACACACTACAAAAAGTACTCCACTGACACACTACAAAAAGTGCTCCACTGACATACTACAAAAAGTACTCCACTGACACACTACCAGAAGTACTCCACTGACACACTACAAAAAGCACTCCACTGACACACTACAAAAAGTACTCCACTGACACACTACAAAAAGCACTCCACTGACACACTACAAAAAGTACTCCACTGACACACTACAAAAAATACTCCACTCACACACTACAAAAAATACTCCACTGACACACTACAAAAAGTACTCCACTGACACACTACAAAAAGTGCTCCACTGACACACTACAAAAAGTACTCCACTGACACACTACAAAAAGTACTCCACTGACACACTACAAAAAGTACTCCACTGACACACTACCAGAAGTACTCCACTGACACACTACAAAAAGCACTCCACTGACACACTACAAAAAGTACTCCACTGACACACTACAAAAAGTACTCCACTGACACACTACAAAAAATACTCCACTGACACACTACAAAAAGTACTCCACTGACACACTACAAAAAGTGCTCCACTGACACACTACAAAAAGTACTCCACTGACACACTACAAAAAATACTCCACTGACACACTACAAAAAATACTCCACTGACACACTACAAAAAGCACTCCACTGACACACTACAAAAAGTGCTCCACTGACACACTACAAAAAGTACTCCACTGACACACTACAAAAAGTGCTCCACTGACATACTTCAAAAAGTACTCCACTGACACACTACCAGAAGTACTCCACTGACACACTACAAAAAGCACTCCACTGACACACTACAAAAAGTACTCCACTGACACACTACAAAAAGCACTCCACTGACACACTACAAAAAGTACTCCACTGACACACTACAAAAAATACTCCACTGACACACTACAAAAAATACTCCACTGACACACTACAAAAAGTACTCCACTGACACACTACAAAAAGTGCTCCACTGACACACTACAAAAAGTACTCCACTGACACACTACAAAAAGTACTCCACTGACACACTACAAAAAGTACTCCACTGACACACTACCAGAAGTACTCCACTGACACACTACAAAAAGCACTCCACTGACACACTACAAAAAGTACTCCACTGACACACTACAAAAAGTACTCCACTGACACACTACAAAAAATACTCCACTGACACACTACAAAAAGTACTCCACTGACACACTACAAAAAGTGCTCCACTGACACACTACAAAAAGTACTCCACTGACACACTACAAAAAGTACTCCACTGACACACTACAAAAAGTACTCCACTGACACACTACCAGAAGTACTCCACTGACACACTACAAAAAGCACTCCACTGACACACTACAAAAAGTACTCCACTGACACACTACAAAAAGTACTCCACTGACACACTACAAAAAATACTCCACTGACACACTACAAAAAGTACTCCACTGACACACTACAAAAAGTGCTCCACTGACACACTACAAAAAGTACTCCACTGACACACTACAAAAAGTGCTCCACTGACATACTACAAAAAGTACTCCACTGACACACTACCAGAAGTACTCCACTGACACACTACAAAAAGCACTCCACTGACACACTACAAAAAGTACTCCACTGACACACTACAAAAAGCACTCCACTGACACACTACAAAAAGTACTCCACTGACACACTACAAAAAATACTCCACTGACACACTACAAAAAGTACTCCACTGACACACTACAAAAAGTGCTCCACTGACACACTACAAAAAGTACTCCACTGACACACTACAAAAAGTGCTCCACTGACATACTACAAAAAGTACTCCACTGACACACTACCAGAAGTACTCCACTGACACACTACAAAAAGTACTCCACTGACACACTACAAAAAGTACTCTACTGACACACTACAAAAAGTACTCCACTGACACACTACCAAAAGTACTCCACTGACACACTACCAAAAGTACTCCACTGACACACTACAAAAAGTGCTCCACTGACCTACTACAAAAAGTGCTCCACTGACACACTACCAAAAGTACTCCACTGACACACTACCAAAAGCACTCCACTGACACACTACAAAAAGTGCTCCACTGACACACTGCCAAAAGTACTCCACTGACACATTGTACTCCACTGACACACTACAAAAAGTACTCCACTGACACACTACAAAAAGCACTCCACTGACACACTACAAAAAATACTCCACTGACACACTACAAAAAGTACTCCACTGACACACTACAAAAAGTGCTCCACTGACACACTACAAAAAGCACTCCACTGACACACTACAAAAAGTACTCCACTGACACACTACAAAAAATACTCCACTGACACACTACAAAAAGTACTCCACTGACACACTACAAAAAGTGCTCCACTGACACACTACAAAAAGTACTCCACTGACACACTACAAAAAGCACTCCACTGACACACTACAAAAAGTACTCCACTGACACACTACAAAAAATACTCAACTGACACACTACAAAAAGTACTCCACTGACACACTACAAAAAGTGCTCCACTGACACACTACAAAAAGTACTCCACTGACACACTACAAAAAGTGCTCCACTGACACACTACAAAAAGTACTCCACTGACACACTACCAAAAGTACTCCACTGACATTACCAAAAGCACTCCACTGACACACTACCAAATGTACTCCACTGACATACTACAAACAGTACTCTACTGACATACTACAAGAAGAATGTACACCACTGATGTACTACAAAGTGTGTGTGTATGTGTGTGTATATATATACACACACTTCTGATTTGTTGAACAATTACAGTAGGCTGAATGATCAGTATTACCTATAGTCCTGTTTCTAAACTTTTATCTTCAAAAATTACTGCAGCTATAAGCTTCCCCAATGAAATATATCACAGGCATTAGAAACATTGTCCACTGCCCATACATGTACCCGCACTGCATGTCATACGTGGATATGATGGGAGCATACTATTATTATTATTTATGTAGCACCATCAGATTCCGTAGCGCTCTCTCAGGCTCTCTCATAATTATGTATAAGAGAGTGTGCAAATGAACATTCTGCAGAGTGTTTAATTACATATACAATTATGGGACATGCTCAGCAGTCTTGGTTGGCCAGGGTTGGCTCAGAGATTTAAGCTTCTTCCTGATGTTGCAGTGTTCACTCTATAAACTTTAAGAATTGCAAGTGGTGACCAACTCCATTTTGGGTTTTCTAAGTAATTTTGTGCAACTTTGTGCAATTTTGTGCAACAGATGGCATTATTGCACTATAACCAACACAGGGAGTATAGTTGTTTGTGGTGCGTGGAGTTACTTTTTATTTGGTACAGGATCTGTGTTTCTTTGTGTACTCTGTTCTTCAAAGCATTTAAATGTTTTCATTTGAAATATTTGAATGTATTATTTTCAAGGTTTCATTTTCAGCTGATACTGTATCGCAAGTACTAAATGTTTGGATGGGCTTCTGAGACATTTCATGATAAATAGAACATACTGTGTGATCCCTGCAATGAAGCATATTTCACAAATGTCTTTTGATGTAAACAAAGCTCTTGGCTCTGTTTTTTGAACGATAGATTCCCTATCTAAGACAGACCCTGTAAGAAATATTTTAGAATTTGGGGGTGAAAGGTATGCCAGGTAACAAAGAAAAACACATTTCTAGGGACCATAAAGGTTTTATTTAAAGATAATTATTATAGAGGTGTTTGTCAATGCACAGTGGCAGAACTATCCTAGAGAGGACTCTGGTACAACAATTCCCCCTGCCTCATAGCAAAGGTACAACTCCCTCAATGTTTTGCAAATTGGGAATCTACTATTTGCCCAACCTTGCAGGGCTGTATTTAGCAATGAGCATTGTTTTTGTGTTTGAATGTCAGCATGTGTTTGTATGTAGTGTTGACGTTTGAATGCCAGGGTGTATTTGTGTGTAGCGTTGGAGTTTGAATGCTGAAATGTATTCTCATATACAAATACACTGCCACAGACACACTGATGCACAGACACACAGAAACACACACTGATACACATGCAGATACAGACGCACAGGTACAAACTGACACACACATACACAGACACCCAGAAACACACACTCATACACACGCAGATACAGATGCACAGGTACAAACAGACACCCAGAAACACACAATGACACGCATGCAGATACACTGACAAAGAGATACAGACACACAGCTACAAATTTTTACACACATGCAGATACACAGACACACAAACACTGGCACACATGCAGATACACAAACACTGATACATAATGACACACATGCAGAGCCTGTCACTTCTTCCCAGCTGCGAGCAATGAACTGCGCTTGAGGGATAATTGAAAGGAGGGGGGCGCGAACAGCAGGACCAGACTCTGCTTCCCTATAGCCTCATCCAGAAGAATGCAACAATAATAAGTAGCCAGAAAAAGTCTCAATCTAATTGAAATCCTTCAGCTACTTTTATAAATGGTTTATATTGAAATTATTGAAAATAATACCGATTGTGATTCAAATCATAAAATTTCTTGTGAGGATGAGTAGTTTAGTTTGAACCATGAAACCTTCATCATATTGTGTTTTATGTTTTTTTTTTTTTTTTTTAAGGTGTACGGAAAGTGCATCTGCAAGCACAATACATCTGGTCCGAATTGTGAACGCTGCGCTCCTCTTTATAATGATCAGCCGTGGCAACCAGCAAATGGAAACACCGGGGCACCCAACATGTGCAGAAGTAAGGAACTATTACCAAATATGGTGAAATAATAAAATCGAATTCCGTATAAGCAGCCTTTTCACCTGTGCAGCATGAGTCTGGAAGTGTTAATGTGTCTCGCAGCCTCCAGCAGAAACCGTTTCCAAAATATTTCATAAAAAATTTGAATTGTCTGCTGTACAATGTAAAACGAATTGCAAACTGTTTTCGTTCCTCGACTTGCCTTGAAGAGTTCTCAAAACATTATTATTTTTATTCCATTTTTTTTTCTTTTCAGAAGACCCTATGCACTTTCATTAATTAACTTGTACAATTTCGTAATGTAGCGTCAATATGGTTTTTGTTTTTGTCATGGAACCTTCAAGATAAGATATTTATGGAATACATTGTTACCATTTAACCTTGAGAAATCCTCATAATATGAGGCATATTTCAGATTACATGACGACCAAGAATAATTGTATTTAACATACCCCTTAAATTGTTTTTTACATAAATCAAGAGACATAAAGAAAGTGGAGCATTAACATTTAATAGCAAGTTTGTAATCGCGTCAAAGTTATATCTTGTATGTACTTAGAACATCATCATTTGCTACTTGCACCTGTCTTCCTCTTCCCAAGTGGCAGCTCATTTTGAATCATTTTGAATCACTTTAGAATTAGTATATCATTTTTAAAAATAGGAAGACTTATGGCGTTGGAGGCATAAAACGTTGTGCAACCACCCAAAATGATATCATTATTATAAAGACTTTTAAACATCAACACAACCTAGAGAGGATCTGTATGCTTTTAGTCAGTTGTCCCTTACCTGTTTATTTCGGGACCTAATTTATATAATGGCATTAGTTTGACAACCCATTAATTAAATGGAAACGGTCACTTCTCAGGACTTTTAATAGTATGGTTACTTACCTCTATGTTTATACAAATGTGTATTTTTGGGGTGTTAAAAATGTAGAAATCTAACACCTCTTTATCCTGCACCTCGGCGTCTCCATTTTAGCTCCATGGCAGTCATTGTGATAACTTTTGTCCTTATCACATTTAGCAATGAGAAAGTCTACAGAACAGGAGAAATGAAGCAATGTTTCCATTTGCCCTCCTTGTTAGTATTTTTTGTCCTAGCTTTGCCTTGTATGAACTGGAATATTATGCAATTTGCTAAATCTTTAATATAAATTTAAAAGAAAATGTCTTGTGAAAAATGACTTGCACAAGTTCTAGGTGTTTTCAGTGTGTATTGTGGGTAATTGCCAGTGGCCCTAAAATTATTCTATACCTTCCTACCAGTGGGGTTGCATTAAGAGGACATTGGAATCCATTTTTGGTTCCAACCTAAGAATTCAGAACCATCTGCCTTAGAGTTCTTCATTGCCCCGGTTTCTATAAACGATTACAGTGCAAATCAAGATTCTAAATGTTTAAACCTTAACCCCTTAAGGACACATGACATGTGTGATACGTCATGATCCCATTTTATTCCAGAAGTTTGGTCCTTAAGGGGTTAAAAGAACACTATAGTCACCTAAATTACTTTAGCTAAATAAAGCAGTTTTAGTGTATAGATCATTCCCCTGCAACTTCACTGCTCAAATTGTTTCTGTTTATGCAGCCCTAGCCACACCTCCCCTGGCTAAGATTGACAGAGCCTGCATGAAAAAAAACTGGGTTCACTTTCAAACAGATGTAATTTAACTTAAAGGGACACTATAGTCACCTGAACAACTTCAGCTTAATGAGGTTGTTTAGGTGAGTGCTACAGCTACCCGGAGCCTTTTTCTTGTAAGCACTGTATTTTCTGAGAAAATGCAGTGTTTACATTGGAAGCTTGGAACACCTCTTGTTGCAGTCAATCAGACGGCCACCAGAGGGACTTCCGAGTTCAGAGGCCCTAAAAAGGCCTCTCGTCCGATGCATTCTGGGTGAATGCATCAGACGGGCTATCAGCACACAAAGCACTGTGAACGCGCTTTGTGTGCTGACAGCCTGTCAGCACTGCTGTGGGCGTGGCTTCAGCTGACAGCTGAAGCCCGAACCCACAGGGATGCTGTCTGGCCACAATAGTGGTTGAAGGGGGGGGGGGGGGGGGGGGACGGACCTACTCTCCTCCCCCCCCCCCCGGCCCCCACCCCTGAGCGGTGAGTGGGGGCCCTAAAAATAAGGGTGGCACATACTGCCCCCCCGGCCCCCACCCCTGTGCGGCGGGTGGGGGCACTAAAATTATCAATAAGGGGGGACCTATTGTCCCCCCCCGGCCCCCACCCCTGTGCGGTGGGTGGGGGCCTTAAAATAAAAAATAAGGGGGGGACATACTGCCCCCCCCGGCCCCCACCCCTGTGCGGCGGGTGGGGGCCCTAAAATTCACAATAAGGGGGGGGGGCCTACTGCCCCCCCCCCCCGGCCCCCACCCCTGTGCGGCGGGTGGGGGCCCTAAAATTCACAATAAGGGGGGGGACCTACTGCCCCCCCCCCCGGCCCCCACCCCTGAGCGGTGGGTGGGGGCCCTAAAATTCACAATAGGGGGGGGACCTACTGTCCCCCCCCGGCCCCCACCCCTGTGCGGCGGGTGGGGGCCCTAAAATTCACAATAAGGGGGGGGACCTACTGCCCCCCCCCCCGGCCCCCACCCCTGAGCGGTGGGTGGTCCCTAAAATTCACAATAGGGGGGGACCTACTGTCCCCCCCCGGCCCCCACCCCTGTGCGGCGGGTGGGGGCCCTAAAATTCACAATAAGGGGGGGGGACCTACTGCCCCCCCCCCCGGCCCCCACCCCTGAGCGGTGGGTGGGGGCCCTAAAATTATCAATAGGGGGGACCTATTGTCCCCCCCCGGCCCCCACCCCTGAGCGGTGGGTGGGGGCCCTAAATACAAAGGGGGTGGGGACCCTAGTTAACCCTCTTCCCCCCCCCCCCCCCCCAAAAAAAAAAAACTTATCTCCCTACCTACCCCCCTCACCCTAAAAATAATGAGGGGGGACCCTTTAACTAAAAACCTGTAAAGAAAAAAAAAATAAGATAAAAACAACTTACCATTCGATGTTTTCTTTCTTCTAAAATCTTCTTTCTTCAGCCCCAAAAAAGGCCAAATAAAAATCCATAATAACCGACGCAATAAAAAAAAAAAAAAAAAAACCGAGCGCAAAAAAAATAATCCATCTTCACCCATGGAGGGCTCCGCGCAGACTGAGCTCCGCAGGGCGGGGGAAGGCTTATAAAGCCTTGCCCCGCCCTGCAATTAGGCTAAGAACACTCTGATTGGTGGGTTTAAGCCAATCAGAGTGCTCTTTGTCATTTTACAAGCGTGGGAAAGTTCTTTGGAATTTTCCCACGCTTGTAAAATGACACAGAGCAATGTGATTGGATGGCTTGAAATCCATCCAATCACAGTGCTCTTTGTCATTTTACAAGCGTGGGAAAGTTCTTTGGAATTTTCCCACGCTTGTAAAATGACACAGAGCACTGTGATTGGATGGATTTCAAGCCATCCAATCACATTGCTCTGTGTCATTTTACAAGCGTGGGAAAATTCCAAAGAACTTTCCCACGCTTGTAAAATGACAAAGAGCACTGTGATTGGATGGCTTGAAATCCATCCAATCACAGTGCTCTTTGTCATTTTACAAGCGTGGGAAAATTCCAAAGAACTTTCCCACGCTTGTAAAATGACACAGAGCACTGTGATTGGATGGCTTGAAATCCATCCAATCACAGTGCTCTTTGTCATTTTACAAGCGTGGGAAAATTCCAAAGAACTTTCCCACGCTTGTAAAATGACACAGAGCACTGTGATTGGATGGCTTGAAATCCATCCAATCACAGTGCTCTGTGTCATTTTACAAGCGTGGGAAAATTACAAAGAACTTTCCCACGCTTGTAAAATGACAAAGAGCACTCTGATTGGCTTAAACCCACCAATCAGAGTGTTCTTAGCCTAATTGCAGGGCGGGGCAAGGCTTTATAAGCCTTCCCCCGCCCTGCGGAGCTCAGTCTGCGCGGAGCCCTCCATGGGTGAAGATGGATTATTTTTTTTTGCGCTCGGTTTTTTTTTTTTTTTTTTTTTTATTGCGTCGGTTATTATGGATTTTTATTTGGCCTTTTTTGGGGCTGAAGAAAGAAGATTTTAGAAGAAAGAAAACATCGAATGGTAAGTTGATTTTATCTCATTTTTTTACAGGTTTTTAGTTAATGGTCCCCCCTCATTATTTTTAGGGTGAGGGGGGTAGGTAGGGAGATATTTTTTTTTGGGGGGGGGAGGGTTAACTAGGGTCCCCCCCCTTTGTATTTAGGGCCCCCACCCACCGCTCAGGGGTGGGGGCCGGGGGGGGACAATAGGTCCCCCCCCTTATTGATAATTTTAGGGCCCCCACCCGCCGCTCAGGGGTGGGGGCCGGGGGGGGGACAGTAGGTCCCCCCCCTTATTGATCATTTTAGGGCCCCCACCCGCCGCACAGGGGTGGGGGCCGGGGGGGACAGTAGGTCCCCCCCCTTACTGATCATTTTAGGGCCCCCACCCGCCGCTCAGGGGTGGGGGCCGGGGGGGGGCAGTAGGTCCCCCCCCTCATTGATAATTTTAGGGCCCCCACCCGCCGCACAGGGGTGGGGGCCGGGGGGGACAGTAGGTCCCCCCCTTATTGATAATTGTAGGGCCCCCACCCGCCGCACAGGGGTGGGGGCCGGGGGGGGGACAGTAGGTCCCCCCCCTCATTGATAATTTTAGGGCCCCCACCCGCCGCACAGGGGTGGGGGCCGGGGGGGGACAGTAGGTCCCCCCCCTCATTGATAATTTTAGGGCCCCCACCCGCCGCACAGGGCGGGTGGGGGCCCTAAATTATTATTGATAATTTTAGAAAGCGAGCTGAGCTGTCAGTCAGACAGCTCAGCTCGCGAACGCGCATTCCGCGCACATGCGCGGTAAAGCGCTCAGGTTCTTCATAGGGCGGCATTCAATGCCGCTCTATGAAGAACGCGATTGGTCCAGCGCGAAGCCGTCCCATTGGGCCCCGCGATTTCGTCATTTTGACGAAAAAGGGGGCGCGGCCTAGCGGGGAGCTCGGCGCTGGAACGGAGGTAAGTTTTTAATATAAAACCACCGATTTTTTTTTTTTTTTATGAATGAAAGTTCATATAAAAGCAAGAAGGAAGGCTGGGGGACCTGTCTTTCTTGCTTTTATATGGTGACTATAGAGTCCCTTTAAATAATTGTATCTCAATCTCTAAATTGAACTTTAATCACATACAGGAGGCTCTTGCAGGGTCTAGCAAGCTATTAACATAGTAGGGGATAAGATAATCTTAATTAAACAGAACTTGCAATAAAGAAAGCCTAAACAGGGCTCTCTTTACAGAAAGTGTTTATGGAAGGCTGTGCAAGTCACATGCAGGGAGGTGTGACTAGGGTTCATAAACAAAGGGATTTAACTCCTAAATGGCAGAGGGTTGAGCAGTGAGACTGCAGGGGCATGTTCTATACATCAAAACCGCTTCATTAAGCTAAAGTTGTTCAGGTGACTATAGTGTCCCTTTAACACAAATAGTTACTTCAGTTTAATAGATCTGGGCCATTGGTTAAAGCAACTATTCATATCCTCACTTCATTAACCATTATATGGTTTTCGAGTTATTCCGAACATATACAATGTTAGTTATGTAGTTGTAAGCAGTCCACAGAGCAGATAATGTTCAGGATAACTGCTATAACATATGCATACAGCATGTTTTTTAGAATATATTTGGTTAGAATGTTTAAAATAGTCGGATATAAGGTTTTATTAGTTTTGCACATTATTTAGTTCTTTCGTTTTTGACCATTACCCCTTATTTAGTAACCAGTGTTTATAATCTAGTACCACTGGCTCTCTCCTTAATTTGCCATTTTACAGTAAAATACACTGTCGCTACTAAATTTTAGGTATTGCGCTGCTTAACAGGTGTCTGAAATACCAAGACCCATTGACCTACATATGCAAAAATATCATAAAGCATAAAAACATTGTAAGAGGACTAGATTGTGATCATTTCAATAGATCTGTGTCATTTGCAAACTACAATTTCTAAAAAGTATTACTAGAGTTAATTATTGAATTTTATTTTCACATTTACTATATGTATTGAACATGGCTCTTGTTACCCCAAGATATCTATAATGTGGAGTAGTACACTATAGCAAAACCTAGCACAAGTTTCTTAAAACATGTTCCATTTTGCATGAGACATTGGTAGTTTATAATATGGGCTGTGATTGTATTGGTGTTTGCAATGGGATTACCAGTTTCTCATGCAAGGAATATTGCTTGTCTGTAACCACATTGGAGAAGAACATCAGAGGATTGTATAGTTTGTTTTTATCTTGCTAGTAATCAAATGCTTTGTTCTGCTTTTGCCCTTTTCAGAGTGTAAATGTAATGATCACGCTGACAGCTGTCACTTTAGCCTGGATGTATGGATCTCTTCAGGGAACCGGAGTGGAGGGGTGTGTGACAATTGTCAACACAACACAGAAGGGATCCACTGTCAGAATTGCAAGCCAGGCTTCTTCCGAGATTTGAAAATTCCCTTCTCTGCACCAGACGCCTGTAAAGGTACGGTTAGCGACGCTACAGTTTTTCTTCAATTTCTTTGAAATATAAAAGAAATGTAGAAATATAAGCTGAAGATCTTGCAAAATATAAAATAAAATAAAAATCCACTGTGAAACTACACGTACCTGTAATTGGTAATCAAAGTGGACTACATTTCTCTGATCAAAACAACACATGTATATTATATGTTTATATGTGGACTTTTGAGCCGCTTAATAAACTTTAGGACTCCTCCCATCATATGGTATATACGGTGATTCCTTTATATAATTATTCAGGGAAAGCAATATACATAAAGCAATGTGGTTGGTGATTCGCTAGGCTTGTTTAAAGCTCCCTGAACTATAGTTATACATTTTGCGTGTAATGTCGGCATTGTAGAAGCAATCTTCAGCAAAACACAAAGAAGCAAGGTTTAGAGCAGCATATGTGTCAACAGTCCTGAATTTGCTCGGATAGTCCCACATTTTTGGGTACTGTGTTCAAAATGCAGAAGGGAACTGGACACTAGGACCATGCACAGTGTGCTTCAGTAGCCCTCTGTGCATGGTCTACTTGAGTGGGCAGATTGTCAGTCAGCTAGGCCACCCTCTTTAGGGGTAGATTTTCCCCTTGATGGGAAAACCCAGAGCCTGCTCTCTTCCCGCTCCAAATCTCGCAAGAGTGAACTCTAGCCCTGGAGCTGCGGGCTAGAGTTCACCTCACCGCCACTGGACCACCAGGGAATCCCACTGGACCACCAGGGATGGAGAAATGTCCCCCCTCGTCCCAGTAATGAAGGGAGGGAGGACATATATATATATATATATATATATATATATATTTTATTAAATACATTTTAATAAACACACACTGCCCCACAAACACTGCCCCCATACACACACTGCCCCACACAGACATACAGTGCCCCCCAAAAACACATACAGTGCCCTCACACATACACTGCCCCCTAACACACACACTGCAACCCTGACATACACTGCCGCACTCACACACACACTTCACCGCTCACACACTTCACCCCTAACACACACCACTGTTCCTATGCCCTATATCCCAGCAGACCACAGGTAAGTTGTCAAACTGTTCTTAAACGGTATGACTACTTACTCTGGGGTGGGATCCTGGCACTACTGGGACCATAACTACTACACTGAGCTTTAATGGTTATTGTGCCTGGATTATTTATTTAAATAATCTACAAGTGCCCCTCCCGAGATCAGGCTCTGGATCCGCCACTGCCTGGTAGGTGGGCAAGGAAGAAGATTGACAATTATTAAGCAGTAGTTTTAAACTCTTGCATCCAAAAATGGACCTCTTGCCATTTCAGGGCTTGCTGTTGGTTCGAACAGATACAGCATATTGATTAGATTCCATTTAACAGATCACGATACAGTATTTGTTGTAGCAGCACTGCATTTAACAGTGCAGATTTAGCCTTATCAGAAAGATTCTAATAAAAGTGTTTTGTAGAATTTACTTTAGAATGTATTGCAACTGAAAAATGAGAAGCCATGCAAACTCCACGTATGTAGTTTGGATCCCACTAAAAAAAAGGGTGTTAAGAACCTCTTGTTTATTATGTACTGTATCGCTGTAATATCACACGTTCGTGACACTGAGAATGGCAGATTTGTTAAGTTATGTGCAGTTTCTGAAGAATCAGATTTAGTGGAGACAGAAAATGTTGCATTTGTTTTTCTATGAATCTGTTGCGTCTTGCTTTATCACCTTTCTTTTACATAACACTCCAATCCACTGAAGTATATGATTATGTTGTACTGGCTTCATTACGCCAAGAATGTGCTTGCTAACAAACCGTACAGTAAACATGTCATCTATTAAATTGATGAGTGAGGTGTGTATAAATGTGGGAGCCATGCCATAAACTGATATGATGTATTATTATGCTGCTATGTAATATGCATCCTTATGTTTAATTGAATAGTAATTCTAGTTGTTGGGCAATCTAGGAGGGTGTTTACATTACTTTCCTCTGGAGTATTTATTTATTATAATTAAGCCCTATGTATTTACAAATTTATTACGATATAAAATGATTTTGGCAAAAATGAACTGCACAAATGCATGTATTAAGGCAATACATTTAATAAGGAATTAGGTTATTATGGGGTCTGTCCTGGGTGCCATTTCACCTTATAGGATTAAACCGTTTTTGAATGGTTTACCCCTAAATTATCTTCTCATCCCCTTTCTGTTCGGCCCCTCTGCCTCCTCTCGCAGATTTGTACAACATATCACAAAACATATTTTAGCTGTAGGATCATGGGGTGTAGGAGGGGGTAGTTTGACAGCACTGGGTGATCTACATTTCGTGTTACACAAATAAAGTACACATCTTTTCAGACAGAGAGACAAATAAGGGCTATTCACTAAAATGATCAATGTCAGGATTTGAAAGTGAATTCAAAGATAATTTTAGAATTTAGACCAAAATAGCCTAATTAGACTTTTAGTATGGTTGTTTTGTCTTTGAATTCAATATTAACTTTGAATTCTCTGCAAGTCTCACTCTGGCAAATAACCCTATAGATGATAAATCCATACACAGAAGCTGGGATTGTTTTCACATATTTATGTCTCTTCGATAAATAGGTGGGGAAAATGGAAGCAAATGTTGCTAGCACTGAAAAGGTCATGTCTGACAAACAAATTAAACAGACACATTATAGAGGGGTACACTGGTGTTTAGCACAGCCTTGAATGGTAAAATGTTTTATATAGTATTGCACCATATATGTGATTCAGGGGCATTTTCTTGGGGGGGAACTGTGGAAATATGCAGAGTTCCAGTGAAATATATGAGGGAGATCTTGCAACCATCGTCTTCTTTTTCCCAAACATTTCATTGGAAATTATGCAGAGTGTCTGAACCAGTATGGGTGTCAGGGTTACACTTCCAAGCACCTCAGCTGAATGCTTGATTCTTTTTAACAAAACAAAAACAAAGCATGTGTGTTCATGTATCCCAATGTCGTCTCAAAAATAGGCTATTGCTTGGTTTTAGCAATTCATATTGTGAATGATCTCCTGTCAGATAAATGGTGCCTTTGACCAGTGAGGATTTAAAGATGGCCTCTCAGATAGAGACTGTATTAACCAGATTAGGGATGGAAAAGTGTTTTGTTTTTTACTTAAAGGAATGGATTCATATAGGTTGAGTTATATAACCTTTATATTTTACCTGTTTATAACCTTTTATTTTCATTAATAATAAAAATGTTGTACGGTCTTAAAGGGAATCTATAGTGTCAGGAAAACAAAGTTGTTTTCCTGGCACTAAGGCTCCGTATAATGCCCCCCTCCCTTCCCGTTGTGATGTCCCTCGGCGCTGATTCGGGTCCACCTTTACTGGAGACCTAATGTGCGCATGCGTGGAAATGGCTGTGCTCGCATTAGGATTTGTCACATAGTAAAGCATTATACAATGCTTTCCTATGGGGATTTGGGTGACACTAGACATCCCCATGAATAGCGTTAAAACGCCAAGCAGTCACCTAACGACCCTGAAGTCCCTGTAGTGACTGTTTGGTAGACAACCACTAGAGGTGGAGTTAACCCATAAAGGTATTTATTGCAGTTAATTAATAACTGCAATAATTACCTTTGCTGGGTTAAGGGATCTGGGAATATGCACCCAGACCACTTCAATGAGCTGAAGTGGTCTAGGTGGCTATAGTGTCCTTTTAACCATGTTTCCGGAGTGTTTAGGCTATTATAATGCTAAAAAAAAAAAAAAATTTACATCTTGTAGATGTATTACAAAACGAAATAATACATTTTTATATTTTACAAGATTCTGATATTCCATTGATTAAAAATTTCCCAAGGTTATTAGAGCGTCGTCACCATGTTTCACAGAAGCACACGTCATTCAGTACAATTAAACAGACAGAACCAAAACACAGCATGTTTAATTTACACCCACATAGCGGACTTCCTCTCCATTTCTGGATATTATTATTCTATCGAAGCTGTCACAACATTGCTCCTAGATGAGTATGAAATGTATGAAAATTAATGAAACAACTTGTTATTACATATGGTATGTAAAGGCAAGAGCCGTCAAGCAATACATGTGCTAAAAATGATCAAAATGCGGCAGTTGGTTATACAAAACATATGATATAAATATTACTCACTGACGGTAATTGGGGAGGAAAAACTAAATTTTGCCTATGTCTATGTAGAAGAGTCTGATTTAATGGAGGCTATACAGAAGTGGAAAGTTACATCTAAAAGCTATTAATAGATAGAAAATCTATTCATCTGATAAAACAATTCCTGCTTTAATAGTCTACATTCCCTCGTTTTCCTCTCTGTATCACATTGTGAAGGTCTCTGGGAGGACAGAGATAGATGAAAGAAGTTATCTTGCAGATAAACACATGCCAGTAGGTTATTTGCTTAATCTGCATGTTGATCCCTTGGACTAAATGTGGTCACTAGGACATCACTCACAAAAAGGTTTTCAATACCTTTCTGATGACAGTTTAACCTGTGGCACACATTTCATTTGTATTCCAATGAACAATAAAAATAATACAGAGCTCACAGCAGCTAGTTCTGAATTAAGGACATTGTCTCCCAATACAATATTTCCCAAAAAAAAGGAATATCCCCTTCCAGCTAATTTCTTAAAAATTCTGCTTTGTTCTTTATTTGCCCCGTAGGGCATTACAAATATGCACTATTTACAAAGGGAACCAGATCTCCTATCACATCAACAGTGAAAAGATGAATAAATGTCTATGCATTTTGTAAAGCATTGTGATGAGAATTCAAAAAGGAAGTTTATTTTTCCTTTGCAATATTTTTAATTTGTAAAGTATCTTTGTTAGGTCATTAATCAAAAGAAACTTATTGAGTTAGGATGGGGTTTATTTTTCTACAGTGTTAAATTTGATTCTAATCTATACCGACCAATGCTGAAATGGTTACTTTTGTTTGGAGAGCCATTTTTAAGCTTTGATCTGTATAGGTGGCCCCAAAGTTTGCAGCCAGTCATTGATCATCTTTAGACGCCCCAGCCCCTGAGTTAAATAACTATTGTATAACAAATGCAGCAATAGATACCCAGTGATGACCTACATATTTGTAGAAACCTATAGAGTTATAAGCAGAAGTTTTCCTTGATAAAAGCAAAGTGTGTGGGGCCTTTTTAGGACCAGCAAAGTTAACATCTGATAAAGAATAATCTATTGTGGTCATCACCAGCAGCTACAATTATCAGTTTTTCTGCTAGATATCATATTACCTACCTCTGCTTAGAAACAGATGAAGCCAAAGATCAGTTTAGAGGGACACTATAGTCACCAGAACAACTATAGCTTATTGCATTTGTTCTGTTGAGTAGAATCATTACCTTCAGGCATTTTGCTGTAAACACTGTCTTTTCAGAGAAAATGCAGTGTTTACATTACAGCCTAGTGATAACTTCACTGGCCACTCCTCAATGGCTGCTAGAGCTGCTTCCTTAAGCTGTCTTGCCTAGTGTGCATCACAACATATCAGTGACTCCAGCCTCTGAATGCAGACACTGAACTTTCCTTATAGAGTTTCATTGATTCAATTAAACGCTATGAGGAGATGCTGATTGGCCAGGGCTGTGTTTGACTTGTGTTGGCTCTGCCGTTGATCTGCCTCCTTCACAGTCTCAGCCAATCCTGATTGGCTCAGAATAACACTTCTGATGATGTCAGCAGACAGCTTGCAGGTCTGAGGCAGACAGGGGTAGAGCCAGCAGCTTCAGGCTTAAATACAAGTACAATTGTAATATATTTAGGGAGGCAAGAGAGGGCCAGGGGGGCTAGATGGTGGTTTTAACACTATAGGGTTAGAAATATGTTTGTGTTCCTGACCCTATAGTGCTCCTTTAATTTCATGCATGGAATGCTCAGAATATATTTGACCACTATCTTGTCAAAATGAAACTTTGTTTGTATTTAAACATATAAAGTAGCTTCCCAAAGGTGCCACATCTCAATATTGGCAAATAATTAATTTTAAATAAAAAGAACCAAGCAATTGTATAAAGGTTGAATGCTACACAATATAGCTGTTTTTGTAGATTGATATGAACAAGTAAACTAAAAATACATCACAACAATCCTAACCAACAGAGGAACTCCTAAATGTTGTAGTGGGTATTGTGTCTATAGTATCCCTTTAAACACTAAAGAACATAGCATAGTGTAGATTAAATGTCTATGTTGAATATGTATGAGTCCGACTGGTAAAGTCAGGTGGATGCAAATAGCAATTCAATACAAACTATCAATACAATCATAAATTAATAATAATGTCAGAAATGTCATTCAGCCCCTCCCCCTCTAAAATAAAATTTTAAAAAATCTTCATGATGTTCAAATGCAGGTGTTGTGTTTCTGGGCAATCATTTCATGAACTTGCTAGAGCAGATTAGGCATTTTCTGACTTATTCCAAACTTGAAAACTATTAAAGGCTAATCAAAGTGCTGGGGTCCTTGCAAGCAAATGTGAATTATGTGCAGATGTTAAAGGAACACTATAGTGTTATGAATTTAAACATATTTCGACCCACCCCCTCTTACTCCCCCCCCCCCCCCCATGTTATCCTGTACAAAATTGAGGAAAAAAGATTTTACTTTTTTCCCAGAGCCAAGATTCAGACTGTGATGTAATTTGCTACTCTCTACTAATGCTATGTAATCCTGGAGGCGTCACTGCCTTGATAATTGTCCAATCCAGTGCCCGTCCAGTGGGGATGAGATTCGAGCACCCACGGCCAATCAAATGCTTCTCATAGAGAATATTTTGCTATGAGCTGCTGTCTGTGATGACGTTGAACATCACATGATTAAGTGAAACTTGCTTGTTGCAGTGTCACGAAGATGGTCACTAGAAGTGTGTTTAACCATACAATCAGGGCCGGATTTAAATGAAAAGAGGCCCTAGGCTATTCCACTTATGAGGCCCTTTCACCTCCCATTTTTAAGTTTGTAAATTATATGAGAGACAATAAAATACATAATTACTGTGATATATATCAATATGTTAAATGAAACATGTTGTGATTGGTACTAACCTTTATAAAAAATGTGGCACGGACAATAAATAAAAAAAAAGTCGAGATGAGGAGAGGGGGGGGGGGTGATTGTGAGAGTGAGGGGTGATGGGGAGAGGGGGGTGATTGTGAGAGGGAGGGGGTGATGAGGAGAGGGGGGTGATTGTGAGAGGGAGGGGGGTGATGAGGAGAGGGGGGGGGTGACTAAAAAAATTACCTTAAACCCTTTAGGACCAAACTTCTGGAATAAAAGGGAATCGTGACATGTCACACATGTCATCTGTCCTTAAGGGGTTAAATCCCTGGTGGTCCGGTGGGGTCCCTGGTGGTCCGGTGGCCTTATTTCCGGTCTGCAGCTCAGCAGAGCTGCAGACCATGGATCTCACGAGACCCAATCAGAGCGATGCCGTGGTAACCCGCGGCAACGCTCTGATTGGGCAGTGCACGCGAGATCCATGGTCTGCAGCTCTGCACATTGCGGAGCTGCAGACCGCCGGTCTCGGCGATCGCAGCAGGAGGGGCATTGCAGTCTGCCCGGGCACCCCCCTAGTAAGTGGCACCCTGGGCGGACCGCCCCCATCTTAGTACGCCATTGGTCATATCATATGCGTAGAATTTCTCCTTATTTTCAGTTCAGTGTTTTAGTGTTCACTGTTTTTAGAATAGTGTAATTTTAATTTTGCTAACAATTTGAATGTAGGCTCCGCTTGATCTTGAGGCCCTAGGCTGAAGCCTAGTTAGCCTATAGGAAAATCCGGCCCTGCATGCAATGTAAACAAAAACATATTTCTACAAAACTACAATGTTCTACATTGCAGTGTTAAAACTACAGGACTACTGCATCCAGACACTTCATTGAGATGACGTGGTCTGGGTGACTTTAGTGGCCCTTTAAACTCAGGTGTGAACCATGTAAATCCATCATTAAAATAGAGTGGTTGTCACTGCACCTGATGGTATCTTTAGTGCTTTAATGGCCTCATTAATGATAGCTACATGGAAACAAGCCCATACTTAAGTGCAAAGAAACCCAAGGCATGTTGGCTACAGCTCTTTAAAGGGCAGGCTTAATATGAAAAAATACTGCTGTGCATTGCTTGCAACTTTGAGAAGTTGCCCTTGGGAAGAAATTTGAGAAATTAGAGTTCAGAGCTTGACATGCAAATGAGCACAGGCAGGGATAATAAATGTAATATGCAAATGGTTAATTTAATTTAAATTTTATAAGCAATCACCGCAAACAACTAATGCTGACTTACCTGACCTGTTCAGCACTTACATAAAGAAATCACTGTACATTTTCTAGATATTAAGACACTCAAAACCCCATAGTGCAAATCCAGAGCATCAAGTCATCTCTCTGAATGTTCGCCTGGAGACATTGATGAATAGGCTTACACACATAACACACATAAAAACTAAACTATGCATTAAGAAAATGTAGCTGCTTAATGTAATGCTTTAACCGAGCTGTGTTTTATGCATCTCAGTTATGCCTTTACTTTGTGTTGCTGCACCTGTTTTATACTTGAATGTCCGTGGCGTTCTAGAACTATAGAATTTCACGATAAACCATTAAGTGGTAGTAATGTACAGCCTTGTCCATTTGTGCGTTGACAAGCTTACAATGTATTGCTCCATTTACATGAACTTTGACATGTCCTTTCCTCTCAGTAATTTGTTCTCCCATCTAAACATTTTCTGAATTCCAGCAAATATTTAGCAAAATAACATGCACCCACTGGCGACTTCTTACCTGAAATTATATCTTTAAAGAGAACCTGTAGTCCCTTTGATTATTTTAAGACTATAGGCTCCTTCTTATTGATGTGATTACTGACCACCAATCTTTGCTCTGTAAAATTAAATAAAGCTTACTTACCTCATTTGCAGCACAGACACTCCTCCGCTGCAGCCTCTAGCTCTGACTCTCACGTCAGCATCTGACGTGACCCGTCTCTAGTAAGGGTAAAAGGGACACTAAAACTTTAGGAATACAAAAGTGTGTTCCTAACGCTAATGTATCCCTCTGGCTCCCCCCACCTTCAAACCCCCCCACCCCTTCCCCCACACACACACTGTAAGGGTTAAAAAACCTTTGTTGTACTTATCCAATTCCAGAGCCGATGTCCACCTCCTCCAACGTCGCCCGATGTGGGGGGGCTAATGCGCATGCGCGGCGAGCGTATTGCTTCAATGCTTTACTGTGGGTATTTAACTGACACCGGATGTCCTCATGCAGGTGACTGAAAGACGACTGAAAGCCACTAGAGGCAGTCTTAAACCTGTAATGTAATTATTGCAGTATCTCAGACCACTTAATTGAGACTTTATTGGTCCTTTAATAAAAGTCTGGTACATTGATGTGATAACGTTTTGTGATTTGCGTACATTGTAAGCAAAGATAAAATGTAAACATGGGTTTGGGACTCTTTATATACTGTAATAGCACTTGAGCATAAAAATGCTTATTTTATTTCTGAAACATAGTCCATAACATGCATAGCTATCAATAAAATCCTGTCCAGCCATTCTCACTGAAACAAAAAGTGTCCGTCTTCAGATACATGAAAAGATAGAATGTTTACAGAACTGCCATGTCTTGGTGAGTTGCCAAATAGTAAGACAGGAGAAATGGCACAAGGGAGGGAGGTGTTTGTAATCTGGTATTAAATCTGCATTAATTAATGGTCTCTATAAGGTTTGGAGGACTCAATCGCCCTTCAGTACAAGTCTATACTAAAAATATATATTCAATTTTTTTCAATTAATTGTCCTGATAGTAGCTTTATGATAATTCATAGCTCCGTTAGACATTATGGTGCCCTAAAAAAGATTATCTGCCAAACAAGTTAAAGTTGTTTGTGTTTCTTCGCTCTTTTTGGAGAAAGGATTGCTAAATACTAAACAAGTACTACTCTAGATTCAACAACATTCCAAGCACTCTGTTGATGGAGAACATTCCCCCCAAATAAATAAATAAACAAAATGATTCCTCACCATAAAGACGGGAGGTTATGGGAAAGGATAGGTCATTAATCAGAAAGAATGTTTCTTGTGTTGTGTATTTGTGCCTATGGAAACCTGACATTTTGATAAATGACACCCTTGTGGCTTTAGGTATTGAGTAGAAAGACCCTTGCTGTAACGTGAAAAAAAATGTTGTAAGGGTAATGGGTTAATCTTTAAATAATAGAGGTCCGTGACATTCAGGGTTTTATTCGCTAAAAAGTGATTTCTGCTAAATTTGTAATAGAATTGACAATGGGCTTGCGTAATTATATTTTGCAAGTCCGCTGTACGTTAACTACAATTCTCAATTTCGTGAATACAACCATTGGTGAATGGTGATTACTACAGTTTTCTTGCACTGTTTGTATCAGCTATAGATATTTAATGTTAACGTGAACCTGTTGTCTGTTTTGTTTTTTGGGTTACTTAAATCAGCCCCAAATACATTGAATACCTATACATCACAGATATCTACAATGTATTCATTGTATACTTTTCAGAGGTCACTAACCATACCCCCGATCATCGAGGACCACCCTTTATTCAGCTTTGTGAATGTTACATTTCTGTAACACTTACCTCCGGTCGGTCTTTTGCTCCACCCAGTGTCTTCTTTAATTTACCTTGCTTGAGGATGCCAACACGCTGACTTTGTTGCCAGCATGTTGGCTTCTGGTCATTCCATTACTATACTTCCTAGCCAGGGCTAGTAGCATCAGCTGGGGAGTTACCATAGGAACCCTCACACGCATGTGCTGTGGTTGCTAAACTTGGGAGAGCAGGAGGACAGCCTGTAGGAAGTCTTTTCTGCTTTCCCCTGTCAGTCAATTCTTCAACAAAAATTGACTGACCGGTGGAAGAAACACCAATTTTAGAATTTATTTCCCCCCAAATCTATACATTTGCTAGCAATTCTACTACCAAATGTATAGACAAAATGTAATGCTCTTTAAATTGTACAGAAGCTGTAGGTACCATGAAAAAAAGAACATTACTTCCTGTGTTTTTTATTTGGTTTTTTTCCCCTCCTTTTTTCTAAAACGTATAGCATGTCTAGTTTTTACTTGCAATAGCTATGTAATCCTTGGTTAATGAGTTTCGTATGAATTATACTCATTAAAATCAGCAACAGAATATTGTATCCAAACACTTTAATTCAAAGGGCCAAAAAAAGTTTTAAAAAAAATCCAAAAGAAATAATTGGTACTAAACAAAATATTAAAAGAATATTCACTTTTCAGTTTTGTATTAATTTCAGATCTTCAGGCTTTGCAGCTTCTGCCATTTACTCATGGTTCCCAAAAATATTTTTAAACAAACTCCTGCTTTGCAGAGGTTTGGGGAATTCTTCACATGACCGCTTTCTATTGACATCTGTGCAACTTGCAATTGATTGCTTTCCTAAAAATCACAGGGTTTCTTCATACTGCTTAAAAAAAAAAGAAAAAAAAACACATACATATCCGAAAATGCACGGACACCAATATGTTGGATAAAATGCTGTCAACAGCTTTTAATATAATATAAAATAATATAATATATCAATTTTAATACAAAAAGTAATTGTCAAACAAACATTATGACACCGTATATAAATAACCCCCAAATTAACAACACCATAACAATATAACAACATAAATAACATCAAAAAACATAATTAAGTGCAGACAACTTGCCCAAATGATCCAATGTGGGGGTATGCCAAGATATTTCTACACCCTCAGGTTCTGAGCAACTGGCCAGCTTGAAACCTACCATACCATTTTGCCCTAATGATCCACCGTAGTGGTATACCGAAATGCCACTACACCCCCAGGTTCTGAATCACAGGCCAACTCAAAACCTACCATACCAACTTGCCCACACGGTATAATGTTCAAGATTCCTGGGGTAGTCTGTGAGGGGGAATTTTACTAAATTCTGAAATCCATGTCCCTTGGATGCAGTACATGAAAGTGTATACAAATACCTTAAAGGATACAAAATAATCCAAATAGTGTAACACTGTATTTATTGGAAAACTCCTCTCCCCTAAATAGAACTCTTACATAAAAAAATTGTGGCACTCGGGGCGTGGCCGACTGAGCAGCAGAGAAGACGTGTTCACACAGAGCTCTGTCCCAGAAATCAGAAAAGACGATCTAAACACGGATTCCAAATCCCAAAACACGCTAAGCGACAACCGCCCTCGCACAGAAGGATCCATGGGGCGAAAGCACAAAAAAAATTACCATCCAGAGGCTCCAAAAATGCAGGATATCAGATTATCCTTCGAGAGGCCTACACCACAGGCCCGAGCCAAAATGGCGCCCGACCCGCCTAGCGATGATGAGGCCTTGGAGACTTATCACGAGGAAGAGGAAACCCCGGCCTCACAGTCGGAAGGGACCCCCTCTAATGAGTCAGAGTCAGATGAGGATTCCTCCCCAGCGACGAAGAGAGATATTAAAAATCTCCTGCTGGATATGCGACGTGTGTGGAAGGCTGACCTCCTAGACACACGCACAGAAATAGGGACCCTCAAACAACGAGTCACGGAGATCGAGACAAAAGAATCTGCCAGAGACCAGAGCGTGCAAGACGCCCACAATAAGCTGCAAGCATTAACAGAACAAGTAAGCAAACTTACCAAATCGCAGCTAGTGATGGAGTCCAGACACAGACGGAAGAACATCCGCCTCCGCGGAATTCCGGAACACATGGATGGGGACGCAGTACTGCCTTTCCTCAGACGTTTCATAGCCTCACTGGGTATAGGGGGCCACTCAAATCCAGAGACACTAACGTCAGCGTTCCGGGTCCGCAAATCAGCGGCTGCCCCAGCTGATGCCCCAAGAGACGTAATAGCCACGACAAAAGACATCACAACCCGGTCAGGGATCATGGCCAAATCGAGGGAGATGGGCACCATGCGATTCGAAGGATGTGATATTGCCATATACGGAGACCTCCCATTTGCCGTCCTCGCAGTCAAGAGACAGCTAACACCAGTGGCCCGGCAGCTAAGAGAGGCGCGGATCAGATATCGGTGGGGGATAGATGGCTCCCTCCTGGCAACGCACGGCAACGATGTACTCACCCTCTCCTCTCCAGAGAATAAAGAGGCTTTCCTCCAGAAGTTGACTCCGAGCAAGAATATCCCAGAGACAATCCAAAAGCCGGGAACAGACACACAGGGTCCCACCAGAGTTCGCCCTTTAAACCCACAGACTAGACTCCAAGTCAAACCACGCCACCTGTAGAGAGACCACACACATAGCAGCCCTTAGTAATTTCCAGCAGCCAACGACGAGACACACAATAGTGGCCCAGCAATGTCCAACGATAAACCCTCTGGCGCCTAGTAAGCGGTGGATAGCACCCATCAGCGGCATCCAACGCAGCACCCTGCTAGAGAGCATGACACAAAATAGCTGCACGACATCCCCAATTATGCGCACAATTGGAGACAGGTAAACAGTGGCTTAACCCTCTTATGGGCCTACGACAGAGCCACATTAGCCAGTGGGTAATAGTGGGACCACATAAACAACGATTGAAAGATACCCCTATCTCCATACACAAAGCTCAGTACGACCAAACTACAAGGGCACCTTTGGACTGCCAATATCCCACATATCGCCCACTCACGGTTTATTGTTCCAGAATTAATATGTGATCTTTATAACTTCCTATATTATGTGAACGTTATCATTTCTTATACTATGTTCCAGATGTATTTTGCATTTTCCACTGTGAAAACACCAATAAAATACAAATTTAAAAAAAAAAAAAAAAAAAAAAAAAAAAAAATTGTGGCACTCGTCTCCAAGAAACCACAAAAAAAGCATTGGTGTACAGTAGTTCGGCAACTTTATCGCTCCGTCCTCCTATGGCACGGGGCTGCTCACTCAAGCCGAAGTTTAGTAATCCCCACCCGGAACAATGCCGAAGCTGAATGCTGCTACTCCTCTGCCAGGCTTTTATATCGTACCCCCCCAGCTTCTGAGCCACAGGCCAGCTCAAAACCTACCATACCAACTTGCTCAAATAAACCAATGTAGGGGTATACCGACATACGCCTACACCCACCCACAGGTTCTGAGCCACATGCCCGCTCAAAACCAACTTTTAAACCACATACAAAGTTTTAAAACACATAATTAATTCAATACCTAATAACAACCCATCCCCCCTACCCCCCCACCACTGTGACCAGACGGAGGATAACTCCAAACTTAACACAAAATCAGGGAAGGTGGAGGGACAACAGCCAGATCTGTGAGAAAACATTAGAATGGGAACATTTTAAGATGGCTGCCCTATAGTTATCAGCTTATCTATCCCAGATAACTAGCCGATCCAAGTATGCTAACTATGAATGCCCACCTCTTAGCTCTGTCAAGGCCCTATTCCACTAAGCGGTGCTGCGCTATGCGCTACAGGTGGCATGATGTAGTTTTTAGGTTTGAATTATTTTGAGTTTTTATTATTTTGTAGTTTTTTTATTTTGTAGTTCTATTTACATTTTTCTAACATTACATGCCTTTAAAAAAAGGATACCAGTTAGGGAATATTTGGGTCCGAAGACCAATGTATACATTGCTGACAACTAAATATGCTGTTAAGTGCATATGTCACATTATGCAGCCCTCTCAGTCCTGCTTGTCATTTGACTGTGATTTTTCTCCTCGCCTCGCTACAAATTAGAATGCATTATGGGTAAATAAAAAGCCGTTTGTGTAACCGCAATCCCATAGTTTGCAGGCAGGTAGACAGAATGAGCAGCACTACCCAGTCCAATTTCAGCCAGTGGCCAGGAGCCAAAAACAGAGTTAGTGGGTGGTGATTTTATCTTGTTGTTATAGGATTTTTTATTAGCTGCTGAAAGTGCCGCTGTTTCGTTTTCCTTGCTATTGCCAAAACTGCTGTGGCATGAGCCAAAAAAATTATATAGCGGTTAAACTCTGCCTGCTGTGAAGAGATTTTGTAAATCAATAAACTCATGAATCATACTGCACATTTACAAAGTTCTGAATGGCAAAAATGAAGTGTTCCTTTCTGAGAAACTCGTTTAATGTCTGCTGCGTATAACCTCTCTATCAATTGTGCATTTGATTAGAATAGAAAATAATTTAAAACAAATGAAATTTGAAAAACGACAACCCAAACCCTGTTTGCAGTGTGTGTGTATGTATATATATATATATATTTGTGTACGGGATTATGGAAGGGGCGCACATTAAACTGTGTGTAATTTTAATATATGAAAGTCGGTTGAGGTGTGCCGAAACCGACGTGAGGTTAGGCCTGCAAAAAAGGGCCCACCCAGGTATAATGATATATGAAGAGGGTGTGGTGGGAGGGAATTTCCGAAATCGTCGCAGACAGGTGAGTAAGGGGATTTGCTGGGTTTAAATAGCCATAAAATCCCTCCCACAATTTCAGGCATATGCCTTCTATTTGTGTACGGGATTATGGAAGGGGCGCACATTAAACTGTGTGTAATTTTAATATATGAAAGTCGGTTGAGGTGTGCCGAAACCGACGTGAGGTTAGGCCTGCAAAAGAGGGCCAAAAAGTGTGTGACATTTATTAAACATAACAAAACATTTAGACATATTATAGAAAGCGAGCCTGATTTCTTTCTGGATTTGGAATGAACCGGTTGTATGCCGAGGACTTCCAGCGACCCATCTTCTCTACAAGATGAGTTGGAACTGGATGACTTGAGGCTGCTGTGGCGGCCCTAACACGGAATTAATGTACCGAGAAGGAACTTCGGATTGAGGCCAAGACTAACAAACAAGGAGTGAATGTATAGCATGAACTGTTTGAGAGATGTGGCAAAATTGTACGAGCAACCATTACAATCGGAACGCATTTAGCAACTTGAACCACATACAATACTTACACATATCGTAAGCCGTAGAGTACGTTTGCTTAGTATTAGTGGACAAATCTTACCTGCATAGACTCTAACTACAGGCATGATTGATACCATTTTTGACCTGCAGAGGAAATCTGGACTGCGTGTTCTTTATCTCAACCGTTACGTTTAAGCAAGGTCCGACTTCAGGACTTCGGAAGTGGCTAAAGCGGAGGAAACTGCAGGGGAACTTGAGACGTCAGGGTTAGTGTTTATTAAAGATAATACGATACCTGGAGCTAGTTCTTGTAGCGTGCTGTGAGGAGGAAGGAAACGTAATAGGTTTAAATTATGCAAAACTCAGAAGCTCATTGAGCTTTCTCGTGTAGTAGAGCTGCTAGCTAGTGGGAACCAATAGGTGAAGATAAGGACTATCCCGTAAGAGTTGAGGCCGTGCCAGTAGCCCTGTGTTTGAGAGAAGCCCTACCTACGATTTAGGCCATGTGGACTTGTACCATCTAAGCGCGGCAGGGTATTAACCTCTTGTGGAAAAGCGTTAACCTGACCGAACACGTGCGATTACCTGCATTAAACCATAGCGAAAAAGGACTGTAACAGGCGCCTGAAGAAACTGCCGTGACGTGAATCGAAGAATAGAATGCAAAGCCGTGACCCACCGTAGGGAAATGTTTGCACGAGAGAGGAATCTGAAGAGGAGCTTTGACAAAATTTGAAGACGATATGTGTTCGTATAGCAAGTACCCTATGGCAGTCACTTGGTAGGCATGAGATCGTGAAAGATTGTACAACAGGATTCATAAGGTGTTATGCCTGAAATTAAAACATCCAGCATGACCGAAAGTAACTCCTGATGGACTACTTAAGCCTACATAAAGAGAAGCGTGAACAACGACAAATGCGTGACAAATGAATTGACTGCGCATGGAGGACCCTGTGAATGTCAGGCGTGCAGACAAGTCCCTAAATTAGTAGATTAAGGATTCGAATGGTATTTGTTTGGCCAAAAATGGAGGCGGAGTGATGCCTCGATGTTCGATAAGAAACAAGTGGGAATACCGTTCACCCGGTCCCATCAGATCGTTAAAGCTTATCCTGCATTGCTTGTGTAAGCGACGCCGACGTGAAAATTGAGTGATAGAATGAATCGATAAACGGTAATCTAGAACTCAATGTACCAAAGTGCCCCCAAAACGTCGCGAAGAAATAAACGGTAAATCCGTAATACATGAGACCGGAAGCAGTCACTGTGCGTCGCGTCAGCGTCTGGAGGACCTGACGATGGTCCAATACGAGGCCAAATCTGTACAACGTGCAATGTGGAGGGCAACGTGAGACCCAGCATACCAATTCGACTGAATATAAGTAAGAAATGCCTGAAACAAGTTGTTGAAGGAACCGCTGGACTTGGAGTCTCCTAGCTTGGTCTGGGCACGTAGTGTACGCGGTACCTAAGGATCGCCAGTGAGCGACAGGTTGGGGTAACATATATATGTATATACCTATGTATAGGTATCCCCGAACTGCTAGCACTAAGCATCTAGCAGACCCATTGCCCGTAAGAGATAACGCCGTGAAAGCACCGGAGTAGCCGAGTACGATAGTTCTGAAATACTGATTTGCATCAATGTAGGAGTATGTAACGCACGATCGAAACCAAGGCGGGAAATAAGGCGCTATGATACCTGAAGCGGGTATGGGATCTAAAACATAGCGACTATGCTTGACGGGTCTGGGGTGTGCCGCCCCACCCCCCAGTTTACTAGGAGCGCGAGCGTGAGTGTGTGTGTGCGCTGGCCGACTAGCTAGTGCCGCCATGCGGCGAAACGATTACACTAGGTTGGTGACAGGTGAGGCCCTGCTAGTTGCCAAGCGGCGTGAGAGGCTCTATCTATGCGTTGGGGCGAGGGGGTAGCGTAGCTACTGAATGAGGTGGCGGGGTGTCGGCCTCTCGGTGACAGTTAAACATAAGATAGAATGGGAGTGACGGATGAGGCCCTCTCTATGCCACAATGCGAGGCGACTAGCTATGATTTGGCCCGAGGGGAGTAGTACCTCCGAGTATGAGGATGGAAGTTGGCCTCGCGGGACCACTAACCTATGGCGAAGAAGCCGGGGAGAATAACAACTAGTGGACACCTAGGAACCTAACAGCCAGCAGTTGCTAACTAAGATGGAAGGGTAGTTAGTGAGAGAGGACGTACTACAGAACAAAACGTGGGCAGCAAAGAGTTAGGATCGTATGGTTTGACCGAAACTGGAGTGCCCAGTGAGCATGTGGGGTCCGGATGGTCGGGACGTATGAACTGGAATGCGTGTACGAACGTATGTATGGCCCTCGGGGCTCGTGGTGCCAGACCGTGGCCCTGATTCGAAATGCAATACGAATAGACGTGTATATCTTTTTTTTATTTTTTTTTTTTTATTGTTTTTTATACCTATATATGCAGATGTTGTTTGTAGTATTGTTAAACGCGTACTTGCCGTAGCCGAGGCTCGCTCACCAGAACTGCGATGTGAAAGTAGATGCATTTGTCCAGTAACGTATGTGCTTGTCTGCGTAGGAGTACGCCAGGTTTTACACGTAACACAAATCGCCGCACCGACTGAGGATGAATTAGGGCTGGGACAGACAACGCTTCGTGTGCTGTGTACATACATCGCTTCAAAGACCCGCACAATGATGAGCAGGTTAAAGAAAGTCAGAATAGCCAGTTATCCAAAAATTCAGCCATAACCAAACGAGCAGGCAAATTTCCGTAACCGTCAATGCGTGTCTCTGTATATCTGTATATCAGTGTTTATATCTGCGTATGTGTGCGTACATGAACATCAGGGATAATATATTGATATAATCACAGAATCATTATATATATACTTTTTTTTTTTTTTTTTTTTTTTATTTATTTATTTATTTTATTATTATTATTTTTATTTTTTTTTAACAGTGCTATTCACAGTGATACTTATCAAATGTATACGTATATATATATATATATATATATATATATATAATTGTGCGGCGTTCTCTCATATCTACATGGAGGGATATTAGGATAAAAAGGGACTACCAAAATAGGGACTGTCCCTCCTAAATAGGGAGACCTGGGATGAATGATATTGTAATAGGGGCCATGAGGCTGTAAAGGTTAACTTTAGTAACTGCAAGAAGAAAAATCAAAGATTGAAGAAATGTGTAGTGCTGTCTTTGACTAACAAGCAGTATCCATTCCAGTCAATGAACGACTCCCGAGTAATTATCATAATGCGCACAGGTGAAACAAACACGATGTCTGGGATTTATTCATTTACCGTGGATTAGATCCGCAAATGTTGGCCATCATTATAATTTGAGCAGTATAGAGAGTTTTTTAATTATGCATTTTGTGTAATGCAGCCCTGAACAGTAGGGAATAAAATTAAAACTGTGGGTGAAATGGTAAACTTGGGTAGAGGCAGAAGTGAGCTGTAGTGTAATGTTAAAGGCTTTAGCGTCTTCCTGGAAATATAACAGTAATGTGTTCAATGACATTTAAGTAGAGAGCCCATTAGTGGATTCCCTTCAGCACGATAGCAGCACAAACTACACCATAAAAATAAATAGATATTTGTGGACAGAATTATTTAAGATAGATGCAGAGCAAGCTTGCTACCTGTGAGAATAACTCCCATCAATCTCAGGTAGCCTGGGATACCTAAATCGTAGGTACTGCACAAAGAAGGAAGCAAAGTGTGTTTCGTTCCAGCTCAGTCTCGGAGGATCTGGGCAGCCGACGGGGCCCGAGGACGGTATGAAAAATAGACACAAAGGGGGAGGCAGGGGATGAGGTGCTCAACGTCTAAGTAAAGGAAGACTCCTTGGGGAGATACAAATTGGAGATCAGCTATTTTATCCAAAGCCTGCCCTCACTTCTGGTAGCTCCGGTTAATGGAGAGAAATTAGAGTGAGATATGAAACCAGTGTGCACAAAAGAAAGATTGGGTTTCTAATCCGTCTCAGGATCTCCTAATCCCTCCGGGAATGAGGAGGTGAGGAGACAGAAGAGATTCTCCAATGGAACGCTCGTGGAACCGAGTGGTGGCCCCAACGAGGAGAGGAGAAGGGGACACGTGTAGGAAGTAGTGGGGGGTTGCAGGTTTAACAGGCAGCTAGAGAGAAGGAAATGTGTGCAGGAAGCCATACAGAGCGTTACACGTCGTGGAATGATAATGCGAAAGGAACGTATGTGGAAAGGAAGATTAATACGAATGGACTCACGGTTTGAGGCGAACCGCCGAAAGGCCTCCATGCGGATGAAAGACGCTCACGAAAACCGGCGGGCTGTGTACGAGCGTCGCGGCAGATTGACGTCAGAGGTCTGTGAAAACGGAAATGAAAGCGAATTTCCGAAATCGTCGCAGACAGGTGAGTAAGGGGATTTGCTGGGTTTAAATAGCCATAAAATCCCTCCCACAATTTCAAGCATATGCCTTCTATATATATATATTTATATTCATCTTTTCCCAGAGCCATGAATCCATCAGCACTGCTCACCTCTCCACCTCCCTTGACGTAATTGAGGAGGCATGGCCTCCTCCTGCAATACTCCAATCCAATGCTCCTGTCAGAGGGACGTGATGCGCATGCACAATGAGTGCCGAGCGCATATCCAATGTCTGTGCAAGAATCATAGAAAGAGCCCCCCTTATGCTCTCACTGATGCACATACACTGTCATACACTCACTGACAGAGACACAGTCTTTGCTACACACACTGTTTAATCAATACACACTTTCATTGATAGACATGCACTGACGTACACTCACTGACACAGACACACACTCACAGGTACACATACATTGACACTCACACACTGATAGACATTTTCACACTCACAAATTAGTTTTATTTATAGTTTTTGTTTTTTTCCTTTAATTTTTATTTAAGCTGACCCAGCCTCCCTACCTTTGGGAGAACTGGTTTGGATCCTCTCCCTGGCGTCTATTAGGGCTACAGTTACCTTTATGCTCTTTCAGCTCTGCTCCCTTGTGCCCCGTTTAGTGATGCCAGGACAGGATTGACATCCCTGCTCTTGACGACATTCCAGTGATATGAGGGAGCAGTGCTGGAAGAGCACAAAGATTAAAGGCCCCCTCTGGACAAGGTATATTTAGTCAGAGTAGGCCTACCATCTGTATAAGCAGGTGCCTACTGTGTCTTTGTGGAAATCTGCAAACCTTGGGGTAGTCCCAAGCAGGCCACACAGCCAACTCATGGGTCCTCTGTGACAGGCAGAACACAGAGGTTGTGTCACACTCACGACCTTAGCGAGCCCTGTAGTTCCACCACTGATAGCAGAGTTAAAAGGACAGACCCAGACCACCTCACTGAGATTAAGTGTTTTTTTGTGACTACAGCGATCCTTTAAAGAATATTCAGGTATTCAGTGCCTACGTTTCATCTACTGCTATACCTGGAAACAGTGTTTGGTTTACTGCATGTAGTCTGAATAGGCTGCATATATTTAGAATAATGTATTTTACAGCAAAATGCTATATATATGTTATCCATGATCTAAATTCCAGTCAAATATTGGATAAGAAAGAATAGGGGTTTGCAAACTAGAAATGTAGGCAAGAAGGATGGAGATTGTTTCATAATCATTGATATTCATTCTGACATACAGACCAGATGAAGCCAAATGATTCACTTGTGAGTCTCCAATTATTTGTAGAGCAAATGTGAGTCACGAAACTGTTTTAGGGACACAGCCAATTCTTCATATTATATAGAATCTGCTTGTGGGGAAAAAATGTAAAAGTATGAAACTCTTTATAAAGATTGTTTTTTTGGATGGAAAATGAGTAGTTCTTATAGTCTCCATTTAACATATGTCACAGCATATTAGTTTAGTTACTCTGTCTTTTTGTTTTCAAGATGTGTATCTCTGACAAGGAATGTTCCATTCTTGTCCTATTTTGTACATTAAATCCTATGCTACAGAACGCATTTGACAAGTATTCTGTGAGACTAAACAAGCAGAACTCAAATAAACACGTGTGATCTCACTCTGCATGCAAGCCCTTAAGTGAACCTAACTTCACGTCTTCTCGGTTAGTGGTATATGATGGTTGGCCTCTTGTGTGACACTGGAATGTATCGTAGATATAGTTTCATGACCTAAAAGAGGCTGGAAAGGGTAACTCATTGCCATTTTTACTGGGTGGCTATGCCACAGTTTATCTAAATGACTGTTATTACCATATACCGAACAGCCTCAAAATTCAGAACTATTAGTTTACTGATCCAGAACATTTTCCAAATTTTGGTCAGAATTGCAACAACATGTTTAAAGACATCATTATCAAAAATTCACCAGCCATGGGTTGTGCTGGCAGTGGCACCAAATTGTGTCCCAGGGAGCATCTGGATCTCTACAATAACCCTGTGTTCCGTGATATTGTATTTATTACGACCATGCAGGACAATCATCAAATCTCCCTTGACATGGCTGTACTCACAGACTTGGTACTTAGAAGATAGTTTTTAGTATTTACCAAATATTAACCCTGTCCAGATATAATAACGTGTCAGTCCAAATGACTATTTCCTCTGTTGATTGAGTGTCTAGGTTTTGGGATTTAAATATTTGTATTTTTTTATTTATTTATTATTATTTATTTTTTAGACTGGGTTATGCATATTTGTGCATTGACCATGGATAATTTTATCACCAGTACTTATTGAATGGCAGTGTGTTATAAATTCAAGCTTTGTGACTTTCCTGGTGTATAGATTTTGTTGTAACTAAGTCACAAAAGTGCTAATTGAATTCTGTATAGTTTTTGAGGCCGTTTGTAGAATTTTGCAGCAATCCATGTGAAGTGTCCATCACTGTCAGGAAAACTTCAACTTGCAATTCCTGTACTTGTTGTTCCTCTCTGTTGATATAATTTGTCCTTGCATGGCATATGTTGTAATTATTTATATTTTATTGTGTGGTTGTATAGACAATACAAAGTCATATGAAAGCAGAGAAACAAACAACTGCACATCTTGGTACAAAGAGGCATAATAAACACGCCATAATGTCTAAACAAAATGACTAACAGTCTACAAAGTAAAACCTGCGTGTATGTTGTGTACATTACTACGCCATTAAACGATGGAAAACATATGCGTAAACACTTTAATTAGATCAAGGCATTTTCCCTATAGCAATATGCTGAAGGAAGAAATAACCGCAGGCTTATTCAGCTATGAGACAAAACGCACTTAACTGGATGAACATTATCTAAGATTGGCTGTGAGAGTCCTCAAAGCCCCTTGCTATTTTTCAGAAAAACAGGTGTCCCTTCCTCAGACTATATGCTTTGACACTTCATTCACTTCCCAATGGTGGTCGGGACAGTCCAGAAAATAATCCAGAAAGCCACAGATGACAATAGTTGCATAAAAAACTGTAACGTGAGTAACCACTCTCAACCCATAGCTGTAAGGAAAAGTTCTCTGGAGAACCCAACACGATCCTTTGTCGGGGTCATCAGATGGGTACTATGGGCTGTCCTATGTGGAATACCCTCTAAGAGTGGTTTCTGCAAAATTCACATGCCAAAATCCATGTTCCAATGGGTCCCCTACACATTTTTTAAACACCTATGCATTGTGTTCCAAAAACGTAAATTGTAAGCATGACATCCTTACATCACACGTTTGTCAAACGACGCTTGATTTAAATGCATACATTGTATGATATTCACAGGACCTTCCTGGGATTCTAAAATGTTGAGTGCATGTAGGTCTACTTTCGGTATAGACTTGCAAATACAGGATGTTCATATGTAATATTGTTAATTGCTTTTATTGTACACTACAATTATTTACTTTTTGAAAAATCATATTTGCAAGGATACAACATATAGAAGTGTGTGTATATGTGCTACAGTTGCTGTTTTCAATGTCAATAAACCCATGACAGCTAAAGACAGGTCCATCACGCCATGTAACCTTCTACTGTCCTTGGTGATCTAGAAAACTGGAAATACATGGATTCATTTCTAAGAGTAACCCTTCTAATAAATGTCTCTTTTGATTATGTCTTTAGCATGTTCATGTCACCCAGTTGGATCTGCAGTGCTTCCATCTAGTGCGTACACATACTGTGACCCCAACAACGGAGATTGCCCATGTAAACCAGGGGTAGCTGGTCCACACTGTGATCGGTGCATGGTTGGATACTGGGGTTTTGGAGAATATGGCTGTAGGCCTTGCGACTGTGCTGGAAGCTGTGATTCCCTTACTGGCGATTGCATCACTAAGTGAGTATCGTGCTTTAATCAAGCAGAACCCGTTTACTAGATTATACTAATGATATTGCAAATTTATGTACATTTAATATTAATTTTATGTACGTATTTATGATTTTATGCAAGATTATTTTATGCCCACTAAATGTAAAAATATAAACTTGATGATTCGGATGTAATTCTTATTTGTTGAATATTTGACACCGTGCTGACTTTACAGAATATCATGGCTCGGCTACTTAGCATAAAGGTTGAGCATAGGTGCTGGGTATTCTGAGTATTCCAAGTTAACTAGCTTGGGCAAGGAATATGTATCCATGCATTGTGTGTGTTCTGTATGGAACACATATCTCAAACTAACCACATGTAAGCATAGATAAGATCGTGAACTGTATCAATACAGTGGCCTGATAAAGGAAACCTATGGAAAGCTTATGCCGTGATTGCATGTTATACCCCTTGTCTGGCACCACAGAATCGACAAGTAGGATGCTGATGGTAGCTGATCTCTGTGATGTGCAGGAACACGGAATTAAGGTTATTACACATTGAATGTGCCTGTCACATGAAGGTGTTTTTAGGAACTATAGGGTCTTATTAGCTCAGAATCTCTCTTCTGCTAATTGATTTTAAAGCTACTTGCTATGTTTAACATGATTTGTTAACAGCTGAGATTTTTGAGCAATTGTAATCAGTGGCTTTTCATTTGTTACTATTTACTATCTCTGTGCAACACTAGCCAGTCTAAGGTAAAAGATCCAGACCCTGGGTATATACTGATTGCTGCCTGGATATTCTCTGAGCGTGGGTCTCAGACCTTCTAGTCGGACTGCTGACTAGTAGATTTGGACATGAACCCAGGAAGACTTTTTTACTTATTTATTTACTTATTATTTATTGGTTTATTCTTACCCTTTTCTTCATAAGGGATCTTTATTCCTACCAGTAGGGGCCCATAGAATAGTTATAAGGTCTGTGCCGTATTACAGAGACACAGAGGACCTCCAGATGATTGATATACCCCTTGCCACTTAGCAATTATCCCATACATATTTTGCCTTTTATTTATATGTACTAATAAAGCATTCGTTATTATTATTTTATTTCTTATCACATCTTGGGATTACGTGTAATTACTGTTTGTAGTAAATTCCACTATTTAAACTCCGTGCGTATTTCCGGATTGGTCATAATATAATTTATACCTTTATAATGTCTCTTACTTTCCCTGACTTTGTATAAAACCAGGTTTGGAGTTCCATTTGTTTTTGAGACTCCATTAGTTTATTTATTATTTCTTTTGATAAATGTAAAAAAAAAGTTATTTCTAGACAGCATACAAACATATGATTGGTGTTAATAGGCTGATACACCACAATACTTAAAATGGATACATTAATTAGTTGTTTATTTTGGGTAAATTAGCCAGAAATTCCATATAACACACATGTTGAAGCTTGCAATGCAAGACACCATTCCAAAATATCAAGTACCACTTATATACCAGAATTTAGGTACGTTCCTCCGAGCACAACTGAATCAACATTTCTGAGGCATGGATTGCCTTTTCTGACTGCTTATAATTTGACTTCTTTTGTATCAGCTCTCATTGTGCTTCTATAGTGCTATGCAAAGCTTCATGCACCACTTCTTTCTCGTGAAAGACGTTAAACAGGTTAAAAATAACAATTGAAATTTATTTATTTTTTCCTGCAGATTTAGCATGTTAAAAGCCCATTTGTTTTAGTGACCTATGTGATTTACTTTGCTTCATTTTATGAACACAATAGTTGAGATAATGGCATAGTAAAATCAACTGAAACTTCGGAAAAATAACTCTGTGGTTTTAGCACTGTTCAATTACCAACACACACACGTAGGCCCACTTTTGAAGCCAATTGCCTGCTAACTTGTCCACAGCCAGACTAGAGGATGGCCTGTTATCTCTCCTGCTTTTTTTTTAGGACTTCTCCTAGGTCTTCTGTAAAAATTACACGACTAACAAAACTAGTGTTCCTCTTGAATATTCATGGAGACGATATATATTTTTTAGGATATATCAATCTATTATGTATCTCTGATAAATGGGGTAATTGTGGTACTAAAATAAGACTATGTACATAGCTTTAATTTCCATGCTTGTAGATAGATGTCAGTAGATACTTATAATTTCAGAATCCCAAATGATGGAGTGCATCATGAATGGCCATGATTAATTGGCTTGCGCTATGTCTGGACCCCTGTGTTCCATCATGTATCAGCCCCAAAAATTCCTGAGATGATGGAGTCCAAGTACACAGAATCTCCAAACTTTCTGAATCACAAATTTTATAGAAATGAGTTTGTGCTCACAGTGACAGGGAGACTTGTTTTGACATAGACTCCATACATTTTTTATCCAGGCACCCAACTAATTCTCATTTATCTGTCAACACTCAGCATGAATCGTTCCTCTCACACCATACTCTCTTCATGTTCATTTGTATCTAGAATTGAACCTCAGCATTTTGGTGAAGGGGTCAGACACAATATGAATTCCTTCACCGTCATGTCGGTTTGCGCAATGATTGCACATTCTGGCTTAGATTTTCATTTGAAATTTACAAAATAGGGAAAAAAAATACAGTGACATAAACTCTGTTTCCTGAAGAACTCTCAGTGTGGAAACATTTTCGTTTTTTTTTTTTTTTTTTAATGTTTACTAGGAAATTAGTGTTAACAAAAAAGGTCTGTTGAACTACCATTGCTGCTGTGTGTATTTGTATGGGCTGATTAACATACGAACCATTTGTTTTTGTTATTTTGAAGCACGGAAATCAACTGGTACCCTGATATTCTCTCGGTTTATAATGAGAGCGAGCAAGCCTGGGACTGGGAAGATGAACAAGGCTTTTCTGCTCTTCGACATTCAGGTGAGAACTCAGCTTTTACATATATTCTTATATTCAAATAAATGTGAAATTCAACAACCAATGAGTGTTTTTGTGTTTTATTTATTTTTTATATAATTTCCCTATGAAATACTACACATACCATCTGCAAGTGTACCTACACACAAAGTAAATTAAAGTAAAGAAAATTAGGAGAAATAAACAACCTATTTTGCCGTGTTTTTATATGCTGTGTGTACAAAATAATGTGACAAAATTGTTATAAAATCTTTGTTTTGTTCCACTTTTTTATACTAAACCTCTACAAAAGCATGTGACATAAACAAGTTAATCATTAAAGCCATATAGACAGTAGCATCAATATGTATAAGTGAATATCATTTGCTTTTTTTTTTTATTACTCAAGAAAATACAGTATCACAAACTAGAATTAAAAAAAAAAACCTTTTTATGAGAACGTAGACTAGCCTGTCATATTAGAATAAGATGCTAAAACTAACACTGACTAATGGTGCGGAACAAATTGCCCAAACTTATCAGCGTACAAAGTAACACATTCATTTCCTAACCCGGAATGAAATCTCTCTCTCACATCCAGATTTGTGGTTTTTCTAATCCTCTCTTTAATTTACACTATAATAAAAAATAATTTGTGTCAATGAAATATGTATTTAATGTGGTTTGTTATTATTGGAATCCAAAAGCATTCCTTTTTCTAATTATTGGATTGACGGAAGCTGCTCCCAGTTTTACGGCTTATCCCAGCTTGTAATGTCAACACAGGGCGTCTTGCTTCTATGCTAGACACCTGGCCTTCAGCTCCAAGAGCAATTTCTTTGTACAGTTAGGGAGGCCTGTGATTGCTTGCTATTTTATTGTGGTCATGGTGAGTTCTATAGTGAAGAAAAATAGGGTGTACATTTACCAAAGGTTCTCTGATGATAACACTTGAGTCTGTGTGTGATCAATATGAAACTTTTGAACAAAGAACCCATTTGATTGTTGTAGTATGCATCAGTATCAGCTCATCTAACAACTTCTAGTGAATAGGCCCTAAGCCATTGGGTCAGAATGCATATCACATTGCTGTTGCATAGTTACACACATACATCTATGTATACGTGTGTGTCGTTAAATACCTAGAAGAATACGTCCTGATGCGTATTTTTTTAAGAAAATGCCTCCTTACTTTTTCTCCCAACACACATTTCACGAATGTATAAATTAATGAGATAGGAGTGGATTAAACGAACGGCAGCTGCTTCTTGAGAACATAACTACCAATATTCAGGGACAAACTGGTAAATGTATCTACTAGCACTGCACAGAGATAATGGACCCCACACTGCATGACGCCAGGCAAAGTGTGCGTCACAGAGTATATGGAGTATGTCTAAATATTTAGGCAGTGGACATACTTGTAAATAAGAGAAATCTCACTGTGTCCTTCTTGGTAAATTCACAAATATGAATTAATACACTTATTTGTGGACTTGGAAAAAAACACATTTAATTGCATAGGTTATGCTTTCCTGGTGTTTGCATATTGAAAATTTAGAATCTATAATGTTTTCTTTGTGAAGTTAAGTAAAGTTAACGAAGTTAAGTAGAAACCTGTGTCATTGTTCATGATTTGAATTATTCCATTTAAAGAAAAATATGTTAGTCGTTGATTGCTTAACCAAATCTTTCATTTGGATTCTTATTTAATAATCTTTGTACTTTTTTTTTTTTTTTTTTTTAGGGAAATGCGAGTGCAAAGAGCAGGTTTTAGGGAATCCTAAAATATTTTGTGGCATGAAATATTCATATGGTGAGTAAAAAAGAGGTCTATCAGATTATAGTTAAATAGTGTTGTGGGAACTTTTACAATATTTCCATTACACACATTAATGCCTAGTCGGCACAGACAATAGTGACTGCCTTTATTTCCCCCCCCCCCCCCCTGTATTACTACAGTTTGCTAGATATAAAATTTGGTTTGTCCAAATAGTTTTGTCAGAAAAAAAAACCCAAAAACTATTTGGACAAACCAAATTACATCCATGTTTTTGTTTGGGTCGTCCAAATTCCCTTTGCATGTTCTCATTGGCATCGAAATTCAGACAACTGCTTTCATGTTTAAAACTTAACTCACTGCCTTCCTTCCACAATACCCCAAGTGGTTACGATAACAAATAAAAGCTTATGGGAGTAAATATGATTGACTTATGGAAGTCCATATGGTAGGGATATGTCTACTAAACATCATGGCTGCCCAGTTGCTAATGCAATAACAGTCCTCCTGTCCTCACCATGAGGCTACAAATAAATATTAAAGAGGGGGGGGGGAGGTATATTGTCCCCTCCATGTGCGCCTACAGTTTGGCTCAAGATATATAATAAAGTAAGGGTACATAGTGCCCCCCCCTGTAGGGCGTGGGGCTCTGAATAAATGGAGTGTCTATCACAGCCACCACCCCATGGTGGATGGAGGATTTAACTATATTAACGAGGGGGGTGACCTAATGTCCTCTCCAGCTGCATCCCATGGACAGCAAGATCTTTAATAAATATTAACCAGAGGGTCCTAATGGGTTCTTCACCCATTGGCAGCAGGTGTAGGCACCCTCCATTTTATAATTTATTTTGAACCCCACCGTGAGATCACGAGGGGACACATTAGCTTGAGCAGCAAAGTGGTGGTAGGGATAGGCCCAGGTTGTTTGCTGTCTCTCTCAGCCTACCACTGGTCACTCATCTTTTACATTTTGTAACCTCTTCTTGTGAAGGACAGCCAGTAATAGGCTGAGAGGGTCTTTTGATGCTCTCAGTGTATCATTGATGCCCCTTTGTTGCATGTGTTAATGCTTCTGCAGCAAAGAAGAGGCAGCACACAGACACCTGGGAATGCTTCTGTGTTAAGCCATTCAAAAATGGTTTAACACAAGAAGGTAAGATAGCGCCAGGGTACTTCAGGCACCATAACCACTTCATTGAGATGGACAACTTATGATTCCCAGAATACTTTTTTAACCTGCTACAGAAGACTCTCCTCCACCATCTTATTATTTTTTTAATATAAACTGGATCTAAATTGTCTTTATAGCAATATGACCAGTCTTATGATATATGAAATTGCTTTGCCATTAATAAATAAATATGTATTCATGTTTCTGCAAAACGGAGTGTGTGTGTATAAGATTAGTGGTATTTATTAATGCGGTCTGCACCTATTTCCTTTCGGGGAGTGGATCAGGAGATAAGATTTAGCCAACAAAGACAGGGCGACCTGCAAAGGAAAGTTCAAGAGGTCTTGTGTCAGTGAAAAATTATAATTTGGTGTTGCTCTGGCTTCCTGAGTATGACATGGATGATATTTAATCTTCCTTAAAGATAAGACGTGGGAGCAAATAACAACTGCATAAATCTTACGAAGTAACACGTCTCCCACCCTTTCACATGCTTCGTTATTAGCAGGACGAGTTATGAAATAAAAAACACATAGAAACCTTTTTAGTTGTATGATACAAAACAAATATATGCACTGTAAAACATGGTTGGTATGTGCATTAAAACATTCTTTGCTCTGTTCAAACCCTTCCAGCTGAGCGCTTATGTCCTGTAATGTTGACTACACAAGTTGATGTAGAAGGGTAAATTCAATTAGAGGTGAAATGCCATAGATTGCAATCTAGAGCTGTTCTCCCATACAGACGTGTTTTCAAGTTGCTCCACTATAAACTAACCTTCAGATGAAGTAAATAAAATTCCGAAAAGGTCCTAAAGTCATCTTGTAAGTGCTTTTGCAGGTGTTAAAACAGGATTAATGCATCAACAGTTCAATCAGCCAATGGTATACACAAGGACAACTGGCTAGTTGCAATTGTGTTAATGTTTTTGAGTTCTGACACCAACAAAAGCACACTGAGAAGATTTGAGAAGTGCTAGACTTTCTTTTGGAATGATCTATAACTTTGGTTTGGCGATTGGAAAGTTGTGTCCTCTAAAGATGAGTGAATGCTCAACTAGGATCCAAATTGAGAAAAATAAAGAAAGGCAGATTGTAGTCTGTGTATTTACTAGTTGTTAGATATAATGTAAGTCTTTGAATAATCCCACTTCCTACATAGACCTCTTTTTTTTCCCCCTATTTTTGGATAAGCATTTTTTACGATTTAATATTTTTGGATAAACTTTGAACAATTTTTTTTTTTTTTAGAACGTAAAATATCACAAAATATATTGTGTTTAAAAATATATTGGTATGTTAACCCCTTAAGGTCCAAACTTCTGGAATAAAAGGGAATCATGACATGTCACACACGTCATGTGTCCTTAAGGGGTTAAAAAAAAAAAATCAAAATATCAAAAAAATTTAAATGATTCTCATAGTATTAAACATTAAAGTTAACATTTTTAAACGTTTATCCATAAATATTAAAAACATTTGAAAAATGTATCCAGTAATTATAACTTGGTAGCCCCGATTTAATATTACATTTTAAACATAATTTAAATGAAACATTAACATTTGAGTAATATATAATGTATGTGTCAAGATGAAGAACAGCCCCACACCTCACTTCAAAAAGTGGCATAATCACTGTGACCCATATACCCATATACCCCTACTTCCAGAGACTTTGTCCCAGACCACTGGCCCTCCTCACCATCCTCTCTAAGCCCATTCAGCAGGAGCACCTTTTCCCTTGGCCTTCCAGGAAGCCCAGAGAGCCGCGAGGACTGTAGCCGAACTTACCTACAACTCCACTGGAACTTAGACCCGGCTGCGCCTAACCCCTCTCCCACCCAACTTCTACCTCCTTTTTCCACCACTTCTCAACCAGCTAGGAGAGCACTCTTTAGAGGGCATAGACTATGCACTCTCATAAACCATTGCTCCCAGAGAACCAGGGGGAGCGCCATTTTTTCATTCTACAGGAGCTCCTGATATTTGACCAGCCAAATTCACCCTGGAACTCTTTTGGGTAGAGACAGCTCTGGCGGCCGTTCTCAACTAATGTGTGGGGGGAAAAGGCTATAACACTGGTATACAATACAGCTATCCAGCGAGCTATAATTGGTGACTACTGCACTGAATGGGATACTTCGAAGGGGAAAGGAGAGCCTTGGCAGTGACACTCCAGTCCCGTAACAAAAAAAAATCCATCAATATGTAAAAAAAAAAAAAATCTAAATGTTAAAATATTTAAGAAAATATTAAACCATTTTAAAAGTGTATAAAAAAATATTAAATCCTAGATAAATCAATTAATAAATGATAACACTTAAGCAAAAGAACTGTACACGGTTTGGATTAGTCCAAAATAGAAATCGTAAGTCAGTGTTAATTACAAAAAAATCCAAAAAAGGTTTCGTGTACACCACTGTTCAATATCAGGCAATTTTAGTGGAACATGGTATAAGAAGCAACATGTCAGCCTCCTTTGGCGGTATTTTTCAAGCTTGAAATATTGCTTTGTATACAATGTTCCAATACAACTGCCGATATTGAGCCTTGGTGGGCCTGAAGCCTTTTTTGGATTGGTTGTATGCAAAGTACATTAGCATTGTTTTGTTGGTCACTTGGAAGAGTGTGGTTCCAGTTCTTTCAGTGTTAATTACAAAAGCATACAACAGAAAAAACTAAGAACATATTTTGAGCTTGGCTACAATCTCACAGCAGTCCTACAAGGCATCTGATCATGTGTTCAGCTTGCGCTAGCTTGCCAGAAAGCTTCATTCATGAAAATACATGAGTGAAGCAATTTGTGCCAGCACACATGAAGGGCTGTTAAACAGATTCTGACACAGCAGGTAGCATTTACATTTGTTTTAGGCTCAAGAACATCTATGACCTACAAAATCACTGCAGCTGTAATTAAATGAATGAAGAGAATCACACAAATAACAGAACTTTTATGGAACCTGCTGTTCTCAGGGGGTGGATTACTGCTATAATGTGGGAGGGCTTTGCTTGAATCAAGGTGGGTCGGCACTTTATTTGTTTGGAAATTAATTCCTGCACATTGAGTTTAAGAGATTTTTTTTTTTTGATTTTTTTTCAGTTTTGAAAATAAAGATTTTGTCAGCTCATGATAGAGGATCTCACGCTGAGGTTAATGTTAAGATCAAGAAAGTTTTAAAAATGACAAAGGTGAAGATTATGCGTGGAAAGAGAACAATCTATCCGGAATCCTGGACTAATAGGGGTTGTACATGTCCCATTCTAAATCCTGGTAAGGTTATTTAATTTATTTTCTTTGCTTTTTTTTGTGTGTCTTTTTTTGTGTTTGAAAAGATAAAAATGGATTCACATTTTTGGGGATATGTATAAAAGTAATTTCAGAGTGAATAATGTTTTTATTTTGCAAATCATTTTTTCTTTTTTACATGCTCATTTTGGTGTTTAAATTGTACCTGTCATTGATGCACTCATTTTGTAATCTATTGTGCTAGCATAAATGCTAGTAAATGTATAGATTTTAAATTACATCTATTTAAAATATAATGCATTCCACACCTGTCAAACTGTTCCTGACATGGACTATGCTGACATAGACAGAGAAGCAGGGCCGGACTGGCCCACCGGGGTACCGGGACATTTCCCGGTGGGCGTCGGCACCTGGGGCCGGGGAGACATTTCGGTGACCTGTCCGGCGGCCGCAGGGAGAACTTGAATGGCGGCCGCAAGGGAAGCTCTTCTGGCGGCCGCTGGGGGAGCAGGCTGTTCTGTCTCTGCTCCCCCTCCCTTGCGTGCTAGAAAGAGACCGGGGACGGAATATGACGTCCTATTCCGGCCCCGGTCTCATTAAGCTGCGCACGAGGGAGGGAGAGCAGAGACAGAACAGCCTGCTCCCCCAGCGGCCGCCAGAAGAGCTTCCCCTACGGCCGCCATTCAAGTTCTCCTTGCGGCCGCAGGACACATATCAGTCTGCCCACCCACACAGGTAGCAACAATGTATGTCAATGGGAGTGTGTCTGTGTCATGCTGTGTGTGTGTGTCTGTCTGTGTCATGCATTGTGTGTGTCTGTCTGTGTCATGATGTGTGTGTGTGTGTCTGTCTGTGTCATGGTGTGTGTGTCTGTATCACGGTGTGTCTGTATCATGGTGTATGTGTGTCTGTCCTGGTGTGTGTGTGTGTCTGTCATGGTGTGTGTGTGTCTGTCATGGTGTGTGTGTGTCTGTCATGGTTTGTGTGTGTGTCTGTCATGGTGTGTGTGTGTCTGTCATGGTTTGTGTGTGTGTCAGTTGTGTGTGTTTTTAAAAAGTGTTTTACTCACCTTTTTTTCTTTTCTTTTTTTCAACGTCGTGCTGGTCTCTGCCTCTATGACTGAGATCATCAAGCTTGATGAACTCAGCCAATTCGCACTGACACAGGAAGCGCCTCTAGTGACCGTCTGAGTGTCTGTCACTAGAGGTGTCACTAGGAAGCAATGTAAACACTGCCTTTTCTCTGAAAAGTCTTCTCTGAAAAGTTTTTATGTCAATGAGCTTATGTATATTAGTGAAATTGTTTGTCTATGAGGCTGTGTATCAATGAGCTTGTGTGTGTCAGTGAGATTGTCTGTGTCTGCATGTGAGTATGCTTACTGTATAATTAAATGTTTTACTCTGAAAGGACCAATATATTATATTAGAAAAAGCAATATATATATATATATATTACTCCATCATCTGGGGTGGCAAGACATAGCCTTACATATTACATGCAACAATATATGGCGCAATGACTTATGGGGCTGGAATAGATTTTTTTTCTCCAGGGCTGCTTTGTATCCCCAGTCCGGCCCTGCAGAGAAGAACAGGAAAAATATTTTTTAGGCAGTTCTCTTACTTTGTGAATATAGGGACAGTGTGCAGGTTGTTATCGCTTTGTTTAGATGTTAATAATGAAGAAAAGGTCCAGGCACTCCCATAGATTCAGGCACATTTATTCAGAACAAAAGGAACATTGAACGTTTTTGGGTTCTTTACTAATGTATATTTACATCTTCTATTATGTTCTTTGAAGGGCTTGAATATCTCGTGGCGGGCTATGAAGACACAAGGACTGGTCATCTTATAGTCAACATGAAAAGTTTTGTTCAGCTCTGGAAACCAGCGCTGGGTAGAAAAGTTGTGGAAATTTTGAAAAGGGATTGCAAGTGAGCTGAAAGCAGAAGGCCTATTGCATTACATAATGCACTAAACATACGTAACAAATAAGGGAGACCCCCGTAACTTTCACAGTGTACATTGGAGGAAAAAGAGCATTTAACAGACACCAGAAGACGCATCGCAAAATTCTGTCGTCATCATCCAACTTGCTCGTTGCCCCAAGCGTTTTTGTACCAGGCAACCAATCTTCATGAGGCCTTGCTCTGCTGACATTTAGACAATTATGAAGATATAAATACAATTGCAATGATTTATATAGCGTCAACATATTCCGCAGCACTGTACAATAGATAAACCAAGACAAATAATTCTAACAAAACACATTTGACATATGAGAACAGTAGGTGAAGAGGACCATACCGAAATGAGCTTACAATCTGAAAGGATGAGTTACAAAATGGTGTTGGACCGTGATGTTATTGATATACCAACTATGGAGATTAATTAATGTTGTATGTTGCAGGCAGCAGTCATACAACCTATGAACATGCAACATATGAAAAGCAAGAACTTTTAATGAAATGTATTTTTTTTATTTGAAGGTACAGAACAAAATACTTATATTCAGGAAGTATTCTAACTTTACCTCTTGAAATGTAAATCTTACAGTTGTAAGAAGCACTTTACTACTTGTTAAGTCATATTGTGAACATTATTTTTTTTTCATTATAATGAAAAAGTAAGAATTCTAGAAAGTTTTAAGAAAAGGAAAAAAAAAAAAAACGCACTCCAAGGACACCTTAACACAAATGTATCATATTTGTTTTTATGTTTGTTATTTTTAAAGCTTTATTTATAAGGATAAACATCATTTCATGGCGTATGAGTTATTAAATGTAAGCCATGAACCTTCCTGTTTTGTGTAATTTATTTTCAGAATAAAATACTCCTGTAACTACTGTGCAGAGGACATTGTGCACTGTGGAATAGAGTTGGAGTTATGGAATTAAGCAGATTAGTAATGTTCTGTTCTGGCATTATAGCTCATTAAAATTCACTCCTATTATTCCTGTATTCTTGCATTAAATAGTAAGTAGGTGGTGGGAAGGTTGACCACTGGTAGAACGCATCTCAATGTACAAACACATAGGAACCTCTGCACATCCTTTGCGCAGTCAAGTTGATGTTGAGCTATATGTATTTAACATAAATATATTAAATGAGTAAATAATTCGGCTACAATGCACTGTACAAATATGCATACAGTAAAGAAGCAATAGTTGTTGTTTTTTTTATTAATATGTGCATTGTGGATTATGGTCACTATATTATACTGTATAGCTTCAATCTACTTTTAATTTTAGTTTAATGCGTATCTGTAAACAGAATGAAAGTTACCTATTGTATAATATTCACAGATTCAAAATGGTTGCCTGAGAAATAATGGTCTACTTTTCTTTATATTGTATATCGTAACCCTATATGTGTGTTTTTGTTTGTAGAAAAATAACTTTTGATGCTAGTGGCACATGCAAATTAAATGTGCCTAGCTGTAACATGGAATTAAGGGCACTGTTTCTTTAAAATGGCTTTGTCCCAAGATTAGCCTAAAAGTATATTCCTGACTGTAGTAGAACTATATAAATTTAAATGGTGCTGTGTCAGCCTCAGGGGGGCAACCTAAGCCTAAAACAACTTTAAGGAGCTATTAGAACCAACTATTGCTGTGCCTCTAGCAACTCTAGTGACTTAGACAGCAATGTAATCACTGCGGTTTTCAATTCTCACCCTGCAGGAACCGGTTTAATGTCCCAGAAGCCCTTTAACTTAATGAAGCAGTTTTGGTGTATAGCTCATGCCTGTGAAGTCTCACTGCTCAATTCTTGGCAATTTAGGAGTTAAATCACTTCTGCTTATGAAGCCTTAGCCACACCTCCCCTGGTTGTGACTCGTGCAGCTTCCATTAAAAAATTGTTTCCTTTTTAAACAGATTTACAGCACGGTGTGTTTGCTTTAGAAGTTATTACATTATGCTTTGCTATTAACTTCTCAAAAATGTAGACTATTTTTCACAAAGTGTGTAGGAAGGCTGTGTGAGTCTTTGTCAGAAAGGGCCGGCTGTAGGTCTTTAGATGCCCTATGTGGAGAATCTTCACACCTGCTCATCCATGTATAGTGTTTGTATACAGGTGTAGTGTTTGATATTTGTTACACGTGTATTGACTGTGTGTGATGTATGTGTGTATTGACTGTGTGTGAGATTTGTTACACGTGTATTGACTGTGTGATATTTGTGATGGGTATTTAATTGAGATTTTAAAAAAAATGGATGTAGCCCAATGTGTAAATAAAAGTGTGTATTTTTACAGTGTCACATGCACACAGTCCTACAGTCAGACATACTGTTACAGTCAGAGAGTTACACACACAGTCACAGTTACAGGCAGTCACACACACACACATATACACTGTTACAGGCAGCCACACATATAGTCATAGTTACTGGCAGCCACACACAGTTACAAGCAGACCATCACACACAGTCGCAGGCAGCCACACATCGTTACAGGCAGATAGTCACAGACAGTTATACACACACACCAGGGGTCAAGTTCTGGGGAATAAAGTGTGGGAACTCACCCAAAATCACCCCCCCCCCCCATATTCCGGCTCCCCGCATCAGCAAACGGCGCACGAGGGAGCAGAGTAGGGAGAACACGTGCCCACTGGGGGGGGGGTCCATCAGGTGGTCATGAGGCCACCTCTTGGGCCCCTTGCATGACAGGGGGAACACGGGGGGAATTTGGGGGCGGAATTTTTAGCCGTCCCCTGAGTGCCTGCAGGAGCAATGGGAACGGCGTTGCTGCTGTGAAAAAAGTGCAGGAACGCCATTCCCACGCGTTCCGGCAGGACCCGAGCCCTGACACACACACACACATAGACAGTTACACAGTTACCTCCTTCCATTATAGGCACTGGAGATGGAGCAGTGGCACTTCAGTCCGTGGTGTATAGTTGTTTGGGAAGCAGGGATCATTCCTGTTTCCCCTCAGTGTGCAGCCATTTCAGACAGCATTTAGCTCTGCCCCCGCATTGTATTTAGCTCCACCCTGCTGAAATTTAGCCCCACCCCCTTACTTGCAGTAGCTTTTGAAATCTGCCCCTATATGTGTGAGCTGTGTCGTCCACTCGGCACCCCTGCGCCATGCCACCCTGTGCGGTGCTCAGCTCGCACACCCCTAAGGCCGGCCCTGCACCCAAGGTGTGTGTGGCTAGGGCTGCATAAACAGAGTGACTTGACTCCTTAATGGCAAAGAATTGAGCAGTGAGACTGCAGGGGCATGATTTATACACCAACAGCACTTCATTAAAATAAAGTAATTTTGGTGCTTAGAGTATCCATTTAGACAGGCACTATAGGCACCCGGACCACTTTATTTAATTGAAGAGGTCTGTATGCAGTACCCATGTCTGTTTAACCCCACAATGTAAAATATTGCAGCTTCTGAGAAAGACAGTCACTAGAGGCGTTTCCGAGTCCCTAACCTACTTTCACACTGTTAAACAACATTAGACGTCCACGTGCTATGCATGAGGATGTCTAACATCTTAAAATTCACTATAGAAAAGCACTGATTCATTGCTTTCCTACGGAGAAGCTTTAATGCATGTGCAGCCATCGCCACACATGCGCATTAGATCCTGCCATCGCCATTGTGGGAGGAGAAGATCAAGCCAGCGCCAAAGGAATCTCGACTGTGGAACAAAGGCAAGTCTAATAATTTTTAAAGACCTTTTTATGGTGGACTGAGGTGGGGGTGACATATCAAGTTAGGGACACTATAGAGAATATAGGTTGGTAACCCTAACGCTATAGTGTACCTTTAAGAATTTATTTATAAGGGTACACGCCAGTACTGACTTCTGGTAGTTATAAATAAAAAACTTTAACTCCAATAAGTGAATTTTAGAACCATACCCCTCTCATATACAAGGGACCTGGACGTTGATTCTATCAAATAAACAAGTAGATACAATTTTCAAATGAATTACCAGGTTTGTATTAATGCTATTTCTTATATGCAAGTAAGTGTTAATTGATAGGAAATGGCAACATTGAATCATATGGAAAAACGACTCTCTGCGATCCAATTTTAATATAATGGCAGTTTATATGTTAAGCATCTAGTAACATTCATAGGAAGGATAGACTTTAGAATCTTAAAACAATAAGGTTTGATATTGTGCCTAAAAGTCAATGTTGTAGGCTTGAGGTTAAGTTCCATTTTGTTGCCATTTCCTTTGCTCAGGTAAAGTCTGTTTTTCAGAATCTAACACCTAAATTTAACACATGTAACCTATACTTAAAGTCTTTCTATCCAAAATAAATCTTAATAAGAATTATTTTGCTCTGAGCAATGTTCTTGCAGAAGTAGAATTAAAATGTAGACTGATTGGAAAACTGTGTCTACATTCAAACAAATGAGAGCCTGTGATTAATATCTGTCTAATTAGACCACTGACATTTGCTGAAAACACCTGAAGTTATCATATCATTTACCAGATACCTATAACTTACAAATGTCCTCAGTCTGATTTTTGTTTTGCATTTACCTGAGGTGTCTATACATGTTTTTCTTCTTGGCTTGTACGTGTTTTGATTTGCCCAAATTAGCACACCAATGAACCTGCCAAAGGTATCCATAGCCATCTGAAGGAAGTGGTCTTTGGTGCAAACTATATCTTGGTGGTGAGAGGCCTATCATTTTGGGGGTCATTCTGTCCCTTTTAAACCAAGTTCACTCATGGTCGAGGCTGGAGAAGCAACACATAGAAAGAGGGCACAGGGCGGATTTAAATCTCTTTGACACCGTCACTTAAAGTAACACTCCAAGCACGATAATCACTACAGCGTATGGTAGTGGATATGGTACCAGGACTGACCTCCCCACACCCTCTCCCCAATATAAGTAGACAAACCATTTGCTATTGGTCTGATATTTTACCTGTGGTCCCTCGGGCTCTGCTCCTTTCCTCACTCCAGTCAAATGTGAGAGCCAGGAGTTCCTACTAGGAACTTCTAATTGGGCTCCTGAGTTTAGCCTTGCCTTGCAGGGCCAGCTTATCTGCTGACAGCATCAACTGATTGCTCTCAGCCAATAAGCTAAGGCCTGCACTGTCAGACTTGGCTCAGTAGATAGAGCTTCAGGCTGCATAAAGGCACACCCCAGGGAAGAAGTATGCTTGCTCTATAAATTAGCAAATTGTTTACTTAACCCCTTAAGGACACATGACATGTGTGACATGGCATGATTCCCTTTTATTCCAGAAGTTTGGTCCTTAAGGGGTTAAAGGACCACTCTAGGCACCCAGACCACTTCAGCTTAATGAAGTGGTCTGGGTGCCAGGTCCAGCTAGGGTTAACCCATTTTTTTTATAAACATAGCAGTTTCAGAGAAACTGCTATGTTTATAAATTGGTTAAGCCTTCCCCCTAATCCTCTAGTGGCTGTCTCATTGACAGCCGCTAGAGGCGCTTGCGTGATTCTCACTGTGAAAATCACAGTGAGAGCACGCAAGCGTCCATAGGAAAGCATTGTAAATGCTTTCCTATGTGACCGGCTGAATGCGCGCGCAGCTCTTGCCGCGCGTGCGCATTCAGCCGACGGGGCGGAGAGGAGGAGGAGAGCTCCCCGCCCAGTGCTGGAAAAAGGGAGGGGGTCCCTGAGGGTGGGGGCACCCTCAGGGCACTATAGTGCCAGGAAAACGAGTATGTTTTCCTGGCACTAGAGTGGTCCTTTAACATTTACTATAGTGCGCTGAAGTGATTATGGTGTTTGGAGTGTGCCTTTAATCTGACTGCCAAAGACAGATTCAAAGGGTTACATGTTTTCTGTATGTTCTAAAGAAGGTTTATGATATTTACATTTTCAAATATTTTCTGTGTTGTTCCTTTTTTACTATGTATGATGGATAAAACAACATTTGTTCTCTCAAGTTGTCTGTCAATTTATATAGTGGATACACACAGAGCAATCTTGGCTTCTATGCACAAAAAACTTTTTCTGAAATGTTTGATGTTTCTCCGTTGTCCTAATATCTAGAGGGAGGGCCTTATAGAGCTGTGCATCCCGTATTAATGAGGATCAATCTCCTCTTTTTTGCATTCGTCAATTAGATGACTCGAGCATGTGCACCTGTTATCTGCAGCAAGGAGGAAAATTTGCCATTTTGTTTTGATTTTAATTGGACATAAGAGTGACAGTGCCTAAACATTATCAGGTTTATCTAATAAAGTGGGACTTTTTTTGGAATTCAAATTTTAAAAGTTAAACCCCAAATATCCGTTCTATAAACGTAGTAAACGTAGTGAACTTTCAAATTCCTTTTGAATGCCTGAAAATTCTCAATTTAGTAAATAACCCTGCATGGCTTTGTAGAATTATTGATGCTTCCCCTTTACGTCTAATGCACTTGCTATTATCAATGGCGGTCCTTATTTATCTCTATGTAAAGGTGAGCAAACCCATTTAATAGTATATCCACATCCAAGTTCTCATTTATAGGACATTTCATTATTGAGTAATTAATCACAGAAGCATACAGGACATATATAAGAGAAATGTTGGGGTATTTTGTATGATAATTTAAGAAAAAAGTGTTTTTCTAAATCTGAAATCTATTCATAATGCATACTTTAAAATAAAGCAAACTGTCACTAGTCCAATCTAAGGATACATGCCTTAGGCCTTAGGGTAAAAGATAAATGCAACAGAGACAGGTGTGTCATATAACCTGTTGTAATGTGTTGAGTGACTGGTACAGCCACTATTTAGCCTGTTCTATATTCTATAGTGATTAGGCATGCATCAAGAAAGGTTGACCTATTAGACCCAAGCCTCGAAGTACTTTACACTTACCTGAGCAAATGGAATAACAGTGTTATGGAGTACAGAGCAGTATTCTATGACACCACCTGTGCAAGTGCAGACTCTTTTTTTAAAAAAAATGTATTTAACGCCTTAATGACGACGGGCATGCTATGCCCATCTTACAAAAGGTGGGCTTTAACCCCATAGGCTTTTACCAATACAGGACATACCCCATTTTGAATATCCTGGGTTGTCTACTTTTGCAAATGGTATGCCATAATGGGGGTAAGCCTTACTCCTGGGCTACCATATGGCTTCAAAGGCAACATGGGCCCAGCAAACCAATCTGGCAAATTTCAACGTGTAAAAAAACCTAAATGGGCAAGCCCTATATTTCACCCTGTAATTTTCCAAAACCCCCATAAAACCTGTACATGGGGGGTACTATTGTACTTGTGAGACATCGCTGAACACAAATATGAGTGTTTTAGAGAAGTAAAATGTAGAGTGACAATGATTTCATCAGTAAACCTGTAGTTTTGTGTGAAAAATGCATAAAACAAATATGAACACTAAATTTGGCCAGGGTTTGTGATTAAGTGGATACTAAAATAACTGGATATACTCCATTTTGAATACCCTGGATTGTCTACTTTTGCAGATGGTATGCGGGGAGAGGGATAATTATAAAGCCTGGGCTGCCATTCGATCTCAAAGGCAACATTTACAAGTCTCCACCTGGACAAATTGAACCGATGTAAAAACATATATAAAATAACAGACCGCAATTTAAATGGATTCCAGGTTTGTCTTCAGTTTTGTTTTCAGTTTTGTTTTGTTTTTGGCAGTTCTGACTTTAGAGAAACCAGAGACCTGTTCTCGTTTGTTCCCCCATCTGCACATCAACACCTCCTTCAATTTATTCTGACCAAATGCTTTAACAATCAGACACCCAGGATTGGGGTACAGGCAGGGCCAGCCTAAGGCATTGTGCTGCCTGGATCAAAGGATGAAATGCTGCCCCCCTCCCCCCCCCCCCCCCCCCCGCCCATCCCCAACAAAACCACACCAAGCAAAAAACGCCCACATCCATTATGTTATGCAGTGTTTGTAGTGAATGCAATGTCTGTGGATTGCATGCAGCATGTGTAGTGAATGCATTGTGTGTCTGTATAGTGGATGCAGTGTGTGTGTATTTTGTAATGGATGCAGTGTGTAGATAGCGGATGCAGAGTGTGTGTGTGTGTGTGTGTGTGTGTGTATAGTGGATGCAGGAGGGAGGGGGTGACAGGTGGCAGAGTGACTGAGGGAGGGAGGGGGTGACAGTGTGGGTGACAGGTGGCAGAGTGACTGAGGGAGGGATGTGGTTAAACAGGTGACAGAGTGGGTGACAGGTGGCAGAGTGACTGAGGGAGGGGTTGACACAGTGAGAGAGGGGGTGACAGGTGGCAGACTGAATGAGGGAGGGGGTGACACAGTGAGGGCGTGGGTGATAGTGACTGAGGGGGTGACAGAGTGGGTGGCAAAGTGACTGAGGGAGGTAGGGGGTGACACAGGTGACAGAGTGGGTGACAGGTGGCAGAGTGACTGAGGGAGGGAAGGGGTAGCAGAGTGATGGAGGGAGGGGGTGGCAGAGTGAGGGAGGGGTTGACAGATGGTAGAGTGACTGAGGGATGGAGGGGGTGACACAGTAAGGGAGGGGGTGGCAGAGTGACTGAGGGAGGGGGTGACATAGTAAGGGAGAGGGTGGCAGAGTGACTGAGGGAGGGAAGGGGTACCAGAGTGATGGAGGGAGGGGGTGGCAGAGTGAAGGAGGGGTTGACAGGTGGTAGAGTGACTGAGGGATGGAGGGGGTGACATAGTAAGGGAGGGGGTGGCAGAGTGACTGAGGGAGGGGGGGGGACATAGTAAGGGAGGGGGTGGCAGAGTGACTGAGGGAAGGAGAAGGTGGCAGGTCATAGAGTGACTGAGGGAGGGAGGGGGTGACACAGTAAGGGAGGGGGTGGTAGAGTGACTGAGGGAGGGAGGGGGTGACACAGTGGGGTGGGGTGACAGTGAGGGGATTGTAATTTTAAAAATACTTTACTTTTTTTCCTGGTGGTCCAGTGTATTTGATCCCTGGTGGTCCGGTGGGCTGTCTCTCCAATCTGCCCTGAGAGGCAGAGAGCCAGCACGGTCTGCAGCTCCGTCGGGTGTGAGCTGCAGACTGTGCAGTGTCTTGCGATATCCAGAAGTAAGAGCGTTGCCGTGGTAACCCGCGGCAACGGTCTGATTGGCCAGAGATCGCGAGACACTGCACATTCTGTAGCTCACACCCTGGCAAGCCGCGGGGGCCCCACCTGGTGTCGGGTCCTTGGTGAGGGACCGAGGACCTGACACAGTCTGCACTATGGTGAGTTAGGTGGCTGCGAGGCTTTAGGCGGCTGCCTAACTCACCTAATTAGAGAGCCACCAGCCCGCCAAATGCCACCCCTTTTAGAGTGCCGTCTGGAGCTGTGGCTCCACCACAAGCTATGGACGGGCTGGCCCTGGGTACAGACCATACATCTGTACCACATATTGCGAATGTGTGTGTACATTTATGTGTTTATACACATATACAGTCATGGGAAGATTGATCAAAGATTTCCCTAGCAGGCCATTGCACATTTGTATGGCAAGGGAACCAGATGCCTGGGCACCTGGCAGACTGAAAAAGGGGTCACAGAACCATCGCGGTATGTCTCTAGCCAGAGGTAAAAATAAGAAAAATAAAAATGCTTCTCTGACCCCCCACAGATCACAGTACCTATCCCACACAAAAACACACACTGTATGCACTATACACATATATTGATTGCTTACACACACTGCATCCACTCACTCTAAAAAACCAAAGACATTTGAGATGAAAATGATCACACATTTCAACACCATTAATGTTGAAACTCTGGCTTTCTCACACACTATCAAAACGTTATATAAACACACATCTTAATGTCTTATATAGTTCTTTTTCAATATTCTTGTTTCACCTTTATTGGATCAATTTATATAGATACATAAATGCAGCTATATACTTGCATGCCCTGCTCTCCTGCTTTCTTGTTGTTCATTTTTTAACTAAGTTATTGACTCTCCTTAATTTACTTTTTCTGGCTATTGTCAGCCAACCTGAACCTTTCACTTCCAGGCACATATTCTGCTATTTATGACACCCCACTTACCTCCTTCTCTCCTTCTCTAACATCAGTTGTTTTAAGTGTTAAACTCAGATTGATCAGTATTGCTTCAGACCTGAGGAAGAGAGGAAAACTCTCAAAAACTTGTTTTTGAAATATTATGTTAGTCCAATAAAAAAGGTATCATTGGGGGGCGGGGCTTGAACGCTGAGCTGAGAAGTCGCATGTAGACGCAGCTCCAGCTCTCTTCGACTAATACAGCGGGAAAAATCCCACAACACAGCCCAGGAACGCTACAAAAGGGCTACCAGTAGCCAGGCGAAGTGCTGCAGAACCTTTTGGTACCACACAAGCGACTATTATTGCTGACTACTGCGATATGCGCCTGAGGCCTAGCATGGATGGCGGCCTGGAGGCCGGGGGAGGCGGCCGATCTCCCGACACTGGGTCCGCACTGCATAGCTCACCCGTTCTCCCGCTACCCCCCCCTATGGACCGGCGGGGGATATCCCGGTCCCCGCTGGAGGGTTATCCTCACCTACAACAAGGGAATATATCGCAGAGCGGCGGGTCCCACAAAGCACCTAAGATGGCCACCAAGCCGCACCCCCAGCTACACGAGGAGAGCCCAGAGCTCCAACAATGGAGACTGCACTCCGAGATCCAGTTTGAGCAAATCTGGCAAGCGTTCTGCAGGCGCTTACAGCACAGACCCCCCTCTCAAGCCTCACCTTCGACACAGGAAAACGAAGCAGCAGCAGCTCCTCGTCCATCCTACCCTGGGCAGGAGGCCCACACAGAGGTGCGTCCGCCCGGCCACTCCAGTGGCCGGAAGGCTCCCCGTAAACCACAGAGCCCTGGGACCCAAGCACACGCCGAGCGGAGCAAGGCCAAGCCACAGCCTGCTAAACGGAACCCTGCCACACAAGTTAAGAAGCGGAGGAGGGCTGTCAAACGCTGTAATCTTGGTCCGGCTGTGAGCCCTCACCGCCGACACGAACCACGCCCTGGGAGGAATCCTGTCTACCGCATGGCAGAGCAGCATGGAGGGAGACCGCGACCTCAAATGATGAGGCAAGCTACAACACATCAGAGACAGATAAGGCACTGCTGCCTGGCAGGGCTGCCACAGCAGCTTACACTCCGTCCTTGTATCTCCAGCCTGACCATATCACCTGAATATGAAGAGACGTTGGACTGGGAGAAAAGCCTGAGCCTTTCGACTAATGACAGCGTCTCTCCCACTACAGGCATCGGATGAATGGGCTGCTGACCACCCTACAGCAAAGCTAATCTATATATATTTTTTGTCCTGTTCATGCAGTTACGGTGTATGCTAAGCTGTAGCTTAATTAAAACAATCCAGTGGTACTTCTATCTTGTTATTTTCATCTTGTTATTCTAGCCATGTACACAATCATTTAATTTACTTTATTATTATTTAAAATGTAAAGATTTGGTTTACCACTCCTCATGTTTATATGCCAGATAAGGAAACTTAAATTTGCTACTTTCTGCACATAACTGTCTAATGGCGAACCTCAAATATTACCTGTGTGAGACTGACATGTCAGTCATGACATGATATAATAGCCTAACAGTGCTTTTTGCACCAAAAATGTGCTCCATCGTTTAAATGTAATGCTCATTTCCAGTCACAGCACGACAAGAGCTTAATTTGTACAAATTGTAAGGTGATAACCAGACTGGCCCCTGCGAGATACCTCCCTTGGAGACTTGAACCCCAGAGTCCACCAGCCTAACTAACGGACTCCCCTCCCACAGGGAAGGATAAACCTAAGCTCAGGGTGGGCATGCTATCTCAACTAATACCCCTACGAATTGCATCTTGAACTTGCTCCACCCCTAGGAATAGTACCCAGCGGATACTAAGCTACAGAATACACTAAGGATTAACATGTTACCCTATCTTACCCCAGTTTACTCGACGATGTTAATGTCTGCCTACCCAGTAAGCCTTGATACCACTTGTTGCCTTCGCACTGTTGGACATAACTTATTTCAGCCTGTATTAATTCAAAACGTGCATTTCTAAACAATACGTTCGCTTTACCATGAAGATGGGTGCGGTTACCTCTTGTACTTTAACTTTACCATAAAAATGTGCAGATGCAGCGAAATGAAACAAAGTAATACCTTGCATATATCGAAACATTATGTACCAGTTTTCATTGTGAATTTTGCATGTTCCTGCATTCGTTGTTGTGACGATGCAGGATGTTTTGTACACCTATGCACAATAAAAATTAAGAATTAAAAAAAAAAAAAAAAAAAAAAGAATATATTTAAAGTTCCAATTATCAATTATAAAAAAAAAAAAAAAAAAAAAAAAAAGGTATCATTGCATACTGCAATACTCTGGTATTTTGGCATCTTGTCTACTGGACTAATACGGCTAATACACGCACGCACGCACGCACAAACACACACACACCATCCACTATACACACACTGAATTCCATATACATGTACACTACATTCTATAAACACACAAATTACATCCAATACAACAGTTTTAAGTGTCTAGTTTAATCTAGTTTATCCATCGCACCCTTACACATAATGCAGTACCTTTTCTTTCATTTAACCCAATATCCCACTCTGTCCTCGTAGCCCTGTGGTGGAATCTCGGTAAAAATAAATTTAGTAGGCCGAGATTACCACGTGGCATGTGTACGTGCATATGCTGACGTATCGATCAGTTGGTTGCACGAGGCAAGATACGATCAGTAGTGTACGAGCATGTGCAAGAATACAGGATGTAGTATTCCCCTCCTCCATTGTGCTGGACAGGCCATGCGGTCAAGCAGGAAGTTAATTCTTATTTGTATTGATTGGTCAACAGAATGTGCGGGTGGAGCTTAATATGGGAGGAGTTATGTGCCTATATAAGGAGCTTGCACTATTGTCCGGGGCTCAGAACTTGCTGTATTTTGGTGACATTAGTCCCTCTGAGTCCCGATCGGTGATCCAATAAAGAATCTCTTCCTTCCTGAAGAAACCTGTGTCCATCTCTCTGTGCTTGGCTTCCGTCAGTTTCTCCGGTATCATTTGGTGCATTGGCCGGGAAGCTCATCGTTCAACGGTAGCTGAGAGGCAGAGGCGTGAGACGGTCTATCTTTGCCCACGTTCTCTACGGCTGCACCCCTGAACTTCTGCGTGGACCTCCCTTCGTCTCGGCGCCACTGGTCTGTTGTCCAGGAGATCATCGGCCTCTACGTAAGAAGTGCTGGGGTGTCCCCGTCGATGAGTGTGAACTCAGGTTCAGGAACGAGGAGGTAAGACAACTGCTGTTTTAGACGGCAGACCCACTAGGGGTATACCGATTGTGCGGTAGGCCCAAAAGGGGTTTAAATCTGTGTATGGAATCTGCCCCCTCTGTCGGAGGGAAGGAGCGAAGGCGCACCGCTCAATCGAACGCTCTTTAGTAAGACCGTTTGATTTGGTTTGGAGTCAGGCGGGGTTCTGTGTAAATAGCCCTAGCCGGACACCGGTGTCTTGTCTAGACTAGCGTTCTAGGGTGTATATTTTGTTCGCTAGGTCGGAGGGACCGGGAGACTAAGCGGCGTCTGTGTAAATTCGGTTCGCTAGATCTCAACCTATCTTGGCTAAGTGGGAAGGCGTGTAAATTTGGAACCCACTAGATTTTTGATAGAGTAAATAGACTAAGAGGGTTCTGTGTAAATTCCGCCCTCTAGTTCGTTATATGTGGTGCTTGGGCAGTGTGGCTAACCAAAACGGGTGTACATAGTTTTAGGTAGTCCATTCAAGGTACTGGCCAATAGTTTAGTTGGGATTGTATATGTGTTAAAGATTGTTAGTAAAGTGTATATCTTGTTAGATAGCGCGAGCTCAGCCGTCTAGCGAGAGTGTTAATAGTGTGTTGCTGTATTATAGTGCACGGTACCATAACCCTGTATATTTACTGACACCGTATATAAGTACTAATCATTGTCGTCTATTGCATGTTTAACACCATAACCACTAATAATTGTATTGTGACCTTAAATTGTGCTTTGACCTATGCTAACCGTACTGTAACCGCTATTTGTAAAAGACGATGTTACTGGGGTGTGTTATAGACGGGTAATTCATATATAGAGAATTATAGCGTGGGTGACTGTATAGTTTCGCCAAAGGTCATAATATTGATTATTTAGTGACTGGTGTAACAGCTGTGTGTGTGTACGGGAATTCCCTGAGTGTTTATTGTGTTATTGTGTACGTTTCACTTGGTAACCGTACCACGTGGTGCTGTTGCCAGAGGAAACGGGTGTGACTGTTGAATAGAACGCGTGCATAGTATTCATGTCAACGACGTTCCATTGATAAGTATGGGCGCGTCGGAGTCAACGATTTTGGATCCCTTAGGTTGTATGGTAAAGCATTTTAAAAAGGGATTTAAAACATGTGATTTTGGGGTTAAAATGTCTCCTGTACGTTTGGTCACTTTGTGCACTAGGGAGTGGCCTATTTTGGTTGCGGCATGGCCGCCACGTGGTAGTTTGGATCCAACCCTGATACAGCGTGTACACGTGGCTGTGTCAGGTAGGCCTGAACTTTACGGACAGTTTCCATATATTGATTGTTGGATACAGGCCGTAAACGACTCGCCAAAATGGATTCAGATATGCCACGAGGAGCAATGTCGCCTCATGGTGGCCAGGACTTGTTTGTCCACTAGGACTGTGGTTAGGCCCATTTTGGACACGCCCCCTGAGTCTGAGATCCCTTTGCCGCCCCCTTACTTCCCTATAGGAAGAGGTGACGCGAGTGCAGGAAGTTCTATACCCCTCCCCTCATTGCCCTCATCCACTTCCGCTTCCTCCTCCAGTACAGAATCTACCCCCCCTCGTATTAAACCTCCCCTTCCGGAACCAGAACCAACCCCCGTTAGATCTGAATATCCTGATTTGGCGCCACTTCAAACTTCCGGTCAAGCTTCTTCTAGCTCGGCTGGGAGTATTCTATTTACCAGCTTTTCCCAAAATCAAGTTCCCACATCCTCATGCCCTATTACCCCCCGACTGGAACCCATAACTGACGCCCCTTCACGTAGCCCTATACTAACCAGACAACTGACCGGTACCCAACAACTTAAACATTATCAGATGCCTCTTCGTCTGAATCCTGGGTCAGCCTATCTCGATGCCGCAGGTCAAATGGCACATGCTGACCCAGTCTTCGTATATGTCCCGTTCACGACTACCGATCTCTTGAATTGGAAGACCCACAATTCCTCGTACACTGAGAAACCACAAGCTATGACCGATCTGTTCACCTCGATAGTTCAGACACATAATCCGACATGGGCTGATTGCCAGCAGTTATTAATGACATTGTTTAATAATGAGGAAAGGACAAGGATTAACCAAGCGGCCATTAAAGCGCTAGAGGATAGAGCCCGTGCTTTAAATCAAGCCAATCCGGCAGCATGGGCCGCAACACATTATCCTAACACCGATCCCGACTGGAATGTTAATGGCGCAGATATGGTTCAACTCAAAGCCTATAGAGACGCTATAATTGCTGGCATGAAAGCCGGAGGGAAGAAAGCTATTAATATGTCGAAGACAGTTGAGGTGATTCAGAAAAGTGATGAAGCGCCCAGTGTCTTTTATGACCGATTATTGGAGGCATACCGCTTGTATACCCCCTTTAATCCGGAAGACGCTGATAATTCCCGAATGGTAAACTCCGCCTTTGTCAGCCAAGCTTACGGAGATATTAAGCGCAAGCTACAAAAGTTAGAAGGGTTTGCAGGAATGTCTATCACCCAACTAATGGAGGTAGCGAATAAAGTATATATGAACAGGGAAACAGAGACAAAGATAGAGGAAGAGCGCAAGATGCGTAGAAAGGCAGATATGCTAGCGGTAGCGATCGCAGGCGTAGATAGACGGGGCCCAGATAGAGGCGATAGTAAGTGGAATGAGGAACCTCTGAGTAGAAATCAGTGCGCATACTGTAGGGAAGAAGGGCATTGGAGAAGTGAGTGTCCACGAAGGGAACAGTATGAGAGAGACAGACCTAGGACAGGTTATGGAAACTTTAGAGGCAGAGCGAGAAGTAGAGGAGGCCCCGGAGGGAGCAATGGTAATAGAGGGAGTAATGGGAACAGAGGAAGTGTAAGGGAAGATAGGTATTATCCAGCAGCGCAAAGGTCCCGCGATAGAGAAGGTAGGGACTTTGTAGGATTGGCTGACACGGTCATGGAGGACTATTGATACCGACCGGGCTCCATCCCCCTTGGTCGAGCGGAGCCTATGGTCGATGTATCAATAGGGGGAAAAAGGAGTGCGTTCATGATCGACACTGGTGCTGAACATTCGGTGGTGACTGACCTAGTTGCTCCTCCATCTGGAAGAACTATTACTGTAATAGGAGCAACTGGAAGAAGTGCTGCAAAACCGGTTCTTAAAAGTCGACTCTGTACATTGGGAGGCCACGTAGTAAAACATCAATTCCTTTATATGCCTGAATGTCCAGTCCAATTGCTGGGACGTGTTATGCTATCTAAGTTACAAGCGCAGATTACGTTCCTACCAAATGGAACAACATCCTTAAAGTTTAATGGACCTTCAGGTATTATGACATTATCCGTACCAAAGGAAGAAGAGTGGCGACTTTATACAGCGTTGACTAGCCAAAACCCTAGGAGTGATGAATCCTTATTCAACATACCAGGAGTTTGGGCAGAGAACAACCCACCAGGACTGGCCCGCAATATTCCACCTATTAAAATCGAACTAAAACTTGGGGTTTATCCAGTGAGCCTAAGACAATATCACATCCCGCAGAAGGCTAAGAAGAACATCCAATCTTATCTGGATAAGTTCATACGGTATGGTATCCTAAAATTCTGTACTAACCCCTGGAACACCCCATTGCTGCCTGTTCAAAAGTCCGGTACAGATGAGTATCGACCTGTGCAGGACTTGAGAGCAGTCAATGATGCGGTTGTTAGTATACATCCAGTTGTGCCCAATCCATATAGCCTGCTTGCTTTAATTCGGGGCGGGGCTACTTACTTTACAGTCCTAGACCTCAAAGATGCCTTCTTTTGCCTCCGAATTGCTGCAGAAAGCCAATGTATCTTTGCTTTCCAATGGGAAAACGCTGTGACGGGCTCAAAACGCCAAATGACCTGGACAAGACTGCCCCAAGGGTTTAAAAATTCACCTACCCTATTTGGTTCAGCTCTAAGTCAAGATTTATTGGATTTCGAGTCCATCCCAGGAGAGTGTGTATTGTTACAATATGTAGATGACTTGTTGATAGCAGCAGTTACAAAGGAAATATGTCAGCAAGCAACGCACAATCTACTACACATTCTCTGGAAGGCAGGATACAAGGTGTCTAGAAAGAAGGCTCAGTTGTGTTTGCCAACTGTCAAATATCTGGGATTCCATATCTCTGAAGGTCAAAGAATTATGGGGCCAGAGAGAAAAGAAGCTGTGTGTCAAATACCGATACCCAAGAATAGAAGACAAGTGCGAGAATTCTTGGGGGCAGCAGGCTTCTGTAGGATATGGATTCCCAGCTACGCGATACTGGCAAAACCTCTGTATGCAGCTATCAAGGGTACAGAGCACGACCCCTTCTTATGGACTCAAGAACAGCAAACGGCATTTGAAGATGTGAAGAAGGCTTTGATGAGTGCCCCAGCATTAGGTCTACCTGATCACACACGACCATTCTACCTGTATGTACATGAGCAAAGAAGAATGGCTGTGGGAGTATTGACACAGTACTTGGGATCATGGCAAAGACCTGTTGCCTACATGTCTAAGCAACTGGATGCAGTGGCCAGCGGACTTCCACCTTGTCTAAGAGCCGTAGCTGCAGCCGCCCTGCTAGTAGCTGAAGCCGATAAACTCACTCTGGGTCAAGAACTTTATGTACGAGTCCCACATGCAGTACAGACGTTGTTGGATTACAAAGGAAATCATTGGTTTAGTAACAGCCGTATGACCAAGTATCAAGCAATGTTGTGTGAAAACCCAAGAGTGCATTTAGAGACTGTAAACACTTTAAATCCAGCTACCCTTTTGCCACAACCTACTGAAAGTCAACATGATTGTTTGGAAGTAATGGATGAAGTATTTTCAAGTAGACCAGATCTTCGTGATTTTCCCATCCAGAACCCCGATGTTCAATATTACACCGACGGCAGTAGTTATGTGAAAGAAGGGATCCGCTATGCAGGATATGCAGTAACAACGATAGACAAGGTGATAGAAGCTCGGCCACTGGCAAAAGGAACATCAGCACAAAAGGCAGAATTGATAGCACTGACACGAGCGTTACAATTGGCTGAAGGTTTAACCCCTTAAGGACCAAACTTCTGGGATAAAAGGGAATCATGACGTGTCAGACACGTCATGTGTCCTTAAGGGGTTAAGAGTGAACATCTACATGGACTCCAAGTATGCGTTTTTAACCACTCATGCCCACGGAGCTTTGTATAAAGAAAGAGGACTATTGAATTCAGAAGGCAAAGAAATCAAGTACGCAGCTGAAATCCTACAACTATTGGAAGCAGTGTGGGAGCCGAAAGAAGTCGGTATTATACATTGTCGAGCGCATCTGAGAGGAGATGGTGATGTAACCAAAGGAAATCGGATGGCAGATAGTGCAGCTAAGCGTGCCGCTGAATCGGGAAGACAAGAGTATGTGGGGCATATAGCTGCTCTTATACCAACTCCACTGTCTCAATGGACTCCAGTTTATACAGCTCAAGAAGAGGAGTGGTTAAAGACTGAACCTGGAAAGTATTTGGAGAACAAATGGTATCAGTTAGAAGATGGAAGAATAGTCATTCCAGCATCACTAGCGGTAGAAATTGTCCAAAACTATCACAACGGGACACATTCTGGGAGAGATAGTACAGAAGAATCTCTCAGAAAACATTTCTACATACCAAGATTGTCCAACTTGACTCAGGCCATTGTACAAAGATGTGTAACGTGTGCTAAAAATAATGCAAGGCAAGGACCAGTAAAGCCACCAGGAGTCCAGTTTATGGGGGGACTCCCCATGTCCGATTTACAAATTGACTATACAGTGATGCCTAAATCTGGTGGACATCGCTACCTACTGGTAGTTGTGTGTACCTATTCAGGCTGGGTAGAAGCATGTCCTACTCGTACAGAGAAAGCAGGGGAAGTTGTGAGATTCCTGCTACGAGAAATAATACCCCGATATGGACTACCCTGCTCTATAGGATCGGACAATGGTCCAGCTTTTGTTCATCAGTGCCTACAACAACTGACTCATATGCTTGGTATAAAGTGGAAGCTTCATACGGCATATAGACCCCAGAGTTCTGGTAAGGTAGAGAGAATGAATAGAACTATTAAGAATCAGTTGGCTAAAATGTGTCAGGAAACCCAACTTAAGTGGAACGTTCTCTTGCCCATAGCTCTATTGCGAATCCGCAGTACACCTACCAGAAGGATGGGCCTCTCTCCTTTTGAAATCATGTATGGGCGACCACCTCCCGTACTTGGTAACTTAAGGGGGGATTTGAGTCAGTTGGGAGAAGGAATTACCCAGCAGCAGGTTGTAGAGTTGGGTAAGACTATGGAGGAGGTACAGAAATGGGTACAAGATAGATTACCTGTGAATATTTATCCCCCAGTTCATAGTTACCACCCAGGAGACCAAGTGTGGATTAAAGAGTGGAATAATGTACCGTTAGGGCCCAAGTGGAGAGGTTCTTATGTTGTTCTTTTGTCTACCCCTACAGCGATAAAAGTAGCTGAAGTGACTCCGTGGATACATCACTCCAGGGTTAAACCAGCAGCAGTCGATTCTTGGCAAGCTACAGCAGATCCAGAGAATCCCTGCAAGATCCGGTTAAAGCGCACGACTCAGTCGGAGTGACGAGGAACCTTGTGGATTACAAATTTTATTGTTTCAGAGATTTGGTAAGTGAGTGAGAAGGCCATAATAAAGCCTGTCCGCTCACCAACGAGTGTATAAGTCAGGAAAAGTCTCGAAGGGACCCCTGTGAAGACGAGCAGAACTCCATTCCCTGCAGCCCTTACATCCTGGAAGCTGAGGTGCCTTCGCACGGACGAAGACTGAGGATGACGACGAAAGATGTGTTTCTGATAATGTTTTTATATGTGTATTTTTATATTCAGGAAGGTAGAGGTACCGACACTCCTAGCTGTGAGGTATGCATTAAGACTACAAGAACAGGTAACCATATTTCCCAAACCCTAATTTGGCATTCGCAATACGAGTGTAAAGGAGATGTATCAAGATGTAGATACTTAAATATAGAATATAGTGTGTGCCATTTAGGAGTAGGAGAACCTAAGTGCTTCAGTCCAGAGTATCAACCTCGTACAATTTGGTTGACTCTCAGGAATGGAGATCCTCAGGGGACCCTAATTAATAAGACGGTATTAGAATCCGTACATTCTTCGGGTGTTCTGCTATTTGATGCGTGTAAGGCGATATCAAGTGGTAGAAAGCCGTGGAATGTATGTGGGGATCTTAGATGGGAGAGGACGTATGGGTCTAACGATAAATATATTTGTCCCAGTAGTAAAAATAAGTATGTGAGCCCTAGATGCCCAAATAGAGATTATAACTTTTGCCCATATTGGTCTTGTGTGGGGTGGGCAACTTGGGGACAGACAGTAGGACATGATTGTGACTAAGTTGCCTACCAGCCCATATTGTAAGTCTATGGAATGCAATCCAGTCCATATACTTATAAATAACCCCGACAAGTTCTTAGATAAATATGGTAATTTATTTGGGTTTCAAATATATGGGACGGGTTTAGATCCTGGGACAGTATTGTTTATAGGGATAGAGACTGATACGGTATCCTCCCAAACTCATCAAGTATACCATTCCTTTTATGAAGAGATGAGCATAGATAATAAGATCCCCCATAATGCTAAAAACCTGTTCATTGATTTAGCCGAAAGTATTGCCAGTAGTCTTAATGTTACCAACTGCTATGTGTGTGGAGGTACTAACTTGGGAGACCAATGGCCTTGGGAAGCAAAGGAGGTAATGTCCGGTTCTGAGGCAGTTGACCAATTAATATCTACACAAGCCGATTATCATATGAGTGTTAGAGGTAAATCTGAGTGGAGATTAAAGACCTCCATCATAGGTTATGTTTGCATAGCAAGGAAAGGAATGATGTATAATACTTCTGTAGGAGAATTAACTTGTCTAGGGCAAAAAGCTTATGATGATGATACAAAGAATACAACTTGGTGGTCGGCTTCAAATGTCTCAGAACCATCTAACCCGCTTGCAAGATACGCCAATTTAAAGGATGTGTGGTTTGATTTATCCATCACATCTAACTGGAGAGCCCCAGCAAATTTGTACTGGATCTGTGGTAAGAAAGCCTATTCGGAGTTGCCACAGGACTGGGAAGGGGCATGTGTGTTGGGTATGCTCAAACCATCCTTCTTCTTGTTACCTATTGAAACAGGTGAGACTTTAGGTGTTAAAGTGTATGATGTGAATCATAGGAAGAAAAGAGGACCCATAGAGATAGGCGCCTGGGAAGATAATGAATGGCCTCCCCAGCGTATTATAGATTACTATGGGCCAGCCACGTGGGCAGAGGATGGTACCTTCGGTTATAGAACCCCAATTTATATGCTCAACCGTATTATAAGATTACAGGCAGTGGTTGAGATCATTACTAACGAGACATCACAAGCGCTCAATCTTCTAGCGAAGCACAATACTAGGATGAGGACAGCAGTATACCAAAATAGATTAGCCTTGGATTACCTTTTGGCAGTAGAGGGAGGTGTATGTGGGAAGTTTAACCTGAGCAATTGCTGTCTTCAAATAGATGACGAAGGGCAAGCAATAGCTGAGCTTACTAGCCATATGGTTAAACTAGCGCATGTGCCTACTCAGGTATGGAAAGGGTACAATCCAAGTAGTTGGTTTGGTAGCTGGTATGAGTGGTTTGGAGGGCTTAAGGCAGTGGTAGGTGGAGTCCTACTGATTTTAATGTTGTGTCTACTCCTGCCGTGTCTTATACCCTTAGTAGTTAGGTCTGTGCAAAGCCTGATAGAAAATATAGCAGAGAGGAAGGCTGCTGCACAGATAATGGCAATTTATAAATATAAGGCTCTAGATCAGGGAGAACCAATGCAGGAAGATGAGTGTTGAAGATTCACATCATAAGATAAGTCTGGTCTGGTTCAAGGTAACTTGCGGTGTATGCAAACCAAGGTTAAGTGATGCCTCAAGTAATTGTGAAATATCAAGAGGCATCAAAGGGGGGAATGTGGTGGAATCTCGGTAAAAATAAATTTAGTAGGCCGAGATTACCACATGGCATGTGTACGTGCATATGCTGACGTATCGATCAGTTGGTTGCACGAGGCAAGATACGATCAGTAGTGTACGGAGCATGTGCAAGAATACAGGATGTAGTATTCCCCTCCTCCATTGTGCTGGACAGGCCATGCGGTCAAGCAGGAAGTTAATTCTTATTTGTATTGATTGGTCAAGAGAATGTGCGGGTGGAGCTTAATATGGGAGGAGTTATGTGCCTATATAAGGAGCCTGCACTATTGTCCGGGGCTCAGAACTTGCTGTATTTTGGTGACATTAGTCCCTCTGAGTCCCGATCGGTGATCCAATAAAGAATCTCTTCCTTCCTGAAGAAACCTGTGTCCATCTCTCTGTGCTTGGCTTCCGTCAGTTTCTCCGGTATCAGCCCCAAATAGCAACGCAACAACCGTTCCCCTATTCTGAAGGGTGAATTAAAATTCTATCAATGTGCCATGGGCACTTCATTCTTCTGTGTCTAAAAAAGAAAATTACAAAAATTTCAAAAACTGCTTCTCTAAAGGTTAGAAAACACGTAAGCTTTAAAATCGTGCTTCTGTCTTATACACAGTAGTAGGGCACAAAGATTTACGACATGTTTGTGTGATATGCTTGTGTCAGACAGATACTGTAGAATGGCTTCAACCTGTGTAGCTGTCAACAACTCTCGACAAATAATGTCAGGCTTGTCAAGGCAACGCAAGGTGGGAACAATAATCTTCAGTTCAGGAGGGATAGTAATTATCAAAAGAAAATTCCTTTCTCTGAAGTCCTGAGGGGAGTAAAAATCCAGTCCAAATACAGCAGCAAGCGCACGATTTTCTCATCCAACGTATGGTTATGTATCTATTTTTTAAGAACATCAGAAACATGTCACGAAACACAAGGCCACATATGACTGACTGTCTATTCTCTCAGTTACCGATTTTACAATACTTGTAGAACACACATTTAAGCAAGACTTGAGCCCACTTCACAAGACGAGAGTTAAATATAATATAATATACATACTTGAATATACATAGATTAAAATCTTTTTTTTTCTTTAATTATATTTTTATTTGGTAACTCAGCAAAGAAATAAATGACCTTAAAATCAAACAAGTAGTTTAACTACAGAATAAAATGGACTGGGTCTTTGAACCAAAACCACTTCATGACAAAGAAATGTTTTTTGTTTTAGAGTGTCCACGTCAATTTTCGGTGTGGAATCCGTGGACACATAATATTTAATACTTCAAAACAGCACGTGAATTAATACAGACCTTTTTATTTTATGAATCCAATCTCAATAAAATCACCGATCTCTGCTTTGGATTGAAGATTTGTCCTCATTTCCTCTCTAAGGGAGCATTTGATTGGACAATATTCAACACTAACAAAGAAACAAAGAAGTAAGTGATGGTCAAAATGGGGGTGAATCTTCGTTAGCTACAGAGGACAATGCCGCAACTGATGAAAGGTAAATTAGTGGAAGGGATTTAGGGGTTAACAGAAGACCCCCATTATACCAATTTTATAACATGACAGGAGGCTTCATATTTGCTTAAGTCTCTCTTTACTAGAACTCCACAGCAGCACATTAACACAGAGAAAATCAACCAATCAGAAAAAAGTTAGATACAATAAAACTCGTCTCCTCACACATAACTTCCTCTTTCTTTGCTGCTTCACATCAGTACAGGTCAGAGTACCATTGCTACTGCTCAGATTCTCCTTGCTGCCCCTCCATGCCGCGGGGTTTATTTATTTATTTTGCCACATGAGCGCTTCCTTTGTGCATTTACTCGGGGGTCGCAGGTGGCGTCTGCTAAATATCTGCCTCTCCGATCTCCCCAAGAGCCGGAGGTGGTCCCGCGAACTTGCCCACGGCTATTGCACATGATTCCGGCAGCCAGTGTCTCTCCCCCCATCCGCGCTTTGATTCCCGCGACACTGCCGGCCTGCGGCCTGCGCTTTGCCGCGACCATCGTGCATAGGGGCGGCGGGGGAGAGTGTGTGTAGTCAGCTGCCCTCTCCCAGCTATGATGCCTCGTTTGAGAGGGGCGGCCCCTGACAGGTCAGGGCATTTTTCGGCTCACTTTGCGGCCGGGCTTGCTTGGGGCCTGCTGGGGTACGTGTTTTTCTGTCTGCCTGATTCCTTACATTCATTGTTAAATGGTACTGACACACTGTGTACCGTTTTAAAGCTGAGCCTTTCCACAACCTTCCATCCCTGGGTCAGGGGTCACAGTGACTTTTTACTCCTGTCATTTATTTGCACATTCTAATTCTTTTTGTTTTACTTAATCTATATGTATGTATATTTACTTATCATTTTCTGTCTGCCCTAACTTGTTATTTACTTATTTCTTTCCTGTCATTTTACGTTTCCTCTTATGTCTATATATTATCCTTTATTTCAGCCGTATTTAACTTTTCTGTATTATTTTGTTTCTTTTGTGCATTCTCTTGGAGTCTTGTTTCCCCCTGCTTGGGACTTTGAGAGGCCTCTCCTCTGTCCTCCTCCGATTTCCTGGGCTCTCGCGGACCGCGGAGAACATCTCCAGCGTTTCCTCAGGTAGCCGGCTGCCATCTTGGATCACGCGCACTGGCGCGAGACCACGGCAGCCATTGTTTTTCTGTTTCTTAGGTTACGGGTTAATTTGACTCATAATACTGCTTCTTTATTAATGCTTTCCTATGCGACCGGCTGAATGCGCGCGCAGCTCTTGCCGCGCGTGCGCATTCAGCCGACGTGGCGGAGAGGAGGCGGAGAGGAGGAGGAGAGCTCCCCGCACAGCGCTGGTAAGTTTTACCCCTTTTCCCCTTTCCAGAGCCGGGCGGGAGGGGGACCCTGAGGGTAACTAGTATGTTTTCCTGGCACTAGAGTGGTCCTTTAAGGATAAATAAAACCAAGACATTTGATGTGCCTATATACGTTATAAGGTGACAACTAAACAGTGATGTCATCATGCATCATAATAAGATCAGAGTTTGTAACAAGAGCTTGAACAATCTGAAGCCAGTCAGTGTGGAGCTGGGAGTACAGCGTAAACAGGAACTCATCAGAATAAACCAAAACCTTCTGGATAATCTGCTGCATGGACCTAAACAGGATCTGAAGAGGCTGGATTAACCCATAGGTAAACATAGCAGTTTCTCTGAAACTGCTATGTTTACAGCAGAAAGGGTTAATCCTAGATGGACCTGGCACCCAGACCACTTCATTAAGCTGGGTGCCTATAGTGGTCCTTTAATATGAGGTCAGGAAGGAATTTTTTACTTGGACATATTATCCATGGTATGTCCGGGTTTTTAGCCTTCCTCTGGATCACTCATTCATTAAATATTGAATTGTAGCAAATTACAGTCTGACCGAGTTATTCACAAAAAAACACATTTTGGTATTTTTGTAACTCTCAAAACATTTTTGTATAAATAGTTAAAAAAAAAAAAAAGCTTGGTACAAATTTATAACAGATAAATACTCTAAGAAAATTATGCAGGTTACAAAACTACAAAGATAAATAACATCTTACAGATATTGTTCCTTAAAAATTTATTTGAAAAACCTAAAAAAGGGAAAATAAAATGTATTGATGAATTGCCATATATAACTGACACTAAATATATATTCTCCTCATTCTTCTATAAGTATGTAGTCATAAATGTAGTACCAATTGTAGGGGAAAAGCATATTATAATTTATAATAGAGAAAACAACTAATATTGAGTCCATTCTGACTACATCTCGTCACATGTTAAACCACAGTTTTGCACTATGTATTTTTCCCGATCAAACATGGCAGCATTTAATGATGGCTTAGCTCCTCCCCTCACAGCAGGAAGGACGGGAAATAGAATTCTGAATTAGATCCACACTCTTCCCATCATGCAGTCTTTTTTCCCCTGTCCTTCAGAGCAGTTTGGAAGGAGTCTGCTTAAGCAGCCCTATATTTTTTTTGTTTTTATGCTCACCAGGCCAATATTTTTGTGTCCCTGCCAGGGTTCAGCCTCTTATCCCTGAAGACACAGCAACACCGTATATCTATGAGTCTGGGTACCTTCTTTAGTGAATGGGCGGTCTGACCTAACTCTCTCCCTCAGGGGATGACAGTGGTCCACTGCATACATGAGGCCAAACCAGGGTTCAGCCTCTTATCCCTGAAGACACAGCAACACCGTATATCTATGAGTCGCCAGCCTGGGTACCTTCTTTAGTGAATGGGCGGTCTGACCTAACTCTCTCCCTCAGGGGATGACAGTGGTCCACTGCATACATGAGGCCAAACCAGGGTTCAGCGTCTTATCACTGACGACGCATGAAACATAATGACCACCTGGTTATGCCTCTTTTATGTATTCCACCATGTCCGGGGTTTGTTTAAAACCATCCCCCACTGGTGATGACAAATGACATATGGGGTACAGATGGAAGCCTATATATTAAACTCTTTATGCTGTTAGTTGGATACATCCCCATTTGCTGCTGAAATTCAGGTCTGCAGCTGTTCCTCTGTCTCCATGGCTGGTTAGTATGTTTTACCACCTCAGGTAAGTACATTAGTAATTTAGGTTAAAGACTAAATGACATTAGGCTTCCTTATAACAGATAGGTCACAAGGAGGAGAAATTATGCAATTTACAAAAAGAGTGCTGATAATGCAATGATGCATTTTACAAAAAGAGTGCTGATCATGCAATGATGCATTTTACAAAAAGAGTGCTGATGATGCAATGATGCATTTTACAACAAGAGTGCTGATCATGCAATGATGCATTTTACAAAAAGAGTGCTGATGATGCAATGATGCATTTTACAAAAAGAGTGCTGATCATGCAATGATGCATTTTACAAAAAGAGTGCTGATGATGCAATGATGCATTTTACAAAAAGAGTGCTGGCAATGCAGTGATGCATTTTACAAAACGAGTGCCGATAATGCAGTGATGCATTTTACAAAAAGAGTGCTGATAATGCAATGGTGCATTTTACAAAAAGAGTTCTGATAATGCAATCGTGCATTTTACAAATCGGGTGCTGATAATGCAGTGACGCAACTTACAACTTACAGCTCCATCACCCCCTATGTTAATCCGGCTCTGGTGAGCAGGCAAAACGCATTTCTTTTATTTCTTATGAGATTCATATTCAGCTATAGGTTATAACAGAATGGCCCAGTCATAAAACAAAACAGAGAAAAAAATGAAATGACCCCTGTTTGGAAGTCGGAATAACCTTAGTTCTTAATACTGTGTATGCCCCCTTTAGCATCAATAGTTGTCTATGAGGACCGTAATTCTTGCAGGTGGTATAGCTGCCCATTTGTCTTGGCAAAATACCTCCAGGTCATGCAAAGTCTTTGGTCATCTGGCATTAATCGCATGTTTGAGATCTCCCCAGAGTGGCTCAATGATATTGAGGTCAGGAGACTGCGATGGCCACTCTAGAACCTTCACCTTCATACAGAAGAATGCAAATTGTCTGCCAGTATTTTCTGATAATATGCTGCATTCATCTTGCCATCATTGTTTACAAGATTCCCCATACCTTTAGAGCTCACAAAACCCTAAAACATCAGTGAGCCACCACCATGTTTCACAGTGGGGATGGTATTCTTTTCACTATAGCCCTTGTTGACCCCTCTTCCAAACATAGCGCTTATGGTTGTGACCATAAAGCTCTATTTTGGTCTCGTAACTCTGAATTACAGCATGCTATAACTGGGCTTTTTTGTGGCATTGGCGCAGTAAAGACTTCTTTCTGGCAACTCGACCATGCAGCTAATTTCTGTTTAAGTATCGTTGTATTGTGCTCCTTGAAACAACCACTTTGTATCCTCAACAATTCTTCTGGCAGTTGTGGCTAAAATCTTTCTTGGTCTACCTGACCTTGGCTTGGTATCAAGAGATCCATTAATTTTCCACTTCTTAATAAGTGATTGAATAGCACTGATTGGCATTGTCAATGCTTTGGATCCTTTTCCATCTTTACAAAGTTCCATTACCTTGTTACACAGGTCTTTTGATATTTATTTTCTGTTGGCTCAGTATCTAACCTGCTCAGTGCATCCACGTGAGAGCTAACAAACACATTGACTATTTATACACAGACACAAATTGCAATTTAAAAAGCCACAAGTGTGGAAAAGTAACCATTAATTGCCATTTTAACCTGTGTGTGTCACCTTGTGTGTCTGTAACAAGGCCAAACATTCAAGGGTATGTACATTTATGATCAGGACCATTTGGGTGATTTCTGTTATCATTATGATTTAAAAAGGAGCCAAATAACTATGTGATAATAAATAGCATCATATGATCACTATCCTTCAAAAAAAGACATTTATTTGCATGATCAGTCATATTTTCAAAATCAATGCCAAAATGTCACAATTTCTGCCAGAGTATACAAACTTTTGAGCACAACTGTATCTTCATGCAACCAGAATATTTTTGTTCACTGATGATTGTAGCATGATTATTATTTGTGTCACCCAGAAATGAAGAGGGATCCTAAGTTTTTTTTTTTTTTAGCAAGATAAAATATGCTGTGTTTTATACTTCTATTAAACATTTGAAATTAAATATCACATTTTTTTTCACTTACTAAAGGAATGGGTGATTGAAGAAAACTAAACGCAATATACTCAGAGATAAAAGAGAGACACTCTCTTACTAAAACAATCAAACTTAGAATTCTCTGACTGTAGGATATCAATGTCTAAATATTAATACTAGTGTCTAACATACAGACACTTACCGTCTGGATTCCGTTCCTACGACCCGGGCGGAGAGCGAATTGGTCGGTAAGTGAGGAGTTAAGGGATCCCCTGCTCTGGTGCGCATGTCTATGTTTGGGTAAAAGTCCCTGAACATAGACGAACGCAACAGAGCAAGGAATCCCTCTAATCTATGTTTGGGGAAATTTCCCCGAACATACTTTAAGGGATTCCCCGCTCTGGTGCGCATGTCTGTGTTCAGGGACATTTCCCTGAACATAGATGAACGCACAAGAGCAGGGAATCCCTCTAATCTATGCTCTGTGAAAATTCTCTGAACATGGCTTAGAGGGATTCTCTGCTCTGTTGCGTTCATCTACTTTCGGGGAAATATCCCCGAACATAGAAGAACACAGCAGAGCAGGGAATCCCTTTAATTCCCACTACAGCTCACACTTTCCACCCCGCAAGGGACCTGGTGGTAAGTGCGAGCAGTCGTAAAACAGGTAGGTCGCAAAACGAGGGCCACCTGTTTTATTATCTGGCTGTCTGCATGTCATGAGAATTTCATTCAACTGCACTCAGTTTGTTTCCAAATTGACTAGGGTTTCATAATGTAACAGACTATTCCAGATATGGACTTGTTGCTCACAGTAACTGGAGTCACATCTCACTGACAAAGCTTACCAAGACCAAAACGATCATTTGGGGTGCAAATGATACATTATAGATCTGCTTTTAAAGGTGAGATCAGTTGAATATGAAAATTGATCAGGTTTGCTCTGTAATGGCACAAGTGAGCTAAAACTAGCTGGAGAACTGAGCAGGGAACAACCAAAATACAAGCTAATTGAGTTGTAAATTGTTTTCAATATTCACTCAAGCACTTGTTTGGTTTGTGTGCAAATGTAGCCTAAGGTCTCCCTAAGGTAAAAGGGTAGTCCATATGTCAACCTATTGCTTAGTGTGCTTAGAGAGGTATCAGCAAAACCTTACTGACGAGTCCCACCATGGGCAAAACGATCATCTGGAGAAATTGTATCCGAGTTGCTTGTTCTCAGTACTCTCATGAATCCTGTCTTGGTTTGTCTTCTCTAAAGAACATTTGCTATGCATTGTATTTATCTCCTTACTAGACAGATAAATATCAATTAAAAAATTAATTCTGAAAGATTTTGTAGATTTTCTTGCCTAAGCCAAGCCAAGACACCTGGAAAATATTACAACTCTATAGTATTGAAATCTTTGCAGACAGAAGAGTCTCTCTCTGACAGAGGTAGTTTATCTTTTTCTGCCATCGAAGGTGTGGAGAGATAGGTTGAAATGTAATGGCCCTTAATTGCTTGCAAGGGTATTTGAACAAGTTTTCACTCTGTCAAAGCAATATGAAGGACAGATTGCGTAAAAATCTATATTTAATATGAGCTAATTATATCCATAACAAGGACAAGACAAAAAGACAAATGAAGTAAAGGATTACAAAGGGAAAAGGTAACTAACATAAAGCAGTCTGGTAATGAAAATATGCAGCTTTCAGACTTGTTTAAACATGATAAATAACGTCCAATATATTATTTATAAAGTAGTAAAATGGCCGCATTATTTATATAAGTGATGGCGTCCTCTTGAAATACCCTTTTTCTAAATTTGTGACAAATAGGGTTATTCTTCTTTAAAACTAACCTGGGAACTGATGGGACCAGTTAATGGCCAAAATAGCACAATTATATAATGATGAAAAATACATATTCCTATTTTTTTTCAGATTGTCTATATTTGATCTTTGCCAATTGTTCACAATTCCTGTTTTATGGAATTGCTCTTTGGGGTTTAATCATCGAAACATCAAATTGTGGGTGAATTGAAAACCAAACTGCAAAATAAACAAGTTGGTCTGTGTGAATATAGAAATGTCTTCTTTTTTTTTTTTTTTAAAGTGTTCGATGTTTGCTTATATCTTTATTTAAACACTGAATATACATCTCAAGTTTAAGTTATGTAACCCAAAACTCCTGAATAGTATATGTGACTTTTTAAGGCACTTACACTGAGATGGTGAACGCAAAGAATAGAAAAAACAGATCAATGCTGTTAAAGATGAGCAAGAATAGAAGAAATACAAAAAGTAAATGTAAAAACCTCCATAAATTTCATGTTTTATAATGTGTTCTGGATCTGAACCACAGGTGTATTATATATGTCTATAAGAGTATTTCTTATGGTAATCCATCAAACACGGGATTTCTATCATCTTCCCCCAGAAAAGATACAGGGAATGCAAAGAATCCACATGTGTCATTGCACATCCGAGCATTACCCCCTCCCAATTTCAATCATATGGCAGCCAAATGACTGTAGAATGTGCAATTATATCCAAAGAGATTAAGGATGAACTACATCTGATGAATCACATCATATACAGATGACCAGAAACTCTCAGTGATAAATATGACTAAGTGTGTTAAAATCAAGTATTTTGGGGGGCGTGGCCTGACCAGGGATCGAGCTGGACGTGGCTGTGTAGAGCTCCTGCCCCAACGCACAATTTACAGCTTACTTTAGCACTAATCTAGACCCAAATCGACACCTTTTGCCAAGCATGGACAAGGAGAACTCTAAAAAACAACCCAGGAGGGGGACCAAGGGAGGAACGACAGTTCTGGACCTGATGACGGCTCATAAGACCGGGCCTCAGGATCCCCAAGATGGCGCCGGACGGAGCCCTTCGCCCCGACCATCCTCACCACACGAGGCGCTGGGAGATAGCAGGAAAAGGAGCGAAACATCACAAATCCTGGAGCGCCTCGATGGAGTCCAGTCTTACCTGGCTGGCGAAATTGTGAACGCCACAGAGGTGCTCCGTGGCGAGATCGCGGCCCTGGGCACACGCACCGCCCGACTCGAGGAACGGATGGAGGCCACAACCAAGGCCCATAATGCGGCGGTAGCCCATCTTAATGGCCTGGCGGCCCGAGTGACTGAAACGGAGCTGGCTATCGAAGATATGTCCAACAGGTCTAGGAGAAATAATCTCCGTATACGTGGCCTGCCGGAGGGCGAAAAGGAGGGCATGCTACCAGTGATTCTCATGGCGCTATTCAGACCTCTCTTGCCAGATCTCCCTGAAGACAGGTGGCACATGGAGAGGGCCCATCGAGCCCTCCGAACGAGAAGGGTTGACGCCAACTCCCCTCGGGATGTCATCGTCCGGTTCCTCTTCTTCCAGACGAAGGAAGCACTACTGCGTAAAAGCAGAGAGGCCAAGATTATGCACGACGGAAAAGAAATCCAGGTGTACCAAGACTTAGCCCCCAGTACGCTGCAGAGGAGACGGGAGTGGAGGCCCGTTACGGAAACCCTGCGGGGAGCAAACATACAGTATGCATGGGGGTTCCCATTTCGTCTTATGGCCTTTAGAGGGGGGAAGACCCTTACTCTGACCCCTACCGGGGACCCGGGAGCTTTCCTGAAGGCCCTGGGAGTAGCTGCTCGAGGAGACCTACCTGACATGAGGCCTGCGCACCGGGATCTGGACTTTCTTCCGATCGAATGGCAGGAGGTGGGAGCAGGTCGGCGCTGACTTCGGAGGCCGGTATAGTATGTTGGCCCAGAGTTGTTTCTCTTTCTGCTCAGCGGGGGGGGACCGGGACTGTGTTTGGGAGGGGGGTTTTTTAGGGCCTGTAGGGCCCGAACTTCCCTGACCCCTGGTCTCTGGGGCCTAGAGTGGGGAGAGGGGGGGCTCCTGGTGATTTTGGGGAGGGGGCTATGGGAGAGATGCCACAACCTTCCAGGCAAAGGGTGCTGGGACGGGGGTCTGTTTTTCCCATACTCGTCCGGCTGCCCTGCTAAGATGTGTGAGAGGAGGCTTGGGACACCGCAGCAAGGAGCCACGGCCCATTACTTACAGGCCGAGGGGGGGCTTGAAAGTTGCTGGACTGCTACGAACACTAGGGGCGGGTGGAGGCTATGACCACCCATGCGGCCCTCGGGCCTGACTCACCTTGTTTAGCATTTTATGGTTTTCTATTCCTCTGGTTTGTTTTATGCACGGGGATCTCCTACTGCCTTAGGGGGACTGACACACTTCTGCTCAACCCTGTGCAGGTTATTCTTTCCCCGACCTCAGATTACAATCCGGGGAGCATGCTGTTTTGCGATAGGGGAGCATGTGGAGCAAACATACTGCCGGTAGAAATGAGATAAAGGGACGGGCAATGGAATGCAACCATAGTCACCTCCTGATGACACCCATAAGCACATGCAGGAGTCTTTTCACAATACTACAAACACATATTTTACAAAGCGCACATCACAACATAGGGAACTCAGGTACAACCACCTGTAAAGGGGGGAACAAAAACAGATAAACATTTTTCTATTGTTCTTTGAATTAATTACACATAAAGTTTTGCATCACGCAACGTAAAATAAGAGACGGGGCACAGCAAAATGTAAACCCTCTTCCTTTGCGTGTTTAGCCCTAGCAACAAATAAAGTTTTGTCTCACGTCAAAAAAAAAAAAAAAAAAAAAAAATTAATGAACAAAAAACAAAAAAGAAAAAAAGAAAAAACAAGGGAAAAACTATATAAAATAAACAATAAATTCAATCTATAAACAAAAGAGTAAACAAGCAAACACCAGAAAGATGTGCACATAAGAGATAACGTGTTAAATCTAAAACTGCCATAACTGAGGGGGCACATGTAAACTAAGTAAACTAAATAGACGCCAACACAAGAGGGAGGAGGACTGCATACTAACATTATTGCATACCACGATCACAAAGCAAGGAATAGCTTGGGGGCGGCTTGGAAATACAGGGGGTCATGGGTCGGAGGAGGCGGGAGGATGGTCCTGTTTGGGGATAGGAAATCCCAGGTCTTACAGTCATACTACTGTTTAAGGTTACTTTTTTGAAATGTTATGTTGTATAGTTACTAAATGCTTACACACTATGTTTTTCGATGTGGCGAGGCCTTAGGGCGTGCGGATACTCTATACGGTGCCCTGGCAGCGCGTACCAAAGGGTAATTCTCATGCCATGCTGTATTTTACGATGTCTAGATACAATTTATGTAAACACCATTGTGCTGAAGGGGATGGGCTCGTGAACCCGCATTTCTCTCCAGCGCTGGACGCGGTTGGGATGCGGGGTCTTGACCCCACAGACGCCTGGCGGAGAGTAAGACCAGGCAACTTTGGTGGAGCGCGAGATGTGCACCACCTTTTCTTAGGTGACTTTATTTTCTTCTTTTTATCTCTCTCTTATTCTTTCTTTCTCTCCCCCCCCTTCCTACATCTCATTTTCTTGCTTTTTCCCTGTTCTATCCTGGGGGCGTGGCGGCGGAGTCAGATGGTGGGAACGCGGAGGAGACAGAGGTGGGCGTGCACTGCAGCAGACCGAGTGGTTTGGACTCATGGCAGTTAAAATTTCTTCCCTGAACGCTAAAGGGCTTAACTCCCCGACTAAACGGAGATTATTATTCAGAGAAATAAAACGAATGAGAACCGACATAGCTTTTATTCAGGAAACGCATCTTCCCCGACAGGCTAAATTTAAACTGAAAGACCACACTTACAACTCGACCTATGAAGCCAGGGCATTATGTAAACGCAATGGAGTGGCGATACTGATACGGAATAGCTGCCCCCTTAGAGTAGTAGCTACTGAATCCGACACGGAGGGTCGATATGTGATAGTGTCGGGCACCATGCTCTCCCACCATATCCATTTAGTTAATATATACGCGCCAAACCGCCCAGAGACAGCTTTCTGGGAATCGCTTCAGGCCAAACTTCAGACATTACCCCATGGGATGGTGATCGTAGGGGGCGACATGAACGCGACGCCCAGCCCTGCAGTTGACAGAAGGACGGATAGAGGCACGCACAGGTCCCAGGGGAGGGGGAGCCAGGACAGACTGCTGCAGGACTTCATTGCGGGTTCGGGGCTGGTGGACGTGTGGAGAGCACATCATCCAAGTACGAAGGACTACACCTTCTTTTCGGCCCCGCATGGGTCGTATTCTAGGATCGACATGTTCCTGGTTAATTCCGGGTGCCTACCTAAGATACTTGGCACGGACATCGGGACCATCTCCTGGTCGGATCATGCCGACATATCACTAACCCTGGGGAAGCTATGCGAAGCGACCCCATGGACGTGGCGACTCAACGCCTCCTTACTGAAAGACCAAGATGTAGCAGACCAGGTTAGGGCGGAGCTTGAACAATTTTTCGAGACCAACACAACCCCTGATGTGACACTAGCGACCGTGTGGGCAGCCCACAAAACAGTGATAAGAGGCACGCTCATAAAAATAGCAACGGCCAGAAAGAAATTGAAATTTCGGAGACTGGAAAGCCTCCTGAGAGACCTTAAGAGGGTGGAACAACAAAACCAGGGTAGCCCGACGGATAGCACCGCGCAGCGTCTACGGGAGGTACGGTTGGCAATACGCCAGCTGCTTCTCGACGATACGGCCAGATCCCTTACATGGTCTAGAAGGAGTTTCTACGAACATGCAAATAAAATGGACACTCTTTTGGCTAGGGTCCTGAAACCCAGACACCGCGGGGGTCACATTACGTCCATAAGACACAAAGATGGCTCGATTAAATCTAGTCCACGAGATATCGCGGAAGTCTTCACGGATTATTACAAATCCCTGTACAATCATTCCCCGGGGTCCGAGACGCGGAAGGAGGGGGACGAGGCGCTGACGCAGCGATTTCTGGCAGACCTAGGGCTACCTAAACTAGACCAAGCAGCTGCGGACGTACTAGCGGCGGAAATCACAAACGAGGAGGTAGCGCAGGCTATAGCCGCCCTGAAAGGGAAGAAAGCTCCGGGACCTGACGGGTTCGACGGGAGCTACTATAAGGAATTCCGGGAGGAGCTGACTCCCCACTTAACGGCTCTTTTCAATGAATTCAGATCGGGGGGCACCCCGGATCTGGATATGTCACTAGCGACCATTGTCTTACTACCAAAACCGGACAAAGACCCGGCCCTCCCGAGTAGCTACAGGCCTATCTCCCTTATTAACCACGATATGAAGATTTTAGCAAAAATTCAGGCGACTAGACTGAACCCCTATCTGACCACCTTGGTGGATGCAGATCAAGTGGGATTCGTGCAAGGCAGACAATTGTTCGAGAACACCCGTAGGAACATCGACATCATTTGGAAACAGAAAGTTACGCGCACCAAAACTATGCTAGTCTCTCTGGACGCTGAAAAAGCTTTTGACAGGGTCACATGGACGTACCTATTCACGCTACTAGCTCATATTGGTTTCCCCGACCAAGCGATAACTCTGATCAAAGCCATGTATAGCGATGTGCGAGCGCAAGTTAAAATTTCAGGAGCCCCGCTGACCCCTTTCAGGCTGTATAATGGCACCAGACAGGGCTGCCCGTTGTCCCCACTCCTATTTGTTCTCTCTTTAGAACCGCTGCTCCAGGCCCTCAGGACACACCCGAATATTCAGGGGGTTCGAGTGGGGGGCAGGGAATTCACAGTATCAGCATATGCGGATGATGTGCTCTTGACGCTCACTGACCCCATCAATTCGCTGCGGGCCTTGCAAAAGGTCCTGGAGGACTTCGGAGCTGTGTCAGGCTACAAAGCCAACATGTCCAAGTCTAGCGCCCTTCCTATTGCGATCTCAGAAGTAGAGCAGGATGCTCTTCAGAGGGAACACCATATACACATAGAGCGACAGTCGATTAAATATTTAGGCATTAAATTGACGGCAGAACCAGACCACCTTATGCAACAAAACTACACACCACTCCTAAAACAACTCATTAGGGAACTGGAGGCTTGGAACGAAAAGCCCATCTCTTGGATAGGGAGGATACATGCGGTCAAAATGAATATACTACCTAGGATACTATTCTTTTTTCAATCTCTGCCCATACACCTCTCCAAGTCGCATCTTGCGCCCCTGCAGCAGGCGATAGGGAATTTTGTGTGGCAAAATAAACGTCACAGAATTTCAAGACACACTCTATATAGGCCAAAGAATAGGGGAGGCCTGGGTCTGCCTAACTTATATGACTATTACTTGGCGACACAATTATCGCAGATAGCCTTATGGCACTCTCCGCCTGGTGAGCGGAGGTGGGTAGACCTGGAGTCATTGATGGTGGGGGCGGATATACCGCAGCTACTAATTTGGGTTCCTAAAGATAAAAGACCTATTATTAGGGCTACGTGCCCAGCTATATTGAATTCTCTTCACGTATGGGATAGGACCCAGCAGAAGTATGGATTAGCATCAACCCCGTCTCCACTGATGCCTTATTTGCGAAATAGGGCATTCCCGCCGGGTATGTCGGCAAGGAACTTTAGGAATCTGGAACGCATAGGCCTGCAGCGCATTCACCAGTTAGTGCAGGGCTCCGAAGTAATAACTTTTGAAAACCTACAACAACGGGGTCACCTCACACCTGCAGACTTCTTTAGATACCTTCAAATAAGGGATTTTGCGAGACTCCCGTGGGTCCGAGCTGCGGCCCAAACACCCATGACCTTTTTTGAACGAATATGCCTTCGAGACCATATGCCTACGGGCCTGATAACCCAGTTGTACGCTCACCTCTGCTCTGTGTCCACGGTTGAGGGCGACATGGCCTATATTGATCAGTGGGAAAGGGACTTAGGGGAGCACCTAGAGGGGGTGGAATGGCAGGAGATCTGGGAAGCCAATCATAGCTCTTCTGTGTGCGTAACGATACAGGAGCAAGCAGTCAAGACGATGTTTCGCTGGTATACAACCCCTGTAAAGCTATGCCACATGAAAAAGTGCCCTACAGATTTCTGCTGGAGAGGTTGTGGGATGAAAGGGACCTATATCCACATGTGGTGGGAATGCCCCCTGATGGTTCGCTTTTGGCAACAGGTTAGAGATATGATGGCCCAGGTATTTTCCAGACCCCCTCCCCTGGACCCGTGGCTTTACCTGCTCGGTAGAACGGTAGAAGGGTGGACGAGACGTGAACAAAAACTCATTCATAAATTTACGCTGGCAGCCAGGAGAGCAGTGGCAGCTGACTGGCTTAAACAGACCACGCCAGCCATAGCGGGGGTAATTAATAGAATACGAGAGGTATACGTGATGGATGACCTGACGGCACGGGTCAGAGGAACACAGATACAATTCCAAAAACTCTGGGCGCCCTGGGAAAATAGCCCCTTGTGTTAGGACTAGCAGCGATACCTACTTATGTAGACGGACGGATGAGGGTCCCTGACGACCCCCTCCCCATCACGCCCCCCGCCCCCCCCCCCCCCCCCCCACCCTACCCCTGTCTCTCTGATTTCTCTCTTTTCTCTCTTTCTTGGCCTTTTTCTTCTATCTCTCTTTAATTTTTGTAACTATGGCTAGCATATATTTGCCAGAGGCTGTTGGGAGCGAGCTCCCGAGAGGTGTAGCCACTACAGTCATGCCCCCGGGCTAGACCCTATAGAGAGCCCCGCTTACCACAGGGACCTCCTCGCTGGGGGAGGCCACGCGCTACTGCTGCTCTTATGCCCATATGCACTGTAGATATATGACATACCTCAGACTTCAAGTAGCGCTCTGATTACCTCTGCAAAACCGCGGAAACCGAGCCGACTAACGGCTACGGGCATCACCAACCAGTTCTCGGGAGACCACTACAACGGCTTCAGATACGAGAATGGGTTGTCATTGACCACCATTATTACTCATGGTTACAGATCTAGTTATGCTAATGTTACCTGTGTATTTTAGGGGAGATGCCCTTGGCCTGCCGATACGAAACGCTAACTGCATAAATAAATAAAGGGGCAGGTCGACCAGGCAGACTTATTTACAGAAGGTCATTCTTACCCGCTGTCTATGCTTTTTCTTTTACCAAAATTTAAAATTGTGCAATATGTTTTCTATGCCATGTATACATTGTTTTGACTGTTACCGCCTATGTCAACTGTCGTGGCTGCGTAGGCTCGTTGTTATGTCATGCACAACTAAAAATAAAGAATTTAAAAAAAAAAAAAAAAAAATCAAGTATTTTGCCAAAATAAATCCAGACACATAAAATAACTAATATATATATATATATATATATATATATATATATATATATATATATATATATATTCTAATGATTGATTAAACATGACATGTAGCATTTTGTATACAGTTGAAAAAATAAATTGTAAATAATTGTCCATGCAAGAAAACTAAGGAATCAATCTACTGTTTCAAATGTATTCCAAAAAATTTACTTCAATGCTAAATTATTAGAAAACAACTTTTCTGAGATATAATTATACATAGAACTTGTTTACACATTGGATGGTTAGGTAGATAGGTAAATAGATAGATGGATGAACAGATGGAGGTAGACAGATTAGACAAATACAACCCGCCATCACTGAGTACCATGCCCACTGCTAATTCAGGTGTTTTCCCCTGTGTATTGTATGTTTCCCCATGTATTTCTATGTAAAATGCCCTGTTGACCGCTCGGGAGCGCTCTTGTGAATGGAACCCTTTCGTCTCCCGAACATAGACCACCCCGGTACCCCATTAGAATGTTAACACCAATCAATCAGAACGTTTGCACCTGCAACATAAGTGTGAAACCGCAAGGGAAGTAATTAATGAGTGCTCCCCTGGGTGGCCGCCATTTCGTATAGGCGAACACCACCCTGGTGGTCATTCATATCCCAAAAGGAGACACTTCCCTTGCGGGGTCTTTGCACCGGTACTCCATGAACGGGTCCCTGAGGTTGGTGGGGACACTGTTGAGGTACTGGTGGTTCGGATCGCCCTACCTGCTCCTAACAGAGCTATATTCCCTGTTCTCCCTACTCGGGAGCTACGAGGCCAGGCTCGTAGCTGCCCAGAGAGCACTCTCCCTGGGGCTACCTAAGTGGAGGCAGCCACTGTAGAGAGACGCGAGCCCCAGCATCATCCGTGAGGACGTAAGATTACCCATGCAAACCGGCAAATTACACCTCAATCCTCCGCTCATCCTAAGGCAGGGACAAACTCTGACTCTGGCAGCACCCGAGTTGATGGTACACTAATGCCAGCTCTCACCCAGACCTTGGGCAAGAGGCGCACCCAACAGCAATTATACCACTTGCGGGTATCGACTGAGGCTCAGAAGCACTCACTTAGAGACAGTGGTCACCATCTCACTAGAAATATAAATAAGCACTGTGTTTTCCTTTAATTTTTCAGTTTTAAAGTCATTCTTTTACTGTGGTTTGGTAGCGAGTAGCTACATGTTATGTCTGAGGTTTTACATCTAAAACCCAACATGTTTTATTGCAGTTATTACTTACAGCCATATTGCAATTTGCCTGCTATGCATTACTAGCAGATGCGTTGGTACAGCGGACATTATACCCTCTGCTGAAGTCATGTCAGATTAATATGTATTCTCGTTACTTCGCCAATTAACATAACCAGCAAGCCATGCATAGCTTATAGTTATATTAAGAAATAAGCTTGAAACATGGCAATCCAGCCTGTTTATTATAGATTCTTTATTTTATATAAAAATGAGACAGTTAATCCAGGAGCATATACACCAAATGAGATGTTATGATACTTTGCTTTGACTCCTTATTGGTCTCTGTTTGATAATGCTTAAAGTTTCAATAAAAATAAAGATTGTCAAAAAACAAAACAAAATAAATACCGCCCCTTGGTTTATTCATGGACTTATGGCCAGCTGTTCTGTAACACCCCCCCCCCCATGTACTTTGGAAATCGCTGGACATCTATTGCTGTCTGAATCTAACCAGCAGCGGTCTTGTGCATTATTGTCGCATTGAAAGAAAAGGCATGTTTTAGAGTGTTATATACGTATCTCTTGCCCAAAATAATTCATAATTATATTTAAAAAAAATAAAATAAAAAATACATTAAATATAGAGAAATATGTGGTGCGAGTCAGTTATATATTACCTATTCTATTCCATGCATTGAAATGTATCTTGGTGTGTCCCTTTAATAAACTCAAAAGGAGACAGTGTGGTCCTCTCCATCCTACTGTAAGGTACAAGGTCAGACTAAAACCAGTGTTATTCGCAACTGATGATAAATGAAAATTGCTTAATTGTTGGATCATGCTTTGCTCAGCACATAAGCATTTGCCATTGTTGTAGCTGCGTAGGAGTTGTTATCTTTTAGTAATAATGAGCTTAACAAGAGCTGGAATCTTTCACAATACTCTCATTGTACTCATTTTGGCCGTCAAGTCATGTTTTTGCTTAAGAATAACTTGGTACATGAAAAAAGCAACAAATGGAACAATAGATTTAGCACAAGATGATTAGCAGTAGCAAAGCCAAATTGCCCAAAGAGCATGTAGCCTTAATGTCCTAATATATCATCAGCATGGCATTTATATTAATTAATAGATTTACTTAGAATAAGGAAAGTTTTATTACGTTACAAAGTGTCTTTTCAAAGCACACTGGATAATGTACATTGTGAGACTGTAAACTAGCAAAGACAGAACCATCTGCTGGATATTATCATTGAAATCTATAAATAAAGATGTCATTGAACTCTTTATAGAACAGGTTGTAGATCTACAGCTGCCCAAAACGCCTGGTTTATATAAAATCTGCAGATGAGATTTAGGCAAAGTTCATGACCATACATTAGTGGTGCCAAAGGGGGCACTGTCAAGAAGTTTTTTTTTCAATTGTGTCTCCTTTATTTATTTATTTTTGTGTCTTCCAAAATGCCTGTATTTATTTATTAGTGGCATTTATAAAGCGCCAACATATTCCGCAGCGCTGTACAATTAGGGTAGAACATACAATATGCACAGACCAATATAAAAGGTGAAAAAGGCACTGCCTGCAAGCTAAGATCTAGCCATTGAAGCCCTTTTATACAAAGTGATTAGTTAGACATCCTGTGAGCTTACAATCTAAACAATAATGGGGATTTGAGACAAGAGGTAGCAGCTGGAATTTGGAAGTGATGGTCTGAAGAAATTAACAGAGAGTTAAAGGACCACTCTAGTGCCAGGAAAACATACTCGTTTTCCTGGCACTAGAGTGCCCTGAGTGTGCCCCCACCCTCAGGGTCCCCCTCCCGCCCGGCTCTGGAAAGGGAAAAGGGGTAAAACTTACCTTTTTCCAGCGCTGGGTGGGGAGCTCTCCTCCTCCTCTCCGCCTCCGTTCCGCCCCGTCGGCTGAATGCGCACGCACGGCAAGAGCTGCGCGCGCATTCAGCCGGTCGCATAGGAAAGCATTCACAATGCTTTCCTATGGACGCTTGCGTGCTCTCACTGTGATTTTCACAGTGAGAATCACGCAAGCGCCTCTAGCGGCTGTCAGTGAGACAGCCACTAGAGGATTTGGAGGCTGGATTAACCCTCAGTATAAACATAGCAGTTTCTCTGAAACTGCTATGTTTATAAAAAAAATGGGTTAACCCTAGCTGGACCTGGTACCCAGACCATTTCATTAAGCTGAAGTGGTCTGGGTGCCTAGAGTGGTCCTTTAAAGCTATTGATAAAATGTAAAGGGGAATGACGGTGCCATTAAATAAGCTGAAGGAACATGCTATAAATGTTTCTGGGTTTGTGGATTGAGGCCTAACGATCAGAGATGGGGATGAGACACAGTTATATGAAGGTATTTACCGCTAGGATGGGCAAAGGAAGGAGGCAGAGAGGAGGTGGGGAAAGCAGATATTTGTTGCAGACAACTACAAAGTTTTCCAACCAAATTCTGTGACCCCAAATATTAATAGCTATGTGTACATGAAATATTGATGGAACACATTCAATGAAAATAATGAATAACTGCGTGCACAGAATGTTACAGTAACTAACTACGGCTAAAATGGTGACATTGTTATAGTAAAAATGATAATACAGTGACAACGGTAGAATAGATTAAATGAATTTTATGTCAAGACACGGAGGCTCATATTGCTTAACCCTTTCTTTACTGTCCACCAATAGCAGCAAAGTATATTAACAGTAAGAAAAAACAGTAACCATAGAGAGAGGACACTCCCATATCCAGTCCCAGTATAATAGGCAGCACCTCCTCCTCCAATTCCTCTTTCTTTGCTGCTACCAGACAGATAAGTACCTCACAAATTATTTTTCTCTGCTGACATTTTGTACCATTCACTGGTTAATGTATGATGGTATATGGTATATATTTGACCTTGTGTTGTATAACTTGTTGAGCCCAGGGTCCCAGACCTTCCCTGTCCGGCTTTATCCTGCTCTACCTTCTCTGATTCCCTTGTTATCGCTCTAAACTTTCCCTCCATTACTCTGCCGGTCTGCCTGTCTTCTCTCCTATTACTGCGTTCGAATTTTCTATGCGAACGCCTGACTGCATTCACCTGTTTGATGTGATCCGGTCTGCCTGCCTATTCTCCTATTGCTGCATTCAAATTTTTCATTCGAATGCTGGATTCACCCGTTTGATGTGAACCAGTCTGCCTGCCTATTCTCCTATTGCTGCATTCGAATTTTAAATTTGAATGCTGGATTCACCTGTTTTACGTGTTCCCCCCGGCGGCCATCAGTCACTTTGGCGCTCTTTTTCCCTCCGTTCTCCTTATCTGCCGGTCTGGACCCTGGTGAGCTCCCTCCTTTTTCCTCTGTTTACACTGCCTAGCCTGGGGTGATTAACTCCTGCTAGTTGCATCCTCCACATATTTAGCAGCTCTATTTTCTATTCACTACTCAGTATATATTTTGGTTGTCTCCCTATATATTATACTGCATATTATACTGCATATTCTCTGCATATAGATATATATATATATATTTTATTTGGACTTGACCTTAGCCTCAGTTAATATTATTATGCCTAAACCTAAAGGGCCTGTCTCCCCTCTTTCCCCTGAGGATAGGGATATACCCCAAGCGCTGGCTGACCCTATCTCTGCCAACTCTGGCCCTCCTTCTTCTGCGGGCGACCCTATGTCGGTGCCGGATGATGCCCAGGCCTTAGCACTGCAACGTTCAGTCACAGACGCCATTATGGCCGCCATGGGCTCAATGTCCGCAACCCTGTCTCAGACTATTTCTCAGGCTTTATAGGCACAACCTGTACCCGCAGAAGCGTCTGCCATACCTACATGCTTAGCGCATCCCTCTGTAAACCTCCCAGGGGGCGACTCTAGAAAGGCTAAGGCCAAATCTAAACACCTGATCCCTCCCGCCTCCAGAACCACCAAGACTGGTGTGAAAATAGCCACCCAAGATAGCGTGCCTGTGTCACGCAAAAGAGCCTTTCCGCGCCAGGTAGAACGGGCGCGGCACTGGAAATGTGCCAGAGCACTTACAGAGAGCGACTCCGACTCAGAAATCGGGTCTTGTGAGGAGGCTATTGATGAGTCCGGGGATGACTCTAAGAACGAGTCGGACGGGCAGGACACTGACCCATTTGCCCCTACCCTACCAGGATTGGTAATTAGTGACTCTCGCAGTGACTCTCCCGCAACCGCGGGTTCGACTCTCATGGACCCGGCTGGAGAACCTATGTTTGACCCGGATGCTCTCCATCACCCGAGGTCGGCAGAATGGCTCCCAGCCGACCATGTAGCAAAATATCTTGAGAACTGGGTTAGGCGCCCTCTTAGCAAGACTTAGCTTAGCAAGCTCTTAGCAGAATGCCCTAGACCCCTTATCCCTAATAAAGTCTGCGAGACACCTATTGTAGACCCTAAAATGACGCAGTTTCTTGAAAAGATGGGTTGGAATCCCCGTAAGGGTCTGGAATCTGCATTAAAGTCATGCCAGGACAAACACCTGGACATTTTTGGTCCCTTAGCAAAATTATTTGACCTGGCCGAGATGGCCAGAACTGAGAATAGACAGGTTGACCTGGAAGAACTCCGTGGTTGGGTGCAGAGGGCAATCTGCATAGCCGGTAGTGTGAACATTTCCCTGTCTATAGAACGGCGTAAAGCCATCCTCTTTAAAATCGAGCCCAAACTGGCCAACCTCGCCCTCACTGAGGCGGGCAAAGACGCTCAGGGCCAGCTGTTCAAGGACTCCTTTATCAAGGATCTGGGGCACTTTGTAGGTGCTTTCACAGCCTTAGACAAGGCCCAGTCCTCCATGAGGAGAGTGTTTCAGGGACGGGTCTCTTCCAGGGCCGGCAGATTCAGGAGCCGTCTGTCCGGCCGATCTAATTTTAACTCCCGAGGATCGGGACAAGGCTCTTATAACCAGAGGCCACCTTATCAGGACACGAGACACCAGTCTCCCTTCTTCCCATCTCGTGGAAGACCATGGCGCTCCAGAAGCTTCAGAGGAAACCCCGGTTCCAGACGCCCTTACGGTAAGACCACACCTAATTCATGCTTTTTCCATTATCTGTGTAGGGGGCAGACTCCGTCATTTTTTACATGCCTGGTTAGAGATCACCTCAGATGCCTGGGTTGTGAACACGGTAAAGGGGTTCCACATAGAATTGGTAGACTCCCCGGGTCGCATTCCTCCCCCTCACCCTATGGTAATGTCAAAGGCAAACCGCGCCTTAATAGACAAGGAACTATTGTCACTCCACATGAAAGGAGCGATAGAACGGGCACCACTGAACCATGCTGGGGTTATCAGCAACATTTTCCTGGTGGAAAAGAAAGGCGGCCAGATGCGCCCAGTTATAAACCTTCAGGCCCTAAACTCCATAGTGCGCTACCGACACTTCAAAATAGAGGGAATCCACCTCCTTCGGGACTTACTCCTACGTGGAGACTGGATAGCAAAGTTAGACCTCAAATATGCCTACCTAACGGTCCCGGTGACCGAGTCATCCAGGGACCTACTGAGGTTCCTCTGGAAAGGCGGAACATGGCGATTCACATGCCTCCCGTTCGGACTCTCGTCTGCTCCGTGGTGCTTCACCAAATTGATGCGACCGGCCATGGCTTGGCTGCGCAGTCGCGGGGTAAGGCCGATAGTCTATCTGGACGATATCCTCCTCATGGCACAAGATCGGGGAGTCCTCTTAGAACACCTTAAATGGACAATGGATCTCCTACGTCGCCTGGGTTTCTTGCTCAACGGGGAGAAGTCCTGCCTATCCCCGACCCGACACATGGAGTTCCTGGGGTTCACGGTCGACTCAGAAGCGGAGTCTCTCAGTCTCCCTCCAACCAAAATATGCTTAATCCGCAAGGAACTACGACGTGCCCTTACGAGACACCAGCTGTCGTTGCGACACCTGGCACGACTCATTGGACTACTGACCTCGTCCACCCAGGCGGTGTTCCCGGCTCCGCTCCACTACCGAGCTCTTCAACGCCTGAAGATAGCACACCTTCGCAAAGGGGCCTCGTATGCAGATTTGGTCCCCCTGGACTCGGAATCCCGAGACGAGATGACCTGGTGGATCCACAACCTATCCAACTGGAATGGCAAGGCCATCTTCGGCTCTCAGCCAGAGTTCACGGTGGACTCAGATGCGAGTCTCCACGGCTGGGGCACACACTGCAACGGGGTGACCACTGGGGGTCGAGGGACAGACGCAGAGTCCCGACTCCACATCAATGCCCTAGAACTATTGGCTGGTTCCTTCGCGATCAAGAGCTTTGCGAACGGCACGGCCAGTGCATGCATCAGACTGCGTATGGACAACATCTCAGCGGTCCGGTATGTCAACCACCTGGGCGGCACACGCTCAGCGATGTTGGCCCGCTTAGCGAAAGATTTCTGGACCTATTGTTTAGCCAGGAACCTGACGGTCCAGGCGGAATACCTTCCTGGGAAAAAGACAAAAGGTTAACCGTCTATATAGCACACAGTACCCTAGGTTTACAAGTGTACCCTTATAAACACTCAAAATTCAGTGACAAGAAAAAAAGAAAAAAGAAAACCAAGGTACAAAATATTGTGAATCACCAAAGTGATAATTATGAATGAGTATAATACAAACTGCAGATGTGTAGAATTATACGGATTCGAAATAGTATCTGCAAAAGATATATAAACACTACATAGGGTAATATTGTAAGAGACCACTGAGAAGTATGGGTGGTAGAGAACAAAATTAAGTTGAAATCAGGCGTATCTCCCTCTATATTGGGGAACTGGACAGTATAGAAGATCTCCAGCGATGAGTCTCAATATTCCTATATACCGAACTTTTATTTTATTTGTACATTGTTTGGTGCTGCTACCACTGTTCCTGATCCTACATCTTGATTGGTTCAGTTGCTGCTTATGAATACCACCTAGTGTGGAGACAAGCTGATTTTACTCTGATACATTGTAAGTGCAATATATGCAATTAAATTGTTAATTTTTTATACCATCTGCACTATCTATTTCTTTTCTGTATTTGGAGTGCATTAGAAGATTTGTCACCATCTCATATTGAGACTCATCGCTGGAGATCTTCTATACTGTCCAGTTCCCCAATATAGAGGGAGATACGCCTGATTTCAACTTAATTTTGTGAGTTCTCTACCACCCATACTTCTCAGTGGTCTCTTACAATATTACCCTATGTAGTGTTTATATATCTTTTGCAGATACTATTTTGAATCCGTATAATTCTACACATCTGCAGTTTGTATTATACTCATTCATAATTATCACTTTGGTGATTCACAATATTTTGTACCTTGGAATACCTTCCTGGCCTTCACAATACCCATGTGGATTGGAGCTCACGCTATCTCGCAGACACCAGCGATTGGAAATTGGATACAGAGGTGTTCTCCACTATCTCGTCCCTTTGGGGGCCTTTCTCTATAGACCTCTTCGCTTCCAGACTCAACGCCCAACTACCCAGGTTCTACAGCTGGCGCCCGGACCCGGCCGCGGAGGCAGTGGACGCGTTCCTACAAGAATGGCCTGACTCATGCCTTTACGCTTTCCCGCCATTTGCCATGCTCCCCCAAGTGCTACTCCAGGTACGGCACCAGATGGCGGATATGGTCCTGCTAACCCCATTCTGGGGTACCCAGTCGTGTTTCCCTCAACTCCTGGAACTGGCAATAGACGTTCCCGCTCTTCTGCCGCCCAACCGGGACCTTCTGCTGAACCCGATGGGCCAACAACACCCCCTCCTACTGGACGGATCATTACGGTTACTGGCATGGAGAATTTCGGGGGACCCTGGGAAGTCCCAGGAGTTTCGGACACAACTCGACGCCTCTTGGCTGACGCATGGGCTCCCGGCACTAGACGCTCATATGGGACCGCTTGGAGAGCTTGGGCTGGTTGGTGCCTGGCTAGGGACCTGGATCCCGTGGCGGCTCCTGTGACGGCGATACTACTCGGACCTCACCTTGCAACAACTCTCTGCCAAATTGGTATGCCTGTTCTGTCTCATTTCATGTAAACGAGTCTCGGAGGTACATGCCCTGGACCATGATGCGAGATCCTTCACCCCGGATGGGGTGACATTCAATATCTCCAGAAGGACGAAGACGGCCATACGCTCAGTCTCGTACCCGAGTTTTCCATCTAACCCAGTGTTGTGCCCAGTGACCTGTTTGAAGGAATACGAACTTCGAACGAAGGCCCATAGGTCGGACCCAACGCCTCAACTTTTCCTCGCGACCCGTCGACCATTCACCCCTGTATCCAGCACGACTCTGGCTCGTTGGGTGAAGTGGATTATGTCGCAAGCGGGGGCGGATACATCCATCTTTAGCGCCCACTCCACACGTGGAGCGTCAGCCATGTCCATGGCCTCTTCGGGGGCACGCCTGGAAGACCTTATGAGGATGGCGGACTGGTCCAGAGAATCCACCTTCAGGGAATTCTACTTCCGACCTCAGCCACACGTTTTCTCGTCGGTCATTGCTCAGCTTTAAACTAGCAATATGAGCCTCCGTGTCTTGACATAAAATTACATGATTTTGCTATTTCATGACAAAAAGTCATGATTTTATAAAAGACACGGAGGCGAGTATTGCCCCTCCCTATTACTTATTTATATAATTTCCCCCCCCTGTCATTTCTCGCTTCGGGCGGTAAGTATAACATTGCCTTCCATGAATGTATGACTTATATGTACATCTGACTCATGACACTTCACATACATGGGGACTCTTGACTCAGGTACGAATGGGGGTACACTAACGGGTGGCTTGGTTTCCAATGTATCGTATCTTGACATGGGCAAATAGTGTTAGTACCGATTTAACCTTTGGGCTCCTGTCATTATGTCTTCACAGGTTGATCCACTTCTAAGCGCATCGCATGAAGGACGTCTCTATGCTCAGGACTTCCACAAGTTAGCTGAAGTTCAAGAGTTGACAAAGAGATGGACTCCCTATGGTTAAAGTGTCACCATTCGTTCCCGGTTTTGCCTATGTTTGAGGGCATCCGCTGTTCCTGTATCAACAAGGACTCTGGGCCGTGGCCCTTCTAGTGCTGGACTGTTTCCTGACTTCCGGTTACTGTTGGCGGGTAGCATCTCCAAAGAAAGAGGAATTGGAGGAGGAGGTGCTGCCTATTATACTGGGACTGGATATGGGAGTGTCCTATCTCTATGGTTACTGTTTTTTCTTACTGTTAATATACTTTGCTGCTATTGGTGGACAGTAAAGAAAGGGTTAAGCAATACTCGCCTCCGTGTCTTTTATAAAATCATGACTTTTCGTCATGAAATAGCAAAATCATGTAATTATCCTCTAAGCTTCAGTCAAAACCTGAACGTTGCAGGAAGATGAAAATGAAGAGAGTCAGTATTGCATGTTTCTGGGTTTTGGGAGTGAGGCCTGTAGCTTATTAATGTGCTGTGTTGAATACTTCAGATGTTGAGCATGTGAGTGAGATCTTAGGTAAGGTGTCTTTTTGTCGACCTTTCCCAGCAAATCATACTTTTGTACAGTACAGCACTACTTAAGTGCCAGCGCAATCTTTCAATAGGCCCTTTGCATTGATGCAGAGAGCCAGATACTATGTCAGCCTTGTCACAGCACTCATTACCTAGTTGATTCTAAGGGTGAAAGGGTTAAAAATCACTATTGTCGGCACGAGACCAAAAATAATGATAAAAACCCCACTTAAACCTTAATGCAATTTTTGTTGTATAGCTCATGCTCCTGAAGTCTAACTGCTTAATTCTCTGCTATTTAGGAGTTAATTCACAATGTATTTGCATCCATAGTCACACCACCCCTGCATGTGACCTACACAGTCTCCCTACACATTTCATGTAAAGAGAGATCTAATGTAAACTTCCTTTATTGCACATTGAAATTAATTTAGAATTTCGTATCTCCTGCACTGTTAATACCCATCTAGACCCTGCAGGAGCCTCCTGTATGTGATTCAAGTTTAATTTACAGACAAACTTTTAAATTAAACACATTGTACTGAATGAAAATGATTTTTTTTTCCATACAAGCTGTGACAGTCACAGCCGGGAGAGGTATGGCTAGGGCTGCATAAACAGAAACAAACGTGATTTAACTGCTAAATGGCAGGGCCAGAGCCAGCTGCCAAACCGTCCGGACGCATCCTGAGTGAGCTCCAGGCCGACCAGAGAACTAAGACCAAACAATTGCCTTTCCAGGACGGCAAAAAGATCGTCAGGTGGGTGGTATCGCTTCCTATAATGATGGGGCGAAAGAACAAGAAGTACAAAGTGCATAAACTCCCGACGATCGCTGATATCGGTGAAATGCTGCGGAGGCCACGGGGTGCTGAGAAGCCTGTCATGGCGCCTCTCTCAGATGAACTGTCGTATTCATCCAGCGAAGCGTCTCTTGCAGATGTGGAGGAGCTGGACATGACAGCTAAGAGACAGAGAGCTGACTTACATGCAGCGGACAGAGGACTCGCCGGTGACGGAAGGTGCTCTAAAAGCCTTCCTGGATGACCACTGCGCAACATAGCGGCTGACATTAACTCCTTCAAGGGAGAGATCAGCTTAGTGTCAGTGCGCTTACAACACACCGAGGTAACCCCTGCTGCCACAAGGCCCACCTTACAAGCCTGGAACAGGGGCTGAGTGCTGAAGATTTCTTGGCTAATATTAAGACCTACACCAGAAACCTCTCTACCACATCTAAAAGCACATGGCCTATACCACCCCATAACATTACTTATTATCACATACAACTCTCCCATCAGGGGCAGTTGGGTCAGTTGTTGATGTTATGCATGTTCTACTTATTACCTTTTCACTAAATTTAAAACACTCAATCCCATTGTTGTACAACTGCTCTTAATGACAACCCGTTATTATGTATGTTGCTTTTTGTTCCTAAGACAGTACACTACCTGTAAACTGTGCGGACTGACAGTAAAGAAAGATTGACAAAAACAAACAAACTCATAAATGGCAGGTAAATAAGCAGTGAGACTGCAGGGGCATGATCTATACACTAATGCTGCTTCATTTAGCTAACGTCGATTTTGTTCTTAGAGTACCCCTTTAACAACACTCACACTAAATTCTAATGTCAAAAGCTGCCACCATCAAGGCAAGTTATAAATAGGGTGCCTTGGTTGCCCAAACAAATTAGTTCAACAACCGACAAACACAAACTAGCAAAATATCTATGTACTAAAAAATACTATAAAAAATAAAAAGGAGAAATTAACAGAAAATCCTATGCTGTTAACAGTAATTGCATCTTCTGCCCTGGATAGTACTTATATAAAACTTGCAACTCACTTAAAGGGACACTATAGTCACCTGAACAACTTTAGCTTAGCAGTTTTGGTGTATAGAACATGCCCCTGCAGCCTCACTGCTCAATCCTCTGCCATTCAGGAGTTAAATCCCTCTGTTTATGAACCCTAGTCACACCTCCCTGCATGTGACTTGCATAGCCTTCCATAAACACTTCCTGTAAAGAGAGCCCTATTTAGGCTTTCTTTATTGTAAGTTCTGTTTAATTAAGATGTTCTTATCCCCTGCTATGTTAATAGCTTGCTAGACCCTGCAAGAGCCTCCTGTATGTGATTAGAGTTCAATTTAGAGATTGAGATACAATTATTTAAGGTAAATTACATCTGTTTGAAAGTGAAACCAGTTTGTTTTTTTCATGCAGGCTCTGTCAATCATAGCCAGGGGAGGAGTGGCTAGGGCTGCATAAACAGAAACAGAGTGATTTAACTCGTAAATGACAGTGAATTGAGCAGTGAAATTGCAAGGGAATGATCTATACACTAAAACTGCTTTATTTAGCTAAGGTAATTTAGGTGACTATAGTGTTCCTTTAAATTAGATTTAACGTCCAGTGAGTTCCAGGGACTTTATACCCTTTTGCCCCACCTCAGGTTTCTAAATCAGCCCAGAAGGAGGTCCAGGGTAGAGGGAAGGAATACTTGTGGGAACTCTAGGATGGTTACTCCACTCTCCTCCTTAGCCCAATTTAAACACAAATCTCTGTAAAGTAGTGTATAAAGATATGTTTATCTCTTCCTGTATGCCTGACACAGAAATAATTTTGACTTCTCTTGAATGGCCACAATTTATGTGTTCCAGAGACATCTAACCTGGCCTGTCTGTCTGCTCCTTAGACTTTCCCAGTTCCCACAAACGGCTTAAGTTAGACTAGTCATATTTGGACTACTTCTGTACGTAATGCTCTTGCTGTCCTGATTATGTATAAGAGGAGATGTGATTATTCACCTCTGGATTATTATTATAATAGTTTTTTTGGTTATGACCCATAGCCGATAATTGTTTCCTGAGTGCTAATGGTCAATTAGCATATCAAAAGGGGCCAAGATCTGCTAAGTATGAACTGCAGAAATATCTGGAGTCAGTAAATATGGAGAAACGTGTACATGGGTGCAGAATTTTACACCTGGGCATAGGACGCAGTTGGGTGCTTGGCTTCAAAGGAAGAATTTACTCTGCAAATCGTTTTCTTGTGATATGACACAAAGCACATTCCTTTACAATTAAATTAACTCTGATAATGAGTAATCAACCATGGCAACTTTCCTGTACCAGGACAGCCAAACTAACCATTCCATTATTGTAGTCAATCAATAGTAACCACTCTACTGGGTTATCATTCCATGTATACACTACACACATCAAATCTATTACCAGTCTTTCTACAGCGATACAAATGAATCATACTCCCTGTGTATGAAATGTGTGACGTGTGCTGATGCCAGGCTGGCCTGCTCTATGGCCTGCCCCATCCATTTGGGCGCAAATGAATTACTGGCAGGGCCAGCCAATTTGGACGCCATCCCAAATAGCATTCCTCTCAATGTTGGGAGGTACGGGTGAGTATCTAATTCAGGTATTGTGGCCTTAAATTTTCACTTCCAAAATTTTAAAAGTGTATTACATTTAATTAAATTAATTGTGTGTTTTTTAAACCATGTATATTGATTTTTTTTCTTGAGGAAATTACACTTTTTGTATCTGGCTGAGCCGCCATCTTGGGTGAGAGTCTACTGTTATGTTACTAATTGCTGCTCAACCTAACTTACCTGCTGCTGAGGTTTTCATAAAGAATGCAGCAGCAGTATAGCTAGGTTGAGCTGCAGTTGGCCACATAACAGTAGTCTGAACGAACATGACTGAACATGTTTAATCAATATACATGATTTTAAAAATCCAGCCAGGAAATGGATAAACTGTCGGCACTGCTCCATGATACAACACTACCATAAGGTCTGGGACCCATGGACTCAACATTCCCTACCAATAAACTAGCGGAGGACCGGGGGGACAAAGAGCCACCTCCCCCCTTCTGAGCTCAATCCCTGGAACGCAGTGGACCCCCCTGAATACAGTCCTATCTCGACCACCCAAACCCACTACCACCACCACACCAGAACCCCTATCCCCCTAAAACAGGCCACGAAAGTAGCCACCCAAGCCCACATAGATAACTCACTTGCATACTGTGAAACACATCTCACCCATACAAACCAGGACCCAAACTAGAACAACATTCGCGATGTAAACATCAAAACCTCCACAACCAAAGGCACGGTCAAAACAAGCATCAAAGCCATCTAAAGGAACCTAGCCCAAGACACATGTCCACATAACTCCACATATAAAAGTCAAAGGGGACAAATGTCTACACAACAGACAAACGAAAAACCCCTCCAACATCACCCCACTCCACGAAATACACACACACAACACCAATAACCAAATAACCCCTCGACACTGAAGTACACACAACTCAGCTGACAACAACACCAGGAGAGACACCACAACCCCAAACACTAGAACACGGAACACCACAGCCACATGACCCTCTCAAAATGAGACGACAAGATTAGAAAGACAGACCACTCAGGACTTAGCAGCACCAAACGAATACTTGCTGTAATAACTTTGCACTACATCGTGTTATGATGTTGCACCTCAATGTAACTGAGATGATTGTTACCCCACCCCTCAGCTCCATTGTGTGCCCCAACCTTCTTGAAAAAGACTTAAACTACTAAAATAAAGAATTTACAAAAAAAATCCAGCCAGATAAAAGAAAGATAAATTATATAAAATATTTAGCATGGATGATATCTTACAAAAAGCGTTAGAGTGTTACAGTGATGTATTATTGCCAGACATATTTGCTTTAATCAGTTTTGCATTTCAACAACTTGCCAAGAATTTGTAGCTCATCCGTCTTTAATCAATTAAAATTAAATGCACTGACTTCACCCAGAGCACTTTATCTCGATGTATTTTTCTGGGTGGAGCGGCCACGAAGTTATAACCCTTCAGTGTAAAACATTGTTGTTTTGTAGAAACAGCAATGTTTACTTTAAAGGGTTACACACGCCTCTAGAGGCTATCCTCTAGCCAGACTAGTGGTACTCCCTATTCAGCAAGCGAGTAGAACTCTGTCATGGGATATTTGACGTCCATGAGGACTTTGAACGCCATCAAATGCAGCTTATAGCATTGAATACATGCTTTCCTACTAGAAGCATTTGTTTAGATGTGCGGGTTTGCCGTGCAAGCACATCTTGTCCCCAATGCTCCTCTGTCAGGAGCAATGGATTGGACCAGGAGCTGATGACTTTAGGGGCAGGAAACAGTACCAAGGGAGTCTCAGCACTGGAGAAGTGTTAAATAAAATGTTTTCCCCCCCTGCTTTTTAGTGCAAACTGGTGGAGGTTAAAACTAATCCAGCAGTAGGACACTCTAACGTTAGGAATATCAGTATGTGTTCTCAATGTAGATATAAAGGTAACAATATGTTGACCGGGGTGCCCACAAGGTAGATTCCCAGATTTTTTTAAAATTACAGCTTTCATGATGCTTTGCCATTCTAAAGCCCTTCTAAATACACGCACAAGCATCTCAGGACCTGCATTTTGGGCAGCCCTGATGTAGATAATATAGAGATCCCTTTAAAATAGAAACTACTGTAACTTATATACTGAAAGGAACGTTATAGTGTTAGGAATACAAAGCTGCACCCTTTTTCACTGTTTCTCAATATATGTAGAAGATGATCCTTAAAGAAATAATACTTTTGGTTTTACAAAAGTTTTTGTATATATTTTTTTTTTTATGCATTGGGAAATTTGTTGATAGAGAAATTTTAGGTGTTTTTCCAGCAATTTCATAATGAGTCAAACAGGTGTCAATTTCCCATCGTTTGCTTGGGGGGAAAATACAGATAAAAGTTGAATTAACGTTTTCATGCGAGTCAGAAGAAAATGCCTTTGAGATATATTTCATATATACCTGACTCACCTTGAGAGTGTTAATAACTAAGAGGAGATTTATCAAGAAAAAAGCAGGAGCCATTTTCATTAAAATTGCTAAATAAGGAGCAATCACCATGGAAACGAACAGAATATGTGCATCTTTACACTACCACTGTGTGTTTTCCCACTTTAAATCCCCCCTAATCCTTTTCAGTTTTTCCCAGCAATCCCATTTTATACTCATTGATTAGAACTACCCTAATATAATTAACATACACATGTGTATTTAATGCTAATATAATTATCATTAAATTCGCAAAATTAAAATATAAATTTTGATATTGTGCATTTAATTTCAAATTCGATCATTTAAACATTGGCATGTTCCTAAAATGTCAAAGCAAGCATGTTAAAAATGCAAAAAACGGCGGAGCTTGAACCTGAACTCTTGAAACTAATCCACAAACATCCGGAGAAGGGACTGATAGACCACCAAACTCAAAACAGCATCGGGACGGTGGGGCGCACACTTTGATGCCTTTTTTCCACACCCCGCGATCTGGCAAGGTAAAACAAAGGCTCAAGGCCTATCCCTCGCCCACCATCACCGGACTGGAGTACTTCCTCGACGGGATCTATGCCCGAGGTGAGCCAGACCCAGTAGGTGATCTCCTGCCGACCCACAATACTACCCCAACGAACATGGGGAGGCGCACTCAAAAAACACAGCCATGCCCGTCGGCGGAGCAAGCCGACATCGGAACCCTACTGCAGAGGCAGGCGCAATCCAAAATGGCCGCGGAGGCCCCACAGGCCCCGACACCATCCCGCTCTCAACCCCAAACGCCTGTACTAACAGAGGTGAAGGGAGAGCACACCCTGACAACAACACAGGCGCCACCAGATAACACACTGGCCACTAAACAGGACCTACACAACTGGTACAAGATATTAAAAAAACGCTGGCCACGGATGTGGGCATACTTAAAGGGGACTTACAAATCGTAACAGAACGAGTACGGGTGACAGAGGAGAACATCACGAACATGCAAACTGACATAACGCAAATGAAAAAAGAGATCCAACAAATGCAGACCAACCAGCAGGGTCTCTCCCTACAAATGTCGACCCATGAAGACCGTGCCCGTCACAACCACATTAAAATACGCGGGGTACCCGCCGACGTCACATCTGACGAACTGCCTCACTATGTGAGGAGGCTCCTTGCCACCATCCTACCGCCTGTAATAGCCAGAAAAAACATCCTTGATGGGATGTACAGACTCTCGCCTTCACCCAACATACCCAACATAAACCTTAGAGACGTCATCCTACGCTGTGCCACCTCACTGGACAAAACCAACATCATGTCAGCAATATGGGGTAAAACTCCCATGGACTTTGAAAATGCACAGTTACTATTTTTTCAGGACCTGACTAGAGCCACACTCCAATGGCGCCGAACACTGACCCACCTCACAAGCCAATTGCGCACCGCTGGGGTGCAGTACCGATGGGGCACACCCAGATCCCTCTTGATCACACACAGGATCTCAACGGACAAAGAAGCCCCTGCAGTACTTGCCAAACTGGGACTACCAGACAGGAATCACACTGCAAGAACCCCTGCACAGACATGGAACCCGGACAACATAGTACCATTCACCCCGCGAACAACGGAACCAGTAGACCGGGCCACCTGACTGGCCAAGGTGCAAGAGAACTTTCCTAAACTCCACACGTATCCTGAGGAAGGGCAGCGCTGTTTATGATACATTTGACTTTAAATTTTTTTTTATTTTTTTTTCTTTTTGTTATTTTTTCTCACGTACATAGTTACTGTTTTGCTATCCTTCCAGTTAAGCACTTCTTGATGAGGTTCACACACTTGACAGCCTACATGACAGCTTCACCTCCCAGAGGACCATTAAATATTGGCAGCTCCACATACCTTTCGGAGAGGCGACAAATCCCCCCCCCGCCATCCCCTTGGTCAGGGGCAAACCAACCCCTTTGGGGACCATGGCTGCTAGATACCCTGGTACCCAGTCTCCCAAAGCTCCACCACCTGAACCCACCACGACCCATTCACTCACCTAGAACCTGACTGAGATATCTTGCTACAAGACCTATCCCATGAGTTAGTCTGCGTAACCCTATTTCATCTTAGCTCATTTAATACCTTGAACCACCACAAACCGTATAGCTCCCCAGACTAACATAACGACTTGTCTCTCCTGTACAATACCACACATAACTAAACTCAGCATGTATACACCTGAAATGCCAAATCTGGCAATCTTGAAATACAGCACTGACACACCCATATGCCTATCTTGTTGACAAACACATTCTCATTGAATACCTAATCACAAAAAAACAAAATGTGTGCAAACCTCAAAATGTCATAATGTTGTATTACTTGTACTGCTTGAATATTTTCACGCCTGCTGTTGTGGCAGAACAAACATGTGTGTAACCATAAGCACAACGCAAAAATAAAGAATTAAAAAAAAAACATTACTCGTATAAGATTTAATTTTTCTTAACATCTCTGAATTAGACAAAGTTGTAAACAATTCTGAAAAGTATACCTGTATACCTGTATACAGTTGTGCTCAAAAGTTTTCATACCCTTGGAGAATTGGTAATACATGCACATGAGTGAGCAGGCAAAACACATTTATTTTATTTCTTATAGGATTCATATTCAACTGTAGGTTATAACAGAATTGCACAATCATAAAACAAAACATGGCAACAATGAAAAAAATGAAATGACCCCTGTTCCAAAGTCTGCATACCCTTAGTTATAATACTGTGTATTGCCCCCTTTAGCATCAATGACAGCGTGCAATCTTTTGTAATAGTTGTCTATTAGGACCCTAATTCTTGCAGGTGGTATAGCTGCCCATTCATCTTGACAAAATGCCTCCAGGTCATGCAAAGTCTTTGGTTGTCTTGCATGAACCGCATGTTTGAGATCTCCCCAGAGTGGCTTGATGATATTAAGGTCAGGAGACTGCGATGGCCACCTTTTTCTGCTGTAACCACTGGAGGGCCAACTTGGCCTTGTGCTTAGGGTAATTTTCATGCTGGAAATTCCAAGAGCGTCCCATGCACAACCTTCGTGCAGAAGAATGCAAATTGTCTGCCAGTATTTTCTGACAACATGCTGCATTCATCTTGTCATCAATTTTCACAAGATTCCCCGTGCCTTTAGAGCTTACACAACCCCAAAACATCAATGAGCCACCACCATGCTTCGCAGTGGTGATGATATTCTTTTCACTATAGCCTTGTTGACCCCTCTCCAAACATAGCACTTGTGGTTGTGACCATAAAGCTCTATTTTGGTCTCGTCACTCCAAATTACAGCGTGCCAGAAGCTGCAAGGCGTGTCCAGGTGTTGTCGGGCTTTTTGTGGCATTGGCGCAGTAAATGCTTCTTTCTAGCAACTCAACAATGCAGCTCATTTTTGTTCAAGTATTGTCTTATTGTGCGCCTTGAAACAACCACATCATCTTTTTCCAGAGCAGCCTGAGGTTACCTGTGGGTTTTTCTTTGTCTCCCGAACAATTCTTCTGGCAATTGTAGCTGAAATCTTTCTTGGTCTACCTGACCTTGGCTTGGTATCAAGAGATCCCCACATTTTCCACTTCTTAATAAGTGATTGAACAGTACTGCCCGGCATTTTCAAGGCTTTAGATATCTTTTTATATCCTTTTCCATCTTTATAAAGTTCCATTACCTTGTTACGCAGGTCTTTTGACAGTTCTTTTATTCTCCCCATTGCTCAGTATCTAGCCTGCTCAGTGCATCCAAGTGAGAGCTAACAAACTCAATGACTATTTATACACAGACACTAATTGCAATTTAAAAATTCACAGGTGTGGGATATTAACTTTTAATTGTTATTTTAACCCCTGTGTGCCACCTTGTGTGTCTGTAACAAGGTCAAGCATTCAAGGGTATGTAAACGTTTGATCAGGGCCATTTAGGTGATTTCTGTTATCGTTGTGATTTTAAAAGGAGCCAAACAACTATGTGATAATAAATGGCTTCATATGATCACTATCCGTCAATAAAATTGCCAAAATGTAACAATTACCGCCAGGGTATGCAATCTTTTGAGCACAACTGTACTATGTATATCTATTTACCATCCATAGGCACGACAGCACCACTCCTGGGTTAGCTCCTCCCATCACTCCCATTGGACTGGAATAAACTTCTAAGCTGATAAGTATCCTGACGTTAGAGACCCAGTTCTTTATGTAATGCTGGGATCTATTTAGTCCTCATTCCCAGGAGGAGTTCAGCCTCTCTTCCTGTTGAGCTGCAGTATATGGTTCCTCACCAAGGATGACCCCTTGCAGAGCTCCCTCAGTGACTGGTGACAAAAGCTGCAGTGACCCTATGGTAGCAGTTCTAGGTAAAGGATGATGAATTTCTTGAATTACATTGTTAATATGGTAATAGATACTTCCAAACTGTTTAATCGCCATTCTGAGAATGGATAAAAGTTTAGAGGAACTCCCTTCGGTAAATCCCAGCTAGTAGCATTACAGAGTGAACCTGTACCATTGCATATCAGACTGATTCAATAAGGACAGTCCAGAACATAAATGCCGGCAAGTTCTCTCTGCATGAGAGATACAGTGACCCCGGACGATTGTTTTAGCCTTCTTTGGGCCTCGTCAGTGAGGTATAGCTGATGCCCCTCTTGGCACAGTGAGCACTGGGTCCATGTCTGGATTATCCTTTTATCTTGGGGAGAGCCAAATTAATGCATTGCAGGGAATCTGAGAACTCTGAGGCATTTCGGTTCTGGATTGCTCTTATGGGTGGGACCAGTATGAAATGCAATGATATAGGCTCACTTTGTTATAGACATCACATTCCCCACTCTCCTGACACTCAAGAGTGCTGTGATGTAGCATGCAGGCACAAAGGACTGCCAGTATGCTGAACAGGGGCCAGTGGAGAGAAACACGTGTTGAAGGACAAAAGCAAAGGGTGTATTGCTGTACTCTGTGAATGTGTGTGCATGTGTCTAACATTATTATGTGTATGTGTGTGTGTGACTGTTTATGTGTGTGTCAGTGTGTACACCTATGACTGATTTATGATTGAGTGCATGTCTATGAGTTTGTATCTGTGAATGTATCTATCTGTGTCACTTTAAATGAATGTGTGCATATGTGAGTGTTTTCCTATGTTTCTTTGAGTGTGTATCTATGAGGAAAAAATGTGATTGAAAACCCCTTCCACATGAAGTCTCTGGAAGGGATTTTTAATAAAAAAAAGGTGCCCACCGTAACCTATTTGGAATTTGCTGTCCAAGCACTACCAACCTCATAAGCAAACCAGTAACCAACCTCATGCTGATGATTTGCATTAACAATGAAACAGCTATATATATCTATATTGAGAGTGAGAAAGGGTGCTTTGTGGAAACTGACCTTGGGGCAGCAAGTTAGGTAAAACCAGCCCTGGAGAGAAGTTGTGTGGTAGGTACTTAGCTAAATAATTTTATCTCGTAATCAGCGAGGGTAGCAGGCTCACAGCGCAGTATCCTGCCACGCTGACCTGAATTAACTTTTGAAACCGGTTCTTTGCATTTCTCCTTTTCTCCAATGTTGGGGATGAATGGTTTCTATTAATTCCATTTTTCTTAAACTCTAAATCCTTTAAATATTTATAAACCTTTAATTCCCAGTAATTTATAGGGATTGGTGTGCAGGACTAAAATAAATGGAGGTTAACTGTCATTTGCAAAGTCATTTTAGGAAATTATGTCAGGTTATTTAAGGATAAAACAATAATTAGAACATTATCTTACATGGAAAAATGTGAAGGGTGTATCCCACTACAGTAACACAATATTCAGCTCTCGGCACTGTAACTAAGAAACTAGGGAATCTGCGTAGCTCTAATGGTTATTCTTTCAAATACCTTTATCCCTGAAGCTCTGCAGGGGGTGAGGAAAACACTGTTATAACTGTGGCATTTGCATGCAAAGGATCAATAAAAATTCCTTCTTCATGCAATTTCTAACTTACGCATCTCATTAACTCCTGGGCACTGTGTAATCTGTTTGTGTCTGTGGCATCATTTTGCCCGATATGGGTGGTTTAGACTTACTACTATGTTCTTATGCCATGATGTGATTAAATCAGAAGCATATGAGTCTGTTTAGTAGAGTCTGAATGGTCCTGTATCGATTGGGGAAAAAACATCCATTTGCATACAGGACCATTGAGACTGCAAACGCTGGATATACTTCATAGTATTTAACAATGTCTGCATTTATCAGTACTGGCTCAGTGCGAGCCAGAATTGTGTCTGGACTTTAGCTTGAATGAATGCTGCCCGATGGATGAAATCCGGACCTTGATGCCGAATACCCAAGCCGGGATTATTACAATCTGTGCCCCTGATTTTAAAAGTCCAGTCCATTTACCTGCCGGCAATGCTTTTATTGCATAATTTTTCTAATGACAGCTTTAGTAAAACAGGTATTTTTTATTTTTATTAGATGCACTGGGTTATGATTGTTTATTTGGCCTTTTTGAGGCAGAAGAATAGACGATAATAAAAAAAATAATGTATGATTTTATATCTTTGCTCAGTAAATACTATTCCACCAACCTACTTTTTCTACCCCTGCCTTTACCTTTTGTGTCACTTTATCCCACTCCCTCTAGCACAGGGGTACCCAAAAGTTAGATCCCCAGATGTTTTAAAACTACAGCTTCCATGATGCTTTGTCAATTGCCATTCTAAAGGCATGCAACAAAGCCCCACCTCCCGCAAATAAGCCCCACCCCCGCCGTTAAGCAGCAGACCTTGCTGCTGCTGCAAAGGCCAGAAGATGGCTGACAGCAACAGGTAGGCTTGATGTGCTCAGGTGTGTGTGTGTGTGTGTGTGTGTCTCTGCTAGTGAGGAAACTTGTGTGGGTGTGTGTATGGACTCAGCAGTCTGTGTGTGTATGAACTCAGCAGTCTGTGTGTGTGTGTGTGTATGGACTCAGCAGTCTGTGTGTGTGCGTGTGTGTATGGCCTCAGCAGTCTGTGTGTGTGTGTGTGTGTATGTATGGACTCAGCAGTCTGTGTGTGTGTGTGTGTGTGTGTGTATGGACTCAGCAGTCTGTGTGTGTGTGTGTGTGTGTGTGTATGGACTCAGCTGTCTGTGTGTGTGTGTGTGTGTGTGTGTGTGTGTGTATGGACTAAGCAGTCTGTGTGTGTGTGTGTGTGTGTGTGTATGGACTCAGCAGTCTGTGTCTGTGTGTATATGGACTCAGCAGTCTGTGTGTGTGATCATCTGAATCATCTGTGTGAGCTGCCGCACACTTTAGCCCTGTTACACGCGTCTGGGAGCTGCTGTTGACAGGTACTAGTAGTCTAGAGATTGGGACATGGGGTATATGCTCAGCTATCTGTATAATACTATAGTGCTGTTCTCTGTATAATACAGATCTGTGTGTGTATAATATCCCGGGATAGTCAGTGTTCCTGTATAGTGCTGCTCTCTGTCTTGGGATATTATACACAAACAGACCTGTATTATACAGAAGGCAGAACTATACAGGGAGTACTGACTGTCCTGGGATATTATACACACAGCCATGTATTATACAGAGAGCAGCACTATACAGGGAGCACTGACTGTCCTGGGATATTATACACACAGCCATGTATTATACAGAGAGCACTGACTGTCCAGGGATATTATACACAGACAGTAATTGATAGCTGTGCTGCAAAATGTCCTTGGAAATTTTTTTCAAATGTTGGCAACTATGGCACTGTATCAAAGGAAATGTGTTTGTTTTTTAATAATCCCTGGTTGAAAATAATGAATCCTCCACCAAGGATTATAAAAAAAAAACAACACCAACACGCTCAACATGCGGCAGGGGCGGGGTCAAACTGCGGCGAGGGCGGGGTTGAATGTGCCCCACTACTTTTGTCCCTGGCCCACCCTGTACCCCCCATAAAAATGAATCCTAGAGACGCCACTGCCCATACATAGACCTGCACTGATGCGCGTGCTGTGTAGCACATCCTCACTTACCGACCAATTCGTTTTACGACCGAGTCGTAAGAACAGAACCCAGTCGGTAAGTGAGGAGAACCTGTACTCTGTGGAGTGAGATTGTCCTGCTTGGATAGGTGGCATAGAGAAGAACACATATTGTTTACTGAGAAAGCAAGGACTAAAGTGGCCGTTTGTGATCATGACCCAAACAGATTTATAGAACAAAGAAGAAAGATGGAATTAGCAGGAACTAGAGGACTTAGAGGCAGCAGTAGGACTATTAAAACTGAGGAAGGAGTAAGGTATTTAGAGACACTTCCAGTAACCTCAACAGGTCTATAACAAGTTACAAAGGAATTCTTCAGCCAACAAGTGTCCCTGACCAAATATTTATTGCTTTAGCGTAGGGGTGCCCAAAAGGTAGCTCCCCAGATGTGTTAAAACTACAGCTTCCATGATGCTTTGTCATTATAAAGGCATGCAAAGCATCATGGTAGTTGTATTTTTTATTTTTATTTTAAGTCTAATATTAAACTTAATAATAAACTGAAAGTTACATTGCATAACTAGTACTGGGTGTTTAAATAAAAACACAATCAGTAAAAGTGAATGTTAAGATCTCTTTAAGCTTTGTATACTGTAAGGGTCCCGGAGCAGGTCTGTGCTAATGTCGACTTTGAAAAGGTGAAATATGCATTACAAAACAATGAGAGGAATGTCCACTGCCTACATTAGCCTGTAGGTCAATCACAGCTATGACTGCTATTTCAGGCATTGCAGTTTAATCAAACAGCCTTCAAAGGACAAAAAGGTTAAATTGCTTCCTCCTTCTATAGTTCTAATCATTTCTATGTCAAAAACCTCTCAATGCAACCTGTGTTTAGTCATAATGGCTTAACCCATTCAATAACAGGTACATTCTAATTAGAACCAGCATTCAAACAGGACATTTCTTTAAATTCTTTTTAAGGAGGATTTACGTCAAGATTCCATCAGTGGATTTCTAGGAGACAGATGCAAGTACTTAGATGTACAGCCAGAATGTAAAATCCTGGAAACTCATTGAAAGGTCTGGGATGAAACATATTTGCATCAATCTTGACACCAATATCCACCACCTTCTATACTCGCATGCTTTGGCGCCTTGCGTCATTTGTGATAACAGTGAGATGGAGGACAAAGGCAGACACCCAGAGTGCACAGACACCGGCATCGCCAGCAGCCAGATATTGGATCAATAAAAAACAGATTGTCCAGAGCAAACCTTGGAAGTGTGTGATTCTTTATTTAAGCGGCCAAGTAAGTTGGTGACGGAAACATTAGCAACTTACTTGGCACCTTAAATAAAGGATCACACACTGACAATCTGTTTTTTCATTGCGTCATTCTACAGACATCGTTCTCGCAGCGTTTGGCGTCACAAGTTTCCTTGCGCTATTTAAGCCATCCCAGTCTTTTGGGCTTAGCCCTGTTTGTATACAAATCATCAGCATTTTCCTAGGGTCAGTTTGCTCTCACACTCCCATATTTCTCCCCAGGGCATGTTTGCATGTTTAGATACAATACATAGTTAAACTACATTGCTACACTATAGGTGAATTGAGGGATGGTGTTTGAATCTGGTTAAATGCATTACTAGTTGAACTGGTAGAAAAGGAAAGCAGAGCGCTCCCACAAGCCTAAAATCTAGCATGTGTACCGATTTTATACAGAGTGCACAGCGAGATGCCCACAAACTTTCAATCCATAGAGAAAATGGGGAGAGAGACAAAAAGTAACAGTGATGAATTAACATGTTTGAGATGTTAAAGGCTGGTACTAATGAGTAATCATGGTGGATTGCCTTTAAGATTGTAGTCTATTACCAAAAACTTATAGCCAGTGAGTAATCATTGTGAAATATCTGTAAACTATTAAAAGAAGGTAACAATAATATAACATGCATACTCAGTGTAATCTGCAAATGCTAAATGGGGCACTAAATCCAATCATCCCCAGCACTAATAACAGCGGTCTCATTATTGGATGGGTTAATAAAAGGATTGGGGGTTAAATCTGGCTACAGTTGCTTTACTGATCCTCTGATCTCCTACCCATCTACAAAGTCTCTCTCTACCCCTCGCTACAAGAGTCTCCAAACTTGTGCCTATTGATCATGTTTGTTTTGCTTTGAAAATACTCTGTGAAATCTCAGCTGAAGTACACATGTGCTCTATCTAGAAAATATTTGTTTTCGTCTGCTGAGGAGAAAAGGTCTTTGTAAGGTCTGGATCTCAACACTGAAATAGTTTATATGGGAGTGTTTCTGAACACAAGATTCAAAGTGCAGTCTTGAAAAATGTATTCTTCCTTCAAACTAAATCTGTGTCTTCTGTAAGCAGGAACGCTGTTAGATCCCAGAAACACCTAGGGATTGAGCACAATGGAAATTGAGTGACTACCCTACATGACATCTCCCCCCACCTTCCTATGTTATGTCCTCTCCTCTCTACTCATGAACAAACAATGTGCTGCTGGTACTCTCTCAATGAAAGCACAGCCTGAAATAAGCCCATGCAGCACAGGGATTATTATTATTGGTATTTATATAGCGCCAATTTATTCCGCAGCGCTTTCCAATATTGTAAAAGGAAGAGATTTAACAATAAATGAGACAATTACAAAATGTTACAGGAAAAATAAGTTGATGAGGACCCTGCTCGAGCGAGCTTACAGTTTAGAGGAGGATGGGTATAAAAACACAATAGGAAGTCCATCGAGGTGGGGTACAAATCAAATGACTAGTTAGGAAAGTAGCAGGACTGGTAAGTGAAAGTGGAGTGTGGCCCTTTAAAAGAGAGCAAGAGATGGGTTTGTGAAACAGAAGTTACTCTGGGAGGCCAAAAGCTTTTCTGAAAAAATGGATTTTGAGAAAACTAGAGTGTCTGATGGGAAGAGGCCGGCTGTTCCAAAGGAAGGGAGCTGCCCGCGAGAAGTCCTGCAAGCATGAGTTAGCAGTAAGGGTGTGAGCAGTAGACAGGAGAAGGTCACCGGCAGAGTGGAGAGACTGAGAAGGGGCGCACCTACAAATTAGTGAAGAAATATAACAGGGGCTACAGTTGTTTAGAGGTAAGGTTCGTATTTTGAATAGACTCCGATAGGGTACAGGAAACTATAATAAGGATGGGCAGAGGGGCAAAGTGTGAGAGGAGCGACAGGAGAGGATCCTGCAACATTCATTACAATTTGTAGGCAGGCAGCATGGTTTCTTGGGGAAATAGTTACAGTAATCAATGTAATCAATGTGAGTAATCAATAATCAATAATCAATAAACAGTAATCAATCAATAAACAGTAATCAATGTGAGAGATTACTAGAGCTTGAACATGCTCCTTAGCAGCATCTTGTGTAAGAATGTTTTTAAGGTGGACTTGGCAGGATGTAGCAACAGACTGGACAGGAGGTATATAGGTGAGGACAAATTCAAAGATAACACCCAAACAACGAGCTTGGAAGTGCGGACTTATTCAAGCACTATCAACGTGCGGGAAAAGCGAAAGAGGAGTATCAGAAATATGAAGAGGAAAAATAAGAAGCACAGTTTTAGAGAGATTGGGTTTCAGAAAGCGGGAGGACATCTAATCAGAGATGGAATAAAGGCAACAATATTGAATGCAATCCCGCCATGCAACCTAATAGAGGGGTGAGCCGCAACGTTCTGTTCTCCAGCTCCCCTTCCAGGCAGTCACCCGAAAGGCACAAACTCCAAATATACTTATTATTGTCATGCAGAGTTTAGGGTGCAAAGAATCCCCCATTTAATTTCAAAACTCCTCAAAAAAAATCCTGAGGAACTTTACCCATTCAATTTGTTTCCAAAATCCCCACAGTAAGCTCTAGTTATTATGGTGCATAGAATGTCTTCTTTTTTTTTTTTACATTCATTATTTGCAAGTTTTGAGATTTACAAGTGGTACATATGTTGCATGTTATCGGTGAAAACGCACGGTAAAAACAGTGGGATACAAAAAGAAAGAGGGGAGGGTACATGGGTGGTACAGCATAAAAACATTGTCATTAGCGTCATGTTTCTGAGTTGGGAGCCTTATGTGTCTGCCTTGCCTTGGGTGCTGGGCCGGCTGTGGGATAGAATGTCTTTTTAATCCATACAAGGTTACATGTTTGCTTCAAAACGTTCGTTACACAATGTTCCATAAATAACCTTTTGATTTTATCAGTTTTCTACAAACCCTTCCATGCATAATCATATGATGAAAAGCTACGTGGGGGTTTTATTCTATATATTTTTTTGTATGATCTCACATTCATTGACAAACACTTGACAAAAGTCAACAAGTCTTACTTTGATTTTGGTGGATAATGCCTGCTGTGACCCACCGGGGATCTGACTTTGGATACTGCGTATCTTTCATCATTTTTTTAAAAAAAGATACATGTTACTAATGGTACCTGCTATCAGTGCTCCATGAATAACTGAATAAATAATAAGGATTATTTTGATGAGCGAGGATTTCCCAGGAAGAGCACGCAGAGTCCAAGGTTGTGTCCTTATTAGCATTTGAAAAGATCTGTTGCTATTCTGAAGATCTTGCCAGAGAAATGCTATTTTGCTGTTTCCCTTTTGCTCCTCTGTATATTTAAAGATCTGCTCAGACCACAGGCTCCCTGGTGTATAGTGGTTTCCGTAATTTATTTATTTTAACTCTAATCCAAAAGGCATTTGCTGATGACATATTTTTATGTTTAAAACAATAAGCAATTCATCCTGTACTTTACTCTTCACCAAACTCAAATGCACACCATTATCAGGCAGTCTCATTTAATAAAAAAAAAATCTACTAACTCGTCCTATGTCTGTACCCACATTGCCCCTCTGTACCACTACCCGTAGTAGTGTTTCAGATCTTAGGGTAATGGAGTTATTTACTAATGTGAGAATTGACAGGAATTGAAATGTAAGTCTAAGGTAGCTAAACTGGAAGCGTCTGATTTGAAGAATTTTTCCTGTTTTGGTAGAATTTTTTTTAATTCACTTTGAATTCCCAACAGTTTCCACTTTAGCGGGTAACCATGTCAATATCCTAAAATGGACCTGTGGAGTGTGCAATAACACCCTTATCATAGACAGAGAGTTTGTTATTTTTTTCTGGGTTTTTTCGTGTATTCACAAAACTAGCTAATGTAGAGAACTTACTATAGAAATGTAAGTCTTAGCCACAGATAACTTAAAATAATTCAAAAACCCAGTTTATTTTACAGATTAGCTATTTTGTCCTACAAAATGCAGTTCTACATAATTCCTAGTTTAAGGAAATTGAGGTTCTGGCCAGAGGTAAGTGATTTTTGCCTTAAAGGAACACTATAGTCACCTGAACAACTTCAGCTTAATGAGGTTGTTCAGGTGAGAACTATAGCTCCCTGCTGCCTTTCTCATGTAAACACTGTATTTTCTGAGAAAATACAGTGTTTACATTGAAAGCTAGGAACACCTCCAGTTGCAGTCACTCAGAGTGAACCAGAGGGACTTCGGAGTTGCCTACATCCACTCAGATCTGCTGTCAGCAGAGCACAGGGCAGCAGTGTGCACAGCATCCTGCGATTCAGTGTCTCCTCCCTCTGCATGCAGACACTGAAGTTTCCTCATAGAGATTCATTGATTCAATTCATCTCTATGAGGAGATGCTGATTAGCCAGGGCTGTGTTTGAACTGTGCTGGCTCTGTCCCTGTTCTGCCTCCTTGTCAGTCTCAGCCAATCCGATGAGGAAGCATTGTGATTGGATCAGGCTACCACATGTCAGCAAACTGCTTGTTTTTCTGAGTCTAACAGCATGCAGATTTACAGATTCAGGCTTGAATACAGTAAGATTTTTACTATATTAATGGAGGCATGAGGGGCTAGATGGCGGTGTTAGTAATACATGTTTGTGTTCCTGACCCTAGAGTGATCCTTTAATTATAATGTTATTTTTAAAAAAGCCTTTTCTTTTTCATGTATGCAACACATATTGTAAAATCTGCAGGTGTTTGTAACTCATGAAGCAACATGCAATATAACTTTATATCTGTATACAAAATTAAGCCCTGCGCTCAAACTCCCACTACCCCTGGGCGGCAGCAATGACTATAGTACAAATCAGCCCCAATACATACAATAAAAAAAATTACAAGTTACCTGCTCACTATCCCAAATCCCTATTCACATTTAAATAACTGGATGTTTTTAGTATCACTTTAATGGCCATTAAAGTGTACGCTCACCTGCCATGGCAAGGCAAAATCTCTTTTGCAGTCCTTCACCAACGATCCGCTTCTTTAAGCTTCCATGTATCTAATTCTGACACCTTGCAAATATATATTTGTTAACTCTAGGGATAAATAGAAATGATATTTAAAAAATTCTTGGAAGTAATAGTTCCCTTTTAAAACATCTACTTAAAAGAACAAAACATTTTTGTTGAAATCTGGCTTGGATATGAAAGAGAGGCCTCAAAACCCTAATAATGGGCTAAAACCCAGCCAGTAAGATCCAGGCAAGGCATTTCATTTTTAACCAGGAACGCAATCAATATTATGCAGCTCGGGAAAGGAATCTGACAGAGCCTAAAAGGAGCGACTTGGAGTGTTTTTTTACATCGTTTTAGATCCCTAAAATTGATTTACATGACCTGCCTTTCTCTTTCTGTAAAGCCATTCCCTTTGCTCTAACAATGGCTTTCACACTAATAGATGCATTCTCTCACTCTCTCCTCTCTACAGTGTAAATTGACATCATCTGAATATTTGGGGTATCCCTGTACACCAACCTATACACAAAATTTGCTGTTTTTAGCCGATATTTATGTGATAGCCCTGCCTGCACGCTATATTTCATACATGATGATATTTTCTCAAAATAAAAAAGTGCATTAAAATGAAATGGTTGAAAGTACAGAACCAAATACATAGAATTTTAAGAAAATCCCACTAAGAAGAAATAAAAAAACGAGAACAGAACAAGATGGCACGGTATTAAAAAATACAAAATATCAGAACGCAAACATTGCAAGATCGGCTATGCAATTTAGGGCATGGGATAGCAATGATTGATTTACCTAGAAGATTGGAAGAAGTCATTTCACTTGTATAATTAAGCTTTAAAACACATCTGTATATGGTGAACGTAAGATGACGCCTTTTTATGAAAGGTTTATGATCACTATATTCGATTTGATAGTATCCATTTTAGTTATTGTGCTATAAATATATACAAGTGTTTGCTAACAGAATCAGGCTACACCTACCCTGTATACACCTGTATTGAACTGTTCTTCTCCAGATTTTATGGATTACAACTCCCATAAGTGTCAGGCACCAATAGCTTGCCAGAGAATAACATTTTGTAAATTTTGTGGGATTTGTAATACACTTAAGTCTGGGAGGGCAGCAGTTTGGTGCAACTACGTCTAATAGTGGTAATTTGAAAAAATATTTAGATAATTTAATTTTATTTTCTGATGTTTTCACAATGACCCACTGCAACCTGCATGTTTGTACACACAAAGAACTATACATAGCTTGCAAACCAACATTTTATTCACTTTTAATTTTTGATCACTAAAGTGCAGGGTACAAATCCCCAAAAAAAGAAAATGTGTCAAAGGATACAAAAATGTCAACAGGACAAACAATTGTATTCATGATAGGGGTGCCTGCTATAAAATCTACAAACCTTTGCTGAAAGGGACACATATTATCTACAAACCTTTTCTGAAAGGAACCTGTATTATCCGGGACACATTCAGAACATCCTTTCAGTGACCCAGTCTTCCACTGTAATGTAATATATAGTAAAATATATTCAAAACAGCTCCATTAGACTCCTGCCAGTGTCAATGAGATATCCATTGCAGTGCAAGACGGCAGTGCTGATGTACCGTAGGCCAGAGCTATTCACCCTTCGGCACTCCAGATGTGGACTACGTCTCCCCTAATGCTTTGTCAGCATTATGGCTGCAAGAGGATTATGTGACATGCAGTCCAAAAGTTGCCTACCCCTGACATAGGCAGTTACCTAGTGCCTATTAAATTTAATGTTCCAAGTCCAACTAATGGAACCCACTAAAATAGCATGTGATTACTAATACACAAATTTTAATATGCCCTTTGTAGCTTTTTTTTTTTGTCACAGTTCAAATTAGGACAATGTTTAATTTGGAAAACAATGGGAAAGGAGTTCAGTATTGTGTGTGGCTTATTTAGGGCAATCTGTGTACAGAAGGTCTGACTAACTGAGCTTGGGACTTTACTAAGAGCTACAAATGTATACAATAATAATAGCCGGGAAGGTCAGGCATTCCGTCCGTAACTGAGAAATGTTTGCTTGTCATGCAAGATTTTGGAATTCTGTCTTTAAAAGCAGCACCTCCGGGATATGTGTCTTGCACTCCAATACAGGCAAAGACTTGCCGGGTTGAAAACAAAACTTACTGTTAGAGAGAGTTATTTATAACCCACTAGATTTAAGATGATTCACATGTAATTTAATTTTCAGAAAAATTCCTGTTGTCTTGGTTTCAAGAACAAATATACCAGTGTAATGCGCCTTGAGTTAGAGTTTGAGTCATGCATCTCTGTAGATCAAGGACAACACTTTGCATGTTATATCCCTCTTAAAGCCAGATTAAACATAATTCAATGTAGGCACCTGTTTAAGATTTGGAAGTGATGTGATATTGTGCAATGAGCAGGGCTGGATTAACAAAGGGGCTGGTGGAGTAACTACTCCAGGCCGTGGCCATTGATAGGCCAATGGCTCCTTATAAAAATATCCTGTTTTTCTTTTTAACATTGGTGGTTATCAGTGCCTACCTACAGTGTGATACACTGCACATTATAAAACATAAAATAGTTTATTTTCCTAGTTTATAGTTTACATAGTTACATAGTTACATAGCTGAAAAGAGACTTGCGTCCATCAAGTTCAGCCTTCCTCACATATGTTTTTTGCTGTTGATCCAAAAGAAGGCAAAAAAAACCCCCCAGTTTGAAGCACTTCCAATTTTGCAACAAGCTAGGGAAAAAAATCCTTCTTGGCCCCAGAATGGCAGTCAGATTAATCCTTGGATCAAGCAGTTATTACCCTACATTGAAAGATTATATCCTTGAATATTCTGTTTTTGCAAGTATGTATCTAGTAGCTGTTTGAACATCTGTATGGACTCTGATAAAACCACTTCTTCAGGCAGAGAATTCCACATCCTGATTGTTCTTACAGTAAAAAAACCTTTCCTTTGCCTTAGACGAAATCTTCTTTCTTCTAGTCTAAACGCATGACCTCGTGTCCTATGTAAAGTCCGGTTTGTGAATAGATTTCCACACAATGGTTTGTATTGGCCTCGAATATATTTGTATAATGTTATCATATCCCCTCTCAGGCGATGTTTTTCTAAACTAAATAGGTTTAAATTTGTTAACCTTTCTTCATAGCTGATATGTTCCATTCCTTTTATTAATTCTGTAGCCCACCTCTGCACTTTTTCTAGTGCCATAATATCCTTCTTTAGAACAGGTGCCCAAAATTGCACAGCATATTCAATGTGTGGTCTTACCAGTGATTTATAAAGAGGCAAAATTATATTCTCGTCCCGAGAATGAATGCCCTTTTTCATGCATGACAATACCCTACTGGCCTTGGCCACTGCTGATTGACATTGCACATTGTTGCATAGTTTGTTGTCTATAACAATTCCCAAGTCCTTTTCGTGTGTTGTTATCCCTAATTCGCTTCCATTAAGGGTATACGTTGCTTGTGTATTCTTTACGCCGAAGTGCATAACTTTGCATTTTTCAACATTAAATTTCATCTGCCATTTGAGTGCCCAGTCCTCCAGTCTATCTAAATCCCTCTGCAGCAAAGTAATATCTTGCTCACATTGTATTATTTTACAAAGTTTTGTGTCATCTGCAAACACTGAAACATGACTTTCAATGCTGTCTTCAAGATCATTTATAAACATGTTAAATAGAAGGGGTCCCAGAACAGACCCCTGAGGGACACCACTTGCCACCTCTGTCCAGCTTGAAAATTTACCATTAACGACAACTCTTTGTACTCTGTTTTTAAGCCAATGTTCTACCCAAGAACAAGCATTTTCATCTAGACCGATTTCCTTGAGTTTGAACACTAATCTTCTGTGTGGAACTGTATCAAATGCCTTGGCAAAATTCAAATAGATCACATCCACTGCAACACCCTGATCTATACTTCTACTTACTTCTTCGTAGAATGCAATCAAGTTAGTTTGACACGACCTGTGCTTCATAAAACCTTGCTGATTTTTGCTGATAAACATGTTCTTCTCAAGGAATTCTTGAATATTATCCCTTAATAACCTTTCAAATATTTTACCAGCCACAGAAGTTAAGCTCACAGGTCTATAATTTCCAGGCAAGGATTTCAAACCCTTTTTGAATATAGGAACCACATCTGCCTTCCTCCAATTCTCCGGAACACTTCCTGAAAGAAAAGAATCTTGAAAGATTAAAAACAGAGGTTCACTTATTTCTACACTTAGTTCCTTAAAGGACCACTCTAGGCACCCAGACGACTTCAGCTTAATGAAGTGGTCTGGGTGCCAGGTACCTCTAGGATTAACCCTTTTTTTTTATAAACATAGCAGTTTCAGAGAAACTGCTATGTTTATAATGAGGGTTAATCCAGCCTCCAAATCCTCTAGTGGCTGTCTCATTGACAGCCGCTAGAGGCGCTTGCGTGCTTCTCACTGTGAAAATCACAGTGAGAGCACGCAAGCGTCCATAGGAAAGCATTGTAAATGCTTTCCTATGCGACCGGCTGAATGCGAGCGCGGCTCCTGCCGCGCATGCGCATTCAGCCGATGACGTCGCAATCAAGATGGAGAGGAGGAGGAAAGCTCCCCGCCCGGCGCTGGAAAAAGAGGTAAGTTTAACCCCTTCCTCTCTCCAGAGCCCGGCGGGAGGGGGTCCCTGAGGGTGGGGGCACCCTCAGGGTACTCTAGTGCCAGGAAAACGAGTATGTTTTCCTGGCACTAGAGTGGTCCTTTAAGTACACGTGGATGGATACCGTCAGGCCCTGGAGCTTTGTTTATATTAACTTTCTTTAGTTGCTGCAGCACCTTGTCTTGAGTTAACTAATTACAATTATTCTGCAAGTTTTTAGTAGCAATCATTTGCACATCTATTGCCATGGGTTCTGCCTTAATATATACAGAGGAGAAATAGTTATTTAAAATTCCTGCCTTTTCCTGGTCTTCATTGACTAACACCCCCGTTTCAGTTTTTAGTGTACCTACACTTTCATACACTAAAAACTGAAACGGGGGTGTTAGTCAATGAAGACCAGGAAAAGTTTGTTTTATTACACCACATTACTGTATCAGCACATCAAAGAAACTACACCCAGACGGAAGGCACGGAAACTTAGTTGAATTTGTGCTGTAGGAGGAGGAGAGAAATAATATAACTGCAGAACCACAGCAGCAAGGGAGACTATGGATGGCCCTTCTGTTAGTTAGCAAAGAGAAAATTGAGAATGGACAACAACTCAAATAACTTGCCTTTCTGTTGGTCCCGCTCAGTTCTCCAACTGCTTTTAGCTCATCGTTTGCCATTACAGAGATAACCTAAACCATTTGTATATCAGACTGATCAGACACAAAAGGCCGGCACAAATCCAAAATTCAGGCCAGCTCCCGCTGCACGAGAGATACAGCAACCCCAGATGTTTTTTTCGGCCTTGTGCCATTCTGTTGGTAAAATAAATCAGAGTACTTCTGTCTGGGTATGATTTAATATCTTGGTAGCAGTGGTCTGAGCTATTTAAACCAGGTCAGAAGAACAGTAGAAACAGGTGTCCTCCATCGTCTAGCCCAGTGGTTCTCAAACCAGTCCTCATGGCCCAGCAACAATCCTGAATTTATGTATTTCCCTTTTTTATTCCAAAGGAGATCCTGACAGAACCTGGACTGTTGATGAGTCATGTGTACTGATTTGGGAACCACTGCTCTAGCCATCACAGACTATGGCTCCATCTTGTGTCCAATATTTAGGAGGGAGAAAAAGTAAATCTGGGTAACAACTGAACACTTTAAGAACAGACTGAAGTAGAAGAAATGTCAGTGGGAAAAGTATTACAAGATATTTAGGATTTGCAGTGGAAAGTGCTAGAATGAAATATAGATGGCATAGATATGGGAGGAGCAGAGAACATGGGTGAGGAAGGATGGATGGGCTAAGGAAGAATAGGAAAGATAAGGACATAGACCTAGAGCAAGGAGACAAATGAAGAGACAGAGGAATGGGATTTCAAGTGAAATGTAGGGGAAGATGAGCAAGTCAGACAACAGTAGGGGAAAAACCTAACAAAGATAGGATATATCATTGGAGAAGGAAAGGAATGGGAGAGAACAGTGGCGTACATACCAGGGTCGCAGGGGTCGCGGCTGCGACCGGGCCCGGCCCACCAGGGGGCCCGGCCCACCAGGGGGCCCGGCCGCCCCTGCGACCCGGTATGTACCCACAGGGCCAGCCTCTTCTGCTGGGGGGCCCAGGAGCCGGCCACCTCCGGGCCCCCCGAGGCTGGCCCTGCTGTCACCCGGCTGGCGGGCGCGCGAGGGAGCACTGTCCCCTGGGTGCTCCCTCTTCAGCTCCCTCGCGCACCGCACTGAAACCGGAGCCGGAAGATGACGTCATCTTCCGGCTCCGGTATCAGTACGCGGCGCGCGAGGGAGCTGAAGAGGGAGCACCCAGGGGACAGTGCTCCCTCGCGCGCCCGCCAGCCGGGTGACCCGCAACACCACTGGACCCCAGGGAATCCCCCCAGCTCTCACACAGGTAAGGAGGCTGGGGGGATTAAATAATAATAAAAAAAAAACAGAAAAAACGTGTGTGTGTGTTTAGTGAGTGTGTGTGAGTGTGTGTTAGTGAGTGTGTGTGTGTGTTAGTGTTAGTGAGTGTGTGTGTGTGTTAGTGAGAGTGTTAGTGAGAGTGTTAGTGAGTGTGTTAGTGAGTGAGTGTGTTAGTGAGAGTGTTAGTGAGAGTGTTAGTGAGAGTGTTAGTGTTAGTGAGTGTGTTAGTGTTAGTGAGTGTGTTAGTGTTAGTGAGTGTGTTAGTGTTAGTGAGTGTGTTAGTGTGAGTGTGTTAGTGAGTGTGTGAGTGTTAGTGAGTGAGTGAGTTAGTGTTAGTGAGTGTGTTAGTGTTAGTGAGTGTGTTAGTGTTAGTGAGTGTGTTAGTGTTAGTGAGTGTGTTAGTGTTAGTGAGTGTGTTAGTGTTAGTGAGTGTGTTAGTGAGTATGTTAGTGTGTGTGTTAGTGTGTGTGTGTGTGTGTGTGTTAGTGAGTGTGTTAGTGAGTATGTTAGTGTGTGTGTTAGTGTGTGTGTGTGTGTGTTAGTGAGTGTGTTAGTGTTAAAGTGAGTGTGTTAGTGTTAATGTGAGTGTGTTAGTGTTAATGTGAGTGTGTTAGTGTTAAAGTGAGTGTGTTAGTGTGAGTGTGTTAGTGTGAGTGTGTTAGTGTGAGTGTGTTAGTGTGAGTGTGTTAGTGTGAGTGTGTTAGTGTGAGTTAGTGTGTGTGTTAGTGTGTGTGTTAGTGAGTGTGTTAGTGAGTGTGTTAGTGAGTGTGTTAGTGAGTGTGTTAGTGTTAGTTTGTGTGTGTGTTAGTGAGTGAGTGTGTTAGTGAGTGAGTGTGTTAGTGAGTGAGTGTGTTAGTGTGAGTGTGTTAGTGTGAGTGTTAGTGTGAGTGTGTTAGTGTGAGTGTGTTAGTGTGTGTGTGTTAGTGAGTGTGTTAGTGAGTGTGTTAGTGAGTGTGTTAGTGAGTGTGTTAGTGAGTGTGTTAGTGAGTGTGATTGTGTTAGTGAGTGTGTTAGTGAGTGTGTTAGTGAGTGTGTTAGTGAGTGAGTTAGTGTTAGTGAGTGTGTTAGTGAGTGTGTTAGTGAGTGTGTTAGTGAGTGTGTTAGTGAGTGTGTTAGTGAGTGTGATTGTGTTAGTGAGTGTGATTGTGTTAGTGAGTGTGTTCGTGAGTGTGTTAGTGAGTGTGTTAGTGAGTGTGTTAGTGAGTGTGTTAGTGTTAGTGAGTGTGTTAGTGTTAGTTTGTGTTAGTTTGTGTGTGTGTTAGTGAGTGAGTGTGTTAGTGAGTGTGTGTTAGTGAGTGTGTGTTAGTGAGTGTGTGTTAGTGTGAGTGATTGTGTTAGTGAGTGTGTTAGTTTTAGAGTGTGTTAGTGTTAGTGTGTGTGTCTGTTACTGAGTATGTTTGTGTGCGTCTGTCACTGAGTGTGTGTCTGTCAGTAAATGTGTGCGTCTGTTCATGAGAGTGTGTGTGTGTGTGTGTCTAAAGCACTTACCTTTCTCCAGCGCCGGGCTCCCTTGGCGCTGGGGATCTCTCCATCCCGATCCGCCTCTCAGCTCCGAATGCACATGCGTGGCAAGAGCCACGCGCGCATTCAAACCGCCAATATAGGAAAGCATTACTCAATGCTTTCCTATGGACGTTCAGCGTCTTCTCACTGTGATTTTCACAGTGAGAATCGCAGAAAATCCTCTAGCGGCTGTCAATGAGACAGCCACTAGAGATGGATTAACCCTCAGTGAAACATAGCAGTTTCTCTGAAACTGCTGTTTTCAGCTGCAGGGTTAAAACTAGAGAGACCTGGCACCCAGACCACTTCATTGAGCTGATTTGATCTGGGTGTCTGTAGTGGTCCTTTAAGTGTATGTGTTTATGCATGCACTGGCGTACATACCGCGGTCGCACGGGTCGCAGCCCTGCGACCAGGTGCCCGCCCGCCATGTGTTGCGGCCCCAGCCCGCGCAGAGTAAGCGGGGGGGGGGAGAGGGGGCCCACAGATCAGTTTTCGCACCGGGGCCCGATGGGTTGTGTGTACGCCACTGGGAGAGAAATAAAAAAAAAAAAGGGATGACTTTGGAACAGAGGTTGGGAAGATGGACAGAAACCGGGGGCAAAGTAGTAGGGGAAATAGAAGGAGACTATGGGAAATATAAGAAGGAGGATACAGAGAACACACAACAGCTGTAAGGGAGAAATGGGGACCAGATGATGGAAGAAGCCAATGGTTATGAAGGAGCACGCTCAATGGGGCAGAGGTCTTGGCAAACATAGATGGCCACGAGATAAAGAGGAGAGACTATGGAAAAAAGGGGATAACCAGGTAGCAGAAGTATAAAGCAAAATAAGAATATGAGCAGGTTATCAAAAAGAAGAAGAATGAATAATAACATAGGGAGAGCAACATGCCTCCCAAATATAGTATATATTGAAAACAGGTGAATAAAAATAATAAAGACTGTTGGAGAGATGGAAAATTAGGTAGGTAAGCAGGTATGTTGCTGATGAGGGTGCTCGTGGAGTTGCAGCCCTGAGTGGGATTTTGAAAAGCAGCAGCTCTAATCTTGGAACAATTTAATTGTTAGCCTCAAGGTTCATATAATAATGAGAGTGAAGTAACATCTCCAGCTACATAATTTGGGAGTGTTCCACCTTAAAGGGACTCTCCAGTGCCAGGAAAACAATCCGTTTTCCTGGCACTGCAGGTCCCCTCTCCTTCCCACCTCCCATCCCCAGTTGCTGAAGGGGTGAAAACCCTTTCAGTCACTTACCAAAGGCAGCGACGTCCCTGGTCGCTGCTTCTTCCTCCGCCGCCGCTCCTCCCCTCCATCACGTCAGCCGGCGGGGAGACTGATCACGCCCGCCGGCTGGGGAGACCACACGCATTAGACCTCTCCATAGGAAAGCATTGAAAATAATACTTTTCAATGCTTTCCTATGGGGATTTTAGTGACGCTGGAGGTCCTCACACAGCATGAGGACGTCCAGTGACGCTATAGCACAGAAAACCTGTGCTATGGACCAGGAAGTGCCCTCTAGTGGCTGTCTAGTAGACAGCCACTAGGGGAGGACTTAACCCTGCAAGGTAATTATTGCAGTTTATGAAAACTGCAATAATTACAGTTGCAGTGTTAAGGGTAATGGGAGTTGGCACCCAGACCACTCCAATGGGCAGAGTGTCCCTTTAAGTTTCCATATTTATTCAGCTGATTAGATCAGTGGTAACCCATGTTTGGAAAACCCATGTTTGAATCCCAGTCACATCACCTCATTAGTAAATGTCGTTGGGCAATACACCTAAATATATATATGTGCCTGCCTCAAATCTTGTCAGATTGTTTGAGAAGAGCATACCCCCTGTAGAATATGTTGGCACTATTTAAATCTAATATGTTGGCACTATTTAAATGCAAATAATAATATTTGAAATTGGGGTGCATCCAACCACCGACCTGCTCAGATGCCATTTCTGGTAGCTCTTGCTCAACTTTCTTTATCTCGCCTAAATTCTTTAACACCTAAGACCCCTTACCCGACTCAGGGCATGATACTGCAGCGATAGATGCCCTACTTTCTGAAACCCACGACGCCTAAGCGGACAAGAAAACCCGGGGCCTACTACAAGCAAGCACGGCCAGACTGGGAGGAACTCCTCGGCGGGGTTTACACAGACATTGATCCTGACAATGTATCCGGATCTCCACCCTGCCTAGCAGACCAAATGCCTGCCATGGGGCGACGATCCCAGAGAGTCAGCACCCAGACAGTCAATAGAGACATTGGGGCCATGCTTTAACGGCCTGTGAGGCCCAAAACGATCCCACGAGGCGACCAAGCAGCTCCCACTCAACCGGCTCAAGTCGAACAACCGGCCCGGAAAGAGCTGACCACCACAATGTGCCATCAACACCCCCGGAGGGATCACCCCTCCGCCACCAAACATGATCTGCAGATCCTACTGCATGATTTTCAAAAAATGCAGGCAATGGAACTAGCATTGCTCAGAGCCGATATACGTTCCACAACTAACCGGGTGCGTGCCACAGAATATGGCATAATAATAGACAATACTAACGGTCCAAGACTCGGTGCAACAACTGCAAAAATCACACCACAACCTCTCCTTACACCTGAATGCACTAGAGAACAGTCACCGACGCAATAACATCAAAATCCACGGTATCCCAGCCACTGTCACGACCAAAGAGCTGCCGCACTTTATGAAATGGCTACTGGCAACCATAGTACCCCCAGCTGTGGCCAGGAAACTCATCATAGATGAGTCCCCTCAGAACCACCTCACAAGTTGCTTGCATCATCATCTTACGCAGCATGTCATCCCAGGATAGGGGGCACATAATGACTGCGTCAAGACCCCATTGTCGTTTGAAGACTCCCACCTATCTTTTTAACAAGATTTGAGAAGGGCCACCCTTTAGTGGCGCAGGTTGCTAAACCCACTAATGCAACAACTATGCAATGCCAATGTGACCTATAGATGGGGTACACAGGGAACTCTATTAGTTACTCACAATGGGTCTACCCACACTCTCACCTCGATCGCAAAAGCCCCATCTTTCCTTGCCACGCTGGGACTTTTTTTTAATAAGGAAGAAAATAATTAACTATAATTAATTGATGATGATCATTACATCAATATTATTTTAAAGTCCTCACTATATTCTGAAGTAAAATGAATAATACAAAAATGCAGACACTGATAAATCAGAGATCTGGGTGGTAAGGGACAAACTCATTCTGTAGGCATTGTGTCATGAGAAGCAAAGGGAAATCTTAGTTGATATTTTTGAGTTTGTTTGTGCTGTCTCTAAATGAGTAGCAGACATGCATTCCAATGACTCTAGGGGAATGAAGAGAATATTTCAGGCTGAAATGCTATTTCAGACTCCCTCGTAGCTTAATGTTGTACATTCAGTTTGCACAAGTGTGGGAGACAAGTGACCATTAAAGAGGTAACTTTTAGAAAGGATTCAGTAAATACGTTACGAAACAACCACTAAACTTTTTTAACCTCTGCCTTTATTAGAGAGGCAACATATAAGGGAGCTTCCAAATATGGAATATGTCCAGTCCATTCTATAGACAATTCTAAAAAAAAAGAATTCAATATGATACTTTTAAAGGTCCTGCGTACTCTGCAAGCAATCCTGGATTACCACTCTCTCCTGCAGTGATCTCTGACCTGGCTAAACAGTAATTGACACCTGTTAGCCAATCCAAGTCTGCTAATTGGACAATTTCTCCATATCAGTTTGCCTAAATTTTACAAGTCAATACCCCTGACTGCCAAGTAGCCAAACTGGAAAAAAAAAATCCTATTAAGTTATATTTCCAGTGTGTCTTTTTGGGTTTAAAATGTTTAATCTCCACCGTTCACAGTGAATGATTCACTGTTTATCAAATAAGCCCCATGGGTGTGAGCAGGGCCGGATTAAACGCCTCATGGGCCCAGAGCTGAAAGTTTTGATGAACTTAATCACTGCCGTAAAAAAAAGATTGGTTGACTCATGACAACGTGCTGTAGTAACAAAACAAAGTTCATTTAAAAATCCTTTTTGCAGATAGTACTTACTCATGAGTACTTAGGGAGCTAAGTGTAAAAATAAGCGAAACTCTGTTTTTAATCTTTTAGAATTATTTTCTTTCAGGAATTGTACCAGATAATTGGAGCAAGGCAGCAGTGGTTCCACTACTGACAATGCAAATGGTACCCTTCATTGGGGCCGGTATGCTAGAGGGACCGATCAGGTGGCACATGCACTTCGAGCCACCTGATGGGTATTATTTCTAAACAGGGGCCTGGTAGCACTGTTGGTACCCGACTGACCCTTTCACATAGGCCATCTGGGAGGAAGGGACAGCTTGTTCCAGAGCGCACCGTGGGAGGGAAGAGGCACAGGCAGCAACTTGAGGAAGAAAAGCAGGAGTGAGCCTCACACTCGCTCCTATCAGCCTCAGCCAGCAGGTCCCCAGGCAAGCCACTCTACTGCACACATCAAGTTAAGCTAACACAAAGGTGGCTGCAAATATGTTTTACAAATTGTATGTCAGATTGTGTGTGTGTTTGTATGTGTCAAGGTGTGTGTATGTCAGTGTGTGTATCTGTGTGTCAGAGTTTGTGCATGTGTCAGTGTGTATGTGTGTGCATCTTTGTGCCAGAGTGTGCATCTGTGCATACATCTGTGTGTCAGGATGTGTGTATCTATGTGTCAGAGTGTGCATATGTCAGTGTGTGCATGTGTCAGTGTGTGTATCTGTGTGTATGTAGGTGTCGGTGTGTTTATATGTGTATGTATATGGCAGTGTATGTGTATCCAAACAATTAAACACCAATTAAACACCAACCCCCGACTATGGCTGCGCGTCTCATACCGATCTTACTACAGCCCGTCACCCCCCCTTTGGACCGGTGGGGGATATCCCGGTCCCCGTTGGGACACTTATCTCACTGCTACAGCAGATCCGGAGAATTTTAATGACCTCCTACTGCAAGGCAAATCCAGCATGGTGGGCGCACCAAAACAATGCCTGAACCAAACGAGTCTGGAGGTACAGAGATGGAGGGAAGCTTTTGAGGCCAAGTATGACAGGATATGCCAGGAGTTTTGTCAACATGTAAACAGCCGACCGAAAGCTGCTCCCTTGCCTGTCACACAGCCAGCTCCTGCAGCCATTTAGGCTCACTGTTCCTCATCTGGGATGGAAGCCCACATGGAGCAATGCTTACAAAGCCGTCCACGTGTGTGACGGGCACCCCGACGCAAGAAGACTCCGCAAGCATGCAATCTCTCCAAGGGGAGAAAGAGGATCAATGGATACCAGGCACCGGCTCCCAGGGTGGCCTGGGCTGGAGGTGGCGTGCGGGTATGGAAGAAGGGACTGCACCTATCACTGGTATCTGCATCTCAAGCCGAGGTACCCCTATATTATATGCCGATGGCAGGAGGAAAAGCACTGCCTGGTACCAATATACCCTTCCTAATCTGGCCCATTAGTGGCACAGGCTGATTGAAGCAGGAGGGATCCTCGATTAACTCTGCACCAGACTCTAACAACTGCAGTGTTTGTGGCGAAACCAACCTCGCCACTGGGCCCTGGAGAAGCCGGTTTGCCCGCCTCCTACCTGCTGACTATGGCCCCTGGGTTATTTGGGGCATATTGTATTTTATTGTGCGACTGCTGGCCCTTTAAGCACAGTGAATGGTATTTTATTATACTGCTGCTGGCCCTTTAAGAACTGTCTGGGGACATATTGAGACTTTGGGTAACAATACCCTTTAAGACTATGGCCCCTGAAAACGTAGGGACTTTTATTCAGTGATTATGGCCCTGTGTGAGCGGTGATACCCCAGATAGCTATACCATGGAGCCTATTCATATAATGAAAGACAATGGGAAAGACTTTAGCTCCATGGCAATTGAACTGTGTGAATAGGATCTGCGCGCTATTTGGTAGTTTTGTGCACTCAGATCCCAGCTATCTGGGGATATGTGAAATGTCTGTGTGTGATGTGTAAAAGGTGACTTTCTGTATTTTAAAGTGTTTTATGTCTTTCTGTAACCATGTGGTTAATGGAGTCTGCTTCTAGCCCTGGATAATTGGATTACTTTCCTCTTTGTCTCCAGGATAGAGGCCTAGGTAAAATCTGTCTAAAACGGTTTGCCATGCGGCTAGTAAGGGACAAAAGATACTTTTAGTAACTTTTGAACCCCTGGTCGGATTCATGCCATTTTTTTAATATGTTGTTCCCCTGAATGGATTGATTGTGGATATGTATTTTTATGTGAATGTGATGTATGGTTTTAGAGTTATGAAAGTTGTGTAAAAAGTATATTTTAAACTGTATACATAATGGGATTATGTGTCACACAAAGGGGAGGGGATGTGTGGGTTGCACCCATGATACTATTGGTCATTTTATGCCTCCCCCTGGGTGTGGCCTGTATGTGTGAGATGGAAATAAAAGCCAGGCTGGATGAGCCAGTCCAGAGTTCCTGTTTTACCCTCAAAGTGAAGTGTCGTCTCATTATTGGGGGAAGGATTTATTGCATGCTGTTCCAGTTGACTGCTAGGAGTGTAAGCCTATTCGTATGGTTCCTATTCAACGGTCTACAGCATTCAGAGGCTTGAGAGGATTTATATGCTTCTCTGATTCGGTGATTGTGGTGTCTGCCAGAGTGCTTGGAGTCCTCAGGAAACGCTAGGAGCATCCATTAACGGAGGTACCAAGTCGGGGTGCCAGGCGTTCCGTTACAGTGTTGTTGTTTCTTTTCGATATTCACAAGATATTAGCTTTCACCCAGCGCACCCACATCTTGTTAAATATTGAAATTGCTATTTGTTTGTCTACTTCTTCCTATATAAATATCAATTTAATTATTTAAGTATTCTAAGTATTTACCAACTACCTACCTGTCTAGCTTGTACAGCAGGTTTGCATAAACAATATAAAATTGAACTACCACCTAGCTTGTTTATGATCAGCTTACCCCTTACTTCATAGTTAGACATGTCTTAATTATGTAATACTCATGTGTGTTATACTACTATTTTAAAAAAAAAATTACAACTGTTCCCCATGCCATGTCATTGCACGCTTTTGAAATGCTTCTTACTGCTATTGTGGCATTACAAGCATGATTGTTATCCCCTGCACAACAAATATAAAGAATTATAAAAAACAAAGTGGTCAAAACCCCAGACCAAGTTGTCCGGAAACTGCACGGTCACCTAATGCCAAAAACAGTTCCATAACATTCGCGGCTAAGTACCGCTGAGGTGACCAGGGAACCACGAAGTCCTTATGTGGTGGAATCTCGGTAAAAATAAATTTAGTAGGCCGAGATTACCACGTGGCATGTGTACGTGCATATGCTGACGTATCGATCAGTTGGTTGCACGTGGCAAGATACGATCAGTAGTGTACGGAACATGTGCAAGAATACAGGATATAGTATTCCCCTCCTCCATTGTGCTGGACAAGCCATGCGGTCAAACAGGAAGTTAATTCTTATTTGTGTTGATTGGTTAAGAGAATGTGCGGGTGGAGCTTAATATGGGAGGAGTTATATGCCTATATAAGGAGCCTGCACTATTGTCCGGGGCTCAGAACTTGCTGTATTTTGGTGACATTAGTCCCTCTGAGTCCCGATCGGTGATCCAATAAAGAATCTCTTCCTTCCTGAAGAAACCTGTGTCCATCTCTCTGTGCTTGGCTTCCGTCAGTTTCTCCGGTATCATTTGGTGCATTGGCCGGGAAGCTCATCGTTCAACGGTAGCTGAGAGGCAGAGGCGTGAGACGGTCTATCTTTGCCCACGTTCTCTACGGCTGCACCCCTGAACTTCTGCGTGGACCTCCCTTCGTCTCGGCGCCACTGGTCTGTTGTCCAGGAGATCATCGGCCTCTACGTGAGAAGTGCTGGGGTGTCCCCGTCGATGAGTGTGAACTCAGGTTCAGGAACGAGGAGGTAAGATAACTGCTGTTTTAGACGGCAGGACCCGCTAGGGGTATACCGATTGTGCGGTAGGCCCAAAGGGGTTTTTGAATCTGTATCTGCCCCCTCTGTCGGAGGGAAGGAGCGAAGGCGCACCGCTCGATCGAACGCTCTTTAGTCAGACCGTTTGATTTGGTTAGTCAGGCAGGGCGCTCTGGTGTAAAATAAGCCCTAGCCGGACACCGGTGTCTTGTCTAGACTAGCGTTCTAGGGTGTATATTTTGTTCGCTAGGTCGGAGGGACCGGGAGACTAAGCGGCGTCTGTGTAAATCCGGTTCGCTAGTTCTCATCCTATCTGGGCTAAGTGGGAAGGCGTGTAAATTTGGAACCCACTAGACTTTTGATAGTGCGACTAAGAGGCGTCTGTGTAAATTCGGTTCTCTAGCTCGCTATATATGTGGTGATTGGGCAGTGTGGCTAACCAAAACGTATGTAGATTGTTTTTAGGTAGTCCATTCAAGGTACTGGCCAATAGTTTAGTTGGGAATTGTAAATGTGTTAACGATTGTTTTAGTAAAGTGTATATCTTGTTAGATAGCGCGAGCTCAGCCGTCTAGCGAGAGTGTTGATAGTGTGTTGCTGTATTATAGTGCACGGTACCATAACCCTGTATATTTACTGACATTGTATAATAAGTACTAATCATTGTCGTCCATTGCATGTTTAACACCATAACCACTAATAATTGTATTGTGACCTTAACTTGTGCTTTGACCTATGCTAACCGTACTGTAACCGCTATTTGTAAAAGACGATGTTACTGGGGTGTGTTATAGACGGGTAATTCGTATATAGAGAATTATAGCGTGGGTGACTGTATAGTTACGCCAAAGGGCATAATATTGATTATATAGTGACTGGTGTAACAGCTGTGTGTGTACGGGAATTCCCTGAGTGTTTATTGTGTTATTGTGTACGTTTCACTTGGTAACCGTACCACGTGGTGCTGTTGCCAGAGGAAACGGGTGTGACTGTTGAATAAGTACGCGTGTATAGTATTCGTTGTCGACGACGTTCCATTGTTAAATATGGGTGCGTCGCAGTCAACGATTCCGGATCCCTTAGGATGTATGGTTAAGAATTTTAAAAAGGGATTCAAAGTTTGTGATTTTGGGGTAAAGATGTCTCCTGTACGTTTGGTCACTTTGTGTACTAGGGAGTGGCCTACTTTGGTTGCGGCATGGCCGCCACGTGGCAGTTTGGATCCAACTCTGGTACAGCGCTTACATGTGGCTGTATCAGGTAGGCCTGAACTTTACGGCCAGTTTCCTTATATTGACTGTTGGAGACAGGCCGTAAATGACTCGCCAAAATGGCTCCAGACATGCCACGAGAAGCAGTGTCGCCTCATGGTAGCTAGGACTTGTTCGTCCACTAGGACTGGTGTTAGGCCCGTTTTGGACACGCCCCCTGAGTCCGAGATCCCTTTGCCGCCCCCTTACTTTCCGTTAAGAGGAAGTGACGCAAACGCAGGAAGTCCTGCACCCCTCCCCTCATTACCCTCATCCACTTCCGCTTCCTCCTCCAGTACAGGATCCACACCCCCTCGTACTAAATCTCCCCTTCCGGAACCAGAACCCACCCCCATTAGAAACGAATATCCTGATTTGGCGCCACTTCACACTTCCGGTCAAGCTTCATCTAGCTCGGCCCGAAGTGTTCTATTCACTACCTTTTCCCAAAACCAACCTCCCACATCCCCATACCCTATCTCTCCCCGACCGGAACCCATGACTGACGCTTCCCTACGTAGCCCCATCCAAACCCGACAGTTGACTGGTGCCCAACAATTAAAGCACTATCAGATGCCTCTTCGCTTAAATCCCGGGTCAGCTTATATCGATGCCGCAGGACAAATGGCACACGCTGACCCAGTCTTCGTATATGTCCCATTTACCACTACCGACCTTTTAAACTGGAAGACCCATAATTCCTCGTATACTGAGAAACCACAAGCCATGACTGATCTGTTCACCTCAATAGTACAGACGCACAATCCGACATGGGCTGATTGCCAGCAGTTACTAATGACTTTATTTAACAATGAGGAAAGGACAAGAATAAATCAAGCAGCCATTAAAGCATTAGAAGATAGAGCCCGTGCTTTGAACCAAGCTAATCCAGCAGCATGGGCCGCAACACACTATCCCAACACTGATCCCGATTGGAACGTAAATGGTGCTGATATGGTTCAACTTAGAGCCTATAGAGACGCTATAATTGCTGGCATGAAAGCCGGAGGAAAGAAAGCCATTAACATGTCGAAGACAGTTGAGGTGATTCAGAAAAGCGATGAAGCACCCAGTGTCTTTTATGACCGATTATTGGAGGCGTACCGCTTGTACACCCCCTTTAATCCGGAAGACGCAGACAATTCCCGAATGGTTAACTCCGCCTTTGTCAGCCAAGCATACGGAGATATTAAGCGCAAGCTACAAAAGTTAGAAGGGTTTGCAGGTATGTCCATCACCCAACTAATGGAGGTAGCAAATAAGGTCTATATGAACAGGGATACAGAAAGTAAGAAAGAGGAAGAGCGCAAGATGCGTAAAAAGGCTGATATGCTAGCGGTAGCGATCGCAGGCGTAGATAGACGGGGCCCAGATAGAGGCGATAGTAGATGGAATGAGGAACCTCTAAGTAGAAATCAGTGCGCTTACTGTAGGGAAGAAGGGCATTGGAGAAATGAGTGTCCGCGAAGGGAACAGTCTGAGAAAGACAGACCTAGGACAGGTTATGGAAACTTTAGAGGCAGAGCGAGAGGTAGAGGAGGCCCCGGAGGGAGTAATGGTTATAGAGGGAGTAATGGGAACAGAGGAAGTGTTAGGGAAGACAGGTATATTCCAGCAGCGCAAAGGTCCCGCGATAGAGAAGGTAGGGACTTCGTAGGATTGGCTGACACGGTCATGGAGGACTATTGATACCGACCGGGCTCCATCCCCCTTGGTCGAGCGGAGCCTATGGTCGATGTATCAATAGGGGGAAAAAGGAGCGCGTTCATGATCGACACTGGTGCTGAACATTCAGTGGTGACTAATCTAGTTGCTCCTCCATCTGGAAGGACTATTACTGTGATAGGAGCAACTGGAAGAAGTGCTGAAAGACCGGTTCTTAAAAGTCGACTCTGTACATTGGGAGGCCACGTAGTAAAACACCAATTCCTTTATATGCCTGAATGTCCAGTCCAATTGCTGGGACGTGATATGCTATCAAAATTACAAGCGCAGATTACGTTCCTACCAAATGGAACAACATCCTTAAAGTTTAATGGACCTTCAGGTATTATGACTTTATCCGTACCAAAGGAAGAAGAGTGGCGACTTTATACAGTGTTGACTAGCCAAAACCCTAGGAGTGATGAGACATTATTTAACATACCAGGAGTTTGGGCAGAGAACAACCCACCAGGACTGGCCCGCAATATTCCACCTATAAAAATTGAACTAAAACTTGGGGTTTATCCAGTAAGCCTAAGACAATACCACATCCCGCAGAAGGCTAAGAAGAACATCCAATCCTATCTGGATAAGTTCATACGGTATGGTATCCTAAAATTCTGTACTTCCCCCTGGAACACCCCATTGCTGCCTGTTCAAAAGCCCGGTACAGATGAGTATCGACCTGTGCAGGACTTGAGAGCAGTCAATGATGCGGTTGTTAGTATACATCCAGTTGTACCCAATCCATATAACCTGCTTGCTTTAATTCCGGGCGGGGCTACTTACTTCACAGTCTTAGATCTCAAAGATGCCTTCTTTTGCCTCCGAATTGCCGCAGAAAGTCAATGTATTTTCGCTTTCCAATGGGAGAACGCTGTAACGGGCTCAAAACGCCAGATGACTTGGACAAGACTGCCCCAAGGGTTTAAAAATTCACCTACCCTATTTGGTTCAGCCCTAAGTCAAGATTTATTGGATTTCGAGTCTATCCCAGGAGAATGTGTATTGTTACAATATGTAGATGACTTGTTGATAGCAGCAGTTACAAAAGAAAAATGTCAGCAAGCAACGCACGATCTACTACATATTCTCTGGAAGGCAGGATACAAGGTGTCTAGAAAGAAGGCTCAGTTGTGTTTGCCAACTGTCAAGTATCTGGGATTCCATATCTCTGAAGGTCAAAGGATTATGGGGCCAGAGAGAAAAGAAGCTGTCTGCCAAATACCAATACCCAAGAATAGAAGACAAGTGCGAGAATTCTTGGGGGCAGCAGGCTTCTGTAGGATATGGATTCCCAGCTATGCGATACTAGCAAAACCTCTGTACGCAGCCATCAAAGGTACAGAGCACGACCCCTTCTTATGGACCCAAGAACAGCAAACGGCATTTGAAGATGTGAAGAAGGCTTTGATGAGTGCCCCAGCATTAGGTCTACCTGATCACACACGACCATTCTACTTATATGTACACGAGCAAAGAAGAATGGCTGTGGGAGTATTGACACAGTACTTGGGATCATGGCAAAGACCTGTTGCCTACATGTCTAAGCAACTGGATGCAGTGGCCAGCGGACTTCCACCTTGTCTAAGAGCCGTAGCTGCAGCCGCCCTGCTAGTAGCTGAAGCCGATAAACTCACTCTGGGTCAAGAACTTTATGTACGAGTCCCACATGCAGTACAGACGTTGTTGGATTACAAAGGAAATCATTGGTTTAGTAACAGCCGTATGACCAAGTATCAAGCAATGTTGTGTGAAAACCCAAGAGTGCATTTAGAGACTGTAAACACCTTAAATCCAGCTACCCTTTTGCCACAACCTACTGAAAGTCAACATGATTGTTTGGAAGTAATGGATGAAGTATTTTCAAGTAGACCAGATCTTCGTGATTTTCCCATCCAGAACCCCGATGTTCAATATTATACCGACGGCAGTAGTTATGTGAAAGAAGGGATCCGCTATGCAGGATATGCAGTAACAACAATAGACAAGGTGATAGAAGCTCGGCCACTGGCGAAAGGAACATCAGCACAAAAGGCAGAATTGATAGCACTAACACGAGCGTTACAATTGGCTGAAGGTTTAAGAGTAAATATCTATACGGACTCTAAGTATGCGTTCTTAACCACTCATGCCCACGGAGCTTTGTATAAAGAAAGAGGACTACTGAATTCAGAAGGCAAAGAAATCAAATACGCAGCTGAAATCCTACAACTATTGGAAGCAGTGTGGGAGCCGAAAGAAGTCGGTATCATACATTGTCGAGCGCATCTGAGAGGAGATGGTGATGTAACCAAAGGAAATCGGATGGCAGATAGTGCAGCTAAGCGTGCTGCTGAATCAGGAAGACAGGAGTATGTGGGGCATATAGCTGCTCTAATACCAACTCCACTGTCCCAATGGACTCCAGTTTATACAACTCAAGAAGAGGAGTGGTTAAAGACTGAACCGGGAAAGTATCTGGAGAACAAGTGGTATTAGCTAGAAGATGGAAGAATAGTTATACCAGCATCGCTAGCGGTAGAAATTGTCCAAAATTATCACAACGGGACACATTCTGGGAGAGACAGTACTGAAGAATCTCTCAGGAAACATTTCTACATACCAAGATTGTCCAACTTGACTCAGGCCATTGTACGCAGATGTGTAACGTGTGCTAAGAATAATGCAAGACAAGGACCAGTAAAGCCACCAGGAGTCCAGTTTATGGGGGGACTCCCCATGTCCGATCTACAAATAGACTTTACAGTGATGCCTAAATCGGGTGGACATCGTTACCTGCTGGTAATTGTGTGCACCTATTCAGGCTGGGTAGAAGCATGTCCTACTCGTACAGAGAAAGCAGGAGAAGTTGTAAGATTCCTGCTACGAGAAATAATACCTCGATATGGACTACCCTGTTCTATAGGATCGGACAATGGTCCAGCTTTTGTTCACCAGTGCCTACAACAACTGACTCATATGCTTGGTATAAAGTGGAGGCTTCATACTGCATATAGACCCCAGAGTTCTGGTAAGGTAGAGAGAATGAATAGAACTATTAAGAACCAGTTGGCTAAAATGTGTCAGGAAACCCAACTTAAGTGGAACGTTCTCTTACCTATAGCTCTATTGCGAATCCGCAGTACCCCTACCAGAAGGATGGGCCTCTCTCCTTTTGAAATTATGTATGGACGACCACCTCCCGTACTTGGTAACTTAAGGGGGGATTTGAGTCAGTTGGGAGAAGGAATTACTCGGCAGCAGGTTGTAGAATTGGGTAAGACTATGGAGGAGGTACAGAAATGGGTACAAGATAGATTACCTGTGAATATTTATCCCCCTGTTCATAGTTATCATCCAGGAGACCAAGTGTGGATTAAAGAGTGGAATAATGTACCGTTAGGGCCCAAGTGGAGAGGTCCTTATGTTGTTCTTTTGTCTACCCCTACAGCGATAAAAGTAGCCGAAGTGACTCCGTGGATACATCACTCCAGGGTTAAACCAGCAGCAGTCGATTCTTGGCAAGTTACAGCAGATCCAGAGAATCCCTGCAAGATCCGGTTGAAACGCACTACTCAGTCGGAGTAACGAGGAATTATTGTGGATTACAAATTTTATTGTTACAGGTGTGAGTGAGAAGGCCATAATAAAGCCTGTCCTCTTACCAACACATAGTGTATAAGCCAGGAAAGTCTCGAAGGGACACCTGTGAAGACGAGCAGGACTCCATTCCCTGCAGCCCTCACATCCTGGAAGCTGAGGTTCCATCGCACGGACGAAGACTGAGGATGACGGCGAAAGATGTGCTTTTGATTGTGTTTATTTACATGTGTTTTTATATTCAGGAAGGTAGAGGTACCGACACTCCTAGCTGTGAGGTATGCATTAAGACTACGAGAACAGGTAACCATATTTCCCAAACCCTAATTTGGCATTCACAATACGAGTGTAAAGGAGATGTATCGAGATGTAGATACTTAAATATAGACTATAGTGTGTGCCATTTAGGAGTAGGAGAACCTAAGTGCTTCAGTCCGGAGTATCAACCTCGTACAATTTGGTTGACTCTCAGGAATGGAGATCCTCAGGGGACCCTAATTAACAAGACGGTGTTAGAATCCGTACATTCTTCGGGTGTTCTGCTATTTGATGCGTGTAATGCGATATCGAGTGGTAGAAAGCCGTGGAATGTATGTGGGGATCTTAGATGGGAGAGGACGTATGGGTCTAACGATAAATACATTTGTCCCAGTAGCAAAAATAAGTATGTAAGTCCTAGATGCCCAAATAAAGACTATAACTTTTGCCCATATTGGTCTTGTGTGGGGTGGGCGACTTGGGGACAGACAGTAGACAAAGACATGATAGTGACTAAGTTGCCGACTAGCCCATATTGTAAGTCCATGGAATGTAACCCAGTCCATATACTTATTAATAACCCCGACAAGTTCTTAGATAAGTATGGCAATTTATTTGGGTTTCAGATATACGGGACGGGTTTAGATCCTGGGACATTATTGTTTATAGGGATAGTGTCAGACCTTCCGGCATTCGCTAACCGTGGACTTCCGGGTTCTCGGAGCGCGGCCACTCCCCCTCCTATGACGTGGTCGTTCCCAGGGTTCATAGAGAGTCCGCGTCAACACCACAGTGCTGGATCAACTCGAAAGCTCCCGCGAACTTCAACCTGAATATTTACTTCTACTGTGTATCGGACCCGGACTGTTTAATCATTTACCTTCCTTCTCCTCTCCTACGACCTCGGACTGTTTTTGGATATTCTCTTGCCTGCTGCAACCTCGAATCTCTGTGGAATCTCTATCACCAATTTGGATTATCACTCCTTCATAAGTTAAGTAAACCAGATTGGCTCAAACTTAATACATAACCATCCTAAATCTAAGTGGTTCGCTATCTGCTCCACATCAACTCATAATCTTGTTTCCAACACCTACTTATTAATTATCTGCATCCTAATTTGGAACTTCTCGCTGGTTGTGTTAAATTTACCTTATCCTAAAACAACTTCAAACACCGCTGCTGGTTATAACCTGCCAGGAATTAAAGAGACAGTTCAAATTGATTATCTTTTTTATTTAAAGTAATAAACATTATCAAACTCAGAAATCTGCAGTTGTTTCCATCTTGTCAACAATTGAGCGTTACAGATTGATCCAGCCTAATTAATGGATACAGCAGATCTCACTTCTGAAATCACCAGATTAAACCAAAGGGTGGATACTCTCACTCAAGGCATGCAAGATCTACAGATCACCAATGAAAGAATCCTTACTTATGTAAGGGACTTGCAAACCCATACTCCTCACACAGTTACACACTCGGCTAGTGACCCTGCTGTCTCCAACCCCGAAAAATTCTCTGGAGACAGGTCCCAATACCGAGAGTTCATCAATTCTTGCAAGTTGTTGATTGCATTAAAACCCCGATCATATCCCACAGAAAGATCTAAAGTTTGTTCTGTTATTTCATTTTTGAGAGGTGAACCCATGGCCTGGGCTCATTCCTTTCTTGAGAATGATGATCCCATATTGGATTCTCTGGATGAATTCTTTGAAGCCATGTCTCTCCTTTACGAAGACCCAAACAAACAAGCGACTGCAGATTTAACCATTAGAACACTGCAGCAAAGAAACCGGCCTGTTGAAGATTACATTGCTGAATTCAAACGATGGGCACCTGAAACTCAGTGGAATGACATAACTCTACGTAACCAGTTCCGTATTGGGTTATCTGAAGCTGTCAAAGATGAGCTCTCCAGAACGGAACTACCTACTACACTAAATACACTTATTCAACTGTCAATCAGTATCGACAGAAGACTTAGGGAAAGAAAAGCTGAGAAATCACTCACTAGCTCTCTATGGAAAAAACCCTTCACCTCTTCAAAGGCACCGGAGAAACCTATAACTCCCACTGAACCTATGGAAATAGGGGTTGTGAGAAGTCCTCTTACTCCAGAAGAGAGAACCAGAAGAAGACAACTGAACCTCTGCATGTACTGTGCTTCGCAAGAACATGTGGTCCCAGACTGTCCCCTATTGAAACGTCCAAGAGGCGGTAAGCATGGTTCTACCACGACTATAATGAGTGTACTTCCTTCTAAACCAACCTCTCATTTCTCCTCTGTCTCTCTCATATTACAGTGGGACAAAGAAAGAATTACGACTAAGGCCATTATTGATTCCGGTGCTAATGGGGTGTTCCTGGACTCATCCTTTGTTACAAAAAATAAAATTCCTTGTGTTCAAAAACGTAATTCCGTCTCTGTCAGAGTTATTGATGGCTCCTTAATCTCCTCGGGGCCCATTCGCCTTGAAACTGTCCCTTTAAGGATTACTACTAATTATGTCCATTCTGAATTTCTTGTTTTTGATGTCATAAATTCTCCTCTTTATCCTATAATATTAGGGATAGACTGGTTACGGACTCACAACCCACTTATTACCTGGGCTCCTTTCTCTCTCACGTTTAACTCTGCATATTGCCAGAAAACATGTCTACAACACATCCCCATTTTGCATGTTACTAGGGAATCCACTATACCTTCCAGCTATTCGGAGTTCGCTGATGTGTTCAGTAAAAAGGAAGCAGAGACACTTCCTCCTCATCGACCCTATGATTGTCCGATTGACCTTGTTCCTGGTGCTCCTATCCCTTTTGGACATATTTATCCCCTCTCTGAATCAGAGCTAAAAACCCTCAAGGAATACCTAGATGAAAACCTCCGGAAGGGGTTCATTAGACCTTCCTGTTCACCAGCCGCTTCCAGCATGTTTTTTGTGAGAAACAAGGACCAGACTATACGCCCCATCATCGATTACAGGTCTTTAAATAAAATAACTATTAAGAATCGTTACCCTCTTCCCCTGATCAATGAGTTGATTGAAAGATTAAGAACAGCTACCATCTACACTAAACTTGACCTTCGTGGGGCATATAACCTTGTTAGAATCAAGGCCAATGATGAATGGAAAACGGCGTTCAGAACCCGATATGGTCTTTACGAATATCTTGTCATGCCCTTCGGGCTATGTAACGCCCCTGCAACCTTTCAGCATTTCATTAACGATATCTTCCGAGATCTCCTAGACGTCTGTGTCATCATTTACTTAGATGATATTCTCATCTACTCCAACAACCTTGAAGAACACAGAAAACACGTGAGATGGGTATTATCCAGATTAAGAACACACAAATTATACGCAAAACCAGAAAAATGTATATTTGAAGTCAATGAAATCACTTTTTTGGGATATGTTATCTCCCCTCATTCAATAAGTATGGATACCTCCAAAATAGATTGCATTGTCAACTGGTCTACTCCTACTAATACTAAAGACTTACAACGTTTTTTGGGATTTGCCAACTTCTATAGGAAGTTCATTAAAAATTACTCTAAGGTTGCTCATCCCCTCAACCTGCTCAATAGCAGTAAACGGTCCTTTGCTTGGAACGAAGAGGCTCAAGCAGCCTTTGATGAATTAAAACGGAGATTCACAAGTGCTCCCATTCTTCAACTACCTAATCCTGCTTTTCTCTACGTCATGGAAACGGATGCTTCTGATACAGCTATCGGGGCTGTCCTCTCTCAACACCAAACGCCTCAAGATCCTCTCCATCCAGTAGCTTTTTTTTCACGATCTTTGTCTCCTGCTGAACGAAATTATCCTGTAGGAGAAAAAGAATTATTAAGTATTAAAGCTGCATTCGAAAACTGGCGTCACATACTTGAAGACACACGCACTCCTGTAATTGTTTATACCGACCACAGGAACCTTGAATATCTTCATTCCAACAAAACACTTTCTGCCAGACAAGTACGCTGGAATCTTTTCTTTTCCCGTTTCAATTTTCAAATCATCTACAGACCTGGATCCAGAAATAAAAAGGCAGACGCCCTGTCCAGAATTCACCAAGATCTTCCTGTAAACGAAACTCAACCTCCTAAAATCATAGGTATTATTTCGTCATTAACTGATGATATTAAACATCTTAAAGAAGAAGATCTTGAACTTCCCAAGCAAGACAATCTATCAAAAAAGGACGGGTTGTACTACTTCAAAGACAGGTTATACATTCCTCCCTTGCTTAGGAATAAAATACTCTCCTTGATTCATGATTCCCCTCTGGCTGGTCATCCTGGTACAAGAAAAACACTGGAGCTGTCTAAAAGATATTACTGGTGGCCTCGCCAGGACAGAACCATAGAATCTTATGTCAAAAACTGCCCAACCTGTCTGAGATCAAAATCTGACCATCATCCACCATTCGGTCAATTACTGAGCCTACCTGTTCCAGAAAGACCTTGGCAGTCCATCTCAATGGATTTCTTGGTAGAACTCCCTCCTTCTCAACATCATACCACCATTCTGGTGGTGGTAGACCGTTTCACCAAGATGTCCCATTTTATTCCTTTAAAGAAATTACCCTCTTCATCTGAACTTGCAAAAGTATTCATCAACAACATCGTGAAACTCCATGGTCTTCCTGAAGAAATCATATCAGACAGAGGAACACAGTTCACCTCCAAATTCTGGAATGAGATGTGTTCCTCCCTCAACATTCAACGTAAATTATCTTCAGCCTATCATCCTCAAACCAACGGACAAACAGAGAGAGTTAACCAATGTCTTGAACAATACTTGCGGTGTTATTGCTCTCATTTACAAGATGATTGGATCACGTGGTTACCAATGGCAGAGTTCTCATACAACAACTCGGTACACACTAGTAGCAAAATGACTCCATTCTTCTCAAATTTTGGATTCCATCCTTCTTCATTCCCCGATCAAGGACTTCCTTCTTCTAATCCATACGTCTCCAACCATAACTCGTTCATGTCTGCCCTCTTCCTCAGGTTACGTGATAACCTTAAAAATGCATCATCTGCTCAGAAAAAGTTTTTCGATACTGGTAGACGACCTTCCCCTACTTACAAGGTTGGTGATCTTGTATGGCTCTCTTCAAAAAACATTGTTACCAACCGTCCCTCAAAGAAACTAAGTTCACTCTTCCTTGGCCCTTTTCGTATATTGTCACTCATCAACGAAAACGTGGTTAGATTGAAACTTCCACCTACCATGAAACTGCATCCAGTCTTCCATGTGTCGTTGCTTAAACCTCACCACTCCGACCCTTTCATGAGGGATGTTCATACCACTCCTGATCCCATTCTGGTACAAGGTGAAGAGGAATACGAGGTTCAGAGGATTCTCGACTCACGAATCCATCGTGGTTCCTTACAATATCTTGTCCGGTGGAAGGGCTACGGAGTTGACGAAGACTCATGGGTGTCGTCCTCCGCGGTGCATGCTCGTCGACTTATCAACGCGTACCATGCTCGCTACCCATCCAGACCTCGTTGACAGCATCCGGTGGCTGCTTCTTATGAGGGGGGGTTCTGTCAGACCTTCCGGCATTCGCTAACCGTGGACTTCCGGGTTCTCGGAGCGCGGCCACTCCCCCTCCTATGACGTGGTCGTTCCCAGGGTTCATAGAGAGTCCGCGTCAACACCACAGTGCTGGATCAACTCGAAAGCTCCCGCGAACTTCAACCTGAATATTTACTTCTACTGTGTATCGGACCCGGACTGTTTAATCATTTACCTTCCTTCTCCTCTCCTACGACCTCGGACTGTTTTTGGATATTCTCTTGCCTGCTGCAACCTCGAATCTCTGTGGAATCTCTATCACCAATTTGGATTATCACTCCTTCATAAGTTAAGTAAACCAGATTGGCTCAAACTTAATACATAACCATCCTAAATCTAAGTGGTTCGCTATCTGCTCCACATCAACTCATAATCTTGTTTCCAACACCTACTTATTAATTATCTGCATCCTAATTTGGAACTTCTCGCTGGTTGTGTTAAATTTACCTTATCCTAAAACAACTTCAAACACCGCTGCTGGTTATAACCTGCCAGGAATTAAAGAGACAGTTCAAATTGATTATCTTTTTTATTTAAAGTAATAAACATTATCAAACTCAGAAATCTGCAGTTGTTTCCATCTTGTCAACAATTGAGCGTTACAGATAGAGACTGATACGGTATCCTCCCAGACTCATCAAGTATATCATTCCTTTTATGAAGAGATGAGTATAGATAATAAGATCCCCCATAACGCTAAAAACCTGTTCATCGACCTAGCTGAAAGTATTGCCGGTAGTCTTAATGTTACCAACTGCTATGTGTGTGGAGGTACTAACATGGGAGACCAATGGCCTTGGGAAGCAAAGGAGGTAATGTCCGGTTCTGAGGCAGTTGACCAATTAATATCTACACAAGCCGATTATCATATGAGTGTTAGAGGTAAATCTGAGTGGAGATTAAAGACCTCCATCATAGGTTATGTTTGCATAGCAAGGAAAGGAATAATGTATAATACTTCTGTAGGAGAATTAACTTGTCTAGGGCAAAAAGCTTATGATGATGATACAAAGAATACAACTTGGTGGTCGGCTTCAAATGTCTCAGAACCATCAAACCCGTTTGCTAGATACGCCAATTTAAAGGATGTGTGGTTTGATCTATCTATCACATCTACCTGGAGAGCCCCAGCAAATTTGTACTGGATCTGTGGTAAGAAAGCCTATTCGGAGCTGCCACAGGACTGGGAAGGGGCATGTGTGTTGGGTATGCTCAAACCATCCTTCTTCTTGTTACCGATTGAAACAGGTGAGACTTTAGGTGTTAAAGTGTATGATGTGAATCATAGGAAGAAAAGGGGACCCATAGAGATAGGCACCTGGGAAGATAATGAATGGCCTCCCCAGCGTATTATAGATTATTATGGGCCAGCCACGTGGGCTGAGGATGGTACCTTTGGTTATAGAACCCCTATTTATATGCTCAACCGTATTATAAGATTACAGGCGGTGGTTGAGATTATCACAAATGAGACATCACAAGCGCTCAATCTTCTAGCGAAGCATAACACCAGGATGAGGACAGCAGTCTACCAAAATAGATTAGCCTTGGATTACCTTTTGGCAGTAGAGGGAGGTGTATGTGGGAAGTTTAACCTAAGCAATTGCTGTCTTCAAATAGACGACGAAGGGCAAGCAATAGCTGAGCTTACTAGCCATATGGTTAAACTAGCGCATGTGCCTACTCAGGTATGGAAGGGGTACAATCCAAGTAGTTGGTTTGGTAGCTGGTATGAGTGGTTTGGAGGGCTTAAGGCAGTGGTAGGTGGAGTCCTACTGATTTTACTGTTGTGTCTACTCCTACCGTGTCTTATACCCTTAGTAGTTAGGTCTGTGCAAAGCCTGATAGGAAGTATAGCAGAGAGGAAGGCTGCTGCACAGATAATGGCGATATATAAATATAGGGCTCTAGATCAAGGAGAACCAATGCAGGAAGATGAATGTTGAAGATTCACATCATAAGATAAGTCTGGTCTGGTTCAAGGTAACTTGCGGTGTAAGCAAAACTAAGGTTATGTGATGCCTCAAGTAATTGTAAAATATCAAGAGGCATCAAAGGGGGGAATGTGGTGGAATCTCGGTAAAAATAAATTTAGTAGGCCGAGATTACCACGTGGCATGTGTACGTGCATATGCTGACGTATCGATCAGTTGGTTGCACGTGGCAAGATACGATCAGTAGTGTACGGAGCATGTGCAAGAATACAGGATATAGTATTCCCCTCCTCCATTGTGCTGGACAAGCCATGCGGTCAAACAGGAAGTTAATTCTTATTTGTGTTGATTGGTTAAGAGAATGTGCGGGTGGAGCTTAATATGGGAGGAGTTATATGCCTATATAAGGAGCCTGCACTATTGTCCGGGGCTCAGAACTTGCTGTATTTTGGTGACATTAGTCCCTCTGAGTCCCGATCGGTGATCCAATAAAGAATCTCTTCCTTCCTGAAGAAACCTGTGTCCATCTCTCTGTGCTTGGCTTCCGTCAGTTTCTCCGGTATCACTTATACCGAAATTAGTTCCATAGCAGTCGCGGCTTAGTACCTCTGAGGAGCATTTGTGGGTTTCTTCATGCGAACGGCTGCCAGTGAGCTGGAGTTCGGGAAAGTGCCGAACCAGTGGCACCAAGGGAAAGCTGCTAATGGCGGCTGTGTAGGGTAACTCCCGAACGGGGTCTTTGACCTGGATCATAGCCGGTGGGCAGGAGGTCAGTTTTCACACTCCTCCAGGAGTTTCTGGCAAATGTTCGTAGGAAGGAGCGTTTGTCCCAATATACAAACACCCTTTCATTCAAACATCAACACTACACACAAAAGCACATCTGCATTTAAAAGCCAACACTACATATAAACACACCCTTGCATTCAAACGCAAACACTACACACAAGTACACCACTGCATTGCAATGGCAACAGTACATACAAATACACACGTACATGCACATATACTCTATACAAAAACATGTGTACATTCAAACGCACAAACACTGCTCACAAAAATAACCCTGCAAGGATGGGCAAATAGTAGATCTACAGCTGGCATAGCATCATTGGAGTTATACAACAGATGTGATCTACCTTTTGGCCACTCTTGCACTAGAGAAGGGGGGGGAGGGGGGCAAAAAATACTCTTCCACCAGGTCTCACTCTATATTAGTCCTGCCACTGAAAGGCAGATGTGGTTCTTACATTCAAAAAGGATTCAAAACATCTGCCTTGAAATTAAAGACCTGTGAACTTAATATCTGTAACTGGAAAAAAATTGAAAGGGTTTTTAAGAGATAATTAGGATTTCATTGGGAATTAGAATGACATCAGCAGAAATCTGCATTGTTTTCTGAAAGATCATGTCAAACTAAAAAACTGGTCTACTCAAATATTTTTGTTTTAAAACATTGTCTTCAAAATAGAATACAAACATTTGTCATTAATGGTACATTTTCAAGCTGGACACAAGTGTCACTGAGGGGCCTGTTCTGGGACCCCTTTTATTCATTTTTTTTTATATATGATCTTCAAACAGGCATTAAAAGTCATGCATTGTGTAAGGTAATGCAATGTGAGCAGGATATGCAGAGGGATTTAGATAGATTAGGGGCTTGGCACTCAAATTGCAGATGAAGTTTTAAGTACATGCAACATTATGCACTTTGGGTTGATGAATTCACAAGTGACTTACACTCTAAACAACAGATGATATGGATTTGGGAATTGCTGTAGACATCAAACTATGTCAATCAGCAGTTGCTAGGCAAGTAAGGTGTTGTCACGCATAAAAGGGGGCATTCATTCTCAAGACGAAATTATAGTTTTATCCAAAGAAAAAAGTTACCTGCGCTCTTCCCAAACCCCTAAGCATATTTAAACAAATGGAGGTTATTTAGTTACTCCAATGGCCATGGGAGGGATACCTACCTGCCATCTCAAGGCAAACCTCTTAGGTGGGCCCTACACTGACTACTCAGTGTAGGGCCTACTTCCTTGAGCTTCTAGCAAAGATTGATTTCTCTAATGAGACAAAGAGGGGTATTTTTTTTTATAAACCCCTACATGCTTATTAACCCTTAATAGGGAACACATGGGGTGGGAGGCAGCATTGTAACATAGCTGTGTGATACAAATGTGAATACAAATACACAAAAACAAGTCCTGCCTTCAAACTCCCATCACTCCTGGGCGGCAGCCACGACCATAGTACACATCAGCCCTAATACAACCAAAGGAAAAAAGTTAACTGCGCTCTTCCCAAATCCTTATTTTTCAGTCTATGTTAAAGGGACACTCCTGGCACCCAGACCACTTCTGCCCATTGGAGTGGTCTGGGTGCCAACTCCCACTACCCTTAACCCTGCAAGTGTAATTATTGCAGTTTTTTTATAAACTGCGAAAATTACCATGCAGGGTTAACTCCTCTTCTAGAGGGCACTTCCGTGTCCATAGCACAGGACGCTGTGTGAGGACCTCCAGCGTCGCTTAATTCCCCATAGGAAAGCATTGAAAACGCACTGGTTGGCGTTTCTCGGGACAAATGTCTCGGAGGTGGCCGGGTTCCCCATACGGGAGCTGAGGTGCTTTCCAGGTTGCTGAATGGCGTCTTGAGGGAGGCCCCATGCCGCCAAGTGCTTTCTTGCCTCTGGGAGGTCGGATACTAGATAGGTGTCGGTCCCGTGGAGTACTTGGAGTTTACGGGGTGGGCGCCATTGGTACTGTATGTTGTGTGCGCGGAGTATGGTGGTAAGTGGCCTAAGGGCTGCGCGCCATTGCATCGTACCTCTAGAGAGATCTGCGCAGAATAGGAGGGACATGTCCTCAAAGACATATGGCGTATTTCCCTTGGTGGCTGCCATTACGGCCATTTAATCCTGGCGTTTATTGAATTTGACAATAATGTCCCTGGGTGCTGTCTGTGGGGCTGTCGTGGGTTTGGGTATGCGGAATGCGCCGTCAATATTCATGCCCTTGGCCTGTCTGATGGGGAGAATCGTGCTTACCAGCCGTCGGATTAGATGAGGCACCTCTGCATCCGAGACAGACTCCGCTATCCCTCTGATCTTGTGGTTTTGCGCCCGCCGCGTGTCTTCCATAGCTGCCATTTTGTGTTCTGCTTGGATGTGTTGCTGTTGTAGAGCGGCGACATCCCTCTGCAGAGCAGCAAGTTGCTGTGTATGGCTCGTTGTGGTGCGTTCAGCGACATCCACGCGGTCTGATAGGCCTTGGATGTCCCTCTTCATTTCTGCCATGTCGGCCTGGATGCCCCGGCGTAGCTCGGCCAGCAACTCCCTCATCTCCACCTTCGTAACCGGAGTTGCGTCCGTCTGTGCTTTGGGTGTTGTCGGCGGCTTCAAAGCAGGTAAGACAGTCTCTTCTTGGTCCGAGAATGGGTCGTCGGAGTTGGCAAAGTCGTCCACATAGCCTGCGTAGTCCGCCATGTTGGGCTCTAAGGCCCCTTGTGCTCTTCGCCACAGGTCCCCAATACTTGCTCCCGGGCGTGTTCCGTACGATTTCAGCTTTTTGCATTTCTTTCCCATGCTACCTAGGTTGTAGTAGCTGTTAGCTTGGTCGTATGATTTTGGGGGGATAATATTGTGTAGTTTGTAGATAATAAGCTGGTATTATCACGGAGCTCGCTGGAGATGCGACCGCTCTGTTCGACTGTTGGCTCCGCCCCCCATTCTCAGCCACTTTTTAATATACACTCCTGTATTATCAATGTCAACTTCGTCCAAGATGGAAGGCAGTGATTGGCTAAGAGTGTTGAGAGGTGTTTTATACAACACAGAATACAGTGCATGATCTGTCGTGGCTATGTTGCTTAAAATTTCCAATATGTCTTTACTTTACCTCAAAAGAAACTCATACCTCCCAATTGTCCCTATTTAGGAGGGACGGTCCTTATCTTGAGCCCATGGTCATCTGTCCCTCTTTTCTAGGAACCACATATTGTTGGTGTGTCTAAGTGTGTGTAACAGAGCTCCACAGCAATAATATTCACAGTGATGTGTCTTTAAACTACAATAACTGTGTTAGAAATCAGTCTGTGTAAATAAAATACACTGTTTTAGTTATAAATGACATTTTAGCTACATAAGTTGTAACAAATATGTTACCTAAAATTTCTTAGAACAGCCCCACCCCTGACCACATTCCCACTCATAACCCTATATTATATAGTGTCCCTCACTATACATTTCAAATTTTGGGAGGCATGGAATCTGTATTGCTTTACATTACCCCCCACGGTAAATGAAAGCAGTTTTAACTTTAAATTAATCAGTAGATTCATATATTAAATATATATTGCTACCTCTGACACTTGCCCCTTGAAGTAAATTGTAAGTAGGTTCCTTTGAGTAAATGGGGTTACATTTGAGTAAATGAGGTAAATGAGGTAAAGGGAGAAAAGGCAGTGATTACATTAGAGCAGGCCCGGACTGGCCATCGGGCACACCGGGCAAATGCCCGGTGGGCCGCGATGGCCGTGGGGCCAAGGCCGGCAGGGGAGATGACAGGATCTCCCCTACCAGCCCCTGCAGGGCCAGCGCTACCCGAGCGCCGGCCCTGCTGTGGGTCTCCATGGGCCGGTGGGGAGATCAAAGATCTCCCTCACCGGCCCAGAGACAATTCTAAGCGGCCGCCGGCTGAGGAGTGTGGGAGGGAGGAGAGGACCGGCGGAGCTCTAGCCAGCAGCTCCGCCGGGTCCTCTCGCGGGATTCTGAGCATTGCCGCGGTTACCGCGGCAATGCTCAGATCTCGCGAGAGTGAACTCTAGCCCGCAGGCTAGAGTTCACTCTCACCACTGGACCACCAGGGAAGGCAGCATGGCTCCCCCTCCAAGGCAGAACGGCTCCCCTCCCTCCTCCCAGGATAGATCCTGTCCTATACTAAAGGTAGGGATGTGTTATTCTATACTTCATTACTTCATTTAAAAAAGAAAAAAAAAACTACTTACTTTCAATACTTGAGTAAAGGGTTATTAACTTTTTTTTTTCTTTGAGGTGACAGTTTGTTTTGTTTTTAACTAGAAGTGTTGCCACATATTTAGAAAAAACATGTTAAGAAGGGGGGGGGGGTCATATAACTTTTTAAAAAAAATTTATTAATAAAAAAATATATTTAAATTTAACCCCTTAAGGACCAAACTTCTGGAATAAAAGGGAATCATGACATGTCACACATGTCATGTGTCCTTAAGGGGTTAAATAACACACACAGCACCCCAGACACACACAGCACCTCCAGACACACACACACAGCACCTCCAGACACACACACACAGCACCTCCAGACACACACACACACAGCACCTCTAGACACACACACAGCACCCCTAGACACACACACAGCACCCAGATACACACAGCAACCCCAGACACACAGCGCAGCACCCAAACACACCCAGCGCACCCTCACTCACACACAGCACCCTCAGACAGACAGCACCCTTGCTCACACATATACAGCACACACACATATATATATAATATATAAAATAACCCTCGGTGAGTTAACAGACAAAGAAAATTAGAAACCTAGAATGTGACAGCAGATAAAAACACCCTCACACACAGCACCCCTCTTACATACACACACACTGCGCCCCTCACACATACAATACGTCCAAATATATATATATATACACACACACTACAGCTCCCCTCACACTGCACTACTACACACATTACGCTCCAGATACACGCTAGATCCCTTGCCCTATATGCACTCTTCATCCTCTACACATACACACACACACACACACACAATCTCCTATACACACACTCTGGGTCCTTTACACAGTAGATCTCCTACACACACACACTGCACCACCTACACACACACTACATTCCTTGTCAGCAAACACATACAACATTCTCTAAACACACCCTCTCTACAACCCGTACACACACTATGTCACATATACACACACACTACAGCCCATATGCACACACTCGCTAGATCCCCTATAACACTATGCCCCCTATACACACACTCTCTACAGCCCCTAGCCACACATATTACACCACAAACACAAATGAAATTGACCTATTTACACAATACCACACCACACTCTACACACACGCAATCTCACAAGCAGGCTCCAAACATATGCACCATGCACTTTCCTGGCCCTTTTGTCCTCTGGTATCCCACTTGTTGAGACACCAGAGACAATTTAAAAGCAAACACAGCGCAAGCATGTTATTAAATTTGCTTGCGCTGCACAGAACAAATTCAGGGCCTTTTTCTAATGCCAGAGCTCTTCAGTGGGGCTCTGCGCATTGAACTAACATGCTCACTTTGAGAGGGGCCGTGCTTGTCATTAGTGATGACAAAACACACCCTCTCTGGCCCCGCCCCCTTCTAAGGGGGCCGCTTTGATTGAAAAATGCCTGGGCCTAATTTTTTTCCCAGTCCGGCCCTGCATTAGAGCCTAAGAACACCTCCAGTGGCCACTCCTCAGATGGCCGCTGGAGGTGCTTCCTGGGTCAGTGCTGCACTATGCTGTGAAACACTGACGTTAAGCGTCTCCACGCTCTGCATGGAGACACTGAACTTTTCTCATAGAGATGCACTGATTCAATGCATTTCTATGAGGAGATGCTAAACGGCCAGGGTCGCGTTTGGCACTGTGGGAAAGCATTGCATTGGCTGAGATCATCAATTCTGATTATGTCAGCCAAAGAGGCAGGACTGGGGGGGGGCAGCAGACTGGAAATAAGGTAAGTTTTAAACCTTTCTAAAGGGGGCAAGCCACCTAAATGTTGGTTTTAATACTATAGGGTCAGGAATGCAATCGATTAAGAGAAAATGTTTACTGAGACAGGTGTAAAGTCAAATTCCAGTTGTGTAGCTTCACACCCATCACCTTATAACTTCCCCAAACATGAGGGCATGCTGATTATGGATTTAAACCCATGGTGTGAAGCATATGAGGAACCAGCAGAAGGCTTTATATATATATATATATATATATATATATATATATATCGCTTTTCTGGTTATCCTGCCACGGTGTGAGATGTTTCTCTAATTCTCTGTGAGAGTTAAATCAAACCATATTTGCAATGTACTTGTATAGATATAGATTATTAATCTGTGTTGGTTCCTAGCAGTATTGATAAATCGCATTCCTATATTTTGATTCCAACAATTTCTCATCTAAGGGCGGACCAGTAAACTGCAGACTACGAGCAACACTTTACCACCAGTTTTCCAACCATACAGTCTCTGCCCAATAACAGCTGCATTACAAAACACAAATAATAATAGTTTATCACATAGATTGTACACATGGAATATACAACTTCACATACACATGCATGGACTGCATACACACATACACATTATACACAGGCACATTAATTCAGCACATGCATATTCACTCAGACATAGACACGTTACACACATACCTATGGTACTTATGGTTACATACATGTTCGGGAGTAGGTGAGAGTGTGATTGCATTTATATGAATGTGTGTATTGACTTGAAAGATCATAGACCAGGGTTAGGCAACCTTTTAGTAGTACTGTGCCAAAACAAGATCTTGAAGTCCCTTGGCATGCCGTTCCTATTTTTTTTTTTTTTAATTGAGGCCTGTATGTTGCTGTATTGTGCTTGTGTTATTTATGTGTGCTGCAGTTGCTTTGTAACATTGTATTTGGGCTGTTATACTGTATATGTTTATGAGTAGTTTGTGGCATTGCGTATGATACCTATGAATGTGGGTTGTGTATGGGGGCTGCTTATAGAATTGTGTGTGGATGACACATTGTGTGTTTGGTGGTGTGTGTATTTGTGGGGCTGCTACGGTATGGCATGTGAGAAGCTGCTTGTGGAGATTGTCAGTAATGTTGTGTTTGTGGGATTTGTGTGTGTGTTTCTGTGTGGGCTGTTTGCAGGGCTGGCCCAAGACATTGTGCTGCCTGGATCCAAGTATGAAATGCTACCCCCCGCCCAAAAAACTAACAAACATATATGTTTTTGCAGTGGTAGTGTATCTATGTGGGTGTGCTGGAGGTCAAGTGTGTGTCTGTGTGTGTGCTGGGGATGTAGTGTGTCTGTGTGTGTGCTGGGGATGTAGTATGTGTCTGTGTGTGCTGGGGATGTAGTGTGTCTGTGTGTGTGCTGGGGATGTAGTATGTGTCTGTGTGTGTGTGCTGGGGATGTAGCATGTGTCTGTGTGTATGCTGAGGATGTAGCTTGTGTCTGTGTGTGCACTGCAGCCAATACCTATACACTGAGTCTGTGTATATGCATGTGTGTCAGTGTTTGTATCTGTGTATCTGTATGTGTGTCAGTGATTGTATCTATTTGTCTATGCATCTGCATGTGTGTTAGTGTTTGTGTGTCTGTATATCTGCATGTGTATAAGTGTGTCTGTGCAACTTTATGTATCAAAAACTGACACACATGCAGATACTGACACACATACAGATGTACAGACACACTGATATGCCTGCAGATACACAGACACATACAGACATTGACACATACAGATACACACACTGCCACACATGCAGATACACAGACATACAGATACACACACTATACACACATATACACATTACACACATTTAATATACAAAAACTACACATACACAGACACACACTACACACTCAATACACACACTACACATACACAGAGACACACATACAAACACACACTACAACCATTACACACATACAAACACACAGATACCCACACTACATAAAGATACACACACTCACTACACACTACACATACACACACATTACACTCATACAAACAGATACATACACTACACATACACAGATACACACAAACACACACAGATACACACAAACACAAAGATACTTACACTAACTACAGATACACACATATTACACACATACAAACAGATACACACACACATTAAAAAAATTAAGCCACCCAGCAGGTTCTTACCTTCTGCTGGCTGTGGCTGGTGGGAGTTGGGGGACTGCACTCCCTATCCGGCCCCATCCTCGCGGCTTCTTCCTCCTCCTACCGTGCTGCTGTGTGAGTGAGCTGGGAGGAAGTGATACACTGTCACTTCCTCCCAGCTCTCTGTGCAGGATAGAAGGGGCTAGAGATGTGCATGGACAAAAAATTGGGTTCGGTTCGGCACTTCCAAAATTCGGGACTTCAGCAATTTGGGACTTCGGCTCTTCCGGTCGGTTCAGAACTTCCGAAATTCAGGACTTCGGCAATTCGGGACTTCCAAAATTTGTGACTTTGGCAATTCGGGACTTCCGAAATTTGTGACTTCGGCAATTCGGGACTTGCGAAATTTGTGACTTCGGCAATTCGGGACTTCTGCAATTCGTAAGCATCCCTCTCTTGCCACCACAACCACTTACACATCTGTTGGGCTCCCTAACCCTAACACAAACCTAACCCTACCCCAACCCTAACCTAACCCAACCTTAACCTTAACCCAACCTTACCCCAAACCTAACCCTACCCCAATCCCTAGATGTGTAAGTGGTTGTGGTGGATAGGGTTAGAGTTGGCGTAGGGTTACGTTAGGGTTGGGGTAGGGTTAGGTGCCCAGACTGCCACCACAACCACTTACAAATCTGTAGGGCTCCCAGTGCCAGAAATTAGCTTACTGGTCTAGATTCCTGTCATCATTCACGTAATTTTCCCTCCCACTCTTGTTTTGCCACTTTTCAGAAATCCAAAGCACTTCGACACTTCTGAAATTCAGCAGTTCGGCAATTCGGTTCGGCACTTCGAACATTCGGAAGCATCCGAATGTCCGAATTGTCGAAATTCGTCCGAATTTACAATCGGAACTAAAAGAATTGCACATGCCTAGAAGGGGCTTGGTCGCGCTGTTAAAGTGCCACAGCGCACAACCTTAGGAAAGGATTCTTCTGCCACTCTGTGTATATCTAGAAGTGTGTGTGGATTCACTGAGGTCCAATGGTGATCAGGATGGCTAGGTGCAGGTCAGAGGCGGGAGTTGCAATAGCTGCTGTGGGCTGCTCTACTCCAGTGCAGATTTCCTTTCACAAGTGTTGGGAATAAGTGATCTGTGAACACTTCCTCTAAGTGCTGCAATGCGTAAATTGAGGATTGTTCCTCACCACCTGCAATCATCGCTCGGGTTGCATTAGTAGATATCTGAAGTCCCACTGGGAGACTGTTTGGCTTTGGCAGCCTTGAATGTTGTACAAAGGCACCTCAAGTGCCATGCATGGCACACGTGTCATAGGTTGCTGACCCCTGTCCTAGACTAACTATATAAGAAAAAAAAGAATTCAAGTGGAACTGTCAGTTTCTGGGATTTTACGATTATCAGAGTTTGATCAAAGTGAATATCTAACTTCAGACCTGCTAATTTGCCCTATTACTGAAAGTCACGTTGACTTTACTTCCCAGGATAGATAGATAGATAGATAGGTAGATAGATAGATAGATAGGTAGATAGATAGATATATAGATAGATAGATAGTAGACACCTTTACTTTGAGACTGGGATTTACCTTTGAACCGAAGACCTTTTGCTCAACTTCTTATGCATTGCAGAAAACAGTCATATATCTGAATTGCATGTATCAAAAAATGTTTGGCAGCTGGTATCGAACACCTGCTATTTACTATTCACTAATCGCTCCTGTCTGACACAAGCTCACGGAAACACAGACTGTCAGACAAACAGCTGCAAAGGTAATCTACAGCCTTCCTCTAGGTAATTACCAAATTTTGATTGATAAGTGAACAGTATCATACACATTACCTGGGGTATTATGGTTGAGGAGCAAGAATTGTGTGTTTCTGTGTGTATATACATAGTATTGCAGCATGCCATAGGAGTAACACTAGATTTAAAAGACAATCTGCCTAATATAGTATTGTTCCCCCTCATAATGCCATCCACATACCACATGTTTTGTCAACGTTTACGCTCTCAAACTGACTTTCAGAACAAAAAATATTTCTAAAAAATTTAAATTTAAATATTTAGTTGTGTTGTGGGATACTGGATACTGAAAAATAAAGATAATCTTAAACAAATTAAAGAAACAACAGATTATTTTTTTAAAGAAAACAGAAATAATGAAGTCTCTCCAGCAATGATCTGGTGTACTTACAAATCAGTAATAAGGGGCCTTTTTATAAGTTTATCAGCTTAAGAAAATAAACTAAATTAAAAAAAAGCTAATTTAGCTGAACTGTATATAAAGTTAGACAACTTACTTGATCAAAATAAAAAGAACCCATCGTGTAATATCACCAACTCAATAACAGAAACTGAAAAATTAATAAATGAACATCTTATGACAAAGGCTAATAAAGCTCTGATTTACTTAAAACAGATATGGTACTACACCGGAAATAGAGCAGAAACATTAATGACAAATAGACAAAAAAAAGAAAAATCAAAAAGAGTCATTACCAAAATTATCCATAAGGGGGAGACCCTGCTGAGACCGGAAAAAATAGCAGAAGCCTTTAAGAATTATTATCAGGAACTATATAATACCCAAGACTCAATTGAAAAGGCGAATATCAGCGAATTCCTTGGGAACATTAACAGCCCAAAAATTACGCAAACACAATTACAGGTGCTCAATAAAGCATTTCAAGAAGAAGAATTGATTTTTTGTATTAACAAATTAAAAAAGAATAAATCCACAGGGCCAGACGGATTTGATAATCTTTTTTATAAATTACTAAGAAATAACATCAAAATGGATTTAACTGAAGCCTTCAACTCTTTTGCAACACCTAATAGCATACCTGCAGAATTGCTACAAGCAAATATAGTACCAATCCCTAAGCAAGAAAAGGATGTAGAGAAAATAAAGAACTATCGTCCAATCTCTCTTTTGAATACTGATATTAAACTGTATTCGGCCATGATAGCAGAACGTTTAAAAAAAATTACATCAGAGGTGATCAACAGAGATCAAGTTGGGTTTGTCCCAGGTAGGTCATCTACTCATAATATCAGAAGACTAGTTGACATTTTGAACTCCGCTTGGAAGACAGGAACTCCCATGTTGACCCTGTCATTGGATGCAGAGAAAGCATTCGACAGGGTCAACTGGCAGTTCATGAGACAATCACTGCAGTTATTTGAATTGGAGGGAAGACTTCTCGAAAATATCTCAGCTCTATATACCGCTCCAACAGCTCGAATTATGGGAAATGGCTTTAGAACAGAGTGGTTCCCACTATCCAACAGAACAAGACAGGGGTGTCCCTTATCCCCGTTACTTTACATAATATCTTTAGAACCTCTGGCATCTGCCATAAGACAAGAAGAAAAAAATTCAGGTTTTGATCATAAGAAAGAAAACATAAAAATAAACCTTTACGCTGATGATGTGATTATAACTTTAGAAAACCCGTTACAATCAATAACACAGCTTATGACAACTATAAAACAATTCTCACAGGCCTCAGGTTATAAAGTAAATACAAATAAATCCACTATCCTGGCGAGTAACGTAAATATTGAAGAAAAAAAAGAGATAAAAAAGAGGTTTGATTTTGTCTGGATTGAGAAATCATTTAACTATCTGGGAATCAATATTTGTACAGATCCACGGAAAATAGTTGAGATCAATTTTCTCCCATTACTCCTTAAAATGAATAAGCTACTAAAAGACGGGAGAAATCTGGAATTTTCCTGGTGGGGCCGTATAAACATAATTAAATCTTATATCCTGCCAAAGTGGTTGTATTTGTTCAGAATGATCCCTCTGAGAGTACCCGATAGTTGGTTGCTAATGATCCAACAATCCTTCTCCAAATTTATATGGCAAGCAAAAAAACCAAGAATGGCAAGAAAATTCTTAGCGATAAAGCAAGCCAATAGAGGAGTAGGACTCGCAATAATTCAACAGTATTACCAAGCGAGTACTCTTTTTCATTGTATTATTTCACAACAGCCAGAGTCTAAATTAGAGAGATGGTATGCAATCGAAAAAGAAATGTCAAATAATAAAGATCTGTTAACTCTCTTTTGGTTCACTCAAAAAAGGAATACGGATAATTGTCAACCAAGCTCGGAAAGCATAGTGTTACAAGACATTGGAGAATCATGGAGTAAGATAAGGAAAAATCTGGGACTCAAAAACGGTATTATTAACACTTTACCGATCCTAATACTGGAAAATAACATGGAGGATCTAAATTTAAAAAATTGGACCAAAGCAGGCATACATACTATAGAAGATTTAATGACAGGATCAAATCTCAAACCATATGAACAAATACGTACTGAATTTGCTCTTCCAGAAAACGAAAAATATAATTATATAAGAATTAAAAGCTACCTAAGTAAAGTATTAGATAGAGAAAAATCAGAAGCTAATTGTAAATTAAGTAACTTAATAAAGGCGAAAGATATAAGAAATCGATTAAAAAAGTGTAACTCAATTCTGAGACATAGGGAAGAAGATCTTACATTCCCGGCCATAGAGAAATGGGAGAAAGATTTGAAAATAATAAAAAAGTTTGATAAAAAAAGAGTGGAAAAAAGCATGGCTTACAGTTGCTAAACATATTAAATGTTTAAACTTAGTGGAGTTACATTTTAAGATAATAAACAGACTTTATCTGGTCCCTAGCCGTTTGAATAAAATAGATCCGAACATATCAGACATCTGTTGGAGGTGTGATAAAGCAGTAGGAGACTCGTTACATATTTGGTGGAGCTGTCCTCTGATGGAAGAATTTTGGAAATTGTTTATTAGTAAAATTCAAGAAATAACTGGAACTAAAATCCCCTTCTCTCCTGAAATGTTTATATTGCATCTAAATTTCAGCCAATACAACACGGATCTGCAATATTTCCTTACTAATGCCTTAATAGCGGCAAAGATTTATATATCTAGAAGATGGAGAACTAAGACATTACCAAACTGGGAAACTATAAAAAAACAGCTAATCCTACAGTTAAAAATGGAAGGAGGTGTAAATAGAAATCTGAAGAAAAAAAAGATTGTTGATATAGATAAATGGCTAAATAAGCTGACTGGATAACCTAATCCAACAAATAAATTAGGAAATAAAAGGAGAATAAAGCAAAAGTAATAACAAAGCTAACCCAAGTATTAATATAGGAACATTATAGAGGACCAATAGATAGATAATTTGTCACCATCTTTGTGTTTGTAATGTATTTTGGTTTTGTTTTGTTTGTTTTTTTGTGGGGTGTTTTTTTTTTTTTTTGGATCAATGTTTTATATACTTTAATAAGTCATGTGGACTTATTAGGAAGGAAAAAAGGGAGAAAGGAAAATGAGATAAAAGGGAAAGCATTGATGATGACTTATGTACCAAGGCCTGAGTTACAGGAACTGCAGCAGAAATCTACTGGCGGGTACTGTCTGAAATATAAAAAAAAAAAATTAAAAAAAAAATATTTAGTTGTGTTAGTCTAGTAGACACGATGCCAAAATCAATTATCAAAAGCGTGTCTTTTAAATCTATATATATATATATACACAATACACACACTACACATACACAGAGACACACATACACACACACACACACACACCAACCTACACATACACACATACATACACAAAACACCTATATGAGTGTGTATTGTCCAGCCTCCTTCTCACCTGCGTGTATCCTTTACAAGGAATGTGCAGGTAGCGATAAATAAGGGAAGCTGCTTGCTGTCAGTCTGTCTATCTCCCAAGTGTATGTTTTCCCAGATCATCTTCAATTACATGTAGCACTTGACGTTCCGGAGTCTTGTTTCAAACAGTGCTTGCTCTGACAGGTTGCACATTCTATAGTTCAGTGTAGGCAGTCTGCACGCCTTAAACAAATGATTTTTTTTTCCCTCTCATATTTTTCTTACGAAAACAATTTAAAATATGCTCACTGCCCAATAATTATATAATGTGTGTACAGCCTTTAAAATAAAAAGCTGCTTTGTACTGTATACTTTGTCAAGAGCCTTTTAGGCATATTAAAGGATATAAATGAGAAAATTCTGAAAATAGCAATGGTATTTAACTTTGCGTTGGCCTTTGTGCTTGGAGAGATGTGGTTTTGGTGCATATATGCTGCATCTTTATATTTGACAATGTAAATGAAACATTGCCGTGTCTGAGAAATGGCATTATTTACTTTTTGCCTAAACTACACATTTAATGGATGTCTGACAGAAAGCCACTAGAGCAGGGGTTCCCAATTAATTTTTCCCATGGAATCCTTTGACATAGTGTATGAACAGCGTAGAACCCCCAAAATGTTATTACACTGTAGACATAGTTATCAGATTATAGTACTTAGGAGCAGGTGTGCTTTTATGTGTAGAGTAGGTGTATGTATATAAATTTTGCATTTTAATACAGTGTGTTTGTATATAATGTTTGCATCTGCGTGCAGTGGTGTGTTTGCATGTAGTGTTGGCTTTTAAATGTACATTTGTGTGTAGTATTGGTGTTTTTGTGTGAAAGGTGTGTTTTTTTGTATATAAATTTGGAATTTGAATTGAAGGGTGTTTTTGTATGTAATGTTTGTGTTTGCAGAGGTGTGTTTGCATGTTGTGTTTGATTGCTTGGATGTATGCACATACATTGCCACATACATACATACTTACACATATACACACATATAAACACATTGACACATACACACACATTCATATACACACGGACACATGCACACACAGACACAAAAATACAGACTTTGACACGCGCACAGACTTTAAAACACGCACAGAACTTGACAAACGCACAGACCTTGACACACACCAATACACAAATACTGCCATATACACACACACACATACAATCAGATACACATACACAAATCTTGACTCACAGACACACACTGGCACACACACACTGGCACATACAAACACACAGATACACACATACCGACATATATACACAATGGCGCACACACTGGCACAAACACACACTCAGACATACACAGTGACACATACACAGAACATGACACACAGATACACACACTGACACACAGATACACACACACTGGCACATACAAACAAACTTACATATACACACTGGAACATACAAACACATTGACACACAGATATACACGCTGGCACACACACACAGATACACACACTGACACACAAGTATACACACACTGGCACATACACACACTCAGATACACACACTGGTACATATACACATACTGACACACAGATAGACACACATCAGAGCCACCCTCCTTGGGTTCCTGGTGATGTTGACTGAGGCTGATGAGATTGTCCATGCAGCAGCTCACTCCTGCCTCTCCTCTGCCATCCATCCTGTCAGTGCGGCCGTCTCCAGCGGCCTCCTCCCTATAATGTAAAGCACTCTGTAAAGCTGGGAGGAAGTTATCTGCTGTCACTTCCTCCCAGCCGACTGCTACTACAGGGGCCCTGTCATGCTCTTAAAGGGCCATGGCACCCGGGGCCCTATTCAGCGATAAAATAGCGGCCATTCTGGTTGGCAGAATGACGGCGGAACCCCATTTTTTCCACACCAATTGGGAAAACACAGCACTAGAGGTGCTTTATCACTTAATACTTTCAATTTACGAAGGTCTTCACACTCCTCACCATCACTCACAAAATGATGCCAAGCACATCCAATACTTATATTGACAACGGGCTGAAATCCCCACTCATGCACCTTATCACCGCAATGATTCTTTATGAGAATCATTAGATTGGACAAAAGTCGTTATTCACAACTGAAGACTTTTTTGGCGTGTAGGGGTTAACAGACAATCATATAATGACTCGTCGGCATAGACATTAAAGTAAAGCATAGTTGATAGAACATAAAACGCTAGGTATACTGCACTTTTAAAGAAATATAATAAGGCAAAGGCAAGAAAGAACACAGTGCATATTAGGGAGAACATGATATAAGTAAATAAATAAGGAAGTGGGATGCATGGAGATCACTGGTAGGGAAAGTATCTCCAGGAGGTTCCTTGGACAAGTTAGCCTTGAGTCCCACATACAAGAAACATAAGAGTCTTCCTTAGCGTAGAATGATGGAACACCACATCTGAGAGAGAATACAACTGCTCGGCTGTAAGTTTAACTTATGCCCCGCAGCACAGAGTCCCGCCATGAGTAATTTAGAATCAGGCTTTGGTGCACATATGAACGTAGGTGTATGGTGGCTGGAGGGTAGTCGGGTAGACTTGTTGGGGTCTAACGGAATCTCCTTGATGGCTTCAAGACCCTGTTTGGCTTATGGTGCAGGATTTTTGCTTTGCAGTATTCATCATGTATACGATGATTCCTCCTCCTGGTGAGGGGTAATTCCCTAAAAGTCCACAGCCCAGGAGAGTGTCTGTGGGTGGTGGGGAACCAGGGAGGCAGACATGCGTCTGAGGATTGTGACTTCTTCTTCGGCTGTTTCGGACAGACAGGTGTGATGGTGTTTTGTCTGACAGCTGCAGCCGCAGTACACTGGACTTCCGAAGGTGAGTGCTGCGATGCTTTGCCACTTCATCTTGTCTTATCAGCCTGACGTTGCTTACTGCCAAATTTCAGCCAGAAGTCGGCAAAGATTGCATCAAGCCGTGTCAGACTGGTCTCTAGCAGGCCTTGTGTGTTGGCAGCACGTGTGATGTCCACCATTTTGACAGGAGCGGTATTGCAGACCTTGTGCAGCTGAGACGCTAATAGGGTCACAGCCCCTTCAGGATTAGGTAAGTAGAGCCGAGTAGCTGGTGCCAGGAAATCCCTCACCGGCAGGGGAGGGGAGCGGGTGCATTTCCGTTGTCCGCAAGACCAGAGGGAATACCAGCATGGAGATTGTCCGCTTCTCCCTCGCCTGCACCCTTAGGTAGGCCACCGAGGATCATAGAGTGCAAACTGCCCATCTAAAAGCTTCCGATGTCAGCTTTGCTGAGTGTATGTTGTCCCCAGCACATGAGGCACAGTTTGTTCAAGCACGTATGCAGTAATAATTTGCTAGATTAGATGAGTATTTGCAAGGAGCTCACTCCATGTGCTGCCATTCAGCACAGCAGTCAGGCCCACGCCCCAGATAACAGGTAATTTCGAAGTGATTTTGTTACTTTTTTTTTTTAAACATGTTTTTTGAACTCTAATGTTAAGATCAAATATATTTACTTTTTAACGTTACAGTGTTTCTCCAAGTATACGTCTAGCATCTTATCAAGTCTTTAGGGAACTTAAAACGGCTCTGTCAACTTCCAGAGCCTTTACATATTTTGCAAAGCTCTCCGGTGGTGACATTGCTACTTGAGGTGTGAGGCCCAAATGAGCTGCCAAATTTCATATCGCTGAAGTATCATGTGTAATACCAACCAACGACAACAGCAATAGACGAGCATGTTCGGTTGCTTCAGGATTCGTGTTCAAGAAGATACTTTGATCCCAGCTATTGACTAAGACAAACCAGTAGACATCGATTTCCTACTTTTACCCTTGCTGTGCCTGTGTGGGAGTGGAAGATAGCCTGTATCATCTATTTTTTCCAGATTAAAGTTGTGTTAGTTTACACAATACGCATTCATATCTTACATTTGTTTTAATAATAAAAAACAAGCCCACCATTATGAATGTTACATCCTCCCAATATTGAAGGAAGGGTTTTGTTCTCCAATTAACATAGAAACATATAATGTCACGGCAGATTAGAACAATTTGGCCCATCTAGTCTACCCAATTTTTTTATTTTTTTTTAGTCCCTGGCCCTATCTTAAGTCTAGGATAGCATTATGCCTATCCCACGCATGCTTAAACTCCTTTACTGTGTTAACCTCTACCACTTCTGCTGGAAGGCTATTCCATGCATCCACTACCCTCTCAGTAAAGTAATACTTCTTAATATTATTTTTAAACCTTTGCCCCTCTAATTTAACACTATGTCATCTTGTTGTGGTAGTTTCTCTTCTTTTAAATATCGTCTCCTCCTTTACTGTGTTGATTCCCTTTATGTAATTAAATGTTTCTATCATTTCCCCCTGTCTCGACTTTCCTCCAAGCTATACATGTTAAGTTCCTTTAACCTTTCCTTGCAAGTTCCTTTAACCTTTCCTGGTAAGTTTTATCCTGCAATCCATGAACCAGTTTAGTAGCCCTTCTCTGAACTCTCTCTAAAGTATCAATATCCTTCTGGAGTACAATACTCCAAGTGAGGTCTCACCAGTGTTCTGTACAATGGCATGAGCACTTCCCTCTTCCTACTGCTAATACCTCTCCCTATACAACCAATCATTCTGCTAGCATTTCCTGCTGCTCTATTACATTGTCTGCCTACCTTTAAGTCATCTGAAATAATTACTCCTAAATCCCTTTCCTCGGATGTTGAGGTTAGTAGGGTATCAAATATTCTATACTCTGGCCTTGGGTTTTTACGCCCAAGATGCATTATCTTGCACTTATCCACATTAAATATCAGTTGCCACAGCTCTGACCATTTTTCTAGTTTACCTAAATCATTTGTCATTATCCCTCCTGGAACATAAACTGTTGCAAATGTTAGTACCATCAGCAAAAAGACATACCTTACCATCAGGACCTTCTGTAATATCACTAAAATTATTAAAGAGAATGGGTCCAAGTACAGATCCCTGAGGTACCCCACTGGTGACAAGACCATGCTTCGAATATACTCCATTGACTACAACCCTCTGTTGCCTGTCACTCAGCTACTGCCTTATGCATTCAACAATATTGAAATCCAAACTTAAAGATTGCAGTTTATTGATGAGCCTTCTATGTGGAACAGTGTCAAAAGCCTTACTGAAATCTAGTTAAGCAATGTCTACTGCACCACCCTGATCTATAATTTTAGTTACCCAATCAAAAAAATCAATAAGATTAGTTTGGCATGATCTCCCTGAGGTAAACCCATGTTGTCTCTGATCTTGAAATCCATGTGATTTTAGATGTTCAACTATTCTGTTCTTTAACATGGTTTCCACTTTCCCCACTACTGAAGTAAGGCTTACTGGCCTGTAGTTGCCGACTCCTCCCTGCTACCTTTCTTGTGAATGGGTACAACCCTCGCTAATTTCCAATCTTCTGGGACTACTCCTGTTAATAATGATTTGTTAAATAAATTCGTAAATGGTTTTACTAGTACACTACTAAGTTCTTTTAATAACTTTGGGTGTATTCCATCAGGCCCCATCGACTTATTTGCCTTTACTCTTGACAGTTGAAATAAAGCCTCTTCCTCTGTAAACTCACGTGTACCAAAGTACCCATTTGTCCTTTTTCATAAATTAAGTCCCTCTCCTTCCTTTTCATCTGTAAATACTGAACACAAATATTCACTAAGGCAGTCAGCTAGACCTTTATCCTCTTCTACATAACTTCCTTCTTTTGTTTTAAATCTAACTAATCCTTGTTTTACTTCTCTTTTCTCATTTATGTATCTAAAAAAAATTGTATTCCCCTTTTTACTGACTGTGCTATTCTTATTCTCTCTTCTGTGTATGCTTTGGAGGTTCTTATAGCTTGCTTTGCCTCTTTCTGCCTAAATTTATAGATCTGTCTGTCTTCCTCACTCTGTTTTTTTTTATAATTAGTAAATGCTAACTTTTTGTTTTTTACTATTTTGGCCACTTCTGGGGAGTACCACAGTGGTTTCTTAATTTTTCTGCTCTGTCTGACAAGCCTAATGGAATTTTCTGTTGCTTTCAGTAGTGCAACTTTCAAATAATCCCATTTCTCCTGTACTCAATTTAAACTGCCCCAGTCTGATAATGACTCCTTTACGCATATTCTAATTTTAGAAAAGTCAGTTTTTCTAAAATCTAAAACTTTTGTTTTTGTGTGTTGTGACTTGGTCACTTTTCTTATATTAAAGAACACTGACTGGTTATCACTAGATCCTAAACTATCACCTACAGTAATATCTGATACTAAATCTCCACTAATATTTGACACTAAATCTAGTATGGCCTCCTTACGAGTTGGTTCCTCAATAAATTGTTTTAGAGACAACCCCAGTAGGGAGTTTAGAATATGTGTGCTCCACAGATTAAAGTCACCCATGATACTAACTTCGCCCTTCATTGTAATTTTAGCCATTTCCTCAACTAGTACATTATCTAACTCTTCTATTTGTCCAGGGGGCCTATAAATCACACCTACACGAGTTACTGTGTAACTCTAAAAAAACTATTATTTACATATATAAAAAAATATAGTACATAAGAAAAAATCTCTCTCTCTCTCTCTCTCTCTCTCTCTCTCTATATATATATATATATATATATATAAAATATTGAAGTATTTTTCAAAATATAAAAAAAAAAATCAAAGTTTATTAAAAGTTTTTTTTAATTGATGCCTAATTGACTCCTCCTTCTACTAGGGCCCCACTCTATAGAATAGATGTGTGTGGAAGTTTTGTTCTTCTCAGTACAAAATGTTCTCTCACTTATTTTTTTTTTAATAGAGATATACGTACATAATTATGACGACACATTACATGAATGAGCAGTGGTGGTCCTAAAATAAATGTAATTTTCTGAAAAAAAAAATATTTCACCAAACTTTCCTGCCGTGCACTAGTCTAATTAATACCCATTTGCATTTGGCAAATAATCTTCAAAAATGCAATATCTGCTTGCGAGTTAAAGAAAAGCAAAATAGATTATTTTTAAGGGGGAAGATCGATCACCCTAACAATATAGAACTTCTGTGGTTATGTTATCCTTTACAGCCATATAGAGGGAAGGACTAGGGAAGGAAGTCGACCATTACACCAAGTAAACTGTATATCTCACTTTGGTGATGGCGTAATTTAACATTTACTGGAAGCAAATGTAAAAATGCTATATTTATCACCTCCTACATCTTGTGGAAAGCCAGCGGATAATAACGTTAAATTCTCCCACCAAGTAATGTAATTGTGTATTTTGATACATATGTTGCAAAATCTGGCTGGGCACGAGGCCAAATGACAGAATCTGCTCTCAAGATAACGGAATGCTCTTGTGTTTATTCTGTACAGCACTCACCCATAGACAATCATCTGTGGGATATAACAAAACACATCGACAAAACATACCAGCCAACGGTGAAAACAATTACACTCTTCCTATTCAGTGACATCTGCTAGAGTGTCTTAAAGAGGAATTGTGACTTCCCAGGACTTTTAATATTATGGTTACTTATTTCAAATATTCAAAATATAGTATAAAAATTAATGTACAAATCCACATCGCTCTATTTAGTCCAATCCTAGAATTGAGCGCCTCCATCTTGTGTCTGTCAATCACTGTTATAAATGTTGCTTTTTTGTCTACAAAAATGGACCTGGAGGAGTAGAATGAAAAACGATCTAACTGTCTATGTTTCTACTTCAATGCAATATCTCTGATTGGCCAGAAATATCCAGTCCCCTGGCCTCTACCTGTAATGGACTTAAACATTCAATACCAAATGGGGAAAACGTGGGCTCCTCGGCCCACTTCTTCTTACAGCCAAGAATCAATTCCAATGCCTGTTCCCAAGACCATCTTTACAAAGATTGATTATATTGTTATAATGGCACCTGTCAAGGGGTGGAATATATGAGGCAGCAAGTGAACAGTCAGTTCTAGAATTTCATTTTTTGGATGCAGGAAAAATGGGCAAGCGAAAGATGAGTGACTGACAAGGGCCAAATATTGAGGGCTAGATGACTGGGTCTGAGTATATCCAAAACAGCAAGTCTTGTGGGGTGTTCCGAGTATGCAGTGGTTAGTACCTACCAAAAGTGGTGCAAGAAAAGACAACCTGTGAACCAAAAAACAGGGTCATGGGCGCCCAAGGCTCATTGTTGCATGTGAGGCTTAGCCCATAGTCTAAGCACACAGAAGAGATACTGGAGTTCAAATTGCGTAATGCTGGCTATGATAGAAAGGTGGGATATACCTAGACCTATAAAATAAAGAAAGAATACGCTCATAGAGGATTAACGTAAATTCACAAATGGCCCCTTATTTATATGTTACACTCACAAAATGGAAGTGATTTTCAGGCTCATCAAATTAGTGGATTCTCACGAATTCCTCATGGTTGGTATTGCATGTAAAAGATAAAAATATCATAGTACAGTACTGTCATGAAGTAAAAAATCAGCTTTAATGCTTACACTTACAATATAAAAGAAGTAAAAAGGCCCATCAGTACAAATCTGTGTGTCCAATCAGTGTTGAATAGGAAGATTCTTGCAGAAATGTAGGCAGGAAAAGCAAATAAAAATAAAATAAAATCACAAAATTACAAATAACTCTACGCGTTTCGTCTGTATTCTCAGACTTCCTCAGGAGTAGTAAGGTGCTTCAAATCTTCTGGGAGCTGTGGCTTCCTTTTAAAGACCCTCCCGCCGGTTTTTCCTTTGATTCCTCCAATCAGCTGTTTTCCAACAGCTGTACTTCGTTTGCTCGTTTTTCACAGTCCTTGTATGGAGTTCCGGAAAACGTCCGTGGAACGCACGTGTGTTCCACCAACCCGGAAGTGTCAGTGTTCTTGTCGGCTATGCGGAAGTGATGCACATAGCTGGAACGCATATGCGTTCCACTTCATACGGTCCCCACAAGGATTTAGACGATCACAATAATATGAAATAAAATAGAATAAAATAACATTATGTCAGTAGCCTATTCATAGCTTATACATTGCACTCTTTAAACAGTGCTTCCAGTCTGTACCTCTTGAACATACAATCATCAAAATAGAAAATGGCATAAAGGGTAAAATGTATATATACATCATTCTAATAATCCTAAAGACCCAAACATATATTAATTTCACATTAGTAACATTATTATACTTATTAGTAATGTAATATTTTAATGTGAAATATTCCAAAGGCCACTACTCCATACTAATATTTCTTTACCTCTCTGCTGCCTTTGACACCATTGATCATGCTCTATTTCTTCAAACTCTTCAATCACTCGGTCTCTGTGACACTGTCCTCTCTTGGTTTTCCTCCTATCTCTCCCAACGCTCATTTAGTGTCTCATTTTATAATGATACATCTTCCATTCATCCTGTCTCGGTTGGAGTCCCCCAAGGCTCTGTCCTTAGTCCCCTTCTATTTTCTCTTTATACTACCTCTCTTGGCAAACTTATTGCCTTATTTGGATTCCACTACCACCTGTACGCTACGTGACACTGAGCAATATCTCTCCTCCCCAGACCTCTCCCCTGCCGTCCTGCAACCTGTCACTGCTTGCCTTTCCTCCATCTCTGACTGGATGCCCTTCCACTTTCTAAAACTAAATCTCTCAAAAATCAGTATTTCCTCCTCCTAATACTGATCCTCTTCTTTCGCACTCCCTTCAAGTCAGTGGTATCCACATCATTCCATCCTTGCAAGCGCGATGTCTTGGTGTCAAATTTGATTCTAGTCTCACCTTTGAGCCTCATATCCAGCATGTTACCAAATCCTGTAGATTCCACCTTAAAAACATAGCCCATATCCGCCCCTTTCTTACGCAAGATGGTACCAAAGAGCTTGTCCATGCTCTAGTAATTTCCTGCATGGATTATTGTAACCCTCTCCTAATTGGTCTTCCCAAAAACCATATTGCCCCACTACAGTCTGTAATAAATGCTGCCGCCAGACTGATTTTCCTCTCTAGTCGGTCCTCTCACACCTCACCCATCTGTCAGACCTTAGATTAGCTTACTGTATCCTATAGCAGTCAATTCAAAGTGCTAACCCATACCTATAAAGCATTGACTAATTCTAGCCCCTCTTATATATCTTCACAGATCCATAGGTATGCCCCTTCTCCAGGGCCGGTGCAAGGATTTTTGCCGCCCTAGGCAAAAAGAAATTTGCCGCCCCCCCATATGTCCAGCCCACCATGTGACATCACAATGCCCCGCCCATATGCTCTGCCATATGGGCCAACGCCAGTCTTCACAAAGTGTCTTATCTGAAAAGACAGTGTGTTTACATTAAAAAGCCTACAGGCACAGGCTATAGACACCAGAACCACTACATTATGCTGTAGTGCTTCTGGTGACTATAGTATCCATTTAATGTGAGGTAAATTAGAGATTAGTGCCACTAATAATATATTGGATTGCCTACTTACCACCAGATGAGGACAAGAGGCTGATGATGGGCTCAGTCTGGCTCCACAGGTCTGGTGTAGAAGAGGCTCTCTGGAGACTGTTTTTAACAGTGCTCACAACAATTAACGAACAGGAAGCAGCTCCATTTTTTAGGGTCCCTTACACAGCTCAAGGTCTGGGCCCCCAGGGGGCATACGCCTACAATGCCCACCCATAAATCCACCTACATGGCCCATCCATGAGTTGGGGATGTTTTATGTGTGCAATTTGTGTAAGGGATGTAGTGTGTTTATAGGGGATGTAGTGTGTGTTTGCGTGTAAGGAATGCATTGTATGTTTCTGGGTGTGTGTGTGTGTGTGTGTGTGAGTAGGAATGCATTGTATGTAATTGAATGCAGTGTGTGTCTGTAAGGGGTGCATTAATTATGTAAGAGAACGTAAGGGATGCATTGTGTGTTTCGGGTGTGTCTGTGTGTGAGTAGGAATGCATTGTATGTTTCTGTGTGGGGGGGGGGGTGCATTGTGTATGTGTGTAGTGTAAAAGAGAGGGTTTGTGGGGTAGGATAGAGACTGGGAGGGGAACAGCTCTTTCTTTTTTTAAAAAAATTCATAGTGCTCTCCCCTCAATTATTGATTTCCCCTTCCCTTCTGTCCCTCCGTGTTCTCCCCTTCTGTCACTTAGTGCTCTCCCTTGGCCCCCTGTCCCTCTGCAGTCCCCCTTGGTGGTCTTCTCACTCCCCCCTCCTTAGTGGTCCTCCCTCTCCCAAACCCCTTAGTGGTCCTCCCTCTCCCAAACCCCTTAGTAGACCTTCCCCTACTCCCCCCACCCCCTTAGTGGTAATCACCCTCCTCCCCTCTCCTTAGTAGTCCTCCCTCCTTACCCCCCTTTGGTGGTCCTTCCCCCCCTTAGTGGTCCTTATCCCCCCTCCCCTACTGGTCCTTATCCCCCTCCCCTAGTGGTCCTTATCCCCCCTCCCATAGTGGTCCTTATCCCCCCCAACCTCCCATAGTGGTCCTTATCCCCCCTCCCTCCCTCCCCTAGTGGTCCTTATCCCCCTTCCCTCCCATAGGGGTCCTTATCCCCCCTCCCTCCCATAGTGGTCCTTATCCCCCCCTCCCCTAGTGGTCCTTATCCCCCCCAACCTCCCATAGTGGTCCTTATCCCCCCTACCTCACTTCCCTAGTGGTCCTTATCCCCCCTCCCTCACTTCCCTAGTGGTCCTTATCCCCCCTCCCCTAGTGGTCCTTACCCCCCCCCTCCCTCCCATAGTGGTCCTTATCCCCCCTCCCTCCCATAGTGGTCCTTATCCCCCCCTCCCTCCCATAGTGGTCCTTATCCCCCCCCCTCCCATAGTGGTCCTTATCACCCCCTCCCTCCCATAGTGGTCCTTATCCCCCCCTCCCTCCCATAGTGGTCCTTATCCCCCCCTCCCTCCCATAGTGGTCCTTATCCCCCCCTCCCTCCCATAGTGGTCCTTATCCCCCCTCCCATAGTGGTCCTTATCCCCCCTCCCTCCCATAGTGGTCCTTATCCCCCCCCCCATCACTCCCCTAGTGGTCCTTATACCCCCCCCTCCCTTAGTGGTCCTTATACCCCACCTCCCCCTTAGTGGTCCTTATACCCCCCTCCCCCTTAGTGGTCCTTATACCCCCCACTTAGTGGTCCTTACAACCCCCCCCCCTTCTTAGTGGTCCTTACAACCCCCCCCCCCTTCTTAGTGGTCCTTACAACCCCCCCCCCCTTAGTGGTCCTTACACCCCCCCCTCCCCTTAGTGGTCCTTACAAACTGCCCCCCCCTTAGTGGTCCTTACAATCCCCCCCTTCCCCCCCTTAGTGGTCCTTACCCTCCCCTCCTGCCCATGTAGCATGGCCGGGCGGCGCGGAACGCGGGGCAGGAACCTCTGTTTCCTGTACCCGGCCGCCGGCGGAATGACCGGAAATGCGCACTCAGTGAGCACTTCCTGTCATTCCGCCGGCGGCCGGGTACAGGAAACAAAGGTTCCTGTCCCGCGTTCCGCGCCGCCCGGCCACGCTACATGGAGAGACCGGCAGGAGGGAGCGCTCTGCGCTTCCCTCCTGCCGGTCACTCAAACCCGGCCGCCCTCCGTGCAGCAGTGCTGCGCCGCCTGGGGCTTGCTAAAGCGCTCAGGCGGCGCAGCATGAGGAGGCGCAGCGGGGACAGGGATCCGGCGCCCCCTGGTAAGTTGCGCCCTAGGCGGCTGCCTAGGTCGCCTTACAGGTGGCGCCGGCCCTGCCCTTCTCGGTCTCTCCCCTCTGCCTGTGACCTTCTCCTGTCCGCTGCTCGCACCCATACGCTCAACTCACGCTTGCAGGACTTCTCGCGGGTGGCTCCTTTCCTATGGAATAGCCTGCCTACCGCCATCAGACTCTCCCCTAGTCTCCAATCGTTTAAGAAGTGCCTTAAAACCCAACTTTTTAGAAAAAAGGGTATGGCCTCCCAGAGTATCCTCTACCTCACATACCTGTCTCTTGCTCTCTCCTATAGGGCAGCACTTTACTCTCTCCTCCAGTACTGCTTCACTCCCACCTATTTTAAATGCTATTCCCTGTCCTATTGTGTTTTACACCCCACCTCCTATAGACTGTAAGCTCCTTTGAGCAGGGTCCTCTTCAACTTATCGTTCCTGTAAGTTTTCTTGTAAGTGTCCTAGTTATACCTATATCCCGCCTCTTATAATATTGTAAAGTGCTACAGAATCTGTTGGCGCTATATAAATGGCAATAATAATAATAATAATAATAATAATAATATATGATTTGTTCCTCATAGGACCAGTAATGCTATAGAAATTATCAGAGATTGAGAAACCTATGTTTTTTTATGTGATCCTCTACTACCACCATGTGGTTGCTTGAGCCACTTCACGGTTTATGGATCTAAATAGCAATCTACCTTTACTTTTTATACTAAACAAAACAGAAAAGAAAAAGAACAGGCTTGGGTTTAGGTAGTAAGGGAATGGGAAGAGTCACAGGGGTGGGTGGAGTGGATAGGGAGGGACATTTAATTAAAAAGATTTCGGTGTGAGTGGAAAAATGTATTTGAATCACATGACTCTGAAAGCTTTCATTAATAATGTGTTTTACCTCACAGAACATTGGTGACTGAGTACGTTTTGGCTTTCTTGCTATTCAGTTTCTGAGAAACTCAAACCACCACATCTGGCACCACCAATCATTTCACTATCAAAGTAGGAACTTAACTAGGAACTGCAACTGCCTGGTGTAAGAATCAAATAAGGGCCCTGTGACCATCTTGTTGCCACTCCTCTTTCTCCCTAAGCAAGACACCTGAATGGGACGTGTGTGGTGGCTCTGTGTGATCATGAGGTGGTTGGCTGAGTGTGATTTTGCATGGTGGATGGCTGAGTGTTATTGTGTCTGAAAGAGACAGAGTAGAAGGGAGAGAGGCATAGAGAATGACAATATAGAACACACATAGAGAATGAGAACCAGAGAGTGCCAGAGGAGACAGAGACACACACAGAGAAGGAAAGTCCGAGACAGTCAGAGAAAGAGAGACAGATACACAAAGGGAGGAGAGCTGGAGAGGGAAAGAGAGAGATAAAGGGTCAGGGAGAGAGACAGATAAAGACACAGAATGACAGAGAGGCAGAACAAATGTGAGAACGGGCGACAGAAAGGGAAAGTGAGATCCAGGAGACAGAGAGAGGGAAAGAGACACACCGAATGAAGGAGAGCAAGAGAGACAGAGGTGAATGGAAAGAGACACACCGAATGAAGGAGAGCAAGAGAGACAGAGGTGAATGGAAAGAGACACACAGAAAGAAAGAGAGTCAGAGAAAGCCAGAGAAAGAGTGAATTCCTATTTGTGTGCAGGGAGAAGTCAAGTTTTCATTGCCTCCGCACAGGAAGAGGTGAGGACATAGCAACGAGTTCTGGTCAGTAGCAACATGACGGCTGTATACGCCAATTTCTAAAGGATATAGACTTGGAATATTTGAGGATCATCTAGCAGCAATCCACCTCGCCCCCCCAGCAATTACTCAGTGGATGACTGTAACCAAGTAATAATAATAATAATAATAACAAAGTATTGTACCAGGAAAGGTACATTCAGATTACTTTTAAGTACACCCTAATTAGTACCTAAGGCTAAGGTACAGCTGTTTTGGGCCCCTGTGGTAAGTTCACACTTTTTTAGTTAATTGCCCCAGCCCAGATCAGCCCGACCCGCTCTTAACAGGCAGAGTTCTGGGGCCCAATGCCAATAGCGAGTCTGACCATCACTGGTGGTGGCCTCGTAGTTCGGCCACTGTGTCAAAGTCACTTAGCACTTAGATCACATTTTTTTGTCATTGTAATGTTTGGCTTGAACAGCAGTTAAACTGCCTGACCATGTCGACACATTAGGTTGTTGTCACACGGTTGGCTAATTAGATATTTGGATTAATGAGGTATACTTAGAAGGTGGCCGCTGACTGTACTGCTGGCAGTGGTAGATAAAACGACTCATGAAGTTTATTTGTTGGAACCGTTTTACAAAGCAGAACACACTTTTCTCTGCACTAAAAGAGCGATCACATGGCCACAATAGGTGTCCACAGTGCTGCCAGCAGGGGGAATGCCTGAACTGACAGGCAGTCCCCCTGCTGGTGAAAAAGTAAAAAAAAAAGATAATAAAAGTAAAGAAAATAAAATTATTCAATTAAAAAAAAAAAAAAAAATATATATATATATATATATATATATATATACATATAAGATATATATATATATATATATATATATATACATATATTATATCTATATATAATATGTATATCTATATATCTTATATATAACGTCATACTCAGTGTATTTTTTTATTAATATATTAATACATATAGTAATATAAAAATATACTTAGAGTAAAATTACACACATATATATATATATAATAACTATATATATTGTATATATATATTATTATAAAAATTAAATAATAATTAAAAATAAGTAAAAAAACTGGGGGCGGAGCCAGCAGCCAAACCAAGAGGAAGCACATGCCTCGAGCTCCGAGCAAAAAATGCTCAATTCAACTTAAAAAACGGTGGAAAACCTACCCTAACGACACCCCTTGTAGCAGATTGCTCTCCAGACAACATGGGGTGACGGAATAAAAAACCGAAGACGGATAGACACCCTATAACGGCTGATATTGGAGTCCTTCTGCGGAGGCCCCAAAACTTCCAAAGGCCCGCAATGTCTTCTCAGATAGAATGCCTCTATAACTCATCTAGCGAAGCTTCTGGGTCTGATAAGGGTGACTACGGCGCTCAAGCTAGGAGCAGACAGGCCCACTCACCTGCGAAACCTCCGATCACGGAGGAGAAGCTGAGGGACATGCTTGGTGAGCTGCGCCGCAATATTGCAGCTGACATCGGCACGTTCCGTGAAGAGATCAGCGGAGTATCGGCCCGCCTGCAAAACACAGAGCTTAACACTGCCGCACAGGAGAGCAGACTAGCGACGGTAGAGCAGCAACTCTTAGTCCTACAAAAAGCCCAACGAAATCATCAAGACAGCATGGCTACACTTGAAGATAAGAGGCGCTGGAAGAACGTCAAAATACGCGGCCTACCTGATGCGGTGGAGACCGCAGAACTACCGCACCTATTCCGCCGAATGCTGGGATCGCTCTTCCAAACAGGCCAAAGGGATGCCACTAGACAGCTGGTATCGGATCACCAAACCTAAGACAGGTACCTCAGAGGGAGGGAGAGATGCAATTGTGCGCTTCCAACAAGGCCGAGACCGCACGGCCTTCATGGCGGCAGTGCGCAATAAAACCGCTCTACACTTTGAAGGACATTCCCTGACCTTTTACCCTGATATATCTAAAACCACCATGGATTGGAGATGGTCCCTGAGACCTTTAACTACAGAGCTCCTTACACATGATATACCCTACTGATGGGGCTCACCCAGAAGTCTGCTCATACCCAGAGAGACTGGCAACCTCAAAGTACAAGAAGCAGTTGAGATCCCAGCCACACAACAGAAACTTGCACTGGAGGAGCAAACACCTGAACAAGCTACAGTTAACCTACAGATGACATCCACGGCCTGGAATCCTGCTACAGCATGTCCATTCATACTGGCAGACGAACGAGGAGAAACAGCATCCACTTCGGTGCCCTGAACTTTCCTGTAAATAATTAATAATGCCGTGGCTGTTATGTATAGCTCACAGTTCCATAATTTTCCATAAGCATCGTTTGAAAGTTAAAGTTAATTTTGTTTTATGATTATGGCATACTTGCATAACCTCCTAGGGAACTACCCACACACTGTTCTGGCTCCACTTAAACAACCCCCACCCCCCCAACAGTAATTGCCATCTTACGAGTATACAGGGGGGCACAGGCCTCTCTCACTTACCCTCAGTCCACTGGATCCTAGCCAACTCCTTGGTAAAAGAGGCATCTAATGCGCCCTGCCCTACACTTACCCACTGATTACTAGCCTTGCAACACTTAGGCAGGAATTGAATTACAGCTACCGGTACTTAACTATTCATTACTTAATATATTACTATATATCTAAAAATGTGCCATGTTATCAAAGCTGACAATTGTTTATCCTATTGATTGAACAACTTGCACTAGCTGTTGTGGCAATGCAAGCATGTATGTACCGCTAATGCACAATGATAATAAAGAATTGAAAAAAAAAAGTAAAAAACTGTAAAAATTATTTTAAAAAAAACAAATATATATATATATATGTCATTTTATTCTAACTGCATTTTGACATTAATATATATATATATATATATATATATATATATATATATATATATCAAAACACACACTTGAAAAACAATTATAATTATTGTGTTGGCACTTTACTACAGGGTGGTGCAGGTATTAGAGGTAACCCCCATAAGGGGTATATTTTTGTTATTCTGTTTTTTTTTTCTTTCTATTTTTGTCCATTTTCTTCTTTGGTACACATAAAAGAAATACAAGATATATTTTCTTGTCTGATCAGACAATCAACGGCTATTCCAGCATGAATTATTGATCAATTATTGGTGGATCCACCGGACTGTATATATTCTCTATTATCACTTATCAAGTTATAGCTATTAGGTGTATATAAGATTAGTTGTATATAATAGTGTATATATATTAATTATTGTATAGTGAATGAACTAACAGAGTGTACACCATTCCATATATTTGGCAATAGTAGTTTAGTAGTTACTTTTTTTTTTCATTTCATCCCCTTTTTTCTGTTTTCAACGAATATATAATAAATGAATTTTGCATTCTAATATATTGTACATATTTCTTTTTTTTACGCATATTATATGCGATTGAGTGCAGTATTTATAGTGATCTATTTATGTATATACTGAGCACAGCCGACAAAAAAAAACGGTTGTTAAGGACCGCAGACGTACCTAGTATGTCCGCGGCAAATAGGAGCCCTGGACTTACCTTGACCCCGGTGATCACCATGATCACATCACCGCAATAGGACTCTAGGAGCTGCCAGCAGGGGGACTGTCTGAGCTGTCACACAGTCTCCAGGCTGCTAAAATTATTAAAGCATATATATGATTTCATTATAAGTTTACTTTGAGATATATGCACATATATCTCAAAATACACTTATAATGTAATCATAAATATGCATTATATATATATATAATATATTATAAAATGCTTTAATTATAATATATTATACATATATAGGAAATAAAGGTGTGTGTGAATATATATATATATATATATTTTTAAATGATAAAATATAACATTTATTCCAGTTCCTTAAAATAGATCAACGTTTCAGTCCATCTTGTGGACTTTCATCAGGATCCTGATGAAAGTCCACAAGATGGACTGAAATGTTGATCTATTTTAAGGAACTGGAATAATAGTTATATTTTATTGGAAATCCGTGAGTGCAACCATACTATTTTATCATTTGGATATTCAAGCCCTGGTATTGCACCTGTTCTGGTATGTTTGAAGCCTGAGTGCAAGGTATATTCCACTATATATATATATATATATATATATATATATATATATATATATATATATATATATATATATATATATATATATATATATATATACACACACACACACACACACGTATTATATAATATAAATTGCAAAAATAAAACATTTATAAAAATGAATAAAAACACTACCTTTGCCAGCATTTGTGACTAAGTGGCTACTACAAAAGACTAGACATACCCCATTTTGAATACCTTGGGTTATCTACATTTGAAAATGGTATACCATGATGGGGTTTAATTTACATTCCTGGGCTACCATATGGTCTAAAAATGCAACACAGACCCAGCAAACCAATCTGGCAAACTGAATTGGGCAAGCCTTATATTGACACTGTAACTTTCAAAAACACCATGAAACCTGTACATGGGGGTATTGATATACTCGGGAGACTTCGCTGAACACACATATGAGTATTATAAATCAGTAAAACCTATCACAATGATGAAATCACCAGTAAAAGTGCAGTTTTTGTGTAAAAAAATGCAAAAACTAATAAAAATGTGAACTTTGGCCAGCTTTTGTGGTTAAGTGGCTGCTAAAAAAGACTGGACATACCCCATTTTGAATACCCTGGGTTGTCTACTTTTACAAATGGTATGACATGATGGGGTTAATTTTCATTCCTGAGCTGCTATATGGTCTCAAAGGTAACATAGGCCCAGCAAACCAATCTGGCAAATTGCAATGTGCAAACATGGAACATGACCCCTGTAAGTTTGCAAAAACCCATAAAACCTGTACATTGGGGGCACTGTTGTATTTGGGAGATGTTGCTGAACACATATTGGGGTGTTCTTTTTCAGCAACACATAACAGGAACTAAGAATACATGCCAAAAGTACAATGTGAGAGAAAAAAAAAAACACAAAAAATGACTACCCAAAAGTTCAACAAAACTGGTGGTAGAATTAGTGCAGGGAAAGTAACTCGTGTAGGTGTGATTTATAGGCCCCCAGGACAAATTGAAGAGTTAGATAATCTACTAGTTGAAGAAATAGCTAAAATGACAATGAAGGGGGAAGTTATCATCATGGGTGACTTTAATCTTCCTGATATAAATTGGAAAACAAAAATAGCTACTTGTGCCAGGAGCACACATATTCTAAACTCCCTACTGGGATTGTCTCTAAAACAAGTCGTTGAGGAGCCAACTCGTAAAGACGCCATACTAGATTTAGTGTTAACAAATGGAGATTTGGTATCAGATATTACTGTAGGTGAAAGTTTAGGATCCAGTGATCATCAGTCAGTGTGGTTTAATATAAGAACAGTGACTGAGTCACACCACACAAAAACAAAAGTTTTAGACTTTAGAAAAACAGACTTTTCCAAAATTAGAATATGTGTAAAGGAGTCATTATCAGACTGGAGCAATTTAAATGGAGTCCAAAAGAAATGGGATTATTTAAAAGTTGCACTACTGAAGGCAACAGAAAATTGCATTAGGCTTGTCAGTAAAAGCAAAAAATTCAAGAAACCACTGTGGTACTCCACAGATGTAGCCAAAATAGTAAAAAACAAAAAGTTAGCATTTAGTAATTATAAAAAAACCCAGAGTGAGGAAGACAGAATGACCTATAAGATTAGGCAGAAAGAGGCTAAGCAAGTTATAAGAGCTTCCAAATCACACACAGAAGATAAAATAGAACAGTCAGTAAAAAAGGGGGACAAAACCTTTTTTAGATACATAAATGAGAAAAGAAAAGTAAAACAAGGATTAGTTAGATTAAAAACAAAAGAAGGAAGGTATGTAGATGAGGATAAAGGTCTAGCTGACTGCCTCAATGAATATTTTTGTTCGGTATTTACAGATGAAAATGAAGGAAAGGGACCTCAGTTAAGAAAAAGGATAAATGAGTCATTTATTACACGTGAGTTTACAGAGGAAGAGGTTCTATTTCAACTGTCAAAAGTAAAGACAAATAAGTCAATGGGACCTGATGGAATACACCCAAAGCTATTAAAAGAGCTTAGTGGTGTACTAGCAAAACCATTAACAGATTTATTTAACCAATCATTGATAACAGGAGTAGTCCCAGAAGATTGGAAGTTAGCGAATGTTGTGCCCATTCACAAGAAAGGTAATAGGGAGGAGTCGGGCAACTATAGGCCAGTAAGCCTAACTTCAGTAGTGGGGAAAGTGATGGAAACCATGTTAAAGGATAGGATTGTTGAACATCTAAAAACACATGGATTTCAAGATCAGAGACAACATGGGTTTACTTCAGGGAGATCATGCCAAACTAATCTTATTGATTTTTTTGATTGGGTAACTAAAATTATAGATCAGGGTGGTGCAGTAGACATTGCTTACCTCGATTTCAGTAAGGCTTTTGACACTGTTGCACATAGAAGGCTTATCAACAAACTACAATCTTTGAGTTTGGATTCCAATATTGTTGAATGGGTAAGGCAGTGGCTGAGTGACAGGCAACAGAGGGTTGTAGTCAATGGAGTATATTCGAAGCTTGGGCTTGTCACCAGTGGGGTACCTCAGGGATCTGTACTTGGACCCATTCTCTTTAATATTTTTATTAGTGATATTGCAGAAGGTCTTGATGGTAAGGTGTGTCTTTTTGCGGATGATACTAAGATATGTAACAGGGTTGATGTTCCAGGAGGGATAAGCCAAATGGAAAATGATTTAGGTAGACTAGAAAAATGGTCAGAGTTGTGGCAACTGACATTTAATGTGGATAAGTGCAAGATAATGCATCTTGGACGTAAAAACCCAAGGGCAGAGTACAGAATATTTGATAGAGTCCTAACCTCAACATCTGAGGAAAGGGATTTAGGGGTGATTATTTCTGATGACTTAAAGGTAGGCAGACAATGTAATAGAGCAGCAGGAAATGCTAGCAGAATGCTTGGTTGTATAGGGAGAGGTATTAGCAGTAGAAAGAGGGAAGTGCTCATGCCATTGTACAGAACACTGGTGAGACCTCACTTGGAGTACTGTACACAGTACTGGAGACCCTATCTTCAGAAGGATATTGATACCTTAGAGAGAGTTCAAAGAAGGGCTACTAAACTGGTTCATGGATTGCAGGATAAAACTTACCAGGAAAGGTTAAAGGATCTTAACATGTATAGCATGGAGGAAAGACGAGACAGGGGGAATATGATAGAAACATTTAAATACATAAAGGGAATCAACACAGTAAAGGAGGAGACTATATTTAAAAGAAGAAAAACTACCACAACAAGAGGACATAGTCTTAAATTAGAGGGACAAAGGTTTAAAAATAATATCAGGAAGTATTACTTTACTGAGAGGGTAGTGGATGCATGGAATAGCCTTCCAGCTGAAGTGGTAGAGGTTAACACAGTAAAGGAGTTTAAGCATGCGTGGGATAGGCATAAGGCTATCCTAACTATAAGATAAGGCCAGGGACTAATGAAAGTATTTAGAAAACTGGGCAGACTAGATGGGCCGAATGGTTCTTATCTGCCGTCACATTCTATGTTTCTATGTTTCTATAAAGTGTTAAAATATCACAATTTGAAAAACCCTAGGGTGTCTACGTTTCAAAAATATATGATTTGATGGGGGTAAATTACATTGGCCGGCTTTAAAAATGTCCCAAATAGGGCATGGGTGCATGATGACCAGCTGTGAAAATTCCAAGTTGGAAAACTGGAATGCGCACCCTCCAAATAAGGACTTTTAGCCCCCAGAGAACACGACAAACCCGTACAAGGGTGGTATCACTGTACTCAGGAGATGTTGCTGAAAACATTTTGGGGTGCTCTTTGGCAGTAATACATAACAGGAGCTGAGAATCCATACCTAAAGTACAATGTGTGTGAAAAATAACACAAAACAATTATTACCCAAAAGGTTGACAAAGACTGGTGGTAGAATTAGTGCATGGAAAGTGTTAAAATACCACCATTTTAAATACACCTGTACATGGGTGGTATCACTGTACTTAGGAGTTGTTGCTGAACACATATTGGGGTGTTCTTTGGCAGTAACCCTTAAAGTTCTCCGTACACGTATTCTTAAATTGCTGTGTGTCAAAAAATCACCAATTATTATTATTATTATTTTTTAATTTAGCATAGATTGGTGGTAAAATGGTTGCATGGAAAGTGTCAAAATACCCCAAGTTTAATACCTTAGGTTGTCTTCTTTTAAAAAAATATATACATGTGAAGGATTATTCAAGGATTCCTGACCGATATTCGGGTTACAATGTAACTTGCGTTAATTCTGAGAAAAAAAATGGTGTGGAAATAGCAACGTGCTACTTGTACTTATTGCCCTATAACTTTCCAAATAAAGCTAAGAACATGTTAACATCGGGTATTTCTAAACTCAGGACAAAATTTAGAAACTATTTAGAATGGGTGTTTTTTGGCTGTTGTAGATGCGTAACAGATTTTGGGGGTCAAAGTTTGAAAAAGTGTGTTATTTTAAATTTTTTCATGATATTTTATAGTTGTTTTTATAGTAAATTATATGATATGATGAAAATAATGGTATCTTTAGAAAGACCATTTAATGGCGATAAAAATGGTATATAATATGATTGGGTACAGTAAATGAGTAAGAGGAAAATTACAGCTAAACACAAACACCGCAGAAATGTAAAAACAGCCCTGGTCCCAAATGGTAAGAAAATTTTAAAGTGGTCTGGTCACTAAGGGGTTAAAGGGACAGACCACATTTTTATCACACAGACACAAATTCATTTAGTTTGCTCAACCAGGAAAACACTATTTATTTAGTTTACAAAAAAAAAAAAGTTTAAAACCCAACAGAAGAAAATAATTATATAGTTTATTTTCTGCAAGAACTGGTGGGGCACTTCCCCAGCACTATTGATGAGACTCCATTGGACTGGATACTGTAGTTGCACAAACAATTCAATGTTATACCTAAAATTACATTTTAAAAATGTTTTATTTTTATCATTGAAATGTTTGTGGGACTAAACAATCTTAGAGGGGAAACATATCTCGGATAAGCTAATATACTCTCCAGGGAGGACAGACTTTATTGAGTGATATTTTAAATATTTTGATCTCTGTTTGGTTTATTTGTTGTATACATTAGTCCTTTTTTATTTAAAGGAACACAAACATGTATTCCTGACCCTATAGTGTTAATACCACCATTTATGTGGCTTGCCCCCCCCTGTTCTGCCTCCTTGTCAGTCGCAGCCAATCTTATGGAGATTGTGATTGGGTCATGCCACCACTTCTGGTGATGTCAGAGAAAGTTCACAGGCCGAGAGGCAGCAGCTTCAGACTTGAATACAAGTATGATTGTACTATATTTAGGGAGGCAAAGGGGGCCAGATAGTGGTTTTAACACTATAGGGTCAGGAATACATGTTTGTGTTCCTGACTCTATAGTGCTCCTTTAAAAAGCCTGTAGAGAATGATTATACTCACCAGAACAACTACATTAAGTTGTAGTTGTTCTGGTGACTATAGTATCCCTTTAAACTGTATGCCAATTCTGGCTTTCTATCTGTGGGGGATTTGTTACAAGTACAGGCCCTCTGGGCTGTTTCCCCTTGAGACTGGAAAAGGAGGACAGAATCTCTTCATATCTAGAGTTATTGTGGTTCTGGAAGTCAGTTAATGCATACATACAGTAATAAATACAGTATGTAAAAAAAACTGGTTACACTATTTTATTATAAACCTTTTGTATGTACCTGGAATGGAGACTATTGAAAACACGCAGAAAATGTTCGTAAAGTTTAAACAATTTATTAACCTCTCAGCACGTCTTTTTACTTTTTTTCTTGTGTAAATAATTGTGAGTAATTAAGAGGAATTCCCACATGGTGTTGAAATGGCTGTTTTATCACTGTAAAAATCACGGATGAGATATTTTTAAAGTAAAAGCGCTTGTTTTCAAAATTGATATATTTATTTCAGTATAGCTAATGCACTAAAAACTGCCAAATAACATGAAATTAAAAAACGCATGTACATACCTTCAAAATTTCCCGTAATTTACTGTCACGTAGGTCTGCCTGCAGCTACAAGCCACAAAAACTACAACCAGGAAGAGACTCTCTATCTTTTTACAAGATAAGTATTTATCCCAAGAGAATGAGAGGACCGCTCTATAAACTGATACCTGTCATACTATGGCTGCTATCACGTTACACTCAGAGCATATCACTGTTTGGTGAAATGGGTTATATGCATGTGTGGCCTATGGCCTTCCTCTCACTTATGAATTCAGTCTATGTTGTGCGGACCGTGTGCATAAGTTGGACAAAACTGACCACCCTAACATAGGGTGGAGTGAAGCTAAACACTCTAAATCTAAGCTCATTATCTTTAAAGAAATCTTACACTGCAGGGACACGGCCCTTGCCAGCTGAGAGGGACCTTTTAAGAAATCCCAGCTCACTGCTAAAAGGATGAGATATTTAGCCCGGGCCCTGCACGGGTGTGCGCCTGTATCCTTTCTTGCGGCTATTTCTTACTGACAGGCCAGCAATGTTTAAAATGCCTGCCAGAACGTTAGTGACTTGTAAATGTTTCCATGCAACAGAGTTTCACTGTTAGAGACTGGTAATCAGCAGCTGTTGTTGTGTTTGAATATCTTCCATAGGACATGTAAAATGCTAGCTAACACCAGCTTTCCATTCTAGATGTTTTATAATGACTGATAGGTTGTATGTTGTCACTAACTTTCTCAACTTTACACCTACTTCAGCTAGGTATCAAGTGCAAAAGACATGGTGCTGACTGCAAAGTCTAAAAACCTCCTACAGGGAGTGCAGAATTATTAGGCAAATGAGTATTTTGACCACATCATCCTCTTTATGCATGTTGTCTTACTCCAAGCTGTATAGGCTCGAAAGCCTACTACCAATTAAGCATATTAGGTGATGTGCATCTCTGTAATGAGAAGGGGTGTGGTCTAATGACATCAACACCCTATATCAGGTGTGCATAATTATTAGGCAACTTCCTTTCCTTTGGCAAAATGGGTCAAAAGAAGGACTTGACAGGCTCAGAAAAGTCAAAAATAGTGAGATATCTTGCAGAGGGATGCAGCATTCTTAAAATTGCAAAGCTTCTGAAGCGTGATCATCGAACAATCAAGCGTTTCATTCAAAATAGTCAACAGGGTCGCAAGAAGCGTGTGGAGAAACCAAGGCGCAAAATAACTGCCCATGAACTGAGAAAAGTCAAGCGTGCAGCTGCCAAGATGCCACTTGCCACCAGTTTGGCCATATTTCAGAGCTGCAACATCACTGGAGTGCCCAAAAGCACAAGGTGTGCAATACTCAGAGACATGGCCAAGGTAAGAAAGGCTGAAAGACGACCACCACTGAACAAGACACACAAGCTGAAACGTCAAGACTGGGCCAAGAAATATCTCAAGACTGATTTTTCTAAGGTTTTATGGACTGATGAAATGAGAGTGAGTCTTGATGGGCCAGATGGATGGGCCCGTGGCTGGATTGGTAAAGGGCAGAGAGCTCCAGTCCGACTCAGACGCCAGCAAGGTGGAGGTGGAGTACTGGTTTGGGCTGGTATCATCAAAGATGAGCTTGTGGGGCCTTTTCGGGTTGAGGATGGAGTCAAGCTCAACTCCCAGTCCTACTGCCAGTTTCTGGAAGACACCTTCTTCAAGCAGTGGTACAGGAAGAAGTCTGCATCCTTCAAGAAAAACATGATTTTCATGCAGGACAATGCTCCATCACACGCGTCCAAGTACTCCACAGCGTGGCTGGCAAGAAAGGGTATAAAATAAGAAAATCTAATGACATGGCCTCCTTGTTCACCTGATCTGAACCCCATTGTGAACCTGTGGTCCATCATCAAATGTGAGATTTACAAGGAGGGAAAACAGTACACCTCTCTGAACAGTGTCTGGGAGGCTGTGGTTGCTGCTGCACGCAATGTTGATGGTGAACAGATCAAAACACTGACAGAATCCATGGATGGCAGGCTTTTGAGTGTCCTTGCAAAGAAAGGTGGCTATATTGGTCACTGATTTGTTTTTGTTTTGTTTTTTAATGTCAGAAATGTATATTTGTGAATGTTGAGATGTTATATTGGTTTCACTGGTAAAAATAAATAATTGAAATGGGTATATATTTGTTTTTTGTTAAGTTGCCTAATAATTATGCACAGTAATAGTCACCTGCACACACAGATATCCCCCTAAAATAGCTATAACTAAAAAAAAACTAAAAACTACTTCCAAAAATATTCAGCTTTGATATTAATGAGTTTTTTGGGTTCATTGAGAACATGGTTGTTGTTCAATAATAAAATTAATCCTCAAAAATACAACTTGCCTAATAATTCTGCACTCCCTGTATAGTAGAAAAATGACATTTATTTCATATTTCAGTACATTTAAAGGACCACTATAGGCACCCAGACCACTTCAGCTCAATTAAGTGGTCTGGGTGCCAGGTCCCCCTAGTTTTGACCCTGCAGCTGAAAACATAGCAGTTTCAGAGAAACTATGTTTTCATTAAGGGGTTAATCCAGCCTCTAGTGGCTGTCTCCCTGACAGCCACTAGAGGCCGCTTCCACTATTTACACGGAGTAAATCGCACTTATTTGACGCTGGACATCCTCATGGAGTCCAGTGTCAATAAAGATCCACATAATAAAGCACTGAGTAATGCTTTCCTATGGGTGGGTTTTAATGCGCGCTCGTCTCTGGCCACGCATGCGCATTTGGCTCCACTCGGAAGCTGACGTCGATGGAGGAGGAGAGGTCACTAGTGCCAAGGGAGCCCAGCACTAGATTAGGTAAGCAAATAAATGATTAATAAATAATTTATGCGCCGTGGAACGGGGCCCTAAATGGTGACTAGAGCTCGATAGCGTTAGGAATACATATTTGTATTCCTAACGCTATAGTGTTCCTTTAAGCAATCCTATCTCTAAACATATTTGTGATAGGATAGCACATACCATTAGGAAGTGAACCCAGGAATTCTTTCTCTGTATCAGGGATTGGCAATCTATGGCCTGTGGACCTTATGAGACCCACCACCTGCACAAAAACCTATATATGCTACTCTGCCCAAATATTCCAGCCGAGTTGGGAAGGGTAGCGATGGACCTATGTAATTACTGTGCCTGGGTAAACACAGTGATCCCCAGAGACCCACTGGGGTCTGAGGATCCACTCCTGCTTGCACAAGATAAGGAGGCTGGTTGGACCTCTTAAAAAGTAAATAGAAATCATGTATGTGTTTGTGTCAGTTTTGTTTGTCTCTGTAAATGTATGTGTACATAAGAGAGTGTTTAGTAACAAGCTCCCTAATCTGGTATACTTATAACGTATTTATTCAAACGAAGTCTCGCATCCCTGTTGCAGCAATGCAAATGTGAATTCCCGTCATATCTCCAAGCGGTCTTTGCCCGAGTAGGTCGTAAAGTGAGGCGCAACTAGGTAAGCAGTAAGCATGAGCAGTTTGTTTTTATTGCACTGTGCTTTCTTTTTTGTTAGTACTGACATTGTACTCAAATCCAATGGACCGTTTGTACTTGGCTCAAATGTGTCATCAAATCTAATGCACATTCAAATTTTGGAGACTTTATTTTGCCATTAGATTTGAGCAAATACGGTATATAGCAACCCCACATAAGGATACCAAATTAGGGAGGCATATGCAAATATTATCTTCATTTACAAACATGGTATTCGGCCCTCATGCGGAAAACGTTTGTAGACCTTGGCCCTATGTTATTTTGTGTTCTTAATATAATAATTTCTTAAATACTTAATCATAAGCGTCATTTATTTTATTTAAAAAAAAGTAAAATTCAAAGAGTTGCTTTCTGTATGTGAAAATATATTTGTGACTCTGCTGCTTTAATTTGGAAATGTGACTTCTCGAGAGCTGACCGCTTCTTATTCCATCTATTCAACAAACACTATTTTTGCGTTTACTGTGGTAAATAACATAAGTAACAAAACTAAATTTACTGCGTATGAATGGCTGGCTTTTTCTCCAGTTGTACATGCACATGTTCTATCTGTCAGGCACTGCACGGGTTAACTAATCTGCATACTTTGCGTAGTATTGCCTGTCAAAGCATAAAAATTTAAATAAATGAAACTATAAGAAATTAAAAAAAAAACTTTTAGCACAATCAGTAGCTAGCTTTTAGTTACCTATATGCGTATGCTAAAACCAGGGAACAGTCAACTCCTCTTTAAAAGAACACTATAGCGTTAGTAATGCAAACAAAAACAAAACTCTCTCTTTCTTAGTTTCCTGCTACCTATCTCCCTCTGTGTTGGGGTTTAAAAGGTGGGATTTACTTATCTCTCAGCCACGATGAGTCTCCACGATGTCATTCCGTTTCCTTGGCGCAGAGCATAAAACATTATGTTGCATTGGGAGGCTATTGTGCATGCGCGGCAAAACATTTTGCCTCTGAAATGGCGGTGTACGAGCAGCACTGGATCTATAACCAAGTTTGACTGGGTTAACGCACAAGTCCTTTTAGTCGCTGTCTTGATTGCCACGAGAGGCATGCTAACCCTACAGAATAGCAATATTTACATTACAGTCTTGAAAACAGAGGGACACTGCATCCAGTCCACGTCACGGAAATTAAATGTGCTTTACGTTGCATCAAAGTTGACCAGGTGTCTGAAGGCTAAAGTGTAAAACCAATTTAAAAAAAAAAAAGGTAAAAAACTTGCCCTAAATCACACTGGTCAGTGCAGTATAGCAGGGGCAAAACAATGAGCACGCGGCATTTCAACGTTAACAACAGGTCTCACAGCCTCATAGTGCTTATTCACAGAACTCTGAATCGTAGCGAACGCAATTCCAAATATAAATGATTGAATTTCAAATTTACGGCCAGAGTTGCCAAATAAAAAGTGGTCTTTTTTTTTTTTTTTAAATACCAGTTTTCCAATTTTCACCCTTTAATTTTAAATTCACTTTGAATTCTCACTTAATTAAAAAAAAAAAATCCATAAATATATATTTAATTTATTTTGTCCAGTCCAGCTTTATATTGATATTGAATTCACATTATATCAGTGTTTTTTAGTGTGTGTTTTGTGAGAAGCCTTTGTGGGTATCTGCTGCCTTTCCATGCTATGGGCTGTATCTACTAAATAGCACATTATAAAGAACTGACTGAATCCAGACTAAACTAGGCTTGCTGTTACCATGGCTCCCATTGATAATTCGTCCTATTTGGTTATTTTAAATGCAAGGTTGATGCTCCGTGTCCGGGTGATGTTTAAAATCCCGGGGACAGCCGCAAAGAAAAAAAAAATCTCTCTCTTTCTTTCTCAGCAGCACCGCGTGGGCTCATTTGCCCTGACCCAAAATGGCGTCCGCCTGTCCCCGAAGCCACGCCCGTTCGAAGGCAGTCTCTTCCAATCCGCTGGCAGGATCTCCCGCAGCTCGTCCTGTAGGCCCCGCCCACTCCCGGCGGCAGGCCCGCCTCCTTCTCCCTGGATCACCCCCCATGGCCCCTCCTCTCCCCACGGCCGTCCCCAGACGTCATCGCTGCCGTCACCGTAGGAGAGAGAGACCTCATAGAGCGGCGGGCTGAGTGAATAGAGCCTACTTTTGTTGTTCTTGTTGTCCGTGCTCCGCTCCTTCCTCCCGGGGGAAGCAGCAGCAACGCGGTGAGTGCCTGCTCGTCACGTGACCCGGCTGGTGGCCGCACCGTGCTGCCCAGGACAATGAGGGGCCAAATGTCCTCCCCCCCCCCCCCCCCTCCGGGTGAAACGGGCCGTGCTGGGGGCCAAGTCCATGCACATGTCACTGGACCCATGTGTCCCCTCTCCTAACCCTGGGTGTAATCATGGCCCCCCTACTACATAAACCCCTCTGTCGCTGGGGGAGCTCCTCTCAGCCTCTGGTGCTGGAAAGGTTAATGAGTGGTGGCCAAAAAAAAATCTTTTGTACCCCCTTCCCAGCACTGATGGCTGAAAAACCTTCCAAATATGGTAGGACTACAACTCCTACAATGCTAGTTACATCTTTAAGGCTGATGAAGCATCATGAGAGTTGTAGTCCTTCTGTGGTGGGAGAGAGAGAGGTGAGGGGGGGGGGCTTGTTTTTGGCACCCCCTTGCCTCTCAGCATGCACCTCCTGTAAGGCCTCCAGTGCTGTGGGGGGGGGGGTTACACACATATATTGGGTTATAGTGTAATGCAATGGGTATCTTTTTTTTTTACTGGGAACTGGTTACTACAATATCATATAAAATGCTAACTTTCAGTGATGAGTTCATCCGAGCCCTCTACACTATTGTGTTCTTCACTAAACTCTAAATTGTTACAAATTAAAGGTTATTTTCAAAAGTAGCGGATTTGGAAGAAAATAAAATAATAATAATAATCTCCATGGCTGCTATGGTTTTTGCCAGAATTTTGTAATTCGATTTAGAATGCTGTTCAATTCAGAGTTTAGTGATGGAATTCGAGATCCACATTGTACAGTGCTACAGATTATGTTGTACGTACATGTAATCTTCATTGTTGCTCCACGCCAAGTGGTCTTCATAATTTGTAAACATGTAAAGCAATAGCATTCTATTGCATTGTCCTTTTAATCCTACATTCCCAACCAGTTTCCGATCTAACAAATATTCACGTAACATTTATTAAAAACGAAGGATGATGCATCGCTAGTACATAAATATGTAACAAAACCGCAATATTGTGCATATATTGCTTTTCAGACAAAAATCTAATTATGCTAATTATATTCAATGTTTAATTTTCACTTATTCATCATTTTATAAAAAAATAGTTTTAAGAATGAAAATATCTTGCAATATTCCACACAGGGTCTGAAATGTTAGTACAAACGCAAGAAATGCAATTTCTTACATACAGTAGGTGTGACAAAAGTAGAGAGAGACAATATTTTAAATGCCTTTCCTATAGGTATCTGTAAGTGCCCTAGAAGTATTACTACCAGTATAACTTACTAAAAATTGCAAAAGAATTAAAAAAAGTCAGGGTTTGAGTATAATGCCACATACAGTAAATGCAGTTAAATCATATATTTCTAAGATTTAAAACTGCTATAGCAACCTTGATCAAACTAATGGAAGAGTCGATTAATTTCTCGCCCCCGTGACTGTAGAAGTTCTATAACCCAATGAAACTTCCTTTACGGTTTGGAAGCGGGGTGTGAACAGACATTTTTTGCAAACTTGCAGGCATTAAAACAGTGACCAGTGGCTTCTAGTAGTGAAATTTGTTCATGTACATGCTGGTGGTAATCATTCATAGAGTATACATTTTATGGATTAAATTTCATTCTGCAAATCTAAGTATCAAATGATAGGTCACCCCTAATAGGTTTTGGATGTAGCAGCTGTTTTCAACACTAAAGGTGTCCATGTGTACCTGTAGGTCTTAAACGTGCTCAAGAGGCAATCAAATGATGTGTAAGCTTAGTGGTCCTTTAATCAGTCCTGCAAATAGTGACCCATCCATGGATGTAGCATATATAGCGGTTAGGAACCACTAATGCAAATTATTATTGTTTATTAAAATGTTCAGACCTTGCATGTAATTATTTGGATTAATGAAATCTTTCATCAAAATAACAGGGATTTGTAATTTAATAGATAAAAATGCTAGTTTTTGTTTAATGCAAGTATCTTTTTATGTAGTGTATTCGGAGCTGCATTTTGACAGAATACCCAGAGAATGAACTCTGTGTTTTTATTTATTTTATTATTTATTTATTTTTGTAAATATTCTTTTATACATTACATATTTTCCCATGTTGTAATTGCTAAAAACGTGGTCTTTCAGTTGGTTAAGGTACTTCCATCCAATCTATTTATTTGTATATAAAATTAGGATTATCTATACAAATGTTATATGTATGGGGTTTCAGGTAGTATTTTGGTATTTTAACATAAATAATATTGCTACAACACTGGCAATTCTTCAGTGTGATTTTTAAAGGTAAATTGATGGTAGTGTTTTTATTATTGAAGGCAAAAGATCACCTTTTGCAATGCATGCATTTAAGAACCTCTTATGAGTATATTTCCTGGTTTACCCTAAATCTGCATGAATTGCCCTTTTAAACTTGTGGTTTGAAGCTTGGCTTAATCAGGCCAAACACAATATACAGGTGGCAGAGAGCTAGTACAGCATCACAAATGCAGATGCCATACCTAAACACCGAACATCACAAACCCCCAATCTGAGTCAGTTTTGGCAGTTTAGATTAGGCATGATCTGAAGGTCATGTAAGCAATATTTTAGTCCAAAGGAGACGTAAATCTAGCTGCCCCTACATAATCCTGTTAAGACAGGAGATATCCTGAAAATGGTTGCTTGTATGTTTACATTTGACTTGAAAAATATTTGACATGGTTATATTTTAGTTTTGAAAATAAAAATTGACATTTGCAACAAAAAAAGATAAATTACTTAGATTGTCTTTTTTTCTGTCTAATTCAGAGGCCCTTCGATCTCTATAATGTAGAAACAAATCGGCCTTTGTAAAGCTAATGTGTGCTGCTGTTAATATTCTGTAGATTTATACAATGTGTTGTAAATTACGGTTTTGGGTCTGGTAATTACACAAAATGATTTGACATGAAATATGTAGGACCCTTATACCAACCAAAACAGGGAATACAGCTATTGGTATTACAACATTTGTGTAATGGGTGTTTCTGATTAGAAACCTTTTTTTCTCATTTAATTTCATACAATATTTATTTTACTGCTAATTCACAGTGTGTTGTTGTTGTTGTTGTTGTTGTTGTTGTTTTGGCTACAAAGATGACCCTTTTAATGTCCCATTTTCTCTGGACTCTGGTTATTTATAGCGGTAAAATAAGTTCCATGCTGGGCCAATGTGCTAAAAAAAAAAAAAAGTGATCACTATGTAAACTGATAGAATATCTTTCAACATTTAGTTAACCCTTTACACAGTAGTACGACCTGTTTGATATTATAAATATCACTTTGAGTGTGGATTTTTGTTTCTCTACATTGTAAAATCTAATTTTATTTACTAATGTTATTGTAAAGCTATATGGGCAACTCTAAATATTGGACAAATGTATTAAATGTATTTTATCTTCTTCTAGCAAAGTTATTAAAGGGGTAGTTTTTTTTTTTTTTTTATCACTATAAATTTCCACTAGCATACTATACATATTTTAGAATTGGTTGACTTCAACAGATTTTTGTACAGATTACAGACCAGAGACCACAAATGTAAAAACAAACCTATTCCGTTGAATTCTGAATTAGAATGAGCAGAGGAGTTAATGGTGAATGTGTGTAAACAACTGCCAAAAGAACTCCACACAAATTAGTAGAATTTTGGAGTTAAACTTCATCGTCCTGTGGAAAGAAAAAAAAAAAAAACCTTACGGATCCACTTGACACACGTTTCCTGAAATGCTAACATTTAATTCTCCAAATACCGTTTAGCTTGTGAAAAAAAAGCTAGTCCAGTTTTGGGTGATTAATTTGCAGAATTCCGCAGACTCTTTCACAATCTGTCCAATCACTAGATGTCCAGAACCAGTCTTTTTTTTTTTTTTGATAACCCTGCAAGGATAAATGTATATTTTTCTAGTTGCATGATCACCTGAGAACTTTAGTATACCCAGAAATAATTTTAACCCTTTTGATAACCTTTAACTTGCCGGTCCTGAAGCTAGTACATTTACCATCACCCTGTCTTGAAGTAGTTAAAAGCATAGCTAGACACTTATGTATGTAATGAAGTGTTCTTTATCCTGTAAGGCAAATAAAAAACCTGCTTTATTATACAGAGCAGCTTTTGTGTCCACAAAACACACAGAATGCCATGCAAGGTATGCAAACGAACGCATACAGCATTGTAGCTTTTAGATTTCCTGCCCACAGTTCTGTAGGTTCCCTAGCAACAGCTTACTATTGTGAACTAAGATTTTCAGCCAGAAATTCAGGTTGGGATCTGAATGAAGTGTTGCCCATTTTTGGGGTATTTACAAATTTTTACCCCCCTCTGTATCTTTTTATAACCCATCATTTTGTTAAAATGCAATAGAAAAGATTGGAAATGGAGAAAACGTTTCCTCACTGTTTTGCCTATAATTTGTACACTATAAGTGCATCCAAAAATATTTTTTGTTCATGTGCTGAGAATACCTCATGCCTAGGATTTTTTTTTTTTTTTGTTTAAGCTATTCTTTTGCAGTTGCATGTCTTCAATGACAAAAAGAGCATTTCAAGACTTTAGTGTCATGGGCCTCTAAGCTAAAAGTTACTCTCCAAGCACTATAATCACTACAGTGCACTGTAGTGGTTATGGTTCCAGGGGAGCCTTGGCACCCTCTCATAGTAAGGAGTCTAACTGTTTTAGAACGGTTTGACTTCTTTCATTTGTGTTGCCTAGAGCCATTTCTCGCCTTCTCTACTGCTCAGTGGTGCTTGGCATGTTTTTTTTTTTTTTCCGTTGTACCTGTTGTGTTACCTGCTCATTTATTTAATATCAAAGGGCATGTACTTACATGTATACATTGTGCTATCAAAATTGTGAAAAACAAATCTCAATTTGGTTGTGGTCACAGCTTGGCTATTGTAATCCGAAATGTTGCTGTTTATTTTTATTTTTTTGGTACAATTCAGAGCTTAATGAATTACCTTTTAATTAAAACCCCCATTAATTTACATTGTTACCCTGAAATTTGTATCAAATAGTAGACCAATCAGATTTCCTCCCCCCCCCCCCCCTTTTTTTTCTTTTTCTATTTTCATGTGGTTTTATAAACTTTCAATATTGGTGCTAGTAACCTTCATTATTGCTACTAATTGCAATTAAAAAAAAAAAAAAAAGTAACGATATCTCTCACATACATAATAGCATCGTATAATTCAATTGATATTTGCAATTTGTTTATGTATCCCTGCATCATTTGTCCTTATGTAGCAAAACCCTCCACGTGCCTAGGTTTTTAAGTATGTAAAATCTGTATTGCTGTACCGATCTCATTGATTACTTGGTGAAAGCAAATCACCAGATAGAGATTTAGAAGGTAGAATCTTTGCTCTATTCCATATGTTTGTTTGCCCTTGGTAACTTGCAATTTTAATGCGTACATTGCATTGTGTGATCAGCCAGATGTGAACAAAAGACAGGACTCTACCCAGTTTACACTTCTGTATTATCAATGTCCCATCAAACTTGGAAAGCATTGATTGGCTAAGAGTGCTGGGATGGTACCCTGAGATTCTGTGCAACATAACCAGTACATTGAGCTAAGGTGGTTCTATTTCTTACTGTGCCCCTTTACGGGATTAAGTAGTTGGATATAGTGTAAAAAAAGTTAATTAGCTGATTTTGTGACCACAAGCTAACCTGGACCAATCATAAATACAGTGTAGCTGAAAAATCACCTAGGTTTTTTGCTATGCAGCTTCTATGGTTTTTACCTAAATCGGCAATCCCCGTTTAATTTTATTTATAACATACACCGACTAGTTTTCCCTTTTTTTGTGTGTAAATATTTTAGGATTGTAACTTTAATGAAGGAGAATCACGTTGCATTGCTATCTGCTACGGTGGGGTTTGCATGTTTAGAGCACTTTGTGAACTTGAGGCTGTGGGCTAAATTTGGCATCTCAAGGGGCCTTCGCTCAAGTGATCCTAGGATTGCTAATGTCTCAGAAATTTGCTCAAGCTGCAAGATTGGATTAAGTCTGCGTTGGCTAATCCCCCCCCTCCCCCCTCTTTTTTTGGAATGGGGGGGGGGGAGAGGGGGGGTTGGTTTTGCTTTAGAGCAACCAATTATTTTACTTACAATAAAATTGCTTTGGTAAAAAAAATACATTTATTTAAAACCTGCTTTCTATAGTGCTTATAATTATGTTAATGGATTATACCATTCTCTCTCTGGGTTATATATTTTTTGATATTCATCTTTTATATTTATTGGCTCTAGTGACTCTGGCTTTCTGGAAGAATATCAAGGTGACCTACTAGGAAATACTTGCCAACACCAGAACAAAAGATTGTTTGTTACCCGACATGTTGTATCTCCTAAAATCATAGTTCATGGTCTAATAGTAAAGCACCAAAGAACCATGTTGGCTATCATTTGAATAGTTTGATTGAAGGGTCTCCTTCTGAATAAGTAGAAAGGTTGTTTGGTATGAAAGGTTATTCTCACAAAAAATTGCTAAAGCAGAATATTTTCAGTACATCTTTTTATCCTTCCAGAAGTTAAGGAGAGTCAAAATTAAGTCTCAACTTTCCATGAAAGAGCAAAAGAGAACATTCTGATGCCAAGTTTCCTGTGTGAGCATGCTTTAGTTCTTCATCTCAGATCGGAAAAAAAAATGAAGAATCCTTGGGTTGGCTACAGTTATCAGCTAAGTTTTTGGAACCCCCTCCCCTTCTTTTAGAATTTCCATCTTCAGTTCTCCACTTATGCAGGACCATCTTCTCACCAAAGTTTTTGGAAAATAAACACTGGTTGAATTCATTCAAAATTGGATTGGAGATTCTGAAGTTTGCATCCCAAGTCATCTGAAAATTATCTCATGAAATCTTTTAGATAGTCAGTATGCATATATAACCCTGTCTCTTGTGAGTTAATGGGGTTTTTATTTCTTGCACAGGATCCTTGACTTCCAGTTCTGTACTCTCCAGTTGCCTGCCAGGATCTTTTTAAAGACTCTGTTGGTGCTAGCAACAGGGCATAGCAATAGCTCCATACGTTCATTGACTCATTGTGGTATCCTCCAAGGAATCCTGGTTAAGGATTTTCAGCTAACAATTGGCTTGTGAATCTGTAAAAGTCTCAACTACTTCCTTCAAGAAGTAATGTCATCTTGGATTTCAGCTTTGGCTCAGTGGAAATAAAATTTCTGGCATTAAAGAAAAAGATTTTTTAAATTTGTTCTGTCCAATTGTCCCTGAAGGTGCTGGGGTCTTTAAGTGCCTCCATTGCATCTACCAAATAGGCCAGAAACAGAATGTGCCCACTTCAAGTGAAAATCTTGAAGGATTCTTTAAATTGTCAGATTTTATATGTACTCATTCTCCATCATTCTTCAGCTTCATTGGTGGCTGATGTCTTCATTTTTTAAGCTGGACCTTCCTTTCCATTACACTCATTAGACCGTTGCCTCCACCAACCTCTTAAAAGTTTGCTAGGAGGATCCGACTGTGTTCAAGGAAATTGGACTGCTGAAGAAAAGTCTGTTCTTCAAACTCAAGGTGATCTGGTACACCTTAAAGCATTTCAGTCTGCCGATCTTCCACCACGCTGTTCAAGTGAGCGCAGTCATTCTTTTTACACTGGCACATATCCATTGCAAGAATGGATGAGTGTTCGATCAAGATATGTGCTCAGATCATGCACTAAGCAGAGAAACATCTGGAAGCGCTTTCAACAGTTTACATAAAAGAGAAATACTTAGTGCATAAGAAGTGGGAGTCAAGCAGACTGTGAATTCAAGTTTTCAACAGGTGAATGAACTATTCGGGAGAAGTGTTATAGATCTGATGGACCCATGCAAAAATAGAAAGCTCTACTCTTTATCTCCCTTTCAGCAAGAGACAAGACAGATTTTATTTTTTTGTTATATTTTTTTTGGGCTAGCTTATAATTTACTTGGTCCTGATGAAGCAATGTTCAAGAGACCTCCACAAATGTGGTGGTCCAGACCATGGGTACTTTTAATTTAGCAAACACATGGGTTGCATGGTTGATTCTGCAGAAGAAGGGCTGAGTGAAGAGATGATTGATGCTTTGTTATAATATACCAAATGAGCTACCTCTTACACATACCCATATACCATCTAGTTTTGAAAAAGAGAATTTTTGCAGGTATATCTCTGCTGGAGTACTTCTTTTAGATCAGAGGTGGACATTCTAAAGCAGTGGTAGGCAACCGACGACACTCCAGATGTTGTGGACTACATCTCCCCATGATGCATTGCCTGCATTATAGTCTTAAGAGCATAATGGGAGATGTAGTTCACAATATCTGGAGTGTCAAATTTGGCCTACCCCTGTTTTAAAGGGGGACCTAGCTAGGCCGAAGAAAGGTCTGAATGTCCAAATTGCAACCCAAAGTTTGGCCTGGTATCTAAGTTGCTTATTAGAAACATAGAAACCTAGAATGTGACGGCAGATAAGAACCATTCAGCCCATCTAGTCTGCCCAGTTTTTTAAATACTTTCATTAGTCCCTGGCATTATATTATAGTTAGGATAGCCTTATGCCTATCCCACGCATGCTTAAACTCCTTTACTGTGTTAACCTCTACCACTTCAGCTGGAAGGCTATTCCAGGCATCCACTACCCTCTCAGTAAAGTAATACTTCCTGATATTATTTTTAAACCTTTGTCCTCTTGTTGTGGTAGTTTTTCTTCTTTTAAATATAGTCTCCTCCTTTATTGTGTTGATTCCCTTTATGTATTTAAATGTTTCTATCATATCCCCCCCGTCTCGTCTTTCCACCAAGCTATACATGTTAAGATCCTTTAAACTTTCCTGGTAAGTTTTATCCTGCAATCCATGAACCAGTTTAGTAGCTCTTCTTTGAACTCTCTCTATGGTATCAATATCCTTCTGAAGATATGGTCTCCAGTACTGTGTACAGTACTCCAAGTGAGGTCTCACCAGTGTTCTGTACAATGGCATGAGCACTTCCCTCTTTCTACTGCTTATACCTCTCCCTATACAACCAAGCATTCTGCTAGCATTTCCTGCTGCTCTATTACATTGTCTGCCTACCTTTAAGTCCTCAGAAATAATCACCCCTAAATCCCTTTCCTCAGATGTTGAGGTTAGGACTCTATCAAATATTCTGTACTCTGCCCTTGGGTTTTTACGTCCAAGATGCATGATCTTGCACTTATCCACATTAAATGTCAGCTGCCACAACTCTGACAATTTTTCTAGTTTACCTAAATCATTTGCCATTTGGCTTATCCCTCCTGGAACATCAACCCTGTTGCATATCTTAGTATCATCCGCAAAAAGACACACCTTACCATCAAGACCTTTTGCAACATCACTAATAAAAAATATTAAAGAGAATGGGTCCAAGTACAGATCCCTGAGGTACCCCACTGGTGACAAGCCCAAACTTCGAATATACTCCATTGACTACAACCCTCTGTTGCCTGTCACTCAGCCACTGCCTTACCCATTCAACAATATTGAAATCCAAACTCAAAGATTGCAGTTTAAGTGTTATTAAGTGTTTCTGTAGGGAAGCAAGTTGTTTACGTTTCTCCAGAACAAACGTGTCCAGCAGTGATCTGGTCTTAGTTACACATATTCTCCAAGCACCATTTTTGGGACTTTTAAGGTGTTGCTTTTGGGCGTCAGGTGACCCTCCCAATTGAATTTTTTCCTACTAACAAATATAAAAAAAAACATTTTCTTACTGTAAAATCCCTTTTCTTGAGTGTTTGAGGTATTACTAATTTTTCATTTTTTATATATTAAACATGTATTTTTGCAGTAATTAAATGTCTTGTATTAGGGGTTTTGAGGGGGCTTTCTTTCCTGCCCTATATTTACTTGAGAACTAGATACTATCACTTTTTTTTTTTTGTAAATCTCTTTTTATTTTTGAGGCATAAGAGTGAACAATATGGTCATGTATATGCATGGTACACGAGATCTTTACAATTTTCACAATGTGTTGACGCCAATTTTTCATACATCATACATTTGCTATTCAGCCTCTTTTTATGGGAGTAGGGTACAGGTTTGGTTGCGCCGTATATGGTAAGTTAGTTAGAGCATAGAGATCTGCAGTCATGAAACATATGTCACATTACGGCCTTAAAAATTAAACACTATTTTAAACAAGTTAGACCGTCTACTGGAGTAAAAACCCCATATTTAGACCGTATCGTGAGGAGTAAAGCTGCGTGTTACGTGTTCGGAGCTCTAGGCGTCTGTGTGTGTGCACACGTTCCTGGTGTGGGGTAGAACCTGGTGGCTATATGTGTGTAGTAGTATTTCGCTACCGGTTACATTATGTGCCAGGAGGGGAGTTCAGGTGATGTGTGTGGTCTCACTTGTGTGGGGGGTCCCAAATGCTTCTGTGTGTGGTGTCCAGGTTGTTAGCACCATTCTTGTGGTATCTAGGGCATTTGTGGGTTGTGGGTACTCCTAACCAAGGGAGTAGCCGGGGGGTGGAGGAGGTTACCTATTATGAAGTGTTGCTCGAGATATGTCCTGGAAGAAGGAAAGATGTGAGTTCTCAAATGTGAGGGGTGTTTTGCCGCGGAGTGCTGTCATAATTTGTGACTTCTCGTACGATGTGGTGCAGCGGAGGATTACGTCTCTGGCATCGTTGGTGGGTGCCGTCGGTGGAGTTGGGAGACGGTATATCCCGTCTAAGGTGATTTTCCGGGCAGTTGCCGGGGGCACAATGGTGGCCAGGAGTCTCCTGGTGTAGTGTGGCAGTTCATCCGCAGTTATGTCACCTGGTATGCCGCGGATTTTAATATGGTTGCGTCGTGCGCGGTCTTCCTGGGTTGACATCTGCAACGTGAGGGTTTGTTGTACTGCGTGCAGGTGTTGCATGTGGTCTTTCATACTGGACATATTGTTGTGGATTTCCGTTATTTGATCCTCTGTCGCCTTGACACGGCCTGTAACCTTTTGCATGTCAGCTTTAAGGGTTCCTATGTCAGCAGAGAGCATTTTCTGAATGTCTAGCACCCAGTTTTGTAAGTCCCTTTTTGTGGCTAGTGAGTTGTCATCTGGAGTTACCAGTGAGGGTACTTGGACCTGTGCTGGGTCCGGTCTGGGCTGTGTATTGGGGTGAGCCCCCAAGTGGGGTTGTGATAGTGTGGCTGGGGCCTCTGCGTGGCCATCTTGGGTTGTGGTTGCCGTTGTAGCATGGCTCCAATGTCTGGATGCTCAGCTGTGGGGCCTGATTGTGGTTTCTGCGTTCGGCGCCCCATATTTACCGGAGTCTTGTCGCCAGGAGAGGTATGTGGGCTCTGTGATGCAGTGCAGCTCCGTTCAGGCCTCCCGCCAAGGAGGATTTCCAGGTCGCGGTAAGCTGCTGGGAGGTAGGCCCGAGTCTGCCGTTTCGTTCTCCCAGTCTTCGGGCTCTGAAAGAAAGGCATCTATCGATGCGGGTGTGAGTCCTGATGCCGGTTTTCCCGGTTGCAGGGTCGGATGGTGTCGTGGTAAGGAGATGTTTGCGGATTTTCAGCAGCTGTCTCAGGAGTGAATGGATATGGCGGCCATTCAGCTCCGGCTCCAAGCTCCGCCCCGATACTATCACTTTTTAAGGGACTCTGTTGGCATCCAGACCACTTCATCTTAATGAAGTGATCTGAGGACCGTGTCCCCATCCTTTTTTAACCCTGCAAATCAAAACATTTTTGCAGGAATGGTAATGTTTTCATTGGAGGATTAACACGCCGCCACAGGCGATTCCCAAGCTGTAATAGTTAGTAATAGTTCAAATGACTTTCATCGAGCAAATTTGATTGGTGCAGCACTGTGTTTTGCCACGCATGCACACTAGCCTTCCAATCCAATATATAGGGGAACACTATAATTTAGGAGTACGTATTTGTATTCCTAATGCTATAGTGTTTCTTTAAGTTTTTCATAGATCTATAATCTTGTACATCAGGGCTCTATGTGAGACTTACATTACAGCTGTTGTAGCTCTGAAGCTCTGGGTTGGCCAAGAAAAAAATACAGGATTTGTTTTCAGTGCTGTGTTTCTAAGGCTTGGTAATTCAATCCATGTTGACCTAAGTTGAACTTTTATTTTGAGATATAGAAGGTTTTTCGTTTTTTTTTTTTAGAAGGTCATTTCCACACCTGGCATTTGCAGGGGACCCTGGGCAATAAATATTAGCAGTGCTCGTTCACTAGCTAGAGTGAGACCCATATCAACTGCCCGGATCCCCACATCTGATGCTCGCCTTCAAGACTTCTCCAGGGCTGCACCTCTTCTGTGGAACTCCCTTCCCTCCACAATCAGACTTTCACCCAGCCTCCACTCCTTCAAAAAAATCTCTGAAAACTCACTTCTTCATCAAAGCGTATCAATTACACTGTCAGCAGGTTTCTCATCCCCTACCCCATGACTCCTTTCCTGCAACTGTCAAAAATGACCTACCAAGCACTCAATAAACCCTTCTCTAACAAACTATTTAATCCCCCTACTTTAACCCTTTGTGTCACTATACCCCACTCCCTCTAGCATGTAAGCTCATTGAGCAGGGCCCTCAACCCCCTCTGTTCCTGTACGTCCAGCTGTCTGATCTCAATTATGTGTCTTAGTCCACCCATTGTACAGTGCTACGGCATTTGTTGGCGCTATATAAATAATAAAATAATAATAATAATAATCAAGCCTGGATGTAATAGTCATTTAGAACTGTGACATCACTGTGTTTTATGATTTTATCAGGGTCTGATGCCAGCAGTGAGAGAATTGTGCACATCTTTAAAATGTAAACCGCTCACGCTGCACCTCCAGGCAAATTCAAATCCACCTGTGATTGCAGCACATGAGCACCACTCATGAATGGGGACATTTTATTTGTACTTTTTATTTTACACAGCAAGTCCCATGGTAGATTCTCCACTAGAGGTCGACTTTCCCTCCCCCTCCTCCCCTCCCAAAAAACTTGAAGTATTGTGGCCACTGTGGGAGCGACTTTGCTTGTGGCTGCCTTTAAGTATTCCTATGTTGATTGCTCACAGACCACATGCAAAGAGTTGACGTTTCCAGATGATCAGTTATCATACTTGATGTAATATTGACTTGTAAATTGATATTTTCCCCACAATGCAGTAACTGATCAGTTCCGTGCCGTGCAAATTGAAACACAAACATCTCCTTTACAATTTAAAATAAATGTCTTAAGTACTCCCGCCTGTGGCTGTTATCATAACCTTATGTGATATTTATTGTGATTTATTGTGATACAAGCTGATTTGACTGCGGTGTGCTCGTTTTAAGCCATATCAAAGCAGAGAGGCTTTAGATGTGAAATGATTTGCTTTTGGTTGGTAGGAGTTAATGAAGTATCACTGGAGGTTGACGAAATCTGCTTTAGATTGAAACCAAACCTTTGAGGCTGGATCTAACTTTATATATATATATATATATATATATATATATATATATATATATATATATTTGACATCTGAAAACTATTATGGCAATTCCCAACACAATCTGTCCTAGTTTTACTTCTGTGGTTTTTTTGTTGTTTTTTTTTTCATGAATTTTTTGATTGTAGCAGTCATAGGAATGAGTTTAAAGTTATCTATGCTTTGCTCTGCTCCTTTAATATTAAGATTAGTTAGAAATAAAAAAAATCCTATATATACTAAAAAGGGTAACAATTTGTACCAACCCCTGCCAGTTCACATTTGCTTTGGGATTCTGTGAAAATCTATCTATGAAATACATTTTTGCATATTAATTTGTTTCCATTTATTTTCAGGTCAGAATGTACGTAAAATATGCAACAGACCAAGCGCAATATAGTTGACGGCAGACGCTGATTTTTGAAGATGGATAAATGTAGACACGTTGGCCGTTTGCGGCTTGCCCAGGATCATTCCATCCTAAATCCTCAGAAGTGGCATTGCGTTGACTGCAACACTACAGAGTCTGTGTGGGCCTGTTTAAGCTGTTCACATGTAGCGTGCGGACGATACATTGAGGAACATGCACTGCGTCACTTTCAGGAAAGTAAGCATCCTATGGCACTGGAGGTGAATGAACTCTACGTCTTTTGTTACCTCTGTGATGATTATGTTCTCAATGACAATGCCACTGGTGACCTTAAACTTTTGCGAAGTACATTGAGTGCGATTAAAAGTCAAAACTATGACTGCACGACACGCAGTGGTCGAACTTTGCGGTCTATGGTAGCTGCTGATGACTCGTACCTGTCTCATGAAGGTGCACAAGCCCTCCTTCAAAATGAAGACCGCGCGTTCACCGCACTCTGGCACCGGAGACATGCTTTGATGGGGAAAGTCTTTCGATCTTGGTTTGCTTTGACACCGAAAGGCAAACGAAAACTGGAACAAGAGCGCTTAAGGGAGGAGGCTGAACAAAAGAGAGAGCAGGCAAGGGAAAGAAGACAGCTGATAAAACGAAGGCTGAAAGAAGAAATGGAAAGCACTCCCCCTAGAAAGAGTTCTCGCCTGCAACAGCAACTGCAGTCTCCTCCCGAAACTGTATTGTCTGACACGCAAAAACAGAACCAAAAAACAACTCCTACCACAAAACACCCATCAGCACCTACCTCGGATGAAGTGAACGTGAAACAAATAGGTGATTCGCCAATAAAAAGGAAACCCACTGTGACCCCTGGGGTAACGGGACTGCGAAACCTGGGGAATACCTGTTATATGAACTCCATTCTTCAGATCTTGAGTCATTTACATGTTTTCCGAGAATGTTTTTTACAACTTGATCTTAATCAAACTCAGGAGTTATTGGCTGCTGCAGCCAATGGTAAAACAAGATCCTCCAACAAATATCCACCTGCGGTGGACTTTACCAACCCTAAACAAAAGCACACTAAAGTTGCAAGGTCTTTGGCAAGGCGTCACAGCTTCTCCTCTGGCCTTAGTGGGGGGGCATCAGATAGTACAAACATGGAACTCATTCAGCCCAAGGAGCCCAGTTCAAAGCACATATCTTTATGCCACGAGTTGCATACCCTTTTCCAAGTCATGTGGTCTGGTAAGTGGGTGCTGGTTTCTCCCTTTGCCATGCTACATTCAGTGTGGAGACTCATCCCCGCCTTCCGTGGATACGCGCAGCAGGACGCTCAGGAATTCCTCTGTGAACTTTTAGATAAAGTACAACAAGAACTGGAAACTACTGGTACACGGTACCCAGCCCTGATTCCCAGTTCCCAAAGGAAGCTCATCAAGCAAGTCCTAAATGTGGTCAACAATATTTTTCACGGGCAACTTCTCAGCCAGGTACGTTAATGGTTTAACAAAATGTCATGAGCAGATTCCTACTACCCGAAAGTAGTTTATTAGACGGGCACAAATGAAACTATAATTTGCAGTTAAAGCATATGGCTCCTAGCTATAAAACAGTTTTGTAACCTTGTGGGTACATTTTACGTTGTTTAGCAGTAAGTGTTGATCAAAAATGATACTTGAATCCTGTTAACTTTTTAAAATGTCTTTATTTCTATCGCTAGAATATCTACAGTCTGTTATGTTCCATGAAAATTCTTACTGCCCGTCAATTGTATTTATTTTTAGTAGTGAAAGTAACATCTGAGCATTTTTTATTTTTTTTATTTGTGTGATGTCCTATTCAGTCACTCGGTATGAAACGTATATGAAGGCATTTGCCATAGGTTTGATTTGAAGTGTAGAAGCACTGATAAAATGTCAATAGGAAGTTTGAATGTGGTTTGAAGCAGTTGCATAATGCCGACATTGTTTGCTCCCATAATTATTGTATTTGCAGTGAAGAGAGGCATGCATATCTAAGTAAATATAGATTTTTATTTATTTATCTATTCTTTTTTTGCACTGGACTTTACTTACAGCTGCCGATCACGGTGCTACATTTGCAGTGGTCGCTTAATGCACTGCTCAGAAGCAGGGATTGTAAATAAGTGACTTGCTCTCTGACCTACTGCTCCGTAAAGCCCTGTGCTTTGTCCTGCAGTGGAAGCTGTGAACATGCCAATAAAACATGGCACGACAATAAAAATCCCACCAAGGGCATGCCAAGTCATTACTGCTTCTGTTCAACACCCCATGCTGGTTATCTGTACCGTCTACAGCGCTTCTTGATTTTTGTCTTGCATTTTTATTGAAGGCCAGATGGCAGAATGGGTATATAAAATTGGACTCCCTCTCAGCCTCGCAATAGGTCCACCTTTTCTGTTATAATTTGGATAAAGTGGGTTTTGTTTCTCCGCTGTAACCACAGGCATACCTTCAGCCTAGGGAAAACACGCCTGCTAATTTGTCCCTTTCGTTGTCTATTTTTGTTCTTTTTAAAAAGTATTGCGAAATATCCACTTCTGCTTTCAGCACCTACATTTCTGTTGCAAACTTTCGGCTTAAGGTTTTTGGTAGCTTGGTTTGATTTTGTTATTGAACTCTAGATAGAGAGTTGTTATGCAACTTTTTTTTCCGTCACACTAGTCCCAGAACACTGAGTGTATGGTTTAAAAAACATTTACATAGTGTGAGCAGCTTGGCTGCCAAGTTGCAATCTCACATGGAACCATTTGGAACAAAGTGAAAAAATGAATTCCTAATGGGAAACCGTTTTACCTAGTTGGACCCTCCTTCTGTTGATGTATAAATTTGTAATTCTTCTTGTTCAAGGTGAACAAAAAAAACTTTTGTATTTATTCTATAAACTGGGAATTATGGAAAATTGATAACACAAATTGCAATAATTATGCCAATTTATTCTGCCTGGAAAAAAAAACTTCACCTTCTTCATCCCTCCCAATTTACGGTTTAGTGAATAACCCAGTTTATGATTCCATGTCTGACAGCCAGGGGAGCATAACTAAGGATTTTGAAGCTCACAATATTCTCTTGATAATCCGTACTTTTCTTTTAAAGAGGACCGAACCTGCAGTTAACCCAGTTAAAGCACCATAGCTATCTTAATATAGTGTACCTTACAAGAGGAGAGCCTAACCTGGGTGGCATTCTCCAAGGAACTTTAGCTAATTAGTTGTTAAAAATAAACACTTATTGTGACGTCACCAGTTCTCTCGATGAAACAGGTCAAAGTTCTATTCTAGGTTCTTGCTCATGGTTGCATGTATCTCTGAATCAAGCTTTCACGCGTTCCCAATGTAATACGTGTCAACAACTGGGTCCAATTCATGACAAGCTTGTTAAACCGGCTAGAGAGTTCATAGAACGGGATGAAGTAAACACAAAATTACTTCTTAAAGAGGCACTTAAAGCACACAGATGCTGGTGGTGAATCATGCAAAATACATCCAAGTTTTTATTAAATGATGAGGAAGTTCAGGTAAGGTTCTCGGCCACTCACTCACAGAAGAAGTGGTTCGTGGAGATTTTGCTTCATTAAAAGGTAGGATCGTAAATGTGTTTAGTGGCCTAAAATAAAGTTTTTTTTTTTTTTTACTGCATCTTAAGGTGGTTGTTTAAAAGATTTTATTTATCTGGGATTTCTTCCATAATGACTTGTCTAATAAGACACGCTTACTGTATTTCCCCCTCCACTTAAAGGCACACTCCAAGCACAATAAATTATGTCTCTCCCTGCCCCCTAGTCAAACGTGAGAAGCACTGGGGTTTGCTCAGTGTAATTGGCTGGCAAGCAGGCTCCATTCATAAGTACATAGAATGCTGTTATGAAATCAGCCAGTAGGTGTCCGTCACAGTAACAGAAATCCATCTTCTGATATCAGAATTGATATTAGCAGAGGGATTTCCTTGGAGTTACTGGTGGGGTTAGGGGTAGGGTAAAGCTAGGATTACCAGTATGGTTAGGGTTTGCTGTAGGGTTAGTGTTAGGTTAATATAAACAACCAAAAGTTAATTTAGATCCCGGACATATGAGACCTTTAACAATCAGGAGTGTTAGAGGAATCTATTATTTTTATTTTTGTATTTTTTTTGTTTAGTTGAACTGGATGTGTAAGAATTATAATATATGAAAAATGTGGAAATGTTTTTTGTTTTTTACTTTAATTTTTTTTCCCAACTAACATTTTAGCCACACATGCTTACTTAAAGGACCACTGTAGTGCCAGGAAAACAGACTTGTTTTCCCAGCACTATAGTGCCCTGTGGGTGCCCCCACTCCTGCCGGGCTGAAGGAGGAGGAAGGGGGTTAAACACTTACCTTTCTCCAGCGCCGGGCTCCCTCGGCGCTGGGGACTCTCCTCCTCCTTCGGTTGTCATCGGCTGAATGCGCATGCGCGGCAAGAGCTGCGCGCGCATTCATACAGTCCATAGGAAAGCATTCTCTGCTAAAATCACAGTGAGAAGCGCGGAAGCGCCTTCAATGAGACAGCCACTAGAGGCTGGATTAACCCATTTGTAAACATAGCAGTTTCTCTGAATCCTAGATGGACCTGGCACCCAGACCACTTCATTGAGCTGAAGTGGTCTGGGTGCCTATAGTGGTCCTTTAAAGTTCTTGGGTATGCATATAGTATATTAAATGAAAAATATTTTGTGTCCTTTAACCCCTTAAGGACCAAACTTCTGGAATAAAAGGGAATCATGACATGTCACACATGTCATGTGTCCTTAAGGGGTTAAAAAAATATTTTATAATATGTAAGGGTGCACTTAAAGAGAAACCCTTAAATTACCGTGGAACAAACACATAGCACACATTCTAGGTTTTGTTTTGGTTAATCCCTCCAAAGTATAAAAATATTTCCACCCTGGATTGTGTCTCTAAGTACTTTTTACTTGAAGCTTACTTGTGTGTTTACTTTGTGACACACCAATGAGTCATGATAGTGTCCTTTATTAAATGTTTTATTGATCTGGATTATGCTGAAGTCAATGAGTGTTTCATTTTTTTGTATGGGCTGACTCATGTTTTGATCAAATCCAACAATGTGTATATTTTAGAGTGCTAATAAAATGCAACTGAGTTATGCTGTGTGACTCCATGTCACACGTGATTGTAGAAGAAATATTTCACTGATATCCAATACATGTACCATAGATTCACTTTTTTTTGTAGAGGCTGTAGAGGCTGTTCTATTTATAGTCAGAAGATCAGTTACTATGGTGATCATCTGAGTAGAATACCCCCAAAAATAGATGGTTTGCCATCTTTCAAAAATCTTGAATCTTTATCTAATTCTGGGTTCTAATTCTACGTTGTGTGTTACAGGGACACTCTAAGCACTGTAACTACTACAACAGACTGTAGTGCTTATAGTGCTTAGCGCTCTAGGAGTCACCTGATGCAGTCACATGATGATTCAGATTTTTTTTACAGTTTGAGACTTATGCGTTTGCCATATAATAAATATTTGTTTGGCTATATCTAGCCAGTTTTGGTGTTAACCGTATTTAATTCGCTGGTACTCAGATTTTGCCCACACTGTCATATTCAGGAAATTGTGTGAATATTTAAAGGACCACTCTATTCACTCAGCTCAATGAAGTGGTCTGGGTGCCAGGTCCCCCAGGCTTTAACCCTTCAGATGTAAACATAGCAGTTTCAGAGAAGTAAGTAACTGAAGGGGTTTTAACCCCTTCAGCCCAGTGGGAGGGGAACCTTGAGGGTGTGGGGGGGGGGGGGGAGACCTAAGGGTTATATAGTGATCCTTTAACCCCTTAAGGACCAAACTTCTGGAATAAAAGGGAATCATGGCGTGTCAGACATGTCATGTGTCCTTAAGGGGTTAAGGTGAACACCCAAACACTGCAGCAGGAAGCGCATATAGTGGCTATCAGTATGACAGCCACTATAGGATGAGTTAAAAGGACACTATAGTCACCTAAACTATAGCTAAATAAAGCAGTTTACATTTACTGTTTACATTGCAGCTCTAAATCTGCCTCCAATGACTGTCTTTCAGAGCGCAGCTTTGTATTCCTGGCACTATAGTATCCCTTTAACTCCTAAATGGCAGAGAATTGGGCGGTGAGACTGCAGGGACATGATCTATACACCAAAACTGCTTCATTAAGCTAAAGTTGTTTTGGTGGCTATAGTGTCCCTGTAACGTTGCAGTGTAAACATGGAGATGAAGTTGAAGTGGTCTGGGTGACTTTAGTGGTCATTTAATTTGTTACCCACTTTCTCTTATTGTTTCCGCTTCCCCTTTCAGAATCTGTTCTTCTTTTCTTCATTAGTGACAGAGAATGTGGAGCTTGCCTAAAGCTCCTCCCTTTTGTCATAATTGTCAGGCGTAGGAAAAATACCCTACTTTGTCTTATGTTTTAAAGAGAAATAGATTAAAAAAAAAAACCCCCAAAAAATACAGATTCTGAAAGAAAAAAACATTAGGAAAAAGGTAAGTGAGGTAACAGAGCCTCTTTAAGTTGCGCTTTAAACCTCTTAAGGACACGTGATTTTTGTTCCGGACATTTTCCGTCATTTTGCCCTTTTACTTTTGAAACTGTGTCCTTAAAGGGTTAACGGAGAACCGACATTTAATACAATGTTTACCCCTAGTGCTACATTTGTGAGGTGTGAAATAAATTAACACCTCTTCTCCCTGCAGCTGGGGTGCCTCCATCTTGGCTGCTTGTCAGTCATCGTGATAAGCTCTATCCTTTGCACCTGGAGGCCACTATAGAACTCCTACAAGGAAGAGGAGAAATGATACAATGTTTTTTTGTCTTCTCCACATTTGCAATGTGTGCAAATGCTGTGCCTGAACGGGATTATACAGTAATTTTACTAAATGTTAAATATTTGAAAATTAATAAAGAGTATCACATTAAAGGGGGGAAAAAATACACAAATTGTAGCTGATTTAATGTTTTATTCAGGAGTAGTGATGTCCCAATGTAGTGATGTTCGTGGCGAACGCGGCGGGCGAACATATGCCCTGGTCGGTCCGCCCCCTATTCGTCATGGAGGTGGGAGGGTCTGGGAGTAGGGGCTGCTGCTGATTGGATGGAATGTGTCTGTTGACTGCGAGGTACAGGGTCAAAGTTTACTCAATGACGACGAATAGGGGGCAGACCGACCATCGCATGTGTTCGTTCGCCACGAACAAGCTATGTTCGCCGGCGACCGGTTCCTGGCGAACAGTTCGGGACATCACTATTCAGGAATGTAATTTGCAGATAAAAAAGGGACATTTCCCCTTTATTTACTCCAAAGTGAACATTAAACAGAGTTTAATGCTTAAAATATAGTTCTTAATTTCTGGCTTCTCAGCGGCACAGTAATTATGATGCCACTAGTGTACAATAATAAATTGATATTTCCAATATAAGCTTGATTATATTCTCTACAGCTTGTTGTGTTTCCAAGGCAGCAGGGTCGGGCTGTGTTTGTATTGGGATGATTACGGTAAAAGTTCATCTCTTGCCTTCTCCCATTCTCAGAGATAAGTGTTTACTGCCTCCACTGTCCTTATAATCGCTGCACCTTCCCCTCTTAAAGGGTTAACAGTCACTTCTCGGCAAAGAACACCACTAATCCAACTAGACTGCACGCTCGTCTGAGCAGGGTCTTCATCTATCTATTGTTCCTGTACCATTTTGTAATTGTCCCTTTTCTTGGTAATTTCCCCCTTCCATAATATTGTAAAGCACTGCCGAATAAATTGGTGCTATGTAAATACCAATAATATAATCATAAGTCACCTATAACCTTCTTTTAATGTGATGATCTGTTTATTGAACACTGGGCAGGGTTTTTATACAGAACATAGTGTCAAAGATGGTACAACCCACTAAAACTATGCAGGCCACCTGGTAGAAGAACCGGGCAAATACCCACCCCTGTGCCAGGAAGTTTGGGCTATGCAGAGCAAATGGCTGAGGGAGATGGGAGCCAGATCCATTGTGTAACATAAAGGAACCTTCCAATAGCTTTTCCCCTACACTGCATGCCCTCCTGGTAGGAGAATCCTGAGACGGGAGATATATTAAACCTTAAAGCAGATTATTGTCTCTGTGCCACCACTCCAAATACAATACCACTTTGGAAAATGCACTCTACCCTTTTAATTCACAGCTGTCACAGTTCTCTACAGCCTTAAAACTTTACATAGAATTAAGCTCTAACCCTGAATGTCCCAATTTCTAGTTAATGTTTTTATTGGTGAACCCTCTATGTTCACATAAATACTTCTGCTGATATGAATATGCATATTCTATCCACCGACTCTTCAAGAAACGTGTTCCATATCTATTGATGGCCCTTGCATTAAAGGTGTAGATGTGTACATACAGGTGTTCTAGCAGATATAATATTGCAAACCACAACCTTTGGAATCTTTCACGGCCGCTGTCTTTAATAAAGACAGTTGTTATCCTAATGTCCTTGTAGAGATGATGCGCTTCGTGAATGAAATGAAGACCTCAACCTCAATTTGTAACAGCTGCTGTTTCTGGCGTTCTAACGTGTGAATACATGGTTCAGTGATATTTCTCAGCTACTTGTGCTTATGATACAGTCTTTCCGAATTTATCTCTCGTACGTAATGCAGGGGGAATTTCTTGCATTCTTGTTTATCAACCAGTGTTTCAGGTCAGTCATTGCAAATATAGACTCGTTTTTGATATAGCCATTGTTCAAAAGAATTTTATTTTAAGCAAATTGGTACTAATTGGTGATAATCTACTGTGCTGGTTAAGTGCATGTTTAGATAGTTGCAATTATTTCTACAAATGGCTTGAATTGTTATATTTTCTCTTCTTGTGATAGTACAAATATATGGTTTTTAAATAATTAGGAAAGGCTCAATCACTTGTGTGTTAACTGAAAACAAATGTGTGTGTGTGTGTGTGTGTGTGTGTGTGTGTGTGTGTACACTACACTAACGTTTATAAGCAATGCTTGATCCTTAATTTCTGGTTTGCTTAAGAAAACCAGAAATGAATACGTTCCCGTTACGCTGCCTTTGTGGTGTATATCAATTTCCCATATCACTGGTACCAGCTAACACATGTCTGACATCTTTGGGAATTCCCTTTTGTTGAAGATACTTTTTTAGTTTCAGATCTGGCTGGGTAAGCTAATTGTTTACCAGGTGTCAAGTGTGAGCGCAGTAGTGGTCATTGTGCCAGGTACTCCCCATCCTTCCCCAGATATTTAGAGAGCTTCCGGATCTAAGTAGGTGATAGTGGACATGGAGACTGTTGGACCCCAGGTAAGAAATCAAGCTGTCCTAAAATGGTATGACTACTTGCATTGGGGGCCGCCAGGGCACTTCTGGCACCATAACCACTACAGTACTTTTTTGATTGCACGTGGATTATTCTAGATACCAGAGTTTTTTTTTAAGTTTGTGTGGGATTTAAAAAAAAAATAAAAAAATTCGAAACCTCTACAAGGGTCCGTCTGCTATTGATAGTGAGCCGTGTGTGTATCTGACTTGATCACATTTACTGTTGCATTCCCAAAGATTGATAGAGGAATGCACAGCGGCACACGAACTGTCTCCCGGGAACGATGAAATGGCCTGTATTTACACAGCTTTACTGCAGCGCTGATCAGGAGTGAGCGTTGATGTAAAATAATTGCTGTAATCAAAAAGCCACAGGTTTCATTTCTTTGATTAGAAGCCAAGACGGTGAAATGAGCCAGAGTAAGCTGTGTTTCAATTTACTTCCTGAGAATCCGCTTGTCAACTGACGATTCAGAGAATCTGACAACCACACTAAAATTAGACTTGGCAGAAAACGGGTGTCTTGGTAAAATCTTACAAATACCCAAAATACAATGTTTATTTCATTTTACTGAAAGTGTTCTTGTTAATAAACGCTATTTAAATTCATGTGAAGCACATGAAAGCTTCTAATTATGTTTTTAATTGATTTATTTCAATGAAGTATAAAGAAAAGCTGTGTGAAACTGGGATGCCATAGAACTAATCAGGAAATTGCATATTTTAGATCAGACTAGCTGAACTGGCACAAATATTTCAGCTTTGCCATTTCTGACAAAATATTGCAATAGCCTTCTCAATTCTTCACAGTATCCTGGTTTGTTTTAGTGCATAAAACATGTCTCACAGTTCTAGATACTTTACAGCAAGTGAAGCTTTGAGCCATCATAAAACCTCTTCCTCCCCAAAAATAATCAGGGGCACACATTGGACATAAGCCAAATCTATTTTAATCCTCAAATCGGAGTACAAGTGAGCTAATGTTAGTCTCCATTTATTTTTCTTCTGCTATGAGTTGGCGCATATAAAACCTAGTGGTTATTGCCTGGCAGTCGCTGCTTTTAATTAAAGATGAATTTCAGTGCTGGCCACTCTATGTATTTTAACCCCATTGAAGTTCAGAATTATGGAAGATTGGTTTGGCGGATACAAGACCTCTTCAGACCTTGACTCCAGTGGTGGCTGGCTACATGGGGGAACTCAGAGCCTGTCCAGCAAACACGCCAAATGATTCTTGGACATCTCGGTGAGAATGCAATTATTTGTGATTTAACCAAATAAAAATATGGGATTTTTATATACAGGTCACTAACCTGTATATGAAAATAACTACCGTACTTTAAATATTTGAACTATGCTAATGTTTAAACCTTTCTGGTTTTATGTTTGTTTTTCTTCATTTATATGTTTATTGATTTTTTAAAAGTTTTTTTTCCCCCAGGTACTGGTGTAGGCAATGTCCCCCTTATTTGGTGTTTCCATTTTTTTTTTTGGGACAGGAACTTGTGCGTGCTATTCAGTAAACCATGATTCAACTTCTAAAACGAGGCCAGTGACCCATCTGTAATATACATATCCACATTCCATTAAATTGGGTAATGGTAACGACCCCTGCATGTTGGGCTAAGGTAACATCCCCAGGGTGTACTTGAAAACCAGAATAATCTGAATGTACCTTTCCTGGATAAATACTTTATTTTTATCCTGCAAACTCCCAATCGTTTGACTCTCCCAGTTACAGAGTTCCCCATCTGACACAGGACCCTAATCAAGTAATGTTTAGTGTTCCAAAGTTTGGACACTGACTTAGATGGCACAAGGACACAATTTTGAGTTGGGACCCTGGGGTTAAGAACGATTTTTCTAATACGATGTGAATCATAAACGATTGATATTAACAAATTGTTATTGATTGAATATTGTGGTTTTCAAGGAAACCTTCTGCACTTTTAATTCTGAGAATATACTTTAAAAATTTACACTATCCCTTCCAGTCTTCTAGTGTAGCTAACAGAGAAAACCCAACCCTGTACCGCTCTTCTCTTGGGTATCAAAATAAAATGTATTCGTTTTCCAATAAGTGACACTTTTGGCTGTTATGAAATAAAGAAATGTCAATACAAATGTATCTGTGTATGCGTTTTGGATACACATATTGAAAGTTGAGTTGTTTCCCGCCTCCATGCTCTCTGTCTACCTGTTAACCTGTGGGAGACTTCACTGTAGGCCTATGGAATTCAGGGCTGTGCTGGGGGGACAGTGGTGGGCTGTTCACCCCTCCCTCCTGGGTTCCACTTGGTGCTGAGGAGTAGTAATAGAACAGAGCAGCTGTATAGGAGAGGAATGGGGGCAGTCTGTATCATCAGGTAAGTGGCCTCAGCTTTCCCTGATCTGCAATGTGATCCTGTCCCACTCAAACAGCAATGTGTTTCAAGGCCCCAGAGGTTGTCATGGTACCAGTAATAGCCCTTTAATAGTGGCCCTGAGACCAATAGAGACATCACCAGTCTAAGAAGGGAGAGGCTTTCCCACATTTTTTTTACATCTTAAAACGGAAGTCTTTTGAAAAATTGATCAGTGAATGCATAAGGACTTGTATGTATCAAGAGTGGTGGCAGGTTTACGACGACGCCTGTTTCCATTCAGACAGATTTGCATTTGTGCAAAATGGAATCTAACCGTATGTGGCTGGCAGAGAATAAAAATATTTTTTTTGTTGTGTTTTTTTTTTTTTTTTTTTTTTTAGGGATGGCTGGTTCCCGTTATTGGTATTTGTTTTGTTTACCTATATTTTTCCTTAGTTATATATGCTTATTAAAATGTACAAACGTAAGAAGTACTTACACTAGAACATACATCTATCCGTGTTAACAAAAAATACGTATATCACCTTTTCTGTAAAGAAATAATGCTGACTCCATCTATAGATGAGATGCAGATTAGGGTTTCCCCATATCTACAGGAGTCCAACATTCTTTGCATTAAAACATGCACAACTGTCTGATTACTCTCCAGTTTACTGTCACTTTTCTATCTAGCGTGCCTTCTTGCCCAAGGCTACATCTGTTAAGGAGCTATAAATACATTATGGCGGCATCAATTAAAAAGGAATCTGGTACATGCTGGCAAATATATCTTAACCAAATGTAATAGGTATATAATAATAAAATATTTTAAGAGGTGTATTTTTTTTTCTTTTCCTATTCTACCCGATAACATTGTTAATAAATGTTTACTAGAAAGTAACTAAAGTTCTATTAAATTGCTTGTCTGATGCATCGCTTGAATTTTTTTCCCCAAAAATATTTTCCAGTGCGGTGAGGGCTTCTTGCTCTTTTGAAGTGCAGTTTAAAACATATCTTTTTTTTTTTTTGTAAGCCATCACTTGAATCCCAGGAGATTGGAGGCATTTTTTATTTTATTTTTTGAAGATTTCTTCCAACGGGCCTCCGGATCTATCTCCACAATGAAATCCATCCTAGTTTGTGAACCAAATCAATAAATCCTTAGCAACAGGGCATGTCTTTCTGTAGTTTCCCCTGTGTAATAATCCTTTCACTTGTCAGTAAGAGGATTAAACTAAATTAAAAATAAATTACTGCTCAGCGTGATACTTTTAAGCAAATTGTCCGGTCTTGGGATCCTCTTCGCATTGCTCTGACGTAAATCCTGGCTCCAGCCTCACACTATGGTGATTGCACTTGGCAGTGTGCTTTTATGTCAGATATCGTCGTGCGCGTGTGCAAAACAAAGTGGGATACATATTGTTCAAATAATGATCAAATAATTGTTCTGTTCTTAAAGATGGCTGTCACATTAAAACTATTTTTAATAATCCTTTTATTAAATATTTAAAGGAAATAGATTTCAAAAAAACAAGAAAATTATGCACTATATGTAGAAAAATGAGACACTCATCCCTAACTTTAGTATATGACAAGATCCTTCAGCCATATACATACATCTTGGGTGAGGCCGTGTTTGAAAACGAACAGTCTCTATAGTCTTCAAAAGAAAAAAATTATAAGTCTACCAATAGGACTAACACTCCGTAGACTATACACCTTTATTGACACTCCAGGGGTGTCATTTGGGGCTTAATCCCTGTTGCTAAAGTAACAAAAAGTATCCACACCACTGTGGAGCTAGTCCAGGTGTGTGGGTACTAACTGGAAATCTAATCAAATAATATAGAGTATAATAAGTAAGAAATATCAATATGTGATCATATTCATCAGTAAAGGGTCAGAAACAATCAATTTATCTCCACAGCCAAATGGCTGTGCCTCCCTAGCTTGCTATAAATGTCTAAACTGGTTCAGACTCCTGACTTTTTAATCATATATGTGCGGTCAAAGTCTGAAAAGTAAAATTATAGATATCTTAGACTGCAAGCCTGGTCTGAGGAGAATATGTCCAGCATGGGTAAATTAGGGACCTGGGCAGTCTGGAAGCAATCTGTAAGGATAAATTACTGCCTAATAGGTCAAAATGCTGCAAAGTTATCCGTACAAAAAAGTGGGGTAGAAATAACCTGTTAAGGATTATAAGGTAGACAAGCCACAGACATAGCCACAGACATAGATAACCCAATAAATACAAGCTATCCAGTTCGCTGCTATACAATCAAAACCAACAAAATAATAAGCAGTGAGAACTGTGACATCACTGTCAAACGGACCTATAGTGGCTGTCTGTAATGCCTAAATGAAAAAAACAACAGGTATAAGTGTGTACATTGTCCCACTAATATGAAAAGACCAAAAACGGGAGGAAGAAAAAAAAGGACAGGTTAAAACGTGCTAATGTGCAGGATCATACTTAGAATGTTGGTCCCTGCGCATGGTGACAGAGTGCCCTGTGTAGTAAGTGAGAAAGAAAAGAAACCGACGCGCGTTTCAGTGCCACTAGCGTGCACCTTCGTCAGGGGCTGAAAGTATACTGACCTCAGGGTCTCTTTTATATATGTGTGTCTATTACTGCTAATTCGAATTTAGACCAATCCATGAATAGAAAATCGGCGTAAAGAGAGCCCTATTTAGGCTTTCTTAATTGCAAGTTCTGTTTAATTAAGATTATCTTATCCCCTGCTATGTTAATAGTTTGCCAGACCCTGCAAGAGCCTCCTGTATGTGATTAAAGTTCAATTTAGAGATTGAGATACAATTATTTAAGGTAAATTACATCTGTTTGAAAGTGAAACCAGTTTTTGTTTTTTTTTCATGCAGGCTCTGTCAATCATAGCCAGGGGAGGTGTGGCTAGGGCTGCATAAACAGAAACAAAGTGATTTAACTCCTAAATGACAGTGAACTGAGCAGTGAAATTGCAGGGGAATGATCTATACACTAAAACTGCTTTATTTAGCTAAAGTAATTTAGGTGACTATAGTGTTCCTTTAAGCATTTGATTTACCTGCTATGATGTGTTTTTGAACATCTGACCTAAATTCGTTGCAGAATTAAAAATTTTGGTTCAACATCTTTTCTACAAAATACAGTTAATTCACATTATTTGTCATTGTTATGTAAAGAATTGAATGCTGCTCTGTTACAGTAACTACAGCTCATGCACTGTAGTGGCTGTGAATATTCATCTAGCAAACCCAATAAAGCCGGCGTGTCTCCTTTGAGGTCTTTAGGTTTGGTATTTCATTTCTAAGACATATAGAGCGTCTCTAACCTTGATGTTTCTATTACATATTTTTCTGCTGGTGTGTACCGTAAGCAGTGAAGTTCCATTACATTCACAAGTGAGGATTATACAGCTCAAGCAAATTTATCAGAGCTGAATTATAGCTCTGGAAAGTGTAAGTGTATCTGTTCTCAAATATCCAAACTTGTTTAAACTACATCTTTGTATCTCTCTCTGCTGGGATTCTGTCTACAAGTGATCCCATCATTCGCAAGTAAGAGAGACTCCTGGTTTGGTTGTATTGCTGCCTATACTTTTGCATCCAAAGAACTTTACAAGTGTTTAATCAAGGCATCTTAGTCTACGGCACTAATACGGCTAATAATAAATAAATATATAAATATAATTATACTAGGTCCTATGCTATGTTCCTGTTGTCAGGGTCTGCATCCTCTTGTAAGATGTATTTGCTTTCCCAGAGGAGTTTGCTATTATAGGTATAACTCTCCTGGAGATTTGCCTTGGCAGAAAAACTCAAACCACATGTTCTAATTGAAAACTCTCTGCCCCGAAATGATTGCCATTCATACATTGCTTGTTACATAGTAATGATGACGGACTGTCCTGATCTGTGCAGTTCCTTCTAAGGAAATCCCTTGCTCTCTCCTTACGTTTCTCCCTCCATCATGTTCGATGTAGCAGACTATAATGATTCAGGATGTCCTCGTTCTCTTTAGTCCCTGTGTGGTTCTGTGTCTAGAGGGGTTTTAAGGCACCAGCACTAATCCTCCTGGCAAATGTTAGAGCTAGCGCTTTATCAGCAACCACGTTAACCTCTGGGAATAATGGCGTTTAAACTGCAACATTTGGCCATTTACATTACTGCTCAGTTCAAGAATATTAGGTCATGAACCCAACAATACTTTGCAATGAAATGATTGTCTTCCTCTTTGGGGGGGTTCTGTTGATCTTCTCGGTGGGCCAGTGACTGTGCTTGACTTTTATTTTTTTCAAATTAGATTTTTTTTTTTTTGCTTTGCTTTCATGCTCGATCCTACACTTTAGCTTAGTCTAATACCCTGTAGATTGTAAGTTCGTTTGAGCAGGGTCCTCTTCAATCTATTGTTCCTGTAAGTTTTCTTGTAATTGTCCTATTTATAGTTAAATTCCCCCTCTCATAATATTGTAAAGCACTACAGAACCTGTTGTCGCTATATAAATGGCAATAATAATAATACCAGTATATTAATTTACAGCTCTCAAACCATGTGACTGGTAATTAACTGTCTCTTGCAGAGCTGTAGATACCAGGAAATGTTTTGTGTACAGTTTTATAACAGGCACAGAACAAGAAATCAAGATCTGAGTTTTCTGTATAAAGGATTTACTATTTTTGCACAGCAATGCATTGCCAGATAGATTTTGCTTTGAAGCTGTTGGGATAGCATAGACCTTCCCTGTTAGAGCTTTGTTGTTAAGGTATTTTATTGTTAAGGTAAGTATATTTTTCAGTTCTGTGTTGTATTACGATTTTGAAATAAATATTGAAAAACTGCATTATTGCATTATCTTAATCTCATAGCAATGGCTGCACTCTAGGCTGGGGGATAATCAGAATGATGTAACTGATTCAATGATATTTTGTGAATTTTACCTACATGCAGATAAGTTTCACTGATAGAATGTCGTAGTGGGTGTTGTTGGGTGAAAAGTTGTGTAGAAAGAAGGGGGGGGGACACGCGGGCGGAGTTTTTTTTTTTTTTTCTTTCAAAATATTCCTTTTGACAAAATCCCTATTTTGCTTTCCCCAGAATCATTCTCCTCCTCCTCCATTCAGACATTTCGTTAATATTTTATTCCCCATTTTTTTTTCGAAGAGACTAAGTACCGAACACTGACCACCCCCCTGGCTCATTAAGTTCAAACAAACGACAGGAATTCAGAGCTCTCTTTGTGTGGCCGTAGTTCGTATAACCGAACGCCACGTGGTGGAGAAAACGGTGGCCATCTTGTCGCACCAAAGCAGGCAGCTGGACTTAGTCATCTAAGCCAGGCTAACCAGGAGTGCACTGTTCAACAGATTGTTCGACTGGATCTCCCGAACAAACCCTGTCCTATGAGCCAGGGGACCCGTTCTCCTTTATTCATTCACCATTTTATTTCGCCTAAAAACTCTCGAACGGGCAGACCTCTCCAGAGCAGTCGGTAAAATCTTCACCCCAGTAGCGATTCGACTATGTTCGTGGGATCTGAGCAGATATGTTGTGCCCTCAGATCCAAGCTATCTGTTGATGTGTAGACTATGGAGGTTTGGTTATACGAAATATAACTTTATGTATTTTAAAGTTTTTTGTGAGTTTTTTCTGTACCTGGAGATAATTGAATTTAATACATTACTTAACCCAATTATCTCTCCGGTACAGAGGAGGGATTATCTGTCTTATGTGGGAGTGTCCTGGACCTGAGAGTCAATGTCATTGGGTGATTGTTTTGTACCATTGTCCCCACTCAGGTCCAGGGAGGAGTGCCCCCTTGCCCATGACCTGCATAAAAGGCCAGCTGTGGCTTCCATTAAACAGAATGCTTTACCCCTTCATGCAGTCTTGCCTCAAGTTTGGGGGATTGGTAGTTATAATCACTACAACTTCTTCTATGCTTGGATTTCAGGAGATTCTTCACGGATATACTCAGCCGGAGTATAGGGGATCCGTTACATTCCTAATGTGGTCTGATGGTGACATTTCGTTTAGTTAATTCCTCTTCCCATCGCATTGTATATCCACAGTATGTCCAATGTGCCGTTTTACAGTAATTCTGTCATTACATAATATTTTCAAATTTAGATTTTTATTGCATTTTGAAATAATATCAGGGATACAGAAAGAAGAGTAGGGAGGGGTCGTCATTGGTTACATGGTTCACAGATAGAAACATTGTTAAGGTACATTTTGAAGAAGCATTTGCAAGTGTTGTAGTTAGCGGCAATATTGTTAGTAAGAATATAACAGGTATGTTACAGTTTCATCTGACGTCGTGATCAATTTCAGCATAATTACATGTTACAATCATTGTCTCAAATTTCAGAGGTGAGCTTATTAGTGTACCATTACATTCAATGTGATATAGTAACCTTATGATCTTCAGTTAGTACCTTGTGGGACAGTTAAGTGTAGGGGGTGAGAGTGATTCTCGGTGATGGAGTAGAAGTGGTAGGAGTAGAACTTGGATAACTAGGAAGGGTAGGGCATCACTAATGTAGGGAGCCAATAGTAATTGGAGGATTATTTACAGGCTGGCAGCCAGGTTGGCTATTTAATTTGTAGAGTAGAGCGTGCAGAAGTGTGTGGGTTGGAATTTTATTGTTTTAAGGGACTGTGGGAGGTGATGGGAGCATGGTTGGTTGGTTCATTGTTTGTTGTGGTATGTGGTTTCCCATGTATGCCACGTGTCGTTGAATCGTTGCTTGCGTTCTACTGTGTCGAGGGATAATTTTTCATAGTAGTAGAATTGATCCAACTTTGCTCGTAGTTGAGGTATGGATGGGCATTGCTGGGATTTCCAGCATTGTGCTAAGAGGCTCCTTGCTGCCATTAGTGTAAGTGCAGTGATTTGTTTTTCACCTGGATTCAACTGCGGGGGTAGGAGCAGGAGTAGGCACACTGTGGGGGTCAAGGGAAAGTTCGGAATATTCAGTTCATCTAATACGGTACGGGCTTGTGTCCATAGGGGTTGGATATTTTCGCAGGACCACCAAATATGCTTTAATGTACCCAGGGCATTGCTACACCTCCAGCAAGTGGGTGGTGTGTTGGGGAATATGCGATGGAGACGTTGTGGGGTTATGTACCATCGGTACATTAATTTCCTATGAGCTTCTATATGAGAGTAACAACGGGTCTGTTTAGAGAGTCCATTTAGGGCTTTCAGCCATTCGCTTTGTGTAAGGGTTTCATTACAATCCGCCTCCCATTGGGTTTTGTGGGATAGGGGTGGCGAGGGTGCAATCTCTTGCCATGCTTTATAGCATAGTGCTAGGGTCTTTGTTTTCGTCGGTGCGGACCAGCACCTGTCTAAGAGTAGAGTAGGGGTAACCCAACTGGAGTCAGGGGTGGTGCCGTTATGTGGCATGTATGCTAGTATGATACTCTTCAGTTGTAGGTAGGAGAAGATTGCCCTGCTTGGTAATTGCCACTGAGTCTGCAGTTCAGGGAAGGGAATCATTTCTTTATTCCTCACCAGTTGAGATATGTGAGTGATCCCTGCATTGGTCCAGAGGTGAAGTGGGATGTTTTGTGACACAGATTTAACAATTGAAATGGGTGCTTTTGGATGGAATTTTTCGTGGTGGCCTAAGTTTGAGAGGAACTTGTCCCATGTATTAATGGTATGGGAGGTAGTCGGAAAGAGCATGGGTCTCCGTGTCCGAAGACAGCGAGGTGTCCACATATATTCGATGAGGGGTGAGTTTGGACAATGTGCTTTCTCCATGTCTGTCCATTGTAAGAGGTTGGGCTGGGCATGGAGGAGGACACCACCGGTTAAAGCAGCAGCCTTATAGTATTGACCAATGTTCGGCAGGCCCACACCTCCTAGTCTGGGTGCAAGTTGGAGAAGTCGTATCGGCACCCTAGGCTTTTTACCTGCCCAAATGAATGTATTACACATTTTCTGTAAATCTTTGCAGTATTGGGCGGGGAGTTTCAGGGGTAACATTCTAAAAAAATAAAGGATACGGGGAGGATCATCATTTTATATGCGTTGATTTTTCCCAACCATGAGATCATGACATGTTTCCATTTATTTAGTTCAGTTTTACACACAAGGGCTAGGGTATTGTAGTTAAGCGTTATCGTTTTAGGTATAGTGGATGCTATCTTCATCCCCAGGTATGTAATGAATGTTGATCTCCAATCAAAGTGGAAGCGGTCACTTAGTGAGTCTACCTTTAGTTTCGGCATTCCTACTGGTAATGCCTGTGTTTTATCCTGGTTTAAGCGGTAATGAGAGATGTCACCAAAACGTTTTAACAGAGCCATAAGTGGGGGTAGAGACTGTTGTGGTTCAGAAAGGGTTATAAAAATATCATCGGCGAAAAGCGCCAGACTGTATTTTCTGTCGTTTATGGTAATTCCGTGGATGTCAGGGTGGGTCCGGATTTTATGAGCTAGGGGTTCTAGGGATAAAATGTAGAGGAGGGGAGATAGTGGGCACCCTTGTCGGGTGCCGTTTGTGATTGTGAACGGTTGGGATAGGAAGCCATTGTGGGATACTCTGGCTGATGGGCAACTGTACAGGGCCATAATACTTGTTATGACGTTCTCCGGGAAGTTAAATTTTTTCAGGACTTCGGTCATGTACTTCCAGTTGAGGCGATCAAAGGCTTTCTCGGCGTCCAGCGCCAAGAAGAGACCCTCTGATCCCTGTCTCTGTATGGCATCTATTACGTTGAGGATTTTTCTAGTGTTGTCTGAGCCTTGTCGTCCCTTCACAAAACCTGACTGGTCATTATGTATGAGTTTGTGTAGTAGTGGTGCTAGTCGATTGCTAAGTAGTTTCGCATAGAGTTTAGCGTCACAGTTCAGAAGGGAGATAGGTCTGAAATTTTTACATTGTGTCGGGGGTTTTCCCGGTTTCGGGAGGGTCGAGATATGGGCTAGCAGCATTTCTTTCGGTAGGGAGCCTTGTTGTGAGCTCTCATTCATGACCTTTAAGAGGTGCGGAGAAAGGAGAGAAGTAAAGGTTTGATAATATGCGTTGGGGAGGCCATCTGGGCCTGGAGATTTATGGGTAGGCAAGTGAGCTATGGCTTCGGTCAGTTCTTCTAGGGTGAATGGGCCTTGTAGGGTTTCTCTGTCTGCATCCGTCAGGCTGGGCAGGTCTAAGTCGCCTAAGAAGTCTTGAATGAGTTGTGGGTTTGGTAGAGTGACATTGGGGTCGGACGCTAAGTTATATAGGTCCCCGTAGTAGTTCGCAAATTTTGAAACTATACCCTGTGGGTCGATGATGCGGTCTCCTTTCTTGTCTTTTAGATAAGCTATTCTAGAGGCCGTCATTCTACGTTTGAGTTGCGCTGCTAGCTTAGCGCCTGCTTTATTCCCATTGGCAAAAAAGTTGTGTTTAACCTTACGGAGAGTATAAGTTGTTTTGGCCATTTCTATATTTCTAAGTTTGGATTGCAATTGTAGAAGATGTGTATGCGTCTTAGGATTGGGGTTGCGTTTGTTGGAATGCGTTAATTGGGCAATTTCAGTTATGAGGGCATTGTATTCTGCGGTTCTCAGTTTTTTGGCTCGACTTGCCTGTATTATGAAGCTTCCTCGAATACACGCTTTATGCGCTAACCAAATTTGGTCTACCGAGGTCTCATTGTTTGTGTTTTCGTTAAAATAATTGGTGAGGTCAACCTTTATTTGTGCGATAACGGCTGGGTCTGTCAGGAGCGACTCGTTGAGTCTCCAGGAACCTGTACCTTTGCTAGGGAAGGGTGCTCTTAGGCTCATTGTGGTAGGTGCATGGTCTGACCACGTAATTAACCCAATGGTGGTTTCTTCTATGTTAGGCATATAAGTGGCTGGAACCAGAAACCTATCGATTCGGGAATAGCTATTGTGTGCCGCAGTGTGGCAGGTGAAGTCCACCTCTGCGGGGTGCTGAATGCGCCATGGGTCAACCAGTTGGTGGGCTGCTAGGGTGTCACATATCTTAGATGTCAGTGCTGCTCTATGGGTGAGAGAGGCCGCTGAGATATCGGCTGTGGAGGAGGAGTCCATGTTACTGTCAATCAAAAAATTAGTGTCACCACCTATGATTATCCATATTTGTACAAATCTGCGAGTGCTAAAACCATAAGCAGGAACTCATGTTGATTGGTATTGGGACTGTATACATTGATTAGGGTATAGGGATTGTTATTAATGAGGCATTGAATGATTAGGTAACGGCCCTTTTTATCGCTGATCTTGCGTATTAACGTGAATGCGGCATCTTTACTTATCAGTGTTGACACACCACGTTTTTTAGATTTATAACAAGTGTGAAAGTCATGAGGGAAGTCTTTAGAGTTAAATTTCGGTCTGCCTTTCCAGGTGAAGTGCGTTTCTTGGTAGTATGCTATAAGGGCTTTACATTTTTTGGCTTCAAGTAGGGCTAGTCTCCTTTTATTCGGGGAGTTAAGTCCCTTGGTGTTTAGAGATAATATTTTAATCGACATAAGGTCGGGTAAAAGGTGTGCTACTGCGAAGGCATAGGTTCGCTGCCCTCCCTTTCCATTTTATTTTGTGTTCCCTCCAGGATATTATTATTCTGGACTTGTGGATGTCCATTAGTTGTGCCATAACATTAGTAGATAATCTATGGTTCATATTTAATGTGCCCTTGGGTTCGAAGGTAGGGGTAACTGGGGTAAAACTATGTACAACATTCCGTATGTCACTGGAGGTGACATGCAGCTGCATAAAGCAACGGATAAACACGGCCATTAGTAGGCCTTGGGGGTGATTCGATAGTGACATTTGTATAAAAGTTATACAGTCTAACAAATCAGTTAAGTAAGTTGACAAGGAGCGGGTTACATCTCGCCCATAACAGCGTAACAAATTAAACATTGAATTAGCCATTGGTTAGGGGGGGAAAAGCAAGGAGTATACATATAAAATAGCTATAAAACAATAAAATCTGCAAGTGTTGGTGCATTAAAGCATTATACGTTACAGTATCAGAGGTCAAGGCGGTATGACTTTCTCTGGTAAATCTCGTCTGCTTGACCTTGGCAGGATCAGGTAGTCGGAGCTTTAGAGTTCGTGGAGTGTCCGTGGGTCTTATGGGCCTGTGACCATTCCTTGGTCAGCGGTTGCGGTGCAGAGGCACTAGTAGCGGTTGGATGGTCTGTACCCGTGGGGGGAAGCGGTACTTGCCATTCTTGCAGGAGACGCTTGCCTTCTTTAAGATCGGTGATGGCTCTGTCCACTCCGTTCCTCTTCACAAGTAGTTTGGTGGGGAATCCCCATTTATAAGGGATGTTGGCAGTTCGCAGTGCAGTGGTTATGGGTGCGAAGGTACGTCGTTTGAGCATAGTAGCGGAGGATAGGTCTGTGAAAATTTTGATGTGTTGATAGGATTCCGGCCATTTTGACAGGTTTCTGGAAGCCTGCATGATCTTATCTTTCACTGTATAGAAATGTATTCTTGTAATTACGTCTCTAGTGGTAGCAGGTGGTAGGTGTTTAGGTTTAGGTAGCCTGTGTGTTCTGTCTAGCATCAGGTCCAGGTTGTTTAAAGAGGGTATCAGTGATTTAAATAAATCCTGTACATACCGAGGGAGATCAGAGGTCTGGATAGATTCAGGTATGCCTCTAATGCGGACATTATTTCTTCTGCTCCTATCTTCATGGTCTGCCATTTTCTCCTCCAGAGATTGAAGTTTGGTTTTGAGTGAGGAGTAGGCCTCAGCCATGGAGTTGTGTGCGTCGATAAGTTCATCCGTGCGTTCTTCAAGTTTTGCTGTTCTTTCGCCGATGTTGTTTATGTCGGCCTTTATTTCTGCAGTCATTTGCTGGATGTCTGCTTTGAAGGAAGCTTTCAGCTCCTGCATGATTGTTCTCACCGAGAGGTCAGTTGCTGGGTTGGAAAATTCAGCCTGATCTGCAGCATGGTCTCCCATGTCGGAGTCAGGAGCCGGTGAGGAGGGCCCGTCGGCGCCATCTTGGACATCGTGGTCTAGTGCATTTTGCACCCCGAAGTGTGAGTTAAGCTTCTGTTGTTTATATTTTTTCGTTGATCTCGATGACATGTCGATTTGTGATGTGTCCCCTCGTTAGTCGGCTCGTTTTGGGGGTTTTTTTGTGGCTAAATCAGGCTGTAAAGGTCGCTGTCTGGGAGAGCACTCGTCCCGCACGTCTGCTCACATGCGCTGCTCGGACACGCCCCCTGTCATTACATAATATTGAACATTTTCACACTTCAAACTCTCAGTCCTTGAACCTCAGTTTCTCCTCTTCAGCTTCCATTATGTGAAACTCTAAGCTCACAGGTCGTTTTGTTTAAACGTGCTACAGATACCAGATTATAAAATCAGAAGCAAAATCGCTAATCTTCCTGTGAAGGAGCTCTGTGGACAGGACTCCAGCTGCTGTATCTCAGTGACATATTGGATTCCCCAGCATGGTAAACCTTTCATCCTGGGTCTAAGAACATCTAGACCTCAGGACATACAGGGAAACTAGGGAAAAGCTAAACCAAGCTTTCTCGGTTTAAATTACTTGAATCTTTTTATTTTTTATTTTCAATCAATGGATATTCACTAATCTTTGTAAAGGGCTGGAAAAATTTTGTGCATATTAGAATGAATTTGTGGAATGAGGAAGTGGTAAAGAATTTGGATTTTGTTCTGCAGAGCCATTGTTTATTTCTGTAATGTCTGGGGTTAGTCTATTTATTTAACCCCTTTTCTGCAAAACAATAGCCACGAGATGCCAACTTGCTGCATGCCTTCTCATTACACACAGTGAACCCCTGGCAATTTCTCACTTCTGTTATGCAAGGTGGGGGGGAAGGTCTGTCCTGTTTAAAAGGACAAACTCTGCCAAAAAGTAGCAACAGCAGTTAAAAATAATTTTTATTTTAGGTCCCTAGCTCTTCTATTTTTATCTGTGAGGGGACAACGTGCCTTTGATTTAAAAGCACAGAATACACCCTTGCAAATAAAGGGTCTCTTGCTCTTGCCCCCCCACCCCCTTCATCCCCCTTCACTTCACTCTCGAACGCATGCATGTAATCATAATTACAAACGATTCTTCTTATTTTTTAGGAAGTATTTTCTTGAAGTTGATGTGGACTTTACAGTGCCCCTATTTCTTCCTTTATTTACCTTAGAGGGTATGAGACACTAAATTTGAAAGAATGGAATTCTCGCTTTTCAATAAAGAGACGTATGAGCTTGGTGATGGTGAGCATCTGTCCAAAGGAGAGACACAGATCTTTAATATATTAGAATGTGATTTGGAGCCCCTATCTCGTCAAGATGGCATTCTGCGCATGTACACTACACCCCCGTATGAAAGCAAGTATTCTTTTTCTTTCAAATTAAGGGCTCATCTAGGTTGCATATGATTGTAGCTAACAAATATATGCATGTCACTGAGCACGAATCACTTGGTTACAACTTAGTTTCTATATGCATTTTATTACTGTAAAGGTTTTTAAATAGAAACCGAATTCCTGACACAGCAATAAAACCTATACATGTCTGTGCAGTGCGTAGGCTGATACTTGGTCTGAGATTTTGCTGTGGACTTTATCAGTATTAGTCATTTCTTGAGATATGGGGATGAGTTCTCCAATAGTGTTTCTCAGCCTTTTTTTTTTATTTTTCTGTGTGGCTTATTCATCCACCAACCCCTGCTATCAATCTTTTCATTAACAAGTAATCCCTAACCGATAAAGTGATAATTGCTGCATGTCTGTACACAGTGGTGGAGGGAATCAAGTTTAAAATAAGCAATGATCTCTGGAGTACACGGTTTATATCTGTGCAGTAAATTACTTCATTTCTTGTGTAGTATATCTCCTAATGGCAAGATTACTGCCAAATACCACCACATTCTAAAACTAGAATGTGGCCCTTTAAGATGTACCCCATGGAGTGTAAGACATACACCTGGAGGAAGTGTGGCAGCGAAGACTGCTTTCAACCTATACATTTAGATCTTTTTTTTTTGTTTGTTTTTTTAATCTTAAGTATTTCTATTTTTATATTTCAAACCTTTTACTAGATGAATCATTTGTATATTTGAATTTTTAACACTGTATATAATCAGTTGTTTTGCGGAATTGGCACTTGGCCTTAAATGTTTTTGTACCATAAATCTGTAACATAAAAAAAAAATATGAAGGTGTCTAAAGAATTTCTGAATGCACATCTTTGTGTTTGGCTCCACATTATTCATTTAATTTAAAATGTCAGAAAGTAACCTGTTCCTTCCCTCTTGTGTGTGTCTTGTGGCGTTTTTGGAATTGTTTCGAGATATAAGAAATGAGCCTGTTGCCTCTTATGGGATTTAATCAGTGAGAAGGGATATCTGTTGAACGGTCACCCTAGGTCTAAGTTACATTCAGTACTGACTAGCCCCATGTAGTTTGGGACTCCTTGTGGATCTGTCACATATATAGCTTTGATCAACCAAAAAATAATCATCAGGACTTCTCCCCAGATGTGAGCATTTTATCTTTTATTCAGATTTTCTTTTTATTTCTTTTTTACTTATCTGCAGAATAAATTACTCTGAGGAAAAAAAATGGAAAAATATATATAGTTTCCACGTCCCATTTATCCTGGTGTGTAGCCCCAACGTTTTGTTAAGTGTCAATACAGATGAGGTCAACATTTATAAGGGCAGTCTGTGTGGGAATTGACTTCCATTTTTTATTACTAGTGCAGTCTGTAGAACTACGGTAGTTCAAAGCAGAGGCTATTTGTGTTAACAAAAAAGCTGTATTTGATTTTTAGAGTCCATTTCTTGTAGCTGCTTGAGCTGCCTTGTTGTACAGTTTATTCTACACCAATGTGGAAAAGATATCTTAAACTCAGCAGTACAGGTTTGAGGTTACAGGGTCTAGACATAACCTGACACATTAGTAAGACACCACTCATGCCATGTCAAACTCTTCAAATTCTGGCAGGAGATACAAGAAGTGTGCACAGGTTCTTCTTACTCTAACCCTTCTGCACATCCCCTCCTGACAACACAGCAGCCACAGCGAGGTCCACTCAAAGACTTTTCCTTGCCAGCTCAGAATACATGTTTTTTAAATAAATTAATTTACCGCAGGGTATAGGGAGGGAGGGGAGACACATGTTTTCCCTGTCAGACTCTTCTTGCCAGAAGAGAATCAGATCATGTCTGTTGCCCTGCAGTGCCTGCTGCTGATAGATTTTATTTTTGCACAGAATTGACATTTGGCAGTCCGGGACAGAGAGTTGTAACTAGCCTCCTCACACACGACGTTCATATAACTGGATATGCAGTGTTTCAAACAGTAACCGATTCATCCTTGCATGACCACTTAAAAAAGCAGAAGTCGTAATGGATGTTAGAGTAACCTTTTAAAAGCGGTTGGTGTTATCACCACTCCAGTCTCTGCAATCTAGTTTTCATGAAACGTACATTGACATCTAAAGTCGGTCCTTTCCCCCAGGGTGGACAAAGCCGTTGAAGAAAAAACATTGTGACGTGGCGCAGGCAGTGAAAAATCTTTAAAAAATATATATATATATATATATATTTTTTTTTTACGTTCTTTATTTTTCTTGTGCATATGAATATACATGGTATATAATCCTGCAGAGCCACAACAGCTATAGCAGGCGCATTTAAAGTAGTGGTCAACATGGCTTGCGGTAGACAGCACAATTTTATAACATAGAACATGCTAAACAGGCTAAATGGTAAGATTGCGTTAAGATAATAATAAACATAGATCGTTGGTCAGTACACTTGGCTGTAGTTATGATAGGGGTGTGCTTATAGTGGGTTAGTGTAAGCTAGAGTTAACATTTTGACAGTTGTGTTATAGGTCGCACATACAGTGAGGTGACAGGTTTAATGACGTGAAAGATTTGTACCAGACATTAATAGTGACAATGTGTCCTGGCTCAGAGAGGGCAGAGTGCCTTAACTACTAGGTACCATCAGGACTACACGGATATTTAACTGAATCCGCAGCACAGCCACAGCATAAACAGTCCAGGCAAGGGTCAATACACATCAGTTACTGGGATAGAAGCCAGGCAGCATCCGAAATGCGCCCCACGGGTATTACATTGTTGGAGGTTCATCCTATCCCTTGGCTTGGTATCTGATCTCTGTGGTTTGTGGGAGTCACATTCTGGGGACAGTCTTCGGATGGATGTCTGCGGTAGGACCATCTTGTGTGGTCTCTGTCCACCCCAGCTCCCAGCGTGCTGCCATGTACCTGAGCCGCCTGTTTCTCTGCGTGTTGCAGCCGGAGCTCGGGATCCACTGGTTCGTTGCTTCCTCATGTGTGGAGTGGCGGTTCCCCGGGCGGCAGGTGAGGCCTTGATGGGGTGGTCCCGCATGGGTATAGTGTGGCACCTCGTTGGTCTGGGCTTGCGGTGTAGAGGCTTTCTTCGGGGTGCTCGCCCTCTCCTTCCCGCTTTCAAAGTCGCGCCGTTGAGCTGCATGCCGTTGTGTCGGTAATTGTGAGGTTACCGTCAGTGGAGCCTCTTCATCTTTGCCCCCACGGAGCTTCAGTTTAGCCCAGAAGGCAGTGAACAGACGATCAAGTCTTTCCTCCAGCGGGGGTAGCAGAGAGGCGAGCCGTGGGTCACACGTGGCGTCTGGCAGTGCAAATATGTCACTGTTGGCGCTTTGCTAGTGGGTCACACGTTTTAGTAGCCGGGATATCCCTCACCGGCGGGGGGGGGAAGAGTGTGTCGGGGGACCTGCAGGCTAGTAGGCTCCAGTCAGCGGAGGGATCGGCCGCCTCCCCCACGCCGCCCGAGTAGGCCTCAGGTCTGACCCCGGGATGGGTCCACCGTTTACGGTCGTGGGACTTGTCGCTTGTTGCCACAGTAGTAGACCTCTGTCTCCAGGCCTGGGGCTTTTGCTGTCAATGTGGTTGAATGAGTATTTTAGCCTGGAGCCCTCACGAGTTGCGACCGCTCGGTATGGCGGTCAGGCTCCGCCCCGATAAATGGTTTTTTTAATGTTTATGATTACACAGTGTTAAACACTTCTACTCTACAAGATAGAAAATCAACTGTTACCTGAACAGTGTGCCGCATCAGTACTCCCAAGTCTATATTCGCATTGACCTGGTGTCCCTAATCTGTAAAAATAGAATTAAGGTGTTTTCCTTTGTTCTATGAGCTCACCCTTTTTGCCCTTCCATCCAAACTGGCATTTTCTCCTTTTTGTTATGAAAATACTTCTGTAAATTTCCTAACTATCACAAAGCCGTAGTCCAGGTATAGATCATTAAAAAAAACACTATACTGTATTAGAATACCAACATATTCTCAACACTGTAGTGTGAGTAGTGTTCTGCAAACTATTTAGGTGACTCTCCCCTGCCCCTCCTCTGTGCGCATCCAAAAATACATTTTATTTCCTTTTTTTTTTTTTTTTTTTTTTTTTGCAATCTGTCTGACTTCTTGTAAATCTTGTGTACTGTTGAAGAGGGATTAAATATCCTCTTTTGTGCCGATTACAATGATAATTAGACTCTTAATTGATTCCACAGACCTTGCTTGGTGAATTATTGGATCTCCTTAACCACAAAGACTTTAATGAAAGCTTTCCTCAAAACAATGTCCCATTATTGCACAAAATGTGCAGACTTGGTTTAGCTTCATTTAGTCTTTATCAGAGACTTTGTCATTAAACTGGTACGGACACTTTGTGTTTAACGTCTTATCTGTTGCTGCCGTTAGCCCTTATATCTTCCTGTGAAGCATTTTTTCTGGATCGTGATTGCTGGAATCACAATGACTGGATAAAAAATTAAAATCAATCGCCATCACCCTGATGGGAATTCCAGATATGCTGACTTCAAATTACACTTTTGAGTAGATGTCAGGATATATGTTGTGTTGCGCAGTGCCGTACAGAATAGCCATGTTTGTGTTATTCTACTTTGTTAGCAATGTATCGGTGTATGTCTAAATGTGATATACCTCTGTAAGAGTACCTTTTTAATCAATTGTTACTGGATGCAAGTGTATTGATCATGGTTGATTATATTTCTTACTTGTTCTGTGTTTAAGTGTGTATGTGTATTTTAATATTATATATTACTGTACCCTATTGTAACAATGTGTAACAATGCGCCTTTCCAAGGAAACATTCTGTAGCTTTGTTACCGTGTGTCAGAAAGAAACCTTCAAATGATATCTGTGATGACCTCTCACTTCGGTACCTGCAAATTGAACTGCTTCTTTATATGGGACATTCTGTCACTAGCTGTGTGCCAAGTTATGGGTTTATACTCTATCATATCACTTATACACTAAAAATAGAACAGCAGATAGCTCTACAAACCAGGTGATTTAGTGTCAGATGATCAAGTCTGAAAATACAAGCATCAGCTAGCGAGATATTCATTTATTCCCTATATTCCGTTTCGGATGCCGGCGGCAGCCTTGTGTTTGCTACATGAGGTCTCTCGGGTCCCTAGTTCGCTAACATTGCCCTCTAGTCAATACATTGTCAGGAGTAGACCTTTCTTCTACACTTTGCTCTGGTAGACTTGCTTGTGTATATATAGAATTCTTTACATTTAATATATGATCTGTCAGTATTTCTCTTCATCTGTGTCTAATCAGTCTGCATATAATAGGTTGGCAGTTTGCTCAGTGTGCCTCCTGAGAGGAGGGTACCTCTGTGTTTGGTTCCCCTACTTCGGTTTGTGGCTGGAAAGTACCACATGTGGCTTAATGCACAGACAGTAACTCTACCATTGCTCCATCCTTTTTGTTGGATGCTGTGTGTTGTGTATGCTCTACGGCAGGGGTGCCCAAAAGGCAGACACCCAGATGTTTTTGAACTAGAACTCCAATGATGCTTTGCCTGCCTTAAGAATGACAAAGCATCATGGAAGGTGTAGTTCTACAACACCTGGGCATCTACCTTGGGGCCACCTCTGCTCTATGGCATTGTATGCGTTTAATGTGTTAGGCAGGTTAAATGCTTCCTGGGCGATATTCATTTTCGAACAGGGAGGCCAGCAAATCAATTAGCATTTCCATATGCAACAGAAACACACATTTGCTGTTACTAGATGAGGTACACAAAGTTGTTTAGATGTTTGTGTGTGTTTTTTTTTTGTTTTTTCGGGAGGCTTGGGGGGGAGAGGGGTGTTCTCATTTATTTTCTTTGCTTCTCAGTAAACTTTGCAGTGTCCCTTTCTTAATCTTTTGCTTCAAAGACCCGATGACAATCAAGCTACTACTTAGATGTAAGGGACCTGCAGACAGAGACACGATCTTTGCTTGTCCTTATCATTGCACTGCAATTGATGTTACCGCCCGACAAAATTGTGTTTACCAGACTCCCCACGAACGAGAAACCTCTGTTTCTTGGGCTATATGTTAAATCCTTTTTGCTGTCCATACATTGCAGTTCATGAGTTCAAATAAATACTTTTGGTATCTTTTTATAAATTGAATAAATACTATATAACAGAATTACTCACCAAAGTGCGAATTCAAGGTGAATTTCAAATTTCGGGTCAAAATAGCCAAACTTGGAAAAACTCTGTTAGTTATGCTTCCCATTCACCTACTCTGGTCTTAAATTTGAAATTTGCTATGGATTCCCACTTCTCACTGTAGTAAATAATCCTGTAAATGTGTCCCTGGGCTAAAGTCTGCCTTTCTTGCTGGATGTATGTTTGTAAGGTGGTTTGAGGTTAGTCAAATAAACACCTTTTGCCTTCCATGTCTCCCAGTCAACCTATTGAAAGTGCTTGTTTTCTATTCTCCCTGTCTGACTGCCTTAGAAATTCAATAGGTATCTGTTTGCCCGCAAACTTAATTAAATACGTTTATTTTATAGCCCAGTGTGTGCCTACTTGACTTAGTATTTCAGGCTTTTTTTAACAATTTATCTTCTCACAGTTAGTATAACGAAAAGGATAAATACAGTACCTAGTCAAAATCTGTAGTATTGGATGGCAAAATTCGAAAAAAATTTTTTGAAGGGGTGAGAGGGGGAGAAGAAAACCAGGAAATATTTCAGACCTCTACATGCTTTGTGGTATCCTTGCGTGAGGATATGTTATTTTAACAAATAGGTTTAGTAACTAGTTTACCTTATGAGGGAGTCATAGATGCAGTTATATATAAAGCCAGCGTAATAATATGTGTATTAGGCATGCTGACTAACTGGCTTGTCTGCGTTTAGAACCCTAACATTCTATCAGTCTGCTACTACTGAGAGCCTGTCTGTCCATTCACTGCTCTACCACCGGTGGGGAGAGGGTTTGTACATTATTATTTTAATAAAAATCAACCATTACACCATCTGCCAAGGAGGACGCGTGTATTTATTTTTTATAGCTTACTTTATTATGTTTAATGGCTAAGTAGACAGGAAGTTCATGGCTAATGTCAGGATTATGCACGAAACAGCGCATTTCAAACTTTACGCCGATATAACGCACATGGAAAAATTATAATTTTGCTGTTCTTCCTATCATATGCAATCTCCTTTATAGATTGTCTGCATTTCCTTTTTAACAAATAACCCAGAGCTCTCTAGCAGACTCTCACCCTTATTTCGTGCTATGAGAATATATTTTAATAAAACTCTCACCTTTGGTGAAAAATTTATTTATTTTGCAGCCATTAGAATCTCTATTAATATAGAAAGTGTATTGCATAGGCTTTAGGGATAATATTCTATTTGTAGAAAGCCCCAGTGGCTGCTGTCATTTTTCAATGAAAGACAGAATGTGTAGCTGTGTTTATACAGCCGGTTGCAGTCTGCCCCCGGTGGCGAAAGATGATGCTGTTGCTGGGTAGACGTAATATTTATCAAACATATATTGGTCTAGTGCATATGCATGTTAGTTTTCCTGTCAATCGTTCCTTAAGTTCTTAGTGATCTATTAAAGTTTGGTGTCTGTATCACTTATGGTTCTCAACATATTTGGATATTCATTTGCTGGAGTAAAACTCCTGTCATGCTCAGCAGACTGGCTCTCCGAGTGTGATCATATCTGCTAGGCTCCGTGAAATATTTCTGTTACACATTTATTTGAAAATGGAAATTCAATGCCCCTTTTCCCCACTGGAAACATTTTTTTTTTCTCCTAACAAAAAGAGAAGGATGGGGAAGTGCATTGTGCATCTCAAGATGTGTTTTTCTGAAATATATTCTTTAAATACATTGTAGAACAATAAAAACATGTTTGGTTTAGATGATTTCACTAACCATTGAAAACCGATGTCATTATAGGTTACATGTCTTGCCTGTGACCATAAGTCTAATACAATTGAGCCATTCTGGGACTTATCTCTGGAGTTTCCTGAAAGATATCATTGCAACTGCAAAGAGACAGCCTCCCAGCGACCTTGCTTGCTTACAGAAATGCTGGCCAAATTCACAGAAACAGAGGCCTTAGAAGGGAAGATCTATGCCTGCGATCAGTGCAACAGTGAGTAGATGCAGTATGTATTCACAGAAATGTTCTGTTTTCATAACATAGCTCTGTACCTCTTCATTCACATTCAGCTGCAGCAGCACACAATTCCCTGGATAGGACAGAATACATTTAATTATCGAACCCTGACTTATAAATTTTAAGGCCTATGGTACTAGCGTGGGTTACCTCAAATGCATGTGTTCGTGATGTATCCCAGAATGTCTGCAACGAGCAAGATACGTCCCTTTCCACACAATTGTGTATTTAATGACTGTTAATGCAAAGGTTTCTATTTTGTGTGTGTGTCTCTGTCAGAATGTGTGAATGAAAGAGTGCATTTAAGTGAATTCTAATTGTGCGAACTGTTATGGCTGTGTTGACTGTATGGTCGGCGTAATGTGGCAATGCAGAGTTAGTGTGTATAAATGTAGGGTTAGGGTGTAAGTAAATATTGTGTTTGTGCGCGCGTGTTTGTGTAAAGTAGTTGCGAGGAGCAGAGAGGAAATATATTCTGGAAGTTAAAGGAGCACTATAGGGTCAGGAACACAAACATGTATTCCTGACCCTATAGGGTTAAAAACACCATCTAGCCACCCTGAGCCCCTCATGCCTCCCTAAAAATAGTAAAATCTTACTTGTATTCAAGCCTGAAGCTGCTGGCTTTGTCACCGTTTCTTTAGACTTTACACCTGCCTGCTGACATCAGCAGAAGTGGTAGCGTGATCCAATCACAATGCTTCCCCATAGGATTGGCTGAGATAGACAAAGGGGCAGATCAGGAGCCAACACAAGTCAAACACAGCCCTGGCCAATCAGCATCTCCTCATAGAGATGATTTGAATCACTGCATTGAATCATGAGGAAAGTTCAGTGTCTGCATGCAGAGGGTGGAGACACTGTATGGCAGTACTGCTCACTGTGCAACACTGCCCCAGAAAGCACCTCTAGCAGCCATCTGAGGAGTGGCCAGTGGAGGTATCACTAGGCTGTAATGTAAACACTGCATTTTCTCTGAAAAGACAGTGTTTACAGCAAAAAGCCTGAAGGTAATGATTCTACTCACCAGAACAAATTCAATAAGCTGTAGTTGTTCTGGTGACTATAGTGTCCCATTAAGCCATAATGAGAAATAACCAGTATGATTCAAACACAGCCCGGGCCAATCAGCATCTCCTCATAGAGATGAATTGAAACAACAAATCTCTATGAGGAAAGTTCAGTGTCTGCATGCAGAGGGAGGAGACACTGAATGTTTGGATGCATTTTAGGCAGCCATGACCCAGGAAGGATCTCTAACAGCCATCCGAGGTGTGGCCAGTGAAGTTCTCACTAGGCTGTAATGTAAACACTGCATTTTCTCTGAAAAGACAGCGTTTACAGCAAAAAGCCTGAACAAATTCAATAAGCTGTAGTTGGTCTGGTGACTATAGTGTCCCTTTAAGTGCTTCCACAACATGCATCCTCAAGTAAAACTTTTTTTTTTTTTTTTTTTTTTAATGGTGGATGGGAAGGCTTAGGTGGTTTATGAATAAATAGCTGATACATTTCAGTGTTACAGCTGGCTCCTTAATACCAGTGTGGAGAAGTCTACCAAGAGGCTCACACACAGTTATTTACTAAATGGCAGCTTTTAGAGAATTAAATCAGAATGGTAAATTAGGCCAAAATGACTGACTTGGAAAAATGTCTCCATTGGCTATAATTGCAGCACGGCTATTTTAGCCTCCGATTTGCAATGCGGACTTAATGTGTTAAGTCAGTGTTTAGTCAATGTCCTTGATTGGATCTCACTGTGTACTCATTAATTTACCTGCAATAAAACAGAACCCCTAGGTCAGCAGTTAAAGAGGGAATTGGTTACCAATAGGGAGAATGAAATGGGGTTAATGTTTATGATGGCTGACCCAGTGAATTAGAAAGTGGCACTGACACAGCAAGATGTCTGGATCTGTCGGTGGTGTTTGACTGTGTCCATGTCATGTTAGACTGGAGGATGTGCAGAACAGGCCGATATCTGATTGTGCTGCTAGTTTACAGGGTCAGTGCAGTCTAGGCTCACACACATTAGAAGCTAGAAGGCTGTAACTCTGTAGTCTGGTGTTCTATTTACATGATGGCTGCCATGCTGGATCGCAGCCCAACCCACAACGAAATCCGTCTCCTGTGAGCAGAAAGCGACACAGCTCAGCAATGACAGATTTATAGGGCAGACATAATTTGCCAGTCTTCCTCTCGCTTATAAATTGTATCAAATCTGAACTGTTCTTTGAGGTTTATTAATTAAATAGTGAATTGTGCTAAATTACAGTTCATCATTTAATGAATAAAACTCTGCACATTATCCAATGAGGGGGGAAGGAGCTGTAAACCAGCACAGAATAGAGGGTTAAACTACGGGTGCTTTGATCTGCTGATTAACCCTTGCTATACTTGGGAGCCGGGCAGTCGTCACATTTCCATGTGCTGTAGCAGGCAATATTAAAGGGGAATTGTCACTTCCCATGAATTTTAGCACTTATCCCGATCTTTAATAACTATTGTAAAGCGCTATGGAATTTGTTGGCGCTATCTCAATATAATTATAATAATAATAATGTACTAGTTCCAGGAGGTATGGATTTCTGTTTAATTTTAATTTCCGCCTAACAGTTATTATTTTTAATTTTTTTCCTTTGCACTGGACAGTCTGCATACAGTGTAGAAATTAAACCATGTTTCTATTTTTCCTCCTCATTTGTACTCTGTACCCTGGATTTGCCTTCTCTCAACCGGATTGTGATGTAATTTATCTAATGTAAACTGAGCATCACATGAAATAAAGTTAATATAAGGAATATAGGTGAAAGTTAATGTTTTAATCAATGGTGTATGCCGTTTCCAAGAAATGACCCACTTTAAACTAAAGTGTTTTGCATTCTGTGGAAAAAAAGTGTAATCGAACACTTGGAATCTTAATAACTCCAACCATAAACTAATGTTAAAATGAGTGCAGTATGTGTAATTCACAAACTGTAAGTAACAGGTGACATCTAGTGGTTCTGTCATGTAAACACATGTATTAATGGCTTAGTGTGCAGTAATTCCCAGATCTTGTCTCCGTAAACACAATTTACAATTACTTTAAAGATCTGGGCATTTCCCGTAAATGCACATATTTACAGAGACAGTGTTTGACAAATGTTTGCGTTTTGAGAAGCAAGACAAGAGCAGCTTAATCACAGACAACATAAATCTCATATTAAACAATTTTAGGAACTCCGACTTATGTGGTTTTAAAGATTACATTAAATAACTTGTTTAACCCCTTAACACCAGAGGCAATTGTCTAACGTGAATCATTGGCCCTTACTCTGCGCTAACTCTACCCTATAACACTAACTAAGAGGGATTCCTTTTGCTGATATCAGCAGAGGGATTTCCCAGCTAAAACGCCATCTACTGAGTGATTGCAGCATGAGCGTGAGATCAGCTGCAGCTCCGGCATATTGTCTCTCCCTGCTGGAGACCCTGGGGATATACCTCAGATTGTGGGGAATCTGAGAATCACCGTGACTGAGTCCGAATGTTCAGCCACCGGAGTTTAAGTTGATTTAAGTTCTGCATACAGCCTGTGTCCGTAATAAGAGTCTAACTGACAGAGGGGAGCCCAAGGTATCGATTAATACCTGGGTTTCCATATTGGGAGCAGGGTTTGCTCCCTGCTCACACCAGAACGTTGGAGCGTTTTCTTTATGTTGTCCTTATGGTGTTGAAGCCATTATTATTAGGATTCCATGGAATATCCTAAATGTGATTACGGGTTCAGGGCTCAGCCCAGCTAGATCTTAATTACACTTTGTGAACACCAGCAGGTGACTGAATAGTTACATATAGTATTACGGGAGTATGAGTGAGTTCATGTCTATCTTGGCTTTCTGTTGTGGTTCATTATGATGCCCCCAGAACTCCTCTGTCATTGTTTTCACAGTGTATTCACCCTCTGTTTTCATTACTCTGAGGCTAACCTGGCTTTCTGCAGATATTTTTTTTATCTATATCTAGGAGTTTAACATTCCGCAGAGAACACTCATATTAACCCTCTCAGAGCCTGGAATCCAGTGCTTCTTTCTAAGATAATCTAATAAGCAGTTCTCTATGTTGTTCTTGATATGCTGCAGCCAAACGCAGGAAATTTTCATCAAAACCAGTTGTCCTTACAGAAGCCCAGAAGCAGCTAATGGTCTGTCGATTACCTCAGGTCCTGCGACTCCACTTGAAGAGGTTCAGGTAATGCATTCATTGGCTCGTTACTCTGTGTGAAACTGTCAGTAAGTCTCTGATTTATGGGATGTGATCTGGGGCATTCAATAAGGTCCTTCTTAACAGAAAGAAGAAACACCCGCAATGGAACACGAGGCCCCACCACTGCCCTACTTGCTTATCCTCTTCTCTGCCTATCAATATGTAGATCAGAGAAGTAGGTAGAGAGGGAGGGGGAATGCTCAAAGCATTGCATTGTGGGTGTTTCTACCTGGGGCAACTGGGAAGTAGTCATAGGTCTTGCAATTTCCCAAAGGAAATTAATGTGTCTTGTTAGAGGCAGATTGTGGCTTTAACAATATTATTTTAGGGTTATAGTTTTTTTGCAAGTATATAACCTGGATTCCGACCGCCGTAGTGTTTCTTTGATCCACTAAAACATTTGAAAATTAAACAATTTTTTATTTATTTATTACATAAATCTTCCAGACCAGAGAAGGTTCCAAGAGTCAGAATCTCTTTTCTGGTGTACAGTGTCTGAATTTATCCCATAAACTCCTGCCAAGCATGGTTTATGGGATAGGTTGTTTTAACCCCCAACTGTTGTTCCACTCATAGTTTAGCACAAGTGGAACTTATTTTCAAGCAGCTATCAGTTTATTCAAGCCTGGTTCACAGTTTTGTAAGCTGGGCTGTGTGAAGTGATGATCTGAGCTCCTGCATCTGCATGCACAACTTTGGATAATCTGAAGCTAAAAAGAGGTAAACCCCCCTTCCCCGTTGCAGTAGTTTTAAACCACATGGTGACCGGTTGAGGGTACTCTGTACACTATAATTGTTGCAGTGGTACACAGTTGTTATGGTTTTTGTGTGACACTTCACAACCCCCGGGATATGATTTATAATGTTTCAAGTCTCAACTGATGGATCTGGTAGCTAAAACATGTTCTTATCAAGTTCAAACCATGCTATTTAACACATCAGTTTCCCTTTTCTTTCTTAGGTGGTCAGGTCGCAACCATCGCGAGAAGATTGGGGTCCATGTCCAGTTTGACCAGATGCTGAACATGGAGCCTTATTGTTGCAGAGAATCTACTTCAGCCCTGCGGGCTGAATGCTTTATTTATGACTTGTCTGCTGTAGTAATGCATCATGGGAAAGGATTTGGTTCTGGGCATTACACAGCTTTTTGCTACAACCCAGAAGGAGGTATAGTATACATATATTTGGTATTTTAAGCTCTTGTTTTATATTTTGTGTGCTTTAATAATTGGTTAAATAAACGAGGGCATCAAACTATTTACATCCTGTCATTGACTTAATTCAGTTCAGAGTTATCCACTAAAGTGAGCATTCAAAATGAATTTCTCATTGAAGGCCAAAAAAGCCAAACTAGAACATCCAATTCAGCTACTTTGGCCTTAAATTTGAAACTCACTTTGAATTCCCAACAATTTTTACTTTTGTGAAGAACCCAGTATGCTTTGTGCACCAACATTAATGCATTGAGACAAATCACCTTTAAGAGCCACTCACCTTTTTAAAGAAGTGATCTGAATGCAGTCTCCTGTTTTGAGAGAACCATTTTCACTACACCTAGAATTATTGAGGATTAACAAGGGAATCACTTATTTTAAAGGAACACTATAGGGTTAAAACCACCATCTGGCCCTACCTTGCCATCCTAAATATAGTAAAATCTTACTTGTGTTCAAGTCTGAAGCTGCTGCTTCTGCCTGTGAACTGCCTCTGCCTGCTGACTTCATCAGAAGTGGTGGTCTGATCCAATCACAATGCTTCAACATATGATTGGCTGAGAATGTCAATGAGGCAGATCAGGAGCCAACACAAGTCAAACACAGCCCTGGCCAATCAGCATCTCCTCATAGAGATGATTTGAATCACTGCATTGAATCATGAGGAAAGTTCAGTGTCTGCATGCAGAGGGTGGAGACACTGTATGGCAGTACTGCTCACTGTGCAACACTGCCCCAGAAAGCACCTCTAGCAGCCATCTGAGGAGTGGCCAGTGGAGGTATCACTAGGCTGTAATGTAAACACTGCATTTTCTCTGAAAAGACAGTGTTTACAGCAAAAAGCCTGAAGGTAATGATTCTACTCACCAGAACAAATTCAATAAGCTGTAGTTGTTCTGGTGACTATAGTGTCCCATTAAGCCAAAATGAGAAATAACCATTCCATCTTGGCTGTTTCCTTTCAGTTCTCAACAATTCTAGATTAGTGGAAACCTTTCCTATGATGTAAATCCAGAGACTGCTTCTGAGGAATATTCAATCTCGGTCATGTAGAGTTCTCAAGAAAATAAAAAAGTCTAGAACTGCTTGTAAATGTTGTAATTCAACTAAATGCCAAATTAATTTCAAGTAACAAAACTGTATCAATCTTTTTCTAGGTTTCTGGGTCCATTGCAATGACTCAAAGCTTCACACATGTTCAGTGGAAGAGGTCTGCAAGGCACAAGCGTACATTTTATTCTATACCCAGCGAGTCACTCAGGAGAATGGACATTTGTCTAGTAGACTTTTAGAACATGTCACTCCGTCTGGCTCCCCACTGTCCACTCCATGCTGAGGGAATGATAACCCCAAGTAAATGAAAAGGAAAAAGGCAACTCCGTGTCTCGGAGTTCTGTCAGATCAGCCATCTTCTCTTGTACGTGTATATACCTTCTGTTACTTGTTTACGTAGAGAGAACAGAAGACGACCATTCTACACTGCTGAGCTGTGTGATGGGGCTGCCATAGCTCACTCGATATCACGCAGTGTTTATGGAGGATGAAATTAATTAACAGTACTTAAAGTAGCAGAATCAAAAGTTCTTGTAAGCTCCAAGATTGTAAGAAAATCTGTTGTTTAATGTACAATATGTTTATACTTTTTTGTATGGAATTAAGCACTCTGAAAAATAGAATAAAATGATTTTAACATTTTGTATATTGGAAATGGATAACTTAAACAAAACACATTTTACATACGTATTCGTTTAATCTTCCTGTGTGATTTATTTATTTTGCTCAGGTAGACTTTAGTATTTGTGATATATTTACATTTTCTGGATTTTGGTTTTATAGTTTTTCCCCTTTTTGTTTTCATTGTTTGTGTGAACCTGTGTTTCTGTCAGTGGTGTTTCATGTTTTTACCGGGCTTCTTCAATAAGTAGTGGTTGGAGATGTAGTGTTACAAAATGTGCATGAGCAATTCATTAGATGGTGCGCACAGTGAATTATATGTGATATTTATATAGAATATACTACTAGATGTCTCGTAAAATTTATTGAAATGCAGGTTCCATTATAAGACCACAAAAAGAGCGGTGGAACTTGCAAGAGTATAAAAACGGCATGTGTAGACGCCTAGCACCCCTCCAGACACACAAACAAATGGGAAAATAATGAATAATACTTTCTTTGTTGGCTCCAAACAAGTCTAATATTGCTCTCTAGATCCCAAACCAAAAATACAGATAACAAGTGTGGGATATATACTGTGTGATCAAGACTATGTCTTGTGTTTTCTTCATGTAAAGTGATTTGTAAAGTATAAATGTCTGGATTTTGGGACCATACAGTCCCTGGCTTTGGATTCTTTCCTGTAGTGAAACCAGTTTAGTTTGCAGAGACTTTACAAACTAGCTTATTGAAAAGATCAACAATACCATTACTGCATTCTAGACACACATAGTAAATTCTACATTATTAACCAATTATATGTGAATAAATATCAAAGGGACACTACAGTCACCAGAACAACTACAGCTTAATGGTCTGGTGAGTATAGTATGTCCCTGCAGGCTTTTTACAGTAAACAATGTGTTTTGGGGGAAAATACAGTGTTTACATAAGAGCCTAGAGACACTGAACTTTCCTTATATAGGTGTATTGATTAAATGTATCTCTGAGTAGATGCTGATTGGCCAGGGTGGCTTTGGCTCTGGCCCCTGGCCTGCCACCCTGGCTGTGATAACTAGAGTTGACAATCTCACCCAATCCAAGGCTTTCCTATTGGAAAACATTGTGATTGGCTAAGATCATCACTTCTGATGTCAGCCAAGGAGGCAGAGCAGGGCCAGCATAAGCAGACTGGAATAAAGATTTTACTATATTTAAGGGGGGCTTTAACACTATAGGGTCAGGAAACATGTTAGGGTTCCTTTACGTATGGCTACATTGAATGCCTTCTTTAGTGTTCTGTCCACTGAAAACACTTGTATTGTAATTCATTGCACGAACATGACTTTATCCATCACAAGATAAATACATGGGCATGAGATCTGTGTAGCCGGATAAACGTGTGACTCCATAATACCTAAATGCATTTGATGTTTGTACATCTGGTTATGTACAGGCATACATAAATAGGGAAAACAATGACTTAGCTGAACCATTGAAGGAACACTCCAGACCCCTAAAGCACTTACTTGCTGAAAAGTTTTATGTATTAAGTGTGTTCTACTGTTTTTAATTTAGCAAAAAGTGCAGATTTCAACAGAAATTGGCATTTGGTTTTTAAATTAACTGGTTTACACCCCTTTTCTTCCAAGCAGACGAGCTAATGGTACTTCCTGGTTTGGTTAGCTCAGTGGAGCTAAACTCAAGAGGCAGTTATTGCCCAGAGCACCTTCCTTGGAAAGACTTCTCAGTGAGCTGCGTTGGGGATGCTGTGATTGGGCAGCCACATAGGCGTAGAAGGGAAAGGTTTGCACATGCAGCAGACAAGAGTACTGCAGGTTTTGCACCCAAAAAAAAAAGGGGGGGGGGTGTTCGTTCCGTAGTGTCTCTTTCGTCCTACAACCCCAGCCGGCTTAAGGGAGGCATTCGAAGGATACTGCAGTTCACCGCCGAATGATGGAAAACAGCATACGTTTCACAAACTGCTGCTATGCATTCCACTGCGTGCCAGGTCTCTCACCGATCTGTAAGTGTGAATACACTGCCTTACGCGTTTCGTGATGACAGCATTACTTCAAAGGCCCGTACTTTTCTCGTACGATCAGGGTTTCAATAGTCCTGCCTTATACGATCAGGGTTTCAATAGTCCTGCCTTATAGTGCTAATTATTAACTCTATCCTGCACTTATCATGGAAAAAGTCATAGATTGAACATAGAGCACTTCAGTTATAACACACGGAATAAAAAAACTAAAAAACCCTCTATGGTTAACTATTAATGAATATCCAAAGACTTCATAGAGTAACTGTCACTGTGTTGTGTTCAGACAAAAATATAAATGGATGGAAAATAAATGGTAAAAATTAAATAATGAATCAAGATAAATATAGAAATGAAGCATATGAATAATAAAGACATCTGGTGATTTAAACTGGTATCCAAATGCAATACTGTTTGCAAAGGGAATACAAGAAGATAAGTAAAAACGCATCTAGAACTTAGTTCTACTCCCAGAAAAGATACTAAAAAGGAGAAATATAAAAAAAAAAAATACTCCACCGAAAGACAACTTAGGGGGAAAAAAGGGAACAAAAAATTGAGAGTGGAATAAGTATTATAAAAATGCACTTAACTCGAAGTCTACATTCAGGCCTTCGGGTTTTAGGGTATCCAAATGGAAAATCCATCTGGCCTTTACTTTGTCTAATTCCTTTTGCCAATCTCCCCCCTCTCCAATCCGCTTTAACTTCTTCAATTGGCATAAAGTGGAGTCCTTCCTTCCGGATTTCTAGAGTGGAATATGTCAGCGTTTGGATAAATTATGTGTGGATAAGCCCTTCTTGATATTCCTAATACGTCCACCCAAACTTTTCTTAAAGGGTCTCTTTGTTCTTTCTGTATATGGTCTCTTACATGGGCAAATAAGTAAATAAAGATCACAATCAGTGGTGTTTTGATCGTAAAACTCTTGAGTATCCATGTGGAAGAATTCCTTCACAATGAGGTTTTTTTTTTCTTTTTTTATTCTCACACCAATGACATTTTCCACGTTTTTTAAAACCTACTTCCTCCGCTATAGTATTAACCCTTATTTTCTTGACAGTGGGTGCCAACATCGTCTTTAAGCTAGGAGCTTTGAAATAGACCATCCTAGGTTTATCTCCTAGTACTTTACCTAATATTGGATCCCCTTTTAAAATATTACAATTTTTATTCTGAAGGTTTTGTATTTTGTAACCTTGGTTACTCAATCTGGTAATGAATACTGAATCCATACTATTCTCTAAAACCCTCGGCTTGGTCTATAAAGTGGATTCTCTTGCAAGTTCCAAAGCCTTCATAATTGCCACATCAAGCACTTCCTTGGGAGTATCCCTTTGTCGTAAATTGATGATTCATTTTCTTCCATTTGTGTTTTACACACTTCTGGTTCAGAACAATTCCGTTTCGCCCTCCTGAATTGGCTAAAGGGAATATTATTAAACCAACTTTTCTTGTAAAAACTGTTTGCTGGGATGAAACTGTTACAATCAACAGATTTTCTAAATGTCCTTGTATGTAGTCTGTCATCTTACATATAGATATCCAAATCCAAAAATTCAACTTTTTTTTTTTTTATATAGATTTTTTATTAATATCACAAAATACATAAAAAAAAAAAGTAATTAGCATACATTACACTCAGCAAAGGTATTGGTTTGAATCCGGTTACACAAAAAAAAAAAATACAAAAAGCATATACAAGAATCAATACATACTATCGTATTATAATGGTAAACCCAAATTAAAAATAATAACCTGCACCCTTCCCCCATCTACCCAACTTCCTCACCAAACCCCCGGTGATCCTAAATTAAGAGGATACTCCAAATCCACATGTTAAACATCATCCCCAACCATATCTTAGAAAAAGAGCCCTAGAACATAAAAAAAACACTCCGTATAAGTAAGAGTGAAAAAATATTCTAAATGTTGTAAAAATGGAAAACCCGGGAAGATGGGGTATATCCGGGTCACAAACCCTCAATACCCATGAACCACAAGCACACACATCTCACATACCTAGTTCCGAAATTCCATGGGGAGGTGAGCTGATGAATAGCCTAGATTATAAAGAATTTTGTCCATGGGTTAAACAATAGTCATCCCAGATGGCCCACCTATAATTCGGGCCTATATATACCCCTAATTGCCCATCCTCTCTTTCTAATGCTCTATTTCTCTGCATGATCCTTTCCACATTAACCATTTTGGCAACCTCCCTGCTTTCCAATTTACAGCAATCAACCATTTCGCTATTGAAAGAATACCAAGCAGGAGGGATTTTAATTATTTTGTACGGTAACTAGGCATGAAATGAAACAGAGCCAATTCTGGGGTTAAAACAATCTTTTCACCAGTGATACGAGACACCTCATATTGTACCTCCTTCCAATATTTTTGTATATAAGGGCAAAGCCACCACATATGTAACGCTGAACCTACTTGTCCACAGCCTCTCCAACAGAGTTTAGATGTATCATCTTTCTTCATTTGCCATAGTTTAAGCGGCGTTATATACCATCTATTTACAATTTTAAAATATAACTCCCTATATGAGACATGTTTAATTAATTTATCTGTTGAGACAAAAGCAGCCAACCATGTCTCCATAGGCCAGGATTGATTTAGTTCTTCCTCCCAAATTCTTATATTCAGAGGTTTAATGTTTAGATCCCCATTAGTGATGTCCCGAACAGTTCGCTGGCGAATAGTTCCCGGCGAACGTATGCGATGTTCGGTCCGCCCCCTATTCGTCATCATTGAGTAATCTTTGACCCTGTACCTCACAGTCAGCAGACACATTCCAGCCAATCAGCAGCAGACCCTCCCTCCCAGACCCTCCCACCTCCTAGACAGCATAAAATTTAGATTAATTCTGAAGCTGCATTCATTTATTTTTTTTGTATTTTTGTATTATACATTATCCTCCATAGTCTGTAACCTGTGTTTATTATACATTATCCCCCATAGCCAGTAACCTGTGTTTATTATACATTATCCCCCCATAGCCAGTAACCTGTGTTTATTATACATTATCCTCCCATAGCCAGTAACCTGTGTTTATTATACATTATCCCCCCCATAGCCAGTAACCTGTGTTTATTATACATTATCCCCCCACAACCAGTAACCTGTGTTTATTATACATTATCCCCCCCATAGCCAGTAACCTGTGTTTATTATACATTATCCTCCCATAGCCAGTAACCTGTGTTTATTATACATTATCCTCCCATAGCCAGTAACCTGTGCTTATTATACATTATCCCCCCCATAGCCAGTAACCTGTGTTTATTATACATTATCCTCCCATAGCCAGTAACCTGTGCTTATTATACATTATCTCCCCCATAGCCAGTAACCTGTGCTTATTATACATTATCCCCCCACAACCAGTAACCTGTGTTTATTATACATTATCCCCCCCATAGCCAGTAACCTGTGTTTATTATACATTATCCCCCCACAGCCAGTAACCTGTGTTTATTATACATTATCCCCCCCATAGCCAGTAACCTGTGTTTATTATACATTATCCTCCCATAGCCAGTAACCTGTGTTTATTATACATTATCCCCTCATAGCCAGTAACCTGTGTTTATTATACATTATCCCCCCATAGCCAGTAACCTGTGTTTATTATACATTATCCTCCCATAGCCAGTAACCTGTGTTTATTATACATTATCCCCCCATAGCCAGTAACCTGTGTTTATTATACATTATCCCCCCCATAGCCAGTAACCTGTGTTTATTATACATTATCCTCCCATAGCCAGTAACCTGTGTTTATTATACATTATCCCCCCATAGCCAGTAACCTGTGTTTATTATACATTATCCTCCCATAGCCAGTAACCTGTGTTTATTATACATTATCCCCCATAGTAATTTATCGTTGGACCTAGGCAGCATGATGTCTTAGGCCGGCCCAGAGAGTGAGTGAGTGAGTGAATAATATAATATATATGTTCAGAAACATATTAGTAATATATGTAAATCGGGTTCATGCAAAGAGAGTGAAAAGGTATTAAAGAAAAACACACTTATTGCATCAAATTTACAAAGCCAAACTTTTAAAAGCTTTCCTCATTTCTTTCTCGGGATGAGGAATATATCGGTTGTAGACTGAGGATTTCCATCTGCCCAATCTTTTAATAATATGCACTGGAGTGTCAGTGTTGAAGGAGACCGAAGCTGCCCCTATTCTAAATGAAAGACCCGAGACATGGATACAACCCAATCTTAGGAGTTGTGTTCTGATGTAGAAGATGAATTTAGCCGTAGTCAGAGGGATTCAGTGAGAGTAGTGGTGAAATGTGTGTGGCATGACTGAGTGTGGGTAAGTAAGAGTCAAGTATTTTAACTGGGCACTAGTTCTAGGTGGGATAAAGTGGTATAGCGGATGGATGAGTAGTTTGGTTAGTTTTAGAGGTTTGTAGAGAAAGTATATAGTGAACATGATTTTTAGCGATATCCAATATTTTTAAGGTGATCCCAGTGCCACCACTCATATCTGGTGTCACAATAGCTTGCATTTAAAAAAAAACAAAAAAACTTTTTTGACTGTAATATAATAGCAGTCAGTTTCCTTCACTCGCGTGCGTTTCAGGGCCTGCCAGGGCACAGTGTCACACCAGTGCAACTCATATCTGGTGTAACAGTAGTGTACATAAAAAAAAAAAAAAACTAGAAATTTGACTGTGAAATAATAGCAGTCAGTTTCCTTCACACGTGTGCATTTCAGGGCCTGCCAGGGCACAGTGTAATACCAGTGCAACTCATATCTGGTGTAACAGTAGTGTGCATTTAAAAAAAAAAATACAGGGGGCTTGTTGTCACCTTTCGGGGACCCTTGGTGTTGTACGTGGCTGGGTGGAGGAAGAGACCTTCAATGACATCAGTGAGGACAAGGAACGGGACATGGCTAGCTTGGTATCCAACCTTGTGCAAATGGGGAGTTTGCAGTTGTGCAAATGGACTGTTTGCGGTTGTTTGCGATGCGTTAAATGGGGAGTTTGGTCTGTCACTGTGAAGCGGGCGTAACCCTTACACTACCTGATCGATACAACATCATACCTGATGTTTTAAAGCACGTTATTCCAAACAATTTAAGAATGTTATGTGATTTATGCCCTTTATGGATTAAAACCAGACTCTGCATCAACTATGTAATTTTCCATGGGAGTTTTGCCATGGATCCCCCTCCGGCATGCCACAGTCCAGGTGTTAATCCCCTTGAAACAACTTTTCCATCACTATTGTGGCCAGAAAGAGTCCCTGTGGGTTTCAAAATTCGCCTGCCTATTGAAGTCTATGGCGGTTCGCCTGGTTCGCCTGTTCGCGAGCATTTGCGGAAGTTCGCCGTTCACAAACGGAAAATTTCATGTTCGCGACATCACTAATCCCCATCTCTCAAAAAGCTGAAGCATTTCGATAGCATATGCTTCCTATTTGTTGAACATATTATTTTTTTCACAAGAAGTCAACTGTCTAAACTCTTTTAGGCAATAAATCAATGAGCAAATGCTGAATTTCAGCCTGTTATATTCTTTTTTTTTATAATTCTTTATTTTTGGTATGCAAATAGGTACAGCAGTGCCTGTATCGCCACAGCAGCGTCATCAGGCTTGTATTACTTGGTCATATTAGAACAATAATGTGGCATGGTAGGTGTGCATACATTTTTGAATATATAAGAGGAAAAGAAAAATGACGATTATAACAGAAACATGCTTTGATCAATATGGTTTTAACCAAGGTAGTATAGCTCGCTGGAGGTGACGTTTTTGTCGCTGCTAATGTCAGACATATAAAGATCTATAAGTCACATAAGTAAAAGTAATTGCTGGCACACAACAGGTTAAACAATGATAAACTTCGCTTTACTGGCGTTAACATGGCAAACCGATCTACGTTATTCTGGTGTAGTATAAGCATTTTTTGTAGCGCAGCTGAGTTGGATAACTGGGGAGGGTACCGCCGGCACTAGGTATGTGTAGGATAGGCGTAATATGTATATGCGTCAGTGGAAGGCAGCCTCTATGTGGTGAGATAGGTGGGTATGTCATGCCCTTTATGTACCTGAGTGTCATAAGCTGCAGTTGGCATACAGTGTGCGCCAGAATGGTACAAAATTATAACAGGTTAGATTGGCATTTCTAGTGTCAGGCTTGCATGTTCGGTTCTCTGATTTGCTAAGTAAGCTGCATACTGTTTTGAGTAGATGCAGGTTAAGTAACATGCATTAATCCCTTAGCACCGTTATATTATCGTGTCTAGTTTACTGGAGAGATTATACATAGAGGGCAAGCAAGACACGGTGGATACCAGTTAGTTATGTTAGGTTACATGCTAGGCAGAGAGGTAGTATTCTAAGCAGGGTGACAATGGTAGAAAACCTGTTTAGCTCACTGAGGATTTGCTGCAGGGTCGCTATAAGTGAAGAAAGAAAGGAAAAAAAAAAATACTATACACTACAACTAAAGGATAATCAGGTTGAAGAGCATAAGACATAAAACATATGGCTGGAATCTGTTTGGGGGTACACCGCTGGGGCTCTCCCCGGTAACATTACCGACAGTAGCACATGCATGGACAAGTAGTTAAGTCTCTTGGGGTTTGGGCTTGGGCTGGTCGGCAAGTGTCTCTTCAGCCCACTCCCAGGGCTGGGAATCGCCATTGCAGCGTGTGTGTGGTTAGTCCCAGTCCTCGTGAGGGTCTCCCCCTGGCAGGTCGTGGTAGAGCTCTTCGCCCGTTTTGCTCTGTGGTACCGGGTCTTTCTGCTGTTCGGTGTCTTCTGTTGCAGACGGCGTGTGCTCGGTCACGTGGGAAGGTCTGTCTCGCGGATTCCGGCGCCGCCCGGTGGTCTTCTGGCTGGCTTTGTTTGCGGCCCTCTCCCTGGCTTAGGTGGGAGCGAAAGCCGGTGTCCAAGGGGCTTGACTCCGGTTCCTTCTTCATGAGGTGCTGGCGTTTCCCCCCCGGCGCCCCTCTGGAGGCCCGAGGAGGGAACCAGCTCATGCGTCGTCTGGCGGATCCAAGCTGCTGCCTCACTCCTCGCCCGCCTAAAGGCCTGTCCCCGGGTGTGAAACTGCGTGCAGAGGTAAGCCATGAGTCTGCCGCAGAACACTGTAAGATTTCCTGGGGGGCTTGTGTAGTGTGCGCTTTGTCGTCGCCATCTTGTTTGGGCCTTTTAGGTCCCGTTTGGTCGTCGCTTGGGTCTGCCGTTTCTCAGGGGTTGTTGTCCCCAGATTGGACCGGGATAACCCCCGCCGGTCCGAAGGGGGGGGTAGCAGGGCCTTGCTTATCTCTCGCTTGTGCGCGGGCCCCGAGCCGGGGGATCGGCCGCCTCCCCCATGCTTTAGTCCCCGCTCTGTGTTAGGCCGCATGGCCGGTTCAGGCTTTCCCGTGGCGGTTCGGTACTGGAGTGGTACCATTCTGCTCCGCTTGGGGTCCCGGATCGATATCCAGATAGCTTGTGTAGTTGGCTTTGGTAGATTAGGCAGTTTGGATGTTTGTGTGCCCTCTGGTGCAGGAGCCCTCAGAGGACACGTCCGGCCATCTTGGCTGTCAGGCCCCGCCCCCAGCCTGTTATATTCTAACCACATGTTGGCTGGAATATTAAAATTAGACTGAATATAATCAAATTGGAGGAATTTATTATCAACATACAAATCTCTTAAATAACTACATCCCACCTTTAGTAGTATCTCTAGCAAAGGAGATTGAATCTTCTCCTGAATCCATAAAATAGGCGTGATCGGGCTTGGAAATGGGATCAAAGAATATTTATGATTCAAATTCCGCCAGCCTTTGAGAATATACCATAGTGGTGAATTTTTACTATGTACTAAACCACTAGTTAAATCCTCACGATAAAGAATTGAATTCAGATATATTTCTTTAAAAAAATGAGCTTCTGTCGATACCCAATTGTTATTTTGTGCCTCTCCCTCCTATCTCAATGCATGTGCCAGAAGGGAGGCTTCCTGATATTTCTTAATATCTGGGTATGCGATCCCACCGCCAGAAAACTTTTTAGCCAATATTGGTATCTTAATTCGCATTCTTTTGTTCTGGTGAATGAATACATCTATCGCCCTTTGTAAATTATTCAACAAATAAACGGGACAGTGCCATGGTATACAACGCATGATATAGGTGATCTTAGGTAATAATGTCATTTTAGTCGCTGCTATTGTACCTGACCAGGAAATCTTGAGATATTTCCATGTAGATAGTACTTGCATTATATTAGAATAAACTAATTGAAAGTTAACTGTTATGGTTTTTTTCATTTCAACAAATAATTTAATTCTTAAATGAGTTATTGCATGTTGCCAGTTAAACTGATATAATTGGCTAAGATAATTTTTCTCAGACCACCCCATATTGAGACATATCGCTTCCCAATTTCTTACATTTAATTTATAATTTGAAATTTCACTATATTCAAATATGACCTCTTGAAGAGCTGTTAAGGATTTTTCCGGATATTCTACTGTTATTATTACATCATCAGCGTAAAGAGAAATGACTTTTTCAATTCACAACAATTCCGGTTATATCAATAGATTCCCTTATCGCACACGCCAATGGTTCAATAATCAGAGCAAAAATTAAAATAGACAATGGGCAACCTTGCCTAGTACCATTTGAGATGACAAACCTTTCAGACCGAAAATTTTGACCCGTTACACATGCAGAAGGAGATGTATATAAAGCAGCTATCGCCTTAGAGGCAAAATCACCTAAACCGTATTTTGACAGGGTGTGGAACATAAAGTCCCAATCCACCCTGTCAAATGCTTTCTCGGCATCCAAAAACTGCAGTTGTTTTTTTATTTTTAACCAGTGAAATTAAATTTAAAAGTTTCCTAATGTTATCTGAGCCCTGTCTCCCCTGAATAAAACCTGTTTGGTCAGAATTTATCAAATTGTGGATATGTTTATTCAATCTTTCCGCTAAAATTTTAGCATCCACGTTTAATATCCACGTTTAATAGAGAAATAGGTCTAAAATCCCAACATTCAAGTGGTTTGTTTTGGGGATTGTTATTATTTGAGCTTCAAGCATTTCTGGGTGTGCTCGGCCAGCATTCTTAATTTTGTTTAAAGTTTGGGACAGATAGCTAGAAATCTCCTCTTGACAGAGCAAATAAAATTGATAAACTAGGCCATCAGGTCCAGGAGCTGAGCCAAATCTCAATTTAGAGATTGCCCATTTAACTTCCTGTTCCGTTATATCTTCATTTAACTTTATCAACTCTGTGTTAGAAACCCTGGGAAGATAGATCTTATCTAAAAATTCCACAATTCTCCTTTTTCCCCCGCTATCAGCCATATTAGAGGAATTCAAATTATAAAGATCATAATAATATTTCTCAAAACATGCGGCAATTTCACCAGGTTTAACAACCAGTTTTTTTTATTACATAACAGCTTGTCTATTCTATTATTATTTAGTTTTTGTTTCAACTTACTAGCCATCAGTTTCCCTGCTCTCTTTTGGCCGTGATCTGATCTTTGTTGGGCAGCCCATAAAGATTTATCTGCCAATAATTGCTGAATTCCCTTTATTTGTAATTGTAGTTCTCGTATTTTATTTATCTTTAAGTCAGATGGAGATTTTTTATTTTCTCTGTCCAATATCACCAGTTCTATATGTAGGTCTCATAATGATTTACCTCTCTGCTTCTTTAACACTGACTGACATTTTATCATTATTCCTCTTATGTAAGCTTTATAGGAAAGCCATACTATTGCTTTAGAATTTACAGTTCCATCATTTCTTAAAAAGAATGCAGCCGTTTCATTTTTTAGATTTTTAAGTATTTCCTGATCTTTTAATAATTCTATATGCATCCTCCATGATCTCTTGTTCTTAACAGGAGGGTCAATATCCAAACTTACTCCAACCATACCATGATCAGACCAAGTGATCACCCCTATTTCTGAGTATTTGATCTTTGAAATACCCTGCCCATCCACAAAGATATAATCCAATCTACTATACGTTTTATGTCTATGTGAAAAAAATTAGTAATCCCTCTCTAACGGATGAAAAATTCTCCATGTATCAAAAAGATTATAGTTTGATAATAACCTATTAAAATTCTTAGAATTTTGTACTAGATGAGGATCCAATTTTATCTCTCCCGTAAAGTTTCTGTCTACAGATGGATCCAAATGCAAGTTAAAATCTCCACAGACAACTAAGGTCCCTATAAAAAAAAATTCATTACTTTCAATGTCTGAGTGATAAAATTAATTTGCCCTTTGTTAGGGACATACATATTCAAAATTGTAAATTTGTGGGAATTAATCAAACCTGCCCATAGCAAATATCGTCCTTCTTTATCATCTATGACAATATCCTCTTTTATTGTTAGTGATTTATTAAATATTATTGAAATCCCTCTCGATTTACTTCTTGAGTAAGTAGCAAAATTCGACTTCTTCAAATGACTGGTTAAAAGTAAACCTTAAATTAAAAAGGATTATGATTCAAGTATTGTTTTACATTTTCTAGGGATAAAATATCCCCATTCCGCCACCGCGCCGGGGCGGGGGGTTGCAATCATCAATGTATCTCTGCCATAGGACCAAATTTGCACCAAAAGGGGAGTCATTCCAGATGAACTCGTCTTCCCACTTACCCATAAATTGATTAGCATAACTTGGCGCAAATCTGGTACCCATGGCAGTTCCCTCGATTTAAAGATAACATTTACCTTGTGCCCAAAAATAATTGTGGCTTAAAAATAAATGCTGTACATTTCACTAGGAAATCAATTTGGTCATTGCTCAAATCTGAGTGGTTGGCAAAGCTATATTGTACAGCTTTACAGCCTTGAAGGTGCTCCTCTGTGACTGTATAGAGTGATGTGACATCTGCTGTCACCATAACGTAATCTTTCTTCCATTCTATAGTGGATAGAGCTTTGATGATCTGTGTGGTGTCTCTTAGGTAAGATTTTTAACTGTGTCACTATTAGTTGTAGAAATTGATCCCCATATTCAGACAAATGTAGACGTAACTGAGCCGATGCCTGAAATTATTGGTCTGCCTGGGGGGTTAGTCAGTCGCTTATGGATCTTTGGAAGATGGTAAAACACTGGAGTTTTACTTAAAATATACTTATATCTTCTTTCGTTCAAAATCCCTCTGTTTTTACCTTCGTTCAATAGTTCTAGAAGTTCTTCTGTGAATCTTCTACAAGGGTTCTCTGTTTGTACAACATATGTATCTCCATCTTCCAAAGGTCTTTTGCCTTCTTTTTCAATCCTCTAAATTCATGATTACAAGGCCCCCACCTTTATCGGCCGATCTTATAATTATTTGTTCATATTCCATCAGCTTTCGAAGAGCCTTACCTTCTGTCTTTGTTAAATTGTCTCTAAAATTCAATTTTTTTCCAAAGATCTAAGATCTTTTTCTATGGTCTTCTCAAATACTTTAATATAATCGCTCTTAGTCTGTTGGGGATAGAACACAAATTTGGGGTGCAGCTCTGTATGTGTGTATTCTACTTTCTTGTGATCATACTTATTCTCCAAAAATAACCTTTTAACTGTTAGTTTCCTTATATATCTATATATACATTTAATTAAGACTTCCCTGCGCTAGGGGCAAATTTTAAGCCTTTTCCTAATAGCTTATTTTCTTCATTGTTTAAAACTCAATCTGATTTAAAATATTGACAGATAGTGATGTCCCGAACAGTTCGCCGGAAACCGTTCGCCGGCGAACATAGAGTGTTCGCGGTCGCGAACATGCGCGATGTTCGGTCCGCCCCCTATTCGTCATCGAGTAAACTTTGACCCTGTACCTCACAGTCAGCAGACACATTCCAGCCAATCAGCAGCAGACCCTCTCTCCCAGACCCTCCCACCTCCATGACGAATAGGGGGCGGACCGAACATCGCGTGTGTTCGCAACTGCGAACACGCTATGTTCGCCGGCGAACGGTTTCCGGCGAACTGTTCGGGACATCACTATTGACAGATGCATTCTCTTTTTCACGTAATTTTAGTTCCTTATTATGTCTTTTTTTTTTACCTTTGTATTTGGGATTTTGGAGGATCTCTTCTTTCTTTCCACATTTGTTTCTGAACTGTTCTTGTTTTGTCTTTCATCTCTAAAAAGCATTTTCAGAGGGTGCAGAGGTTTCAGCTAATTTAGGTTTTTCCATCCTGGGTGTAGTAGGTGGTTACCTATGATCAACACTTTTTGGTCTTGGGGTAGCCTTCTGATCCATCTTTTCTCTACTGGTGGACACCACCACTTATTCTCTGACGGTGTAGTTTTCTCCTTTTCCCAAAATATTGTAATGTTTATGGTGAGGAGGATTTCTTCTCATTTGCTGTATACGGTGGTCTTCTTTTTCAGATCTCCTTGGTCCTTTACTCTGTGGATCTCTAGTAATATTTCCTCTATTGTTGTATCTATTTTCCCTTAAGTCATGACTTTTCCAGGATCTCTGTCTTCCATATCTCTGATTATTTTCTTTTTCTTCACCTCCCTGATATGGGATTCAAGGTCCTGCACACTTATCTGTATAAGATCTAAAAGTTCAGCAAAGAAACCATCCTCAACCTGAGGAGCAATTATTGCTATATCCCCAATAAAAGCTTTTCACTTGGGGTATATTTTGTATTCGTGCAGTGTCCCTTTAACCTATCTGAGAAAGGGGTAATCTACACAAAACCTGTATCCCTTAGTGGGAATAGTACTATTACATGCTTTTGTACAGAGCAGTACTGCTAATCCCCCAACTCTAATGGATTGTGGTATACCCAGTAATTCTAACATTTGCCACAAGGGGGCAGAATAATTGTTTCAAATCCCTCACCATCAAGCCGCCTTTGAATGTCTTGTCCTTCAAGTTGTTTGTGATATACCCTTTCTGGTGGCTTACTTAGAATTAGGGGAATGGTCACGAAGCTAGTGAGTTGAGATTTATTTAGTATGCCTGATTTAATTAATATTACTTATATTTTACATGAATACATTATAATACAAATGTAAATGCTCTGCCCTTCACAAGGCTAAAGATAAATAGTGGCCATGCAGCCTGTTTTTTTGTTGTTGTCTTTTTGCTGTATTCCAGAAACGCAATGCCCCCACAGCTATTTCAGGCAGACAGGAAACAGCAGAGCAGTTGCAGGTCATTTTGACCCTAAATTCCACAGATTATGCTGCATAAAATGAAAGGAAGAGAAGTTGATAAATGTAAAATAAATGCGAAACAAAACTGTACATTGTGTATGCAGCTGAGGGAGTTTGAACAGACACACAGTAGTCACAGTCCCATGTCAGGTAATGCCTTTGTGGGGTAGATTTTACGCTTGGGCACATGGGCCCAGGTGGAAGCTGCAGGAACATCAAGCTGGAGTGTGGAGATAGGCCTAGCTGTGGCATTAATGGCCCCTCAGGCGATCTAGCCTCTCTGAGTGGGCCTGGGCAATGATGACTTTAAGGTAGGCCCGCTGGTAAGATGCACCCGGTTTTCCTGAATTTACGGTGGCCCGGGCGTCTCTACCTTGGTAGTGTGCGCCTTATACCGGCGGCTGCTTTCCTCCGCCTCAAGTGCAGTAGGTGGTTCTGATGTGATCGGGCTTGTAGCTGCTGTAAATCCTGGCGTGTTGACGTCTGCTGATCTTGCTCTAGAACTCTGCGAAGAGCTTCTCAAGCTGGGCGATGGCGTCTGCCATCTTGTTTGACATGCTGCGCTGGCTTGCTTGTTGAGATACGCCCAGCGGTCTGGTGGAACACTGGGACCTCAAGGTTGTGGACCAGGATCAGCTGAATGCAAGCCTCACATCACCAAGTACAATACCAAGCGTCAGATCCAGTGCTGTAAAGCACACTATACTATGGAGCAGTGGAAATGTGTTCTATGGAGTGACAAATCACATTTCCTTGTTTGGCATTCTGATGGGCAAGTCTGGGATTGGGGGACACCAGGAGAATATTACCCGCCTGACTGCATTGTGGCACCTGTAAAGTTTGGTGGAGAAGAGATGTTGGACAATGACATGTTTCCAACTGTGGGAATAGTTTAGGGAAGGCCCTTTTCTATTCCAGCATGACTGCCCTAGTGCACAAAGCATGGTCCATACAGACATGGCTGGATGAGTTTGGTCTGAAAGAACTTGACTGGTCCACACTGAGCCCTCACCTCAACCCCCCTCAAACACTTTTAGGGTGAACTGGAACAGAGATTGTGAGCTGGGGGGGAGGTGAGAGATCAACTATGTATTAATGTCGATAATCATTCTGATAACTAGTTTCAGGCCCAGTTTTCAAACATGTACTGAACAAGAGCCAGTATTTCCTTACAACAGCTAGTAGGTAGCACCACCCACATCCAATACATTGTCTTACAGTTAGCAAAGCTTAATGTTCCACATTCCATACCACACAGGGTTACAGTATCATTTTTACCAATGAATTCAAACTTTTGGTTAGTTTTTTTTGTTATTTTTCTCTCACATTTTACTTTAGGCACGGATTCTCTGTTCCTGTTGTGTTCCTGACAAATAACACCCCAATATGTGTTCAGCAACATCTCCTGAGTACAGTGATACCACCTATGCATAGGTTTGTTGGGTTGTTTGGGGGTGCAATGCCAAATTTCTGACATGTGTTTTTCAAATCTGACATCTGACTTCTTTGCCTACTATCTTTTTGTGGGCCTTTTAACATGTCCCAATTTATTTTCTTGCAGTGAACGAGCATGTATTTGAAAAGTTGACACCCCAAGGTATTGTGTGTACGAAGTGTTTTGATACCTTTGATGCAACCGTATTAGCCCAAAAAAAAATAGAGAAAATGTGTGGTGGCAATTTTTAAACACACATTTGTGTGTGATTTAGGGGAGCCTGTTGGTTATAGCAAGAAAACACTCCAGGTTGTTTTCTGCACGGCCTCCTGAGTGCACTCATGCATAGGTTGAACTGATCATAAAAATAGTCTGGCGCAGTAAAAGTAAAAACAAAAAACTCAGGAACAGTAACCAAAAAAAAAAAACTGAATGGCAAATGTAAAAAAATAAAATAAATAAAAAAAGGGACCAATGTGTGATATCGCTTAAAGCAGTCCCCAATGTAGAGTCCAGACTGTCCAGGGCAATCAGGACAGTAACAGACAGTGTCCTTTCTCTGCCCCCTCTTTTTAGACAACTTTTATACAAGGGACACTTGTATAAAAGTTGTCTATATACAAGTGGTACCCTTTGTTCATCAGGAGAAATATCAGGACCCAGACAATCTTGCCACTGGTTCCCATATGTTTTGGGCAACCTGGAGGGTCAAGGTGGCTATCCTTTCCCTCGTAAACCCGGAAAGCCTGAGTATACCCAGTCTCGCTATCACAGAGCTTATACACCTCTACCCCATACCTGGAGCACTTAGAAGGAATATACTTCTTGAATCCCAGCCTCCCTTATACTTCTTAAGGGATTCATCCACGCATATATTCCTTCCAGGTGTATAAGCCTCTGCAAACCTGGCAGCAAAGTGGGTAATCAGGGGGTGGATTTTATACAGCCTGTCAAACTGGGGATGCTCCATAAGGGGGGCACAGGCTGTTGACGCTGAAGTGCATGAAATGTAGAATCATTTTATACCTCTTCCTCAACATACACTGGGAGTAAATGGGGGTAGAGCATATGGGGCTACTACTCCAGTAGGAGCGGATGGAGGGCTTTTTTATGATGCCCATCAGCATAGTCAATGCCCAGAATTTTTTAAATTCTGGCACATCTATGGGGGCCCATTGCTGCTTTGCCAGAAAAGAGTCAGGCTTTGAAGCACGGAACTGATGGGCATATAAATTAGTTTGGGCGACAATGTTCCCCAATACATCATCGCCCAGAAACACCTCCATAAAGAGTTGGGGGCGAAATCCTGCGACATCCACATTGATGCTAGGATTTGCGGTGAAGGGTGGATATCTGGCCTCTGGTAATGAGCACGTCTCCTTCTGGCAGAGGGTCTAGCAGCCATAGATACATCACTAGCAGCAGACACTGTATCTAGTGATGTATCTGAGCACCTGGCAGGGTCAAAATCAGGGTCAAAGGCAGACATAGAAGCATCAGACTGGATGGTATACGCCTCCTCAGCGCTATACAACCTCTGTGACATGATCACAATCACTTTAGTGATCTGTCAAAAAATAAATAAAAACAAATCACTAATAAAAATTAACCCCTAAAAAAATGCAGACAGCAAAAAAGTGCTGCTGTGCAAGAGCCAGTGATTTATCCAGTGATCACTGGCAAGATAGGGGTTAATAGCTCTGAAAGCTAAAGTTGTTTTGGTGGCTATAGTGTCCCTTTAATGTTAAACAGCTTACTCACCATTTGGAAGAATAGAAATGTAACCATAATAAGGGAAATGGACAGAATCCCTAAAATAAATGAAAAATTGTGTACTATGAAATTTTATTTCATAAATAGCTCTGACTCTCGGTCATTAAGGGGTTAAGTCTTCACTGAGTGCCTCGTCCCCTTGAGGCACTCAGCACACAGGCAGAGCATCGGAAACTTTCCGATGCTCTGCTACACTGCCAGGCGCCACGTGGGGCAACCCGGAAGTGATCGCTCTAGGGGAGCAATCACTCGGCAGCCTGGCAGTCAGGAGGGGAATCGCAAGATGCCTCAACATCGAGACATCGCTGCAATACCTTTAGAGCTTCCAGCGCCTTAAGGACCGTTTTTTGTCCGTCATATCTAGTATGTCCGAGGTCTCTAAGGGGTTAAGGACTTTTTGCTAAGTTTTACTCCACAACAGGCTCTTGTTATTTTGCAGTCACAGTTTTGGATAATTTTATAAATATTAATAGAAAAACTTTAAAAAGTAATAACTATGTCATTTTAACCGTAGACCCCAATTGCTAAACAAACAAAAGTGCAGCACACTATTTTTTGCACCCAGAAAAAGAAAAGTAATAGCTAACCTAAAAATCCAACTTTATAATTTATTTATTTTTAAAATAGTTATCAGGGGGGGGCGAAGCCTGGACACCGAGACGAGCAGACGCGTCTGAAGTGTGCTCCTGCTCGACGGGCTGAAAAAGGGAAAATTACAGTGGCCATAAGGCCCAAGGAACCTCGAGGGTGCACCTCTCATATTTGGGGGACATCGCAAACCAGAAAGACACCACCCCGGGGCCCGCCGGAGCTGGGAAAGCAAAGATGAGTCTGCGGCCTACTGGGCCTGGGGGAAGACGGCCGCTCCCCTCGGCGCCGGGGCAATTAAGCGACAGCACAGCGGACTACCCCCCCCCCCCCTTTGGACCGGTGGGGGATATCCCGGTCCCCGCTGGACCAATCGATCAGACCAAACAGCGGACAATCGAGCGATACAGCATGCAGGGTCTTCAGGCCACCAGAGCTCTACCAAAATGGCCGCCTGGCACAGACCTCAAAAACGGAGCACCCACCCCAATCCACTTACACCGCAACATGACAACCTTGACTGGCTCTGCACCAGGCTATGGGACATGCTGCACAGTCGGGGATCAACATACCGCCAGGCAGAAACACTAGTGGCCTCATGGATCAGACCGGCGGCACGACGCAGCCACTACAGGTGCATACCCCGAGCCTCCAAAGCGGCGATCCGGCAACGCAGACTCCAGCAGTCCTCCCGGCGAGAAAGGACGCCATGTCCACCTGACGTACGTCCCTACCTGCTAACACGCAAACCTGGGACTACCACACAAGCCCCATGTGCGGGCAATCAGAACCAGTGTAACAGAACCCAACTCAACACCGTCATTGCGGCAGCAAGAGGGTCTGTGCGGCTGCTCACCCCACGAGGTACAATCAGAGCCGACTTCCAGCGTGAGGGCAACAGGCCTCGAGGCACCGTAAGATGGGCTCAGAAAGGCAACACTCGAGACACGGCTCAACGCAATGGACACTACACGTATGTCATACAGAAGCCTAGCAAGGGCATCGGCTAAATTTTTGGACTCTGAGACATGGCTGCAGGACAAGACAAGTCACTGAACAGGGACACCGAAGCAAGACTGCTGGCTCAGCGGCATAAAAATATAACAGCATGAAAGCGTATATGTTTTTTCCAATATCTCAGCTGTATGTTAGCTTAGACCATAAGTGATTGATAACCTTTTTTTTTTTTTTTAAGGGAAAAAGACGGAAAAAAGGAAGAAATATTAATCTATGCCTTAGCCTCAGTTACGTTACCTACTATTATGACTTTTAGTTTAAAATTATGACTCTTATTTTGACATACTGCTTATCCTGTCCAGTCGACATGTGTGCTTAAAGGACCACTCTAGTGCCAGGAAAGCATACTCGTTTTCCTGGCACTAGAGAGCCCTGAGGGTGCCCCCACCCTCAGGGACCCCCTCCCGCCCAGCTCTGGAAAGGGGAAAGGGGTAAAAACTTACCTTTTTCCAGCGCTGGGCGGAGAGATCTCCTCCTGCTCTCCTCCTCCGATCCGCCTCTTCACCTCCCCGTCGGCTGAATGCGCACGCGCGGCAAGAGCTGCGCGCGCATTCAGCCGGTCACATAGGAAAGCATTCATAATGCTTTCCTATGGACGCTGGCGTGCTCTCACTGTGAAAATCACAGTGAGAAGCACGCAAGCGCCTCTAGCGGCTGTCAATGAGACAGCCACTAGAGGACATAGGGGGAAGGCTTAACCCATTCATAAACATAGCAGTTTCTCTGAAACTGCTATGTTTATGAAAAAATGGGTTAACCCTAGCTGGACCTGGCACCCAGACCACTTCATTAAGCTGAAGTGGTCTGGGTGCCTAGAGTGGTCCTTTAACTATTTACAAATATGCAGCAACCTAAGGCAATGATCATACAGCCTAGTTAGCTAATCTACAATCCGCGTGAAGCCCAGTTACAAAACTAGCTTGTAAAAATATAGCAGCTCCATTAGAAGCTAGAGAAATAATTTAGATGGTAGGTAATCTGATGTAAAGTGCTAGCTGCATTAGAATGACCAATTCAGCAATATTAAGCTTTAAAAATCGTTTGTTTTTTATTATTATTTGCCTCCTATACTTTCACTTAGATGTTATAAATGTTTAGTTAAGCGGGATAAAAAACTCAAATGTGCATATTCTCATGCCACTGTCTAACGTGTACTGATCTTGATATACGCTGTTGTGGCGTTTGTTCACTCCATCCCAATTGTGCAGACACATGTACTTAACATAACATACTGCAGTTTAAAATGTGTCGAGCAGAAAAACGTGTTAGACTATAGAACGGTCTCACCAGATAGTTTCCCTCATGATATATATAGCCACCCACCTGGTTCAACTACTGTTTAAAACTTATTATTTAGTTCAAGCTACTGTTTAAAACGTATTATTTAGTTCAAGCTACTGTTTAACACTTATTAGAGGAGCTCCACGCTAACCTTACATGTAACCCACTGTCATCTTCTACTTAACTAGATTTGTGTTTAGCATTGTTATTCTCCTTCGTACTGCAGACCTATGACAGTGACCCAGATCTGTGACTCCTCACTCATGCAACAATACTGCGTACAGCGACACTTTACTGAGACTTTACCCACATGCCTAGCTAGCCTCTTTAATTCATGTAAACGTGATTTCCTGCCTAGACATGTGGAACTAGCCTGTTATATTAATTTTACTAACACACTTAAACTAAACGAGAACATACACTGTAAACATATAGATCTCATTTACTTAAAAAATTTTGTGCTGTTTCACAACTGCCATGATGATGTCTGTCTCTACTGTCATTATTGTACTTGCCCATGCTGTCGTGGCTGTGCAAGCTCTTTTGTTATAACATGCACTACAAAAATAAAGAATTAAAAAAAAAAAAAAATAGTTATCAGGGAATGTATATGTGCATATAAAAGTATTGCATATTAAGTTTAAGAAACAAACTACTCTTGTCCAACATGCCTCTACAGAAGCAGTATTTAGAAACAGTGCAGTGTTTATCATTAATCAGCTTTAATAGTCATCTCCTCTGCTCACAACTTCCTTGCAAGTTGGGCGTAACAATATTGTGTGCTCAAACTGTGCTGTGTAGGAGCCTTTTATGTCGCACAGAGGAGGGCATGGGTCCACAATCCCCAGACCACACAGATTCTTTAGAGCCATCAGGTATTTACTCTCTCCAAGTCGGTCCAACCACCTGCGGCAGAATGCAAGAGTGCCAAAATTTTCATTGATGACATTTAACAAATGTCTTGCTCGTGGAAGTCTAAAAAGAAAAGAAAAAAGCAACTTTGTTCCACAATTCAACCATTTCTAACAATTCTCTAACCTGTAGCATTTGTTTATTACAACATTTATAATTCTATCTGGAAACTCAAAGGGTTATTCCAAGCACCATGACCACTTTAGTGTTTGTAAGTGGTCACGGTACATGGAGTCTATATGTGCAGCATTTCCCTTTGGAAAGCTACTCATACTAAGATAGTTTACTTTGCTACTGGAGATGTAAGTCCACCTCCGCCGGTTGCAGGTTCATATAAGAGTCTTGGGAGATTAACAATGGGCAATTTCCCGAAGGAACGAGTAAAAATAGTTAATTTTATTTTCAAAATGGCAGATCCATTATTTTGACACAAAGAACCTACCCCGCCACAAAGTAATCCACCACATTCACCCGACCTTTTAGATCCTGATTAATTCATGTGGGGATAGCTGAAGGAGCGGGTGGTATATGTGAAGAAACCATGTACACTTGAGCAGCTGAAGGAAAATATCCGTGCAGAAGTTCGAGCGTTAGAACCTCAAACATTGGCTAATGTTATCAACAGTGCAATAAAAAGAGCCAGACTTTTCAAGGCGGCAAATAGGGCGCATTTAAAATATGTCATCTTAAGTATTAGTTGAACAGATTGTCGTAAACATTCATGGTATGTAATATTACTGAAATTGGTTAGTTCATTTTAAAAAATTTGAAATTATTGACTCGTCAAACCCTACTCTGAAATTTAGCCTACACTGTACAAACTCAAATACACAATCTCCAAGATAAGATAGGAAACTACAAAAGAACTAACACACATGTAAGACTTCAACATACCTCGATATGTTTTACCATCCAACTCTACTTCGTACGACTCCATTGCTTCTTGGATTGCTTTTCCCACATCACACAAGCGTACATCAATACCTGAACTCTAACGCAATACAAAACCATATGATTTCAGAAAACAACCCACTCTTTCCGAAAGCAATAATTATTTTCTAATTAGGCACACTGGGCTCTTGATCTTACAGTGCTTCAACACAAAGCATGACAGATCCATTTTCTAAATAATTAGATGGACTTTTTGCATATGTTAAACCTTTAGCAATAAGGTTTTCTGTATTCTATTAGGCACTCTTTATTCTTAGAGGTGTATTGCTCACCATCTTGTTATCATCAACTTGTGTTATCCCACAATGCCTCCTCTTTCTATTCTGTACCCCATAACGCATATGCCATAATAAAAGAAAGATTTACAAAAATTTGGAAGAAAAAGTGGCTGACCAGGAAGATAGAGCTAGGCGGAACAATTTTAGAATTCTGAGAGTGACAGAATCTATTAAGCCTAAAGAGTTAACGCAGTATGTACAAGAGCTATTTAAGGCCTTGATGCCAATGTTAACCGAAGCGGATGTACTTCTTGGCCGCACACATCGTCTTCCTAGACCTAGGCATCTATCTCCCACTACACCAAGGGACGTTATTACTAAGGTGCACTATTTTACCGTAAAAGATAGAGTGATGATGGCTTCTCATATTAAAGGCCCACAAGGCTGTTCAACGATTTATAATCAATAACAATGCATAAAAGGAGTACCTTTGCACCCACTTCCGCAGCCTTACGTTCAGCTAATATACCTTATAAGTGTGGATTTCAAACTAAACTCTTGGTGAAGAGGAATGGGACTGATTAATTTATTTTCTCGACGGAAGAAGGGAAGAAACGTCTCCGGGAATTGAACATACTTATGCAAATGGATTCTGCTGTGGCGGAATCAATTAAAAGTTCACCCGCGAAACTTAAAAGACTGGACAAGAGTTCCCACTCACCACTGATACATTTTCGTTACTTGCTGAAAATAATTATGCTGGCACTTAAATATTTAACTTATTAGGATGTATATTATTTTTACCAAAAGATGATAAGAGATGTACTTTAACACCAGGTCAATCTATGTTAAAACAAAGATCAGATGGTAAGGGAAATTGGAAAATTGTCCCTCATTTATTAGCTTTATTAGCTTAGTAACTTAAGATATTGTTTTTTAGGGTCCCACCCATTGCACAGGGGGGGGAGGACAGTAGTCCCCCCCCCTTATCCTTATTTAGGGCCCCCACCCGCCGCGCAGGGGTGTGGGCCGGGGGGGTGGACAATAGGTCAACCCCCCATTGTGATTTATTGCCCCCACCCACCACGCCCCCTTATTGTTATTTAGGGGGCCCCCACCCACCGCGCGGTTAGTAGGTTTGTTTGTTTTTTACAGTGAGCAGCCTGTTTAACAGACATGCCTCTACTCGCGGTATAGCAAGTAGGGGCAGAATTTACTAATACTAAGTAATCTTTACTTAGTATTAGTAAATGTGGCTGAAAGACCAATTTAGGTCTTTCAGCCTTTTAGTAGATAACTCCCTGATACCGTGGGAATTATGGAGTTATCTACTAAGCGGCTGCAAGATGCAGCCACGGCAATGAATAGGATCGGAGTTTCATTCATTCGAATGAAATTCCCATATGAACAAAGTCCCGAAATTGTTAGAACGCAATTCGGCTGTTTTGCCGGCGTCCTGTTTAAGTGACAGAAAGCATCGCGGGAACAGGAAGGAAAGGTAAGGATTGAGGGAAAATTGCTGTGACCACCAGAAACGAAGCACACTTTGCTCCTGCGCTGTTCACTGCGTAGGAAACCTCCATAAGAGAAATAGTCCCTACTTTTTCTTAAGATTTAAAGAAAACTAGAGCAGACAGGAAGAAATGAATAACAGATCCTGAGAGAGGGAGAGAAGAGGAATCGATTGGGGAAAGGTAAGTTCGGCATGACAGTGCAGCTTTAAATCAGGACAAAACGCAGGTACTACCTGTAGGGTTGCCTAAGGGAGTTATTCAGACACTAAGCTCACAATATCGCATGGACTGGAGGACATCATATATTACTTATTTATGGGGTGAAGATTCCCACAACTATGGCCGGGGTTTTTAATCATAATTTCGCCCCTTTAATACAAGTTTGTAAAACTGAAATTTATGAATAAACTGAATGAGTATAAAATGATGATTCTCCCTCATATTTTATATTTTTTTAAGATGCTACCTATATCAGTACCCCAATCATATTGTAAGTCCTTGCAGTCCATTGGTAATTCATTTATATGGGATGGGAAAAAAAGCTAGATTGCCTTTTAGCTTGCTCCAAAATACTCCAAGTGATGGAGGGGTAGGTCTCTCAAATATTTGGCTTTATTATAAAGTTACTATGTTAGCAGCAGGGATCATGCTCCATACATCTCAAGGAGATACGCAATGGGTAGATATGGAAAAGGATTAAACTAAAAGGCAGACTCTGACCGAGTTTATGTGGACTCCTAAATCCAAATGAAGGTTAAAACCCAAGTTATTCCCAACAACTAACATTACCCTTAAAATTTGCTGTGAATATATAGCGCAGATGGGATGGAAAGCATATATATTCACCCCAAATCTCCATCCGAAGGCACCTCTGACAGTGCTTTTAAAAGGACTTTCCCCAAATCTCCCAATCCATAGTTGGAAAAAGCTAGGGATCCTAAATATCTCCCAATTATATGATACAACAACTATGGAATATCCCAGCCAGGAATGCATTTATGCATCTCCAGGTTAAGGGACTTTTGACTTCATTGGTTCTGCACAAAAAAACCCAGTGACATCCAAACCTCAACTTTATTGGCCTCAAAGTTAGTGCTAGACAGATGCTGGATAGCACCTTAAAACCTTTAAAAAAAAAACAAAAAAATTTTTTTTTAAAAATTGCCTCACACCACTCTAGGTTAAGCGAGAGAAGGTCCCTTAGACATTAACCTTACAAAAATTGAGTTGATACCTGCAATGTGTAATACTATACATATCTATTCTGTGTTCAATTTACTGTTCATGCAAAGCACATGTCATGCTGTGATGATTGCACTAACTCGCAAAAATAAAGAATACAAAAAAAAAACCTGCACATACAGAGATATATGCAGTTTTGTGTGGGAAACTAGTTGCACCCCCGCGACATGTGACTTAGCAATCCTGAGCAAAAATTACATCTGGCGACAGGGGACAAGGGAAGGAAGTGACTTTGCACAAACCTATCGTTATGTCACTTCCAGCGGATGCCAACCTTACAACACATTGAGCTGAATGCCAGTACTTCGCCTACACTTCAAACTGGTTTTTGCAAACTAAGCAGGTGTGACGGCATCCGGAAATTAATGGCCCTTTATAATGTACTCAATCGGACAGTGTTACTTAGCAACTGATGAAAGAGAGTATACTGGCGAAACAAGTTTTCATATAGAAGATTTTGTGTTTTATATCGGTTTGTTTTTTTAAGTGTATTTTATTTACTTTTATTTTATTTGTTACATAGCACAGAGGGCTACAACTGGGTTAAGTGCCACCCAGAATCGGCTGTTGAAATTATTGACTCTGTCCTCTCAGGTAGTGACAGGCAGAACATTTTTTTTTACTAGCACCTTTTTTTGTGCCCTATACATTTTCATGCTCTTTCAATAGCTTAAATATTATTGTACCCATGACACACATTAACCTTTAACCTGCCAAAGGGATGAGCAATGTTTTAGAATGCAAAGAATTGGGTCCCTCCACAATACTAAACTGTAAACCTTATTATAATCTGTACACACAGGTGCACATTGCTTTCAAATCTGTTAAGTTACACAAGACATAAATTAATATTTAAGAGCTCACAAAACAGTAGAAACCCCTTTCCAATGGAATTGTCTACTCTATTGAACTGGATTTCACAAGATACCTACCCATCTTGTGCTGTTGGGTACTCGCACTCCTGTCCCTTTGGGAAAACACCACTTGTATGCAGATCGCAAATTGGAATTGAGGGTGGATCTGTCTGGACCTTGGCTGAAAGCAGTAAATATGACCAGGTGAGTTAAGAATATATTAGTGAATAAAGGAACTTTATGAAACCATACTTCAGCTGCCTATGGAGTCTATAGGTTTCTTGTACGGTGACATACCAGACAAGTTCTGTACAACATCTCAAAAGCAGTTTAACAGATTGCAGCATAGGGAATTCTATCCATAAACACAGTGCTGATAGAGAGAGTGAGGAGTGCTGTAAAATAAGCAATCTGACAAGTTTTATCAACTACAGGGAGTGCAGAATTATTAGGCAAGTTGTAATTTTATTATCGAACAACAACCATGTTCTCAATGAACCCAAAAAACTCATTAATATCAAAGCTGAATATTTTTGGAAGTAGTTTTTAGTTTGTTTTTAGTTTTAGCTATTTTAGGGGGATATCTGTGTGTGCAGGTGACTATTACTGTGCATAATTATTAGGCAACTTAACAAAAAACAAATATATACCCATTTCAATTATTTATTTTTACCAGTTAAACCAATATAACATCTCAACATTCACAAATATACATTTCTGACATTCAAAAACAAATCAGTGACCAATATAGCCACCTTTCTTTGCAAGGACACTCAAAAGCCTGCCATCCATGGATTCTGTCAGTGTTTTGATCTGTTCACCATCAACATTGCGTGCAGAAGCAACCACAGCCTCCCAGACACTGTTCAGAGAGGTGTACTGTTTTCCCTCCTTGTAAATCTCACATTTGATGATGGACCACAGGTTCTCAATGGGGTTCAGATCAGGTGAACAAGGAGGCCATGTCATTAGATTTTCTTCTTTTATACCCTTTCTTGCCAGCCACGCTGTGGAGTACTTGGACGCGTGTGATGGAGCTTTGTCCTGCATGAAAATCATGTTTTTCTTGAAGGATGCAGACTTCTTCCTGTACCACTGCTTGAAGAAGGTGTCTTCCAGAAACTGGCAGTAGGACTGGGAGTTGAGCTTGACTCCATCCTCAACCCGAAAAGGCCCCACAAGCTCATCTTTGATGATACCAGCCCAAACCAGTACTCCACCTCCACCTTGCTTGCGTCTGAGTCGGACTGGAGCTCTCTGCCCTTTACCAATCCAGCCACGGGTCCATCCATCTGGCCCATCAAGACTCACTCTCATTTCATCAGTCCATAAAACCTTAGAAAAATCAGTCTTGAGATATTTCTTGGCCCAGTCTTGACGTTTCAGCTTGTGTGTCTTGTTCAGTGGTGGTCGTCTTTCAGCCTTTCTTACCTTGGCCATGTCTCTGAGTATTGCACACCTTGTGCTTTTGGGCACTCCAGTGATGTTGAAATATGGCCAAACTGGTGGCAAGTGGCATCTTGGCAGCTGCACGCTTGACTTTTCTCAGTTCATGGGCAGTTATTTTGCGCCTTGGTTTTTCCACACGCTTCTTGCAACCCTGTTGACTATTTTGAATGAAACGCTTGATTGTTCGATGATCACGCTTCAGAAGCTTTGCAATTTTAAGAGTGCTGCATCCCTCTGCAAGATATCTCACTATTTTTGACTTTTCTGAGCCTGTCAAGTCCTTCTTTTGACCCATTTTGGCAAAGGAAAGGAAGTTGCCTAATAATTATGCACACCTGATATAGGGTGTTGATGTCATTAGACCACACCCCTTCTCATTACAGAGATGCACATCACCTAATATGCTTAATTGGTAGTAGGCTTTCGAGCCTATACAGCTTGGAGTAAGACAACATGCATAAAGAGGATGATGTGGTCAAAATACTAATTTGCCTAATAATTCTGCACTCCCTGTATGTTCTTTAAAGGGACACTATAGGCACCACTTTAGCTCATTGAAGTGGTCTGGGTGCACTGTCCAGGTCCCTTAAACCTACAAAGGTAATGACTGCAATTTTTAAGAAACTGCAATAATTACCTTTTTAGGGTTAACTCCACCTCTATTGGCTGTCTACCAGGCAGCCACTAGCGGGACTTTCGGACTGTTAGGCGACTTTTGGTCGCCTAACTGATGCTGGACGTCCCCAAGCTATGACTGATCACTGATCCAGTGTCACCCAAAACCCCATAGGAAAGCATTGTGCGAGGGAGGGGAAAGCTATAGTGCCAGGAAAACAAGTTTGTTTTCCTGGCACTATAGTTTCCATTTAAGACAGGGCCCCCAACTGCCACCCACCACTAGCTGTTGGTGAATATAAATGTAGCCCTGCTTTAAGTGATATATGCACGTACGGCCCTGCTTCTTTTTCTTCTTTTTTCCCGTTTGTGCCATCAACATCACCTTCGCCATCTTAAGAAGAAGGTAAAATTTTAAGTTAACAAAATAAACATTAAACTGAGAAAATGAAATTGTACGATGCTGGAAAGAATAAACAGAGCAGAATGTTGTATTCCAGCCTATTTATCCATAACAGTAGTGTGTACATGCCTGCTTTCCCATTGTCCTGTTCCTTGTTCTCAAGAGTTTGCTTCCCCAGCTGTTTTGTTACATTGTCAATGATGGTGGCAGCAGATCCTGCTTCTTGCTTAGTATCCTGTCCTGAAATGCAGGAAATTCAGGGTATGAGTTGCAGACAACACAAGCTCATCCGAATATATATTGATTTCTTCAACTTATAATCATTCTTTAACATAGGCAGTAATTTTTAGAAATGCATTAGAATCTGGCTTAAAATGGTGGCCTGAGAAAAGCTGCTTGTGCAGACACATTTCCTGTTCATTTCCATTCAAGTCTGCAATTAGATCTATGCATGCACAGACATGTTTTATTATGCAGTTTAAAGGAACACTCTAGGCGACTCAACATTAAAGCATTAATACTAAAATACAATTTTACAAAATGTATACATTAATACATGTGGGGCGGGGGGGGCGAGGTAAAATAAATCAATACTTGCAGGTGGCTTGGTCACAGGGTCTAATTCTTGCAGGGGGGGCTGGATCACAGGGGGGGGGGGGCAGTAAATGTCTAGGACTGGGTCACTGTACATGCAGGGGGGATAGTCACAGGATATAATACTAGCAGGGGGGCTTGGTCACAGGGTGTAATACTAGCAGGGGGGCTGGGTGTCAAAGGGTATAATACTAGCAGGGGGGCTGGGTCACAGGGTATAATACTAGCAGGGGGGCTGGGTCACAGGGTATAATACTAGCAGGGGGGCTGGGTCACAGGGTGTAATACTAGCAGGGGGGCTGGGTCACAGGGTATAATACTAGCAAGGGGGGCTGGGTCACAGGGTATAATACTAGCAAGGGGGGCTGGGTCACAGGGTATAATACTAGCAGGGGGGCTGGGTCAAGGGGTGTAATACTAGCAGTGGGGCTGGGTCACGGTATAATACTAGCAGGGGGGCTGGGTCACAGGGTATAGTACTAGCAGGAGGGGCTGGGTCACAGGGTATAATACTAGCAGGGGGGCTGGGTCACAGGGTATAATACTAGCAGGGGGGCTGGGTCACAGGGTGTAATACTAGCAGTGGGGCTGGGTCACAGGGTATAATACTAGCAAGGGGGGCTGGGTCACAGGGTATAATACTAGCAGGGGGGGCTGGGTCACAGGGTATAATACTAGCAGGGGGGCTGGGTCACAGGGTATAATACTAGCAGGGGGGCTGGGTCACAGGGTATAATACTAGCAGGGGGGCTGGGTCACAGGGTATAATACTAGCAGGGGGGCTGGGTCACAGGGTATAATACTAGCAGGGGGGCTGGGTCACAGGGTGTAATACTAGCAGGGGGCTGGGTCACAGGGTGTAATACTAGCAGGGGGCTGGGTCACAGGGTGTAATACTAGCAGGGGGGCTGGGTCACAGGGTGTAATACTAGCAGGGGGGCTGGGTCACAGGGTATAATACTAGCAGGGGGGGCTGGGTCACAGGGTATAATACTAGCAGGGGGGTTGGGTCACAGGGTATAATACTAGCGGGGGGCTGGGTCACAGGGTATAATACTAGCAGGGGGCTGGGTCACAGGGTATAATACTAGCAGGGGGGGCTGGGTCACATGGTATAATACTAGCGGGGGGGCTGGGTCACAGGGTATAATACTAGCAGGGGGGGCTGGGTCACAGGGTATAATACTAGCGGGGGGCTGGGTCACAGCGTATAATACTAGCAGGGGGGCTGGGTCACAGGGTATAATACTAGCAGGGGGGCTGGGTCACAGGGTATAATACTAGCAGGGGGGCTGGGTCACAGGGTATAATACTAGCAGGGGGGGCTGGGTCACAGGGTGTAATACTAGCAGGGGGGCTGGGTCACAGGGTATAATACTAGCAGGGGGGCTGGGTCACAGGGTATAATACTAGCAGGGGGGCTGGGTCACAGGGTATAATACTAGCAGGGGGGGCTGGGTCACAGGGTATAATACTAGCAGGCGGGCTGGGTCACAGGGTGTAATACTAGCAGGGGGGCTGGGTCACAGGGTGTAATACTAGCAGGGGGGCTGGGTCACAGGGTGTAATACTAGCAGGGGGGCTGGGTCACAGGGTGTAATACTAGCAGGGGGGCTGGGTCACAGGGTATAATACTAGCAGGGGGGGCTGGGTCACAGGGTATAATACTAGCAGGGGGTCTGGGTCACATGGTATAATACTGGGGGGGGGCTGGGTCACAGGGTATAATACTGCGGGGGGGCTGGGTCACAGGTTATAATACTGGGGGGCTGGGTCACTGGGTATAATACTAGCAGGGGGGCTTGGTCACTGGGTATAATACTAGCAGGGGGGCTGGGTCACTGGGTATAATACTAGCAGGGGGGCTGGGTCACAGGGTATAATACTAGCAGGGGGTGCTGGGTCACAAGGTATAATACTAGCAGGGGGGGCTGGGTCAAGGGGTATAATACTAGCAGGAGGGGCTGGGTCACAGGGTATAATAATAGCAGGGGGGGCTGGGTCACAGGGTATAATACTAGCAGGGGGGCTGGGTCACAGGGTATAATACTAGCGGGGGGCTGGGTCACAGGGTATAATACTAGCAGGGGGGGTTGGGTCACAGGGTATAATACTAGCAGGGGGGCTGGGTCACAGGGTATAATACTAGCAGGGGGCTGGGTCACAAGGTATAATACTAGCAGGGGGGGCTTGGTCACAGGGTGTAATACTAGCAGGGGGGGTGGGTCACAGGGTATAATACTAGCGGGGGCTGGGTCATAGGGTATAATGCTAGCACAGGGGCTTTGGGTCACAGGGTATAATACTAGCAGGGGGGGCTGGGTCACAGGGTGCAATACTAGCAGGGGGCTGGGTCACAGGGTGTAATACTAGAAGGGGTGCTGGGTCACAGGGTGTAACACTAGAAGGGGGGCTGGGTCACAGGGTGTAATACTAGAAGGGGGGCTGGGTCACAGGGTGTAATACTAGAAGGGGGGCTGGGTCACAGGGTGTAATACTAGCAGGGGGGCTGGGTCACAGGGTGTAATACTAGAAGGGGGGCTGGGTCACAGGGTGTAATACTAGCAGGGGGGCTGGGTCACAGGGTGCAATACTAGCAGGGGGGGCTGGGTCACAGGGTGTAATACTAGAAGGGGGGCTGGGTCACAGGGTGTAATACTAGCAGGGGGGCTGGGTCACAGGGTGCAATACTAGCAGGGGGGGCTGGGTCACAGGGTGTAATACTAGAAGGGGGGCTGGGTCACAGGGTGTAATACTAGCAGGGGGGGCTGGGTCACATGGTATAATACTAGCAGGGGGGCTGGGTCACAGGGTATAAAACTAGCAGGGGGGCTGGGTCACAGGGTATAATACTAGCAGGGGGGCTGGGTCACAGGGTGCAATACTAGCAGGGGGGGCTGGGTCACAGGGTGTAATACTAGAAGGGGGGCTGGGTCACAGGGTGTAATACTAGAAGGGGGGCTGGGTCACAGGGTGTAATACTAGAAGGGGGGCTGGGTCACAGGGTGTAATACTAGAAGGGGGGCTGGGTCACAGGGTGTAATACTAGCAGGGGGGCTGGGTCACAGGGTGCAATACTAGCAGGGGGGGCTGGGTCACAGGGTGTAATACTAGAAGGGGGGCTGGGTCACAGGGTGTAATACTAGCAGGGGGGGCTGGGTCACATGGTATAATACTAGCAGGGGGGCTGGGTCACAGGGTATAAAACTAGCAGGGGGGCTGGGTCACAGGGTATAATACTAGCAGGGGGACTGGGTCATAGGGTATAATACTAGCAGGGGGGGCTGGTTCACAGGGTATAATACTAGCAGAGGGGCTGGGTCACAGGGTATAATACTAGCAGGGGGGCTGGGTCACAGGGTATAATACTAGCAGGGGGCTGGGTCACAGGGTATAATGTGGTGGAATCTCGGTAAAAATAAATTTAGTAGGCCGAGATTACCACGTGGCATGTGTACGTGCATATGCTGACGTATCGATCAGTTGGTTGCACGAGGCAAGATACGATCAGTAGTGTACGGAGCATGTGCAAGAATACAGGATGTAGTATTCCCCTCCTCCATTGTGCTGGACAAGCCATGCGGTCAAGCAGGAAGTTAATTCTTATTTGTATTGATTGGTCAAGAGAATGTGCGGGTGGAGCTTAATATGGGAGGAGTTATGTGCCTATATAAGGAGCCTGCACTATTGTCCGGGGCTCAGAACCTGCTGTATTTTGGTGACATTAGTCCCTCTGAGTCCCGATCGGTGATCCAATAAAGAATCTCTTCCTTCCTGAAGAAACCTGTGTCCATCTCTCTGTGCTTTGCTTCCGTCAGTTTCTCCGGTATCAATAATACTAGCAGGGGGGCTGGGTCACAGGGTATAATACTGGGGGGGCTGGGTCACAGGGTATAATACTAGCAGGGGGGGCTGGGTCACAGGGTATAATACTAGCAGGGGGGCTGGGTCACAGGGTATAATACTAGCAGGGGGGCTGGGTCACAGGGTATAATACTAGCAGGGGGGGCTGGGTCACAGGGTATAATACTAGCAGGGGGGCTGGGTCACAGGGTGTAATACTAGCAGGGGGGGCTGGGTCACAGGGTATAAAACTAGCAGGGAGGCTGGGTCACAGGGTATAATACTAGCAGGGGGACTGGGTCACAGGGTGTAATACTAGCAGGGGGCTGGGTCACAGGGTATAATACTAGCAGGGGGGCTGGGTCACAAGGTATAATACTAGCGGGGGGCTGGTTCACAGGGTGTAATACTAGCGGGGCTGGGTCACAGGGTATAATACTAGCAGGGGGTCTGGGTCACAGGGTATAATACTAGCAGGGGGGGCTGGGTCACAGGGTATAATACTAGCAGGGGGGGCTGGGTCACAGGGTATAATACTAGCAGGGGGTCTGGGTCACAGGGTATAATACTAGCAGGGGGGGCTGGGTCACAGGGTATAATACTAGCAGGGGGGGCTGGGTCACAGGGTATAATACTAGCAGGGGGGCTGGGTCACAGGGTATAATACTAGCAGGGGGGCTGGGTCACAGGGTATAATACTAGCAGGGGGGCTGGGTCACAGGGTATAATACTAGCAGGGGGGGCTGGGTCACAGGGTGTAATACTAGCAGGGGGCTGGGTCACAGGGTGTAATACTAGCAGGGGGGGCTGGGTCACAGGGTATAATACTAGCAGGGGGGCTGGGTCACAGGGTATAATACTAGCAGGGGGGGCTGGGTCACAGGGTATAATACTAGCAGGGGGCTGGGTCACAGGGTGTAATACTAGCAGGGGGGCTGGGTCACAGGGTGTAATACTAGCAGGGGGGCTGGGTCACAGGGTGTAATACTAGCAGGGGGGCTGGGTCACAGGGTGTAATACTAGCAGGGGGGCTGGGTCACAGGGTGTAATACTAGCAGGGGGGCTGGGTCACAGGGTATAATACTAGCAGGGGGGGCTGGGTCACAGGGTATAATACTAGCAGGGGGCTGGGTCACATGGTATAATACTGGGGGGGGCTGGGTCACAGGGTATAATACTGCGGGGGGGCTGGGTCACAGGTTATAATACTGGGGGGCTGGGTCACTGGGTATAATACTAGCAGGGGGGCTTGGTCACTGGGTATAATACTAGCAGGGGGGCTGGGTCACTGGGTATAATACTAGCAGGGGGGCTGGGTCACAGGGTATAATACTAGCAGGGGGTGCTGGGTCACAAGGTATAATACTAGCAGGGGGGGCTGGGTCAAGGGGTATAATACTAGCAGGAGGGGCTGGGTCACAGGGTATAATAATAGCAGGGGGGGCTGGGTCACAGGGTATAATACTAGCAGGGGGGCTGGGTCACAGGGTATAATACTAGCGGGGGGCTGGGTCACAGGGTATAATACTAGCAGGGGGGGTTGGGTCACAGGGTATAATACTAGCAGGGGGGCTGGATCACAGGGTATAATACTAGCAGGGGGCTGGGTCACAAGGTATAATACTAGCAGGGGGGGCTTGGTCACAGGGTGTAATACTAGCAGGGGGGGTGGGTCACAGGGTATAATACTAGCGGGGGCTGGGTCATAGGGTATAATACTAGCACGGGGGCTTTGGGTCACAGGGTATAATACTAGCAGGGGGGGCTGGGTCACAGGGTGCAATACTAGCAGGGGGGCTGGGTCACAGGGTGTAATACTAGAAGGGGTGCTGGGTCACAGGGTGTAACACTAGAAGGGGGGCTGGGTCACAGGGTGTAATACTAGAAGGGGGGCTTGGTCACAGGGTGTAATACTAGAAGGGGGGCTGGGTCACAGGGTGTAATACTAGCAGGGGGGCTGGGTCACAGGGTGTAATACTAGAAGGGGTGCTGGGTCACAGGGTGTAACACTAGAAGGGGGGCTGGGTCACAGGGTGTAATACTAGAAGGGGGGCTGGGTCACAGGGTGTAATACTAGAAGGGGGGCTGGGTCACAGGGTGTAATACTAGCAGGGGGGCTGGGTCACAGGGTGCAATACTAGCAGGGGGGGCTGGGTCACAGGGTGTAATACTAGAAGGGGGGCTGGGTCACAGGGTGTAATACTAGCAGGGGGGGCTGGGTCACATGGTATAATACTAGCAGGGGGGCTGGGTCACAGGGTATAAAACTAGCAGGGGGGCTGGGTCACAGGGTATAATACTAGCAGGGGGACTGGGTCATAGGGTATAATACTAGCAGGGGGGGCTGGTTCACAGGGTATAATACTAGCAGAGGGGCTGGGTCACAGGGTATAATACTAGCAGGGGGGCTGGGTCACAGGGTATAATACTAGCAGGGGGCTGGGTCACAGGGTATAATGTGGTGGAATCTCGGTAAAAATAAATTTAGTAGGCCGAGATTACCACGTGGCATGTGTACGTGCATATGCTGACGTATCGATCAGTTGGTTGCACGAGGCAAGATACGATCAGTAGTGTACGGAGCATGTACAAGAATACAGGATGTAGTATTCCCCTCCTCCATTGTGCTGGACAAGCCATGCGGTCAAGCAGGAAGTTAATTCTTATTTGTATTGATTGGTCAAGAGAATGTGCGGGTGGAGCTTAATATGGGAGGAGTTATGTGCCTATATAAGGAGCCTGCACTATTGTCCGGGGCTCAGAACCTGCTGTATTTTGGTGACATTAGTCCCTCTGAGTCCCGATCGGTGATCCAATAAAGAATCTCTTCCTTCCTGAAGAAACCTGTGTCCATCTCTCTGTGCTTTGCTTCCGTCAGTTTCTCCGGTATCAATAATACTAGCAGGGGGGCTGGGTCACAGGGTATAATACTGGGGGGGCTGGGTCACAGGTTATAATACTAGCAGGGATGGCTGGGTCACAGGGTATAATACTAGCAGGGGGGGGCTGGGTCACAGGGTGTAATACTAGAAGGGGGGCTGGGTCACAGGGTGTAATACTAGCAGGGGGGGCTGGGTCACATGGTATAATACTAGCAGGGGGGGCTGGGTCACATGGTATAATACTAGCAGGGGGGGCTGGGTCACAGGGTATAAAACTAGCAGGGAGGCTGGGTCACAGGGTATAATACTAGCAGGGGGACTGGGTCACAGGGTATAATACTAGCAGGGGGCTGGGTCACAGGGTATAATACTAGCAGGGGGGCTGGGTCACAAGGTATAATACTAGCGGGGGGCTGGTTCACAGGGTGTAATACTAGCGGGGCTGGGTCACAGGGTATAATACTAGCAGGGGGTCTGGGTCACAGGGTATAATACTAGCAGGGGGGTCTGGGTCACAGGGTATAATACTAGCAGGGGGGGCTGGGTCACAGGGTATAATACTAGCAGGGGGTCTGGGTCACAGGGTATAATACTAGCAGGGGGGGCTGGGTCACAGGGTATAATACTAGCAGGGGGGGCTGGGTCACAGGGTATAATACTAGCAGGGGGGCTGGGTCACAGGGTATAATACTAGCAGGGGGGCTGGGTCACAGGGTATAATACTAGCAGGGGGGCTGGGTCACAGGGTATAATACTAGCAGGGGGGCTGGGTCACAGGGTATGATACTGCCCCTCCCTCCGTATCTCACCTGCTTTACTCCTTTTCTTCTTTCTGGAGTTGGTCTCTCCGCTCTTTTGGCGTTCTCCATCTTCCTCCTCTTGGCCATGAATCTCCCTCAACAACTTCACCCCCACCATTTTACCACAGAGAGGAAGAAACTCTGGCTAGAAGAGTAAGGGAAGCCGAGGTGCATGGTGGGATAGACTGGGAGGACCTCGGTTTATCACACTAACCCAGTGTAGAGTTAGAATGTTTGGAGTTTGGATGAGATTAGTGGCAATAGATTCTGATGAAGTTATGTGACTGGCACAATAAAGGATATTTGTGACAATTTGCACTGCACTGTGTCTCCAGAGCTCTGTGGCCAGGGTCAAGTTATTCTTGTAAACCAGTTCTGAGGTCATTTGTGATCATCATGGTTCAATCTATGTTGTCTCTTAGAGAAGCACTGTGGACCCATGGCACATGCATGACAATTGCTTTGATTTACCAATCAGATACCTCTCCTATGAGAAGTATTAAGAACACTTGTCATCATGCTGTGCGTAATCAAAATAAATGGTTCTAGTGGCTGTCACATGTTGGTGGGTGACCTGTTATTGCAACACAACACTTGTAGCAAAATATTGTCATGACATAAGTGATGAATTAGCTGTACCCTCCCGCAAAATAAATACAAATCAAAACACATATTGCGGACATGACAGAACCGAGTAGCTCTCTGACCCCATCTCAGTGTGTGTCAGGGTAAGGAAAAAAAAAGTAGTGAATGGTCTTAAGTGTTCCTATGGACATACCATCACTTGTGCTGTGAATTGGAGGTGAAAAGGATACGTTGCTCTCCAGATAGTGGAATGTGTGACTGGAGGAGGCATGCTGTTTCAGGAACTATTTTGTTTTGTGACGATGATTATCATAACTGGCATTTATATAGAGTCAACTTATTCCACACGCATTACAGTATTATAAAGGGGGAAATTTAACAATAAATTAGACAATTACAAAATGTTACAGGAACAATAGGTTTATGAGAACCCTGTTCAAAAAGCGTGCAGTCTAGGGGAGGTGGGTATAACAAACTCAGTAGGAAGGGCACGAACGGGGATAGCAACTAGGTAGATAGCAACAAGGTGGGAAAGTAGCAAAACTGGAGGTGAGAGTGGATCGAGACCCTCTAAGAGAGAGCAAGAGACAGGTTTGTGAAATAGAAGTTACTCTTAAAGGCCATAAGCTTTTCTGAAGAGGTGGCTTTTGAAGGACTTCTTAAATGATTGAATATTAGAGAGAGTCTGATGGGAGCAGACAGACTGTTGCATAGGAAAGGAGGTCTTTCAACTGCAAGTTAGCAGTAAGGGTGGGAGCAGCAGACAGGAGGTGGTCACCGGCAGAGTGCAGAGACAGACAAGGAAGCGTGCAGGGATAAAAGGATTTCTCCCTTTTGCAAAGTAACGAGGCACCGTGGGAAGATGTAGGCATTATGTGATGATGCATTCTATTGCTCTACTAAGGGTGGTAATGTATTGTATATTGTGTCCCTTTTTTAAGAACTGCCATTCCTAGTTGGTGTCTGACCTCTACACTGGAATAGAGCGCTTGCTTGTAGTCACAGCCATAGTAATTCTTAAACAGATCTTATCATGCACAACTTTAAATTTACGCTTTACAACAGCCCTTGTACCTTTTCACCCAACCACCCCCAACCCCTCAGCTAGTTGGAATACAGTGGCATGCATCTACGGAGTCTCATCTATTACGGCTTTAATGCTACATCTACCTGGTGGATTTCCGCACTTCAAAAAAGGACCGAGAACTCTACTATATACTTTTACTGAGCTTATTTGATGAGCTGACCCATATCTGTAACTCATTCAGTTCTTTGGATGAGTGATTAGAGCACTATAACAATGTCCTACTAATATACTTCCTTGGACGATGGGATGGCAACACATCTACTTTTAGTGATGAAAATGGCAAGATGACCTGGTCGCATATTTTAAAGCTCACTTAATTCCCTGCCCTCCACTATACGATTTCTTGATGCGGAGATAACACAAAATGATTGAATTATAATAAATCGGAAACTGTATACTGAATGGCTTCATGTTATGCTACATACTGCAGTTTAAAGGTAGGGTCCTGCGAGACCCACTACTTCAATATTTCTTTATTCTGTGAAAATACTCTCATAATAAAAACCGTATTTACAAAAGAATAAAAAATTCAAAAGGCATTTGTCAATATAAATGTTTTGGTTTGGGATATCATTTTTAGCAAAATTTGTCAGACAGCAGTTGGTTAAGGAAGTAAATTTTGTAGTCTGTCAAGCAATGTGCAGTTTCTAAGGAGACAGTGCATTATCATTAAAATGGAGGAATTGCAGCATTTGCTCGAAGTGATTCCTCTTCATAACCCCTGGGAAAAGAGTGGTAGCCTGAATGTTCTGTGAAAGACAGAACAAACAAAAACAAAAAACAAAAACATTTTTTTTTAACACATCAAAAAAGTTATTAATTGATTTTGATTTGCATGTCAATGAGTGATTTCTGGCTCCCTGTTGTCTTTTATACAGGTAACGAGCTGAGATTAGGAGCACTCTCTTAAAGGGAGTGCTCCTAATCTCAGCTTGTTACCTGTAAAAGAGACACCTGTCCACAGAAGCAATCAGATCCCAAACTCTCCACCATTGCCAAGACTAAAGAGCTGTCCATGGATGTCAGGGACAAGATTGTAGACCTACACAAGGCTGGAATGGGCTACAAACCATCTCCAAGCAGCTTGGTGAGAAGGTGACAACAGTTGGTGCGATTATTCGCAAATGGAAGAAACCCCAAAAAACTGTCAGTCTTGCTCGATCTGGTGCTCCATGCACGATCTCACCTCGTAGAGTTTCAATGATCATAAGAACAGTGTGGAATCAGCCCAGAACTACACAGGGGGATCCTGTTAATGATTTTAAGGCAGCTGGGACCAAAGTCACCAAGAAAACAATTGGTAACACACTACTCCGTGAAGAACTGAAATCCTGCAGCGCCAGCAAGGTCGCCCTGCTCAAGAAAGCACATGTACAGGCCCGTCTGAAGTTTGCCAATGAACATCTGAATAATTCTGAGGAAAATTGGGTGAAAAAGTGTTGTGGTCAGATGAGACCAAAATCGAGCTCGTGGACATCAACTCAACGTGTTTGGAGGAGGAGGAATGCTGCCTATGACCCCAAGAACACCATCCCCACCGTCAAACATGAAGGTGGATAAATTATGCTTTTGGGGTGTTTTTCTGCTAAGGGGGCAGGACAACTGCATTGAATCAAAAGGGACGATGGATGGGGCCATGCACCGACAAATCTTGGGTGAGAGCCTCCTTCCCTAAGCCAGGGCATTGAAAATGGGTCGTGGATGGGTATGCCAGCATGACAATGACCGAAAACATACAGCCAATTAAACAAAGGAGTGGCTCAAGAAGAAGTCACACCTTAAGGTCCAAGAGTGGCCTAGCCAGTCTCCAGACCTTAATACCATAGAAAATCTGTGGAGGGAGCTGAAGGTTCGAGTTGCCAAATGTCAGCCTCGAAACCCTAATGACTTGGAGAGGATCTGCAAAGAGGAGTGGGACAAATTGCCTCCTGAGATGTGTGCAAACCTGGTGACCAACTACAAGAAACATTTGACCTCTGTGATTGCCAACAAGGGTTTTACCACCAAGTACTAAGTCGAAGGGGGTCAAATACTTATTTCACTCATTGACATGCAAATCAATTTATAACTTTTGACATGCATATTTCTGGAATTTTTTGGGGGGGTTATTCTGTCTCTCACTGTTAAAATACATCTCCATTAAAATTATAGACTGATCCTTTCTCAGTGGAAAAACGTTCAAAATCAGCAGGGGATCAAATACTCCCCCTCCCCCCCCCCCTTAACTGTAGGTGGCCAGGGTCCTCTAGTGTTAATATGCTGTACTTTTTGCATTATTACATCTTTAAGACTCTCTTATCAAATGTATGAGCACAACTCAGCCAGACAGCACTTTGTGATCTGAACTACAAAACATATAGTAAGGAAAGGATATCACTACATGTCTCTCGTTGGTATGTCTGTAGCCAGGCTGTAAATTAAAAGCTGCTCACTCATTGCTGTTGGGGCGGAGACTGTGTTTATGCATTTGATAAGGAAGTCTTTTTGACATGAGTGGGTGTGGCTGATTTTTTTCTTGTTAAGAACATTAATAGTTATCACAATTTGTCTGTGTAAGTTTAACCTTACAATAACTGCTTGATAATAACTGCTTGATAATAACTGCTTGATAATAACTGCTTGATAATAACTGCTTGATAATAACTGCTTGATAATAACTGCTTGATAATAACTGCTTGATAATAACTGCTTGATAATAACTGCTTGATAATAACTGCTTGATAATAACTGCTTGATAATAACTGCTTGATAATAACTGCTTGATAATAACTGCTTGATAATAACTGCTTGATAATAACTGCTTGATAATAACTGCTTGATAATAACTGCTTGATCCAAGGATAAATCTGACTGCCATTCTGGGGTCAAGAAGGAATTTTTTTCCTAGCTTGTTGCAAAATTGGAAGTGCTTCAAACTGGGTTTTTTTTGCCTTCTTTTGGATCAACAGCAAAAAACATGTGAGGAAGGCTGAACTTGGTGGACGCAAGTCTCTTTTCAGCTATGTAACTATGTAACCTTTAACCTCATATTATGGTCTTTAATACAGAAACAAAATATGGGTTAAAAAAATAAGCACTTATTTGCACCAAGAATAAAAGTAAAATCTGACCTAAAAATGTAACTTTATTATAGATTTTTTTTTTTTTTTACAAAATGGTTATCAGGGAATTAAAATGCATTACGATTATCTGCACAAATAAAGTTTAAGAAACTTGCTGTAATAGGTGAATATAAATATTTCCAAAAGCTTCTTAAATTAAATTTGGATTTCATTACACTTTTCCCTGAACCAAAAGCAAATATGACACGTGGGCACATGAATTATCTGTCTTTTTAAAGGAGCACACGGTTAGTAAAGCTATGTCTCTGATCAGTCTTATGGTTTATTCCAATTTTCAAATCTGGAAAAAAAAATTCAAGTGTCCACTGATAAGAAAGCCACATACCAAATTACTTTTATGCCACATGCTTCTACAGAAGCAGTATTTAGAAACAGTGCTGTGTTTAGCATCAGTTAGCTTTAATAGTCATCTCCTCTGCTTACAACTTCCTTGCAAGTTGGGCGTAACAATATTGTGTGCTCAAACTGCGCTGTGTAGGAGCCTTTTATGTCGCACAGAGGAGGATACGGGTCCACGATCCCCAAATCACAAAGATTCTTAAGAGCCATTAGGTATTTACTCTCTCCAAGTCGGTCCAGCCATCTGCGGCAGAATGCAAGAGTGCTAAAGTTTTCATTGATGACATTTAACAAGTGTCTCGCTCGTGGAAGGCTAAAAAAAATAAACAAATGTTAACATTTTCAGGCAATTCTTTTCTCTATATTATTTTTGTATAAATGACATTTTTCTTACCGTATTGGCACATGCCCAACATCAAAATTTTTCATGTAATGAGAACACTCCATGTCATCGTGAACGATTCCTTTTCCTGTGCTACCAAAAGTTTCTATGGCGTACACCTCACCTTCCTGAAAATAAAATAATGCTTCTTAAACAGTGGTGACAACATATCGTGACTGAGATTACATCGCTGTATCAACTCATCAATATATATATATATATATAAAAAAGTAATCTCCTATAATACATTAAAGATGGCTACAAACGTGAAATACTCCTTATGTTTGCAGATCAGCACACAGTCTTTACCTCCATTCTGGTTGCTTCTCCTCCCTTTACAATCGGTACAGTTTTTCCTCCGTGTATTCTATATTGCCCAATGGAGTGGCCATTAAGGTTACGAATGGGTTTCACTGTTATACAGAAAAGAGCAAACTGTTTAATCTTCACAAAAAACACTATTCAGATATAATTAACCAAAGCCTCCACCAAACATATACACCAAGAGGAAAACATACCCACTTTATAGTCTACAAGGCCCAAACACAAAATTATTTGCTATTTTTTTTGAGAATTAATACAGTTAATAAAATCCCTTTTTTTTAAACTGATAAATTGCCCATGTATTCTTTACAATGACCGTGGACTTCAGGGTTAGTCATTAAGAAACTGTGCACCAAGTCCAGTGCATAGTTACAAAGAAAATCTGTATAAAGCAGGACTTCTACTCACGACTAGGGCTTTGTGCATTTGTTTTGCAGTTCTTAATCTTCAGGTTAAATCAAGCAATTACAATGTAGATAGTAAAATGCATATGAATTTCCAAAACATATGTAAGACTTCAACACACCTTGATATGTTTTGCCGTCCAGTTCCACTTCGTACGACTCCATTACTTCTTGGATTGCTTCTCCCACGTCACACAGGCGTACATCAATACCAGAACACTACCACAACAGAAGAAAAAGAGCTTTTGAGAAACCAATCCCATACCCTCAAAGCAAAGTATTTTTCTTATTTTTGTATAGAGTCACAGGGTTCTTAAGCAAAGAGAACTTCAACAAAAAACCATGAGAGATTACATCATGGGTCAAGCTTTCTTAAAGGGACACTAGTCACCTGAGCAACTTTAGCTTAATGAAGCAGTTTTGGTGTATAGAACATGCCCCTGCAGCCTCACTGCTCAATCCTCTGCCATTTAGGAGTTAAATCCCTTTGTTTATGAACCCTAGTCACACCTCCCTGCATGTGACTTGCACAGCCTTCCATAAACACTTCCTGTAAAGAGAGCCCTATTTAGGCTTTCTTTATTGCAAGTTCTGTTTAATTAAGATTTTCTTATCCCCTGCTATGTTAATAGCTTGCTAGACCCTGCAAGAGCCTCCTGTATGTGATTAAAGTTCAATTTAAAGATTGAGATACAATTATTTAAGGTAAATTACATCTGTTTGAAAGTGAAACCAGTTTTTTTTTCATGCAGGCTCTGTCAATCATAGCCAGGGCAGGGTGTGGCTAGGGCTGCATAAACAGAAACAAAGTGATTTAACTCCTAAATGACAGTGAAATTGCAGGGGAATGATCTATACACTAAAACTGCTTTATTTAGCTAAAGTAATTTAGGTGACTATAGTGTTCCTTTAAATTTTGATAACAGTTTTGCACATGCTGGTAATTCAACCATACCATTTTCTGTGATAATTTTCCAAAAATGGGATGATAAGAACTTGTTCTCTAAAGTTATAGAAAATTGAGGGGCAGGAATTCTTTACAAAGTGGAGAAGGGGGGTTTACTAACCACTTTTTACATGGCTCATGTCTACATTTAAATTCCTTAACTAATCTTGAAATTGGGCTTTACACTGCATCACTGTTAATGTGTCAACGTATCATTTATTTCTATTCCATATTCTCTACATTTACATGAAACACAGGAGTGTTTACACAGTTTATCTGGATAAGAGAATCTGTTCAGTGATTATACCTCTTAAGGTGTAGTCTTTATCGAAATGATTTCACACAATACGTCTTTTCCTCCATTTAAATGCAGCTTTTTAAAAAGAAACATACCCGGATTCCAGTATTTGTAGCATCTTTGACAGCTTCTAGCAACTTATCAAACTTTGGATTGAACGTCACTGTGAAAGCACAATCAATTATACGGCCTGTGGAAGAGAATGAGAATTACATTTTTGTAATGTGGAAAATGAACATATATAAAATAGTACGTAGCGCATGAGAGGTTTCCAGGAATATGGGACCAAATATGAATGTGTCTTTATTTTAATTCTGTCATCCTTGTTTTGCCGACTATCCCCATGATCGCTAAAACTGCCTCTTTACCCATCATTCAACAGGGTAGCTAAAATCGGGACACACAGAGATTAGAAATTCTATATATGGCTCAAAGAATCTCAAGCAATGTTCACGTGAAGTAATGCAGGCAAACATACATTCTGGCTGTCTTTGCACATATATTTCCCTGAACATTACAAACTCAAGGGTGCAGCCTATTAGTGATTAATTCTAGAACTAGTATTTTTTTTTTTTTTTTTTTTTTTTAAAGCACTATATTAAAATACACATTAGAGGTTATGTATATAGAGTATTTCCCTTGTACGGGTGGAGCAATTAGTAATAACTTTCCAGTTTCTATGGTGCCTACTCCACTTTTAGACTTTTAAATAACTCTATACACAGCCCCTGAAATCATCAATATATATTTCACTCAGTTTTTTTGAACATCTACAGGTTCTTTTTTTCAATGCAATTATGGACTTTTACATCATGCCTGGAATTCTTATTTCATTCAGGCAGGTTTCTAATTATGTATTACCCAGGGGTACTTCTAAATTCTGCTTAATGACAGCTAGCCAGGGTGTATCACACCCCAAAAATTGAGATTTGGGCTAGAGGATAATATAAAGGAACTATACTTGATCCACATATCTGTAACTGGCAACAGTAGAACCATCATTGTACTGCTAGGTGTTGCTGCACTAGTGAGAATATTTGCACGGACTGCATGCTAAACATACCATTGATATGGGTTCCAAAATCAATTTTGCACACATCGTCATATTGTAATACTGTGGTGTCCCCAGCGTTAGGAGTGTAATGAGCTGCACAGTTATTCAGGGAGCAGCCTGTAGGGAATGCAAGGCCGGCATACAGGCCATTCTCTTTAATCAGCTTACGAGAACAGTCTTCAAGCTTTTCACTGAAATAGAGAATTACAAAGATTGCATGTTTAAAACAACTTGCAGTTTGTGGAAAGTATATTATATATATCTATATCTATCTTAAGAACGAGTTGACTACAACAAAGAAAAAACATAATACTATTATAGCATATTTCAAGAAACACCAGCAAACTGGTTCTGCAGTTACATTAAGTTTTACATAAGACAGGGATTCTGCATATTTCTACACAAATGATGACAGGTTATAAACATGTATAGTAAATACTGTGTTGAGATTGTTTAACAGTTGGTTTTTTTTAAACTTTCATTTCTTGTAACTTATCTATTGACCATTGCACATTTGTCCTACTCCTGAATTTTACATAATCTTTTTCAATTTTTGTAAAATCTCTGTTAAGTGGTGTGGAACTCAAAGTCAAAGGTCAAACGTCAAAACGTCAAAGAGTGATTTAGATGAGTTTGGCACAAATGCTGAAGACAATCTGTGTGAAATGCAGTGGACAACTCTGTCTCACATGTAAACATCATAAAAGACTCAGAGCACACATAAAATAATTACCAGATTTCGATCATAGTCATGCCCGGTTTGATAAAGCCCATGACATATTTCCGAACTTGTCTGTGAGCCTCGGCAGCTTGTCTAAAATCAGTCCAGATTTCCTCACTAGCTTGATCCAAAGCTTTCTTTTCATCATTAGTTGCCCTCCAAGCAGCAGTACGTCTAAAGAAAGGAAAAAAACAAAAACACTTTGCATTTAAATAAGGGTTAAACAGTGGAATGTAAAATGTATCTAAACAGTGCCTCTATAGCACTGAACTTGTAAACCTGATCCTATTCTCTACAAACATGCATTTTGCATTTCAATTTGTTAATCTACAGAGATACAGATAAAGGGCCAGAGGCTTAGAAAACCGTGGGAATCTCTTTCCTATACAACGGTCTATTGTACTGAAATTAATTTCACAAGATACCTACCCATCTTGTGCTGTTGGGTACTCGCACTCCTGTCCTTTTGGGTATACACCACCTGTGTACAGATCGCAAATCGGGATTGAGGGTGGATCTGTCTGGCCCTTGGCTGTAGGAAAAAGGACACGTCAAGAATAAAACAAGAACAAATATAAAGACATCAGTTAACCTAGGAATTTACAGGCTGCTTCAGTGGCAGAGGGCAACAAAGAATTCCTGCATGCATATTATATAACAGTCACTAAAACCTGAGAGTACACCAAACAATATTCAAATTCTACTGACAACTTGAGCAAAAATTCTCACGTAGGTGTGAAACCTGCTTTAATCAGTAAGCAATCGAAGTGATATGCACTTACAGCCCTTTTTCTTCTTCTTCTTTTTCTTCTTTTTCCCGTTTGCTCCGTCAACATCACCCTCACCATCTTAAAAAAGAAAAAATTCAAACGTTAAGGAAAGAACGGTCTACCTTAAGTATTGAACCGAGAGGAGATTAAACTACACTGGTCAGACTAAGTCCGGCAGCATTTTGTATCCATAATGGCAGTGAGTGCATACCTTCTTCCTCGTCATCCTTGTTTTCTAGGGTTTGCTTCTCCAACTGTTTTGTTGCCTCATCAACAGCTGTGGTAGCAGCTCCCGTGTCTTTCTCAGTATCTGGTCCTGAAATGCAGTAAATCCAATGTGTGAGAAAAGACAAGCTCACGATAATATTAATTTCTCTAACAATTAAGTTTTGTCCTTAATGCATACTGCCATCAACTAGGCAGTAATTAATGAAAGTGCAACGGAATCTGCTTTTGCAGTTTAATGTGTGTGCCTGTATATACATATGAAAATATCCAGTTTTAAAGGGACATTATAGTCACTAGAATAACTACAGCTTTATGTAATAGTTCTGGTGTCTACCTGTCCCTGCAGGATCAGCAATGAAAACACTGTTTTCAAAGAAAAGGCAGTGTTTACATTGCTGCCTAGTAACATATCTAGGTGCAGTCACTCAGACTGTGTCCAGCATCAGTTAGGCGACCAAAACTCAAAGCCATAAGGATGTGGTGTTATGGCGCCAGAATGTCTCTAGCGCTTCCTAATCTTCTGCATTCCTGGCTGTCCTCAACGACATCTGTAGTCCCAAATTCGGATAGAGGAAGCAGAGACCTCCGTCTGGCAGTGGAGCTTAGAGCATCACCTGACTCCTATAAGCATTTCAATGGCTCCCCTGCCCGGCGGCAGTTCCTGCTTCCTATACCTGTATTTGAAACACCAGATGTAACTGGGAACGGTTTAAACCCTCAAGGTAAGGAAGCACACAGGAGGTTATTTTGTCCAAACTGGTCCCTTAAAGGGATCATCTAGTGCCAGGAAAACAAACCCATTTTCCTGGCACTATAAGGTTAATAGCCCCCCCCCCCCCTCCCGCTGGGCTGAAGGGGTTAAAACCCCTTCAGCCACTTACCTTAATCCAGCGCCGGTGACCTCTCGTCCCGCTCCCGAGTGGAGCCGAAAGCGTATGCGCGTCCAGAAGTGCGTTCGCATTCAAACCCGCCTCTAGGAAAGCATTACTCAATGCTTTCCTATGGGGATTTTATTTGACGCTGGACTCCGCACTGAAATGACCATGGACGTCCCCACGATTTTCTCACTGAAAGTCGCGGAAGTGGCCGTCAGGGAGACAGCCACTAGAGGCTGGATTAACCCTGCAATGTAAACATAGTTTCTCTGAAACTGCTATGTTTACAGCTGCAGGGTTAAAATTAGGAGGACCTGGCACACAGACCACTTCATTGAGCTGAAGTGGTCTGGGTGCCTATAGTGGTCCTCTAATGTTTAATTTGTTTGTCAATAACTGAAGTAGAGCATGACCCCAACAATCTGATTCTGCTTTTTCTTTTTATATATATCAACTCTAAATAGCAACAGCAGAGGAGAATAACAAGGGGAACTGCATTACTGGAGGCATCAGCACAAACCAAGAAGGTTAAATTTCTCCAGAACCCAATTGTTGCATTATTTCTTCTGAATATATGCTTGAGAATTAGGCATTGTAGTACAGCACATTTATAATTATGATTTTGCCTAGGACTAAGTACTGGGATACAAATGTACTCCCAAGAGGCAGCAGCTATTTGCAGCTGCCACCATTAATTCAGTCCCTCTCCCAATAAGTGATGTGCCAGCAGAAAAGCTGCGGAGACAGAACGGAGCTGTTTTGGTCTCCGAAGCACCTCTTCTGCGATATCATTATCAGGAGGGGGCAAAGTTAAGGGTGGCAGCTGCAGCATGGTCGTGTAACTCCAGCTAATCTTGGGCAAATCAACCCTGAGATTAGGGACCTCACATGATGTTAATGTAACTACTGTTCATTATGGAGAATGAGGACATCACCCACTGTGCAGTACGATATTTGAGAATAGGATCTACCCATGGAAATATAAAAAAGAATGCAGTAAAATGTAAACATCATAGGGGGATGAGAAATTACAGCCAGTAGCCAAGAGGTCCTATTACACCAACATCACTACATTTATGCTGAGGAATGTTTTATTTATAGTCAGTAACTTATCGACTGCCAAAAAGGACAATACAAGTCTTATAAACGTGTAAAAGAACACTGCGTAGATTACTTTCTATTGAATTGATAGAAAACTACAAAAAAAATAAAAAAGTATAATATATATATATTCTCCTATATATCTTGCAGATAACAGACAACCAGCTAGGAAATATCTGGCAAAGTAGCCAGTGTGACTTTTCAGAGAATTAGAGAACTATTCCAAAACAGCACTTTTTCCCTTCATTTTTAAATTTGCTTTTTAGATAAAAAAAAAAATAAAAAAATAGAAAAGGTTGTCAAGGCGAATGTGTCACCTTTCAATATTTCGTAAAAATATTCTTTATGAAATACTGATCCAAAGTGCATTGGAATTTCACTAATATCAAAATATATAGTATAAGAAAGTAGGGATTACTTTGTTTTATGGACAAGCCTGAGGCAGACAATTTCACTTAAAGGACCACTATAGGAACCCAGACCACTTCAGCTCAATGAAGTGGTCTGGGTGCCAGATCCATCTAGGGTTAACCCTGCAGCTGTAAACATAGCAGTTTCAGAGAAACTGCTATGTTTACAATAGGGTTAATCCAGCCCCTAGTGGCTGCCTCATTGACAGCTGCTAGATGCGCTTCTCACTGTGATTTTCAGTGAGAAGACGCCAGCGTCCATAATAAAGCATTGAGTAATGCTCTCCTATGGACTGACTGAACGTGCGCGTGGCTCTTGCCGCGCATGCGCATTCAGCGGATGATGTCAGAAGAGGGAGGAGAGTCCCCAGCACCGAGGGAGCCCGGCGCTGGAGAAAGGTAAGCCTTTAACCTCTTCTTCCCCCTAGAGCCCGGCGGGAAGGGGGCCATGAGGGTGGGGGGGGACCTATTAACACTATAGTGCCAGGAAAACGACTTTGTTTTCCTGGCACTATAGTGGTCCTTTAAATTCCAATACTCGCAATAATATAGCTGTGTACTTATTAAAATAAATGGGCTAAATGATACCCACTAGAACAGAGAATAAGGGAAATATCAGTAAAGGGATTATCCACTATAATGGAGAAGAATGTTTAAAGGAAGACAGTAGCGTTAAAAACATGTCGCGCAAGAGTTTTACAAAAACTAGTTCACATCAGCGTTCACCGCTCCCCCAAGCAATACTATTAAAAAAAATATATATATTTAATTTTTTTTTTTTTTAAATAAAAGGTATTAGTTATCTTTATTTCCAGGCATGCTGCTCTCACTGGAGCAGCTACTCCTTCTCGGTCTGAGATCATCAGAATTGATGAACCAGGGCCTAGTGCTCACCTGAAGCAAACAATGCACTTATATGGGGAGAGTTCAGCTTCTCCATACAGAGAGCTTATACAGGACCACAATCTTTGTAGAACATAATTGAAAGGGTATTTTCCCAGTATTTTAATCTATGAATTCACAAAAAGTTCCACATCCACGAAAAAAGAGTGACATAAATATGTTAAACAAGAGCAACACCTTTATAACATCAAAAGCGAACACGCACACAGACTATAGTAAAACCTGACTAGACAAAGATCTTAAATTCATATACTTTAAAGGGACACCTACCCCATTTCTTTTGATTACTACAAAGAAGTTCCTGTATGTTACAAATTGAAAGACAAAATGAAAATTTACACTAGGCACCGAAGGATTAAAAATGTGAACAAATGCAAAAAAAATAAAAAAATATTAAAAATAAAAATTTTGCACGATTACTCCATAAATGTATTTAAACTCTTCCAGAGAGACATTTCATATGAATAGATGTAGGGCAGCTGGTCACGCAATGAGCAAAATATTGCAACCATCACTATTGCTTCTACATACAACACTTTAATTGAAAACAACTGAAAGACCAGAAAAACATGCAAGGAACTTAAAGGACCACTATAGTGCCAGGAAAACAAACACTCTTTTTCCTGGCACTATAGTGCCCTAAGGGTGCCCCCACCCTCAGGGTCCCCATGCTCCCACGGTGGTGGAGACTCTCCTCCTCCTTTCCCATCATCGGCTGAATTCGAATGTGCGGCAAGAGCCGCGCGCATTCAGTCAGTCCATAGGAAAGCATTCTCAATGCTTTCCTATAGACGCTGGCTTCTTCTCACTGTGAAAATCTCAGTGAGAAGCGCAGAAGCGCCTCTAGCGGCAGTCAATGAGACAGCCACTAGAGGCTGGATTAACCTTAAAGTAAACATAGCAGTTTCAGTTTACTGCAGAAAGGGTTAATCCTAGGTGGACCTGGCACCCAGACCACTTCATTAACCTGAAGTGGTCTGGGTGCCTATAGTGGTCCTTTAACAGAAATGTTCTGTTTTTAGTTTGTATCTGAAGCACAAACAAAATAAATGGCCTAGTATTGATCCTTTTGAAAGCATAAATTTACACTAAACAGGAAAACCTGTTTGGAGAGCTTTAGCTAATTACTGTTTCTTTTTTTCCCTCAAGCTTGCACCCTTTTCCAGGAGTGTCTATCCCCCTTGGGTGTTGCCATTGACACGGTCTGTTTCACTAGCACACCCCCTCTAATAAGGTCGCATTCCCCTGTCCTGGAATCATACCCCCCAGTGTTGGGAGATATGTCTCACAAAGTACCTTTACTGGTATTGTTTTGCATATTTTTAAAGCATTATACAAAAACACATAAATAAAGATGCAATCCAGTCTGGAATGCTGGTTTAAATATCTCAGGACATGTTTATGTCATTCTAACCATGCGTTAAACACAATAATACTTAGATAAAACTCTTATTAATTTGCACTAGTATTCACATGACCTATGGTAGTCTCCATGTAACTGCAGAACTTTTTATTGTTTTTCATGCTTACATCTCGACAGGTCATTAAAATCAACTTACATGTATGTGACATACATGCTTTTCTGCTTATTTTACTTTGGCTTGTGTTCAAGTAATAATAACCAATGGCATCCATAGTAATTTAGCCATGTATAATGGTATCAAAGTCAAATGTCAACGCAGGAGCTATATTTAAAGTTTTATAAGTCAAATCCCAAGCTCCCCAATTCAGGAATACGACAGGTGAAATTGTGCTTTTCTATATCCATTCATTTCTGATCGTTTCCAATGATAAAGCTTATGTTTATTTGTAGGCTGTCAGCAGCATTATTCACAAACAAAATGAAAACTGGAGGAAGAAATGATATATAAATGTCCATAACAAGCAAGCACCCCAAGGTAAATTGATAAAGAATCTTTCCTTTATTGGTACTGCAAAAAAATTACATTAAAGAAGTCAAAAAGGATGACATATTTGGAGAGAACAAGAGTTTGTTTTAGGAGCAAAAGTAATTAACAGAAGGCTGTAACACAGGTTCCTAGGGTAATGGATGTATTAATAAATGTGAATAATCTACTCAGTTACTGAAATAATTTATTAGCAAATCGCCTGGGACTTGATAGAATGCCATCTAATGTACCTACGTTGATTTAAACACTTTAAAATATATGGATTGCTACCTAACAGTAGGACAAGCCAGTAGAAAGCTACAAGCACTCTAATAATAGAGTGTGTACCATGAAAGGGTTTATTTTACAGGGTTAGACCACAGTTCCATGTAGGGGCCCCACGCTAGAAGAGCCCGTCCTCAGGGGCCCCCCTATGCAAGGAGCCCGTCCTCAGGGGCCCCCCTATGCAAGGAGCCCGTCCTCAGGGGCCCCCCTATGCAAGGAGCCCGTCCTCAGGGGCCCCCCTATGCAAGGAGCCCGTCCTCAGGGGCCCCCCTATGCAAGGAGCCCGTCCTCAGGGGCCCCCCTATGCAAGGAGCCCGTCCTCAGGGGCCCCCCTATGCAAGGAGCCCGTCCTCAGGGGCCCCCCTATGCAAGGAGCCCGTCCTCAGGGGCCCCCCTATGCAAGGAGCCCGTCCTCAGGGGCCCCCCTATGCAAGGAGCCCGTCCTCAGGGGCCCCCCTATGCAAGGAGCCCGTCCTCAGGGGCCCCCCTATGCAAGGAGCCCGTCCTCAGGGGCCCCCCTATGCAAGGAGCCCGTCCTCAGGGGCCCCCCTATGCAAGGAGCCCGTCCTCAGGGGCCCCCCTATGCAAGGAGCCCGTCCTCAGGGGCCCCCCTATGCAAGGAGCCCGTCCTCAGGGGCCCCCCTATGCAAGGAGCCCGTCCTCAGGGGCCCCCCTATGCAAGGAGCCCGTCCTCAGGGGCCCCCCTATGCAAGGAGCCCGTCCTCAGGGGCCCCCCTATGCAAGGAGCCCGTCCTCAGGGGCCCCCCTATGCAAGGAGCCCGTCCTCAGGGGCCCCCCTATGCAAGGAGCCCGTCCTCAGGGGCCCCCCTATGCAAGGAGCCCGTCCTCAGGGGCCCCCCTATGCAAGGAGCCCGTCCTCAGGGGCCCCCCTATGCAAGGAGCCCGTCCTCAGGGGCCCCCCTATGCAAGGAGCCCGTCCTCAGGGGCCCCCCTATGCAAGGAGCCCGTCCTCAGGGGCCCCCCTATGCAAGGAGCCCGTCCTCAGGGGCCCCCCTATGCAAGGAGCCCGTCCTCAGGGGCCCCCCTATGCAAGGAGCCCGTCCTCAGGGGCCCCCCTATGCAAGGAGCCCGTCCTCAGGGGCCCCCCTATGCAAGGAGCCCGTCCTCAGGGGCCCCCCTATGCAAGGAGCCCGTCCTCAGGGGCCCCCCTATGCAAGGAGCCCGTCCTCAGGGGCCCCCCTATGCAAGGAGCCCGTCCTCAGGGGCCCCCCTATGCAAGGAGCCCGTCCTCAGGGGCCCCCCTATGCAAGGAGCCCGTCCTCAGGGGCCCCCCTATGCAAGGAGCCCGTCCTCAGGGGCCCCCCTATGCAAGGAGCCCGTCCTCAGGGGCCCCCCTATGCAAGGAGCCCGTCCTCAGGGGCCCCCCTATGCAAGGAGCCCGTCCTCAGGGGCCCCCCTATGCAAGGAGCCCGTCCTCAGGGGCCCCCCTATGCAAGGAGCCCGTCCTCAGGGGCCCCCCTATGCAAGGAGCCCGTCCTCAGGGGCCCCCCTATGCAAGGAGCCCGTCCTCAGGGGCCCCCCTATGCAAGGAGCCCGTCCTCAGGGGCCCCCCTATGCAAGGAGCCCGTCCTCAGGGGCCCCCCTATGCAAGGAGCCCGTCCTCAGGGGCCCCCCTATGCAAGGAGCCCGTCCTCAGGGGCCCCCCTATGCAAGGAGCCCGTCCTCAGGGGCCCCCCTATGCAAGGAGCCCGTCCTCAGGGGTCCCCCTATGCAAGGAGCCCGTCCTCAGGGGTCCCCCTATGCAAGGAGCCCGTCCTCAGGGGTCCCCCTATGCAAGGAGCCCGTCCTCAGGGGTCCCCCTATGCAAGGAGCCCGTCCTCAGGGGTCCCCCTATGCAAGGAGCCCGTCCTCAGGGGTCCCCCTATGCAAGGAGCCCGTCCTCAGGGGTCCCCCTATGCAAGGAGCCCGTCCTCAGGGGTCCCCCTATGCAAGGAGCCCGTCCTCAGGGGCCCCACGCTAGAGGAAAGTCACCAGGGGCCCCACGCTAGAGGAAAGTCACCAGGGGCCCCAAGCTAGAGGAAAGTCACCAGGGGCCCCAAGCTAGAGGAAAGTCACCAGGGGCCCCAAGCTAGAGGAAAGTCACCAGGGGCCCCAAGCTACAGGAAAGTCACCAGGGGCCCCAAGCTACAGGAAAGTCACCAGGGGCCCCAAGCTAGGGGAAAGTCACCAGGGGCCCCAAGCTAGGGGAAAGTCACCAGGGGCCCCAAGCTAGGGGAAAGTCACCAGGGGCCCCAAGCTAGGGGAAAGTCACCAGGGGCCCCAAGCTAGAGGAAAGTCACCAGGGGCCCCGTGCAAGGAGCCCGTCCTCAGGGCCCCCCCGCTAGGGCCCAGACCCATGTCCCCCCTCCCCCTCCATGCGCTCTTGGTCGGACTCCTGGCCTCACCTGGTTTACTCTTTTTCTTCTTCTTCCTCTTTTTCTTGCTGGCGCTAACCTCCCCGTTAGCCGTGACCTCTTCCTCCTCCTCCACCTCTCCGTTCATGTGTTTCTCGTCTTCCTCCGGGCCATGGGGCTCCCGCGGCACTTCCACACCCGCCATCTCACCACAGAGAGGAAGAGACGCAGCCCTGGCTGGCACTACACGGAAAGAACTCTATGGTGCGCCGAAATGCATGATGGGATGCAGTGGGAGGATCCCAGAGTTCTGGGATAGTTATCTGAGTTACAAGGGGACATGCCCTGCCATGGCAGTGGGGCTTTGTTTGTTTAATTGAGTGTTTAATGTAGACCTGGTCATTATAAAACTCAATAAAAAATATAATTTAAAAATAAAAAAAATGGACTGAAACTGCCCCCATAGTACTTTGGAACATTATTATAAATCTCCAGCACAGTGCACAATTCCTAACACTGAAACTTACCAACAGTATTATAGTAATTCCCTAAAGAAATGAGAGCTGATACTGCAAACACACGGAGATTCTATTTCCACGATAAATTGTAGCAAATTAAAATATGGATTTTAGCAAATTGTAATCCAAATGACCTTGAAAGCTTGTCTATTACTTTTGATTTACATTTGATACAGAGTTTAGCGAATAATTGCAGTTTGAAAAGCTCTCATAGTCCTTTGCATTAGAGAAGAATGAAAATAAATATAGTTACTGACAATTTTACAACTTTGTTACACGGTGATATGTCATATATAAAATGGTTTCAATATAAAGGAATAAAGATTGTTGTTTCCCTGACCCAAAATAAAAAAACGTAAAACCAAGACACTCCAGAAAGAAGACCACTAATAAAAATAACCAAACCTTAGAATCAGGTAATATTAAAGATATTAAGATATTAAGTGAAATTAAGATATCACTTCAAATGTATTTTTAATTTGACAATCTAACTTCATCAAGTATTGAAACAATTAAATAATAATAATAATAATAATAATAATATATATATGTTTTTTATGAAGTATATGTAAAAAAAAATTAAGGTAAACACATACCTACCGTTAGTACATGACAGGATCTTTCAGCCATATAAACGCTGACAGGGTTTGAGAGCTGACAGTGTTTGAGAGCTGACAGCGTTTGAGAGCAGACAGTGTTTGAGAGCAGACAGCGTTTGAGAGCTGACAGCGTTTGAGAGCAGACAGTGTTTGAGAGCAGACAGTGTTTGAGAGGTGACAGCGTTTGAGAGCAGACAGCGTTTGAGAGCTGACAGCGTTTGAGAGCAGACAGCGTTTGAGAGCAGACAGTGTTTGAGAGGTGACAGCGTTTGAGAGCAGACAGCGTTTGAGAGCAGACAGCGTTTGAGAGCAGACAGTGTTTGAGAGGTGACAGCGTTTGAAAGCTGACAGCGTTTGAGAGCAGACAGTGTTTGAGAGGTGACAGTGTTTGAGAGCTGACAGCGTTTGAGAGGTGACAGTGTTTGAGAGCAGACAGTGTTTGAGAGCTGACAGTGTTTGAGAGCTGACAGTGTTTGAGAGCAGACAGTGTTTGAAGGCTGACAGTGTTTGAGAGCTGACAGTGTTTGAGAGCAGACAGTGTTTGAAAGCTGACAGTGTTTGAGAGCAGACAGTGTTTGAGAGCAGACCGTGTTTGACAGCTGACAGTGTTCTCTGTGTCTGTGCAAGGAGTGAACCAGGTAAGATAGAGAATAACTGTCAGTTTTTAAAGACTATCCAACCCAAGGTGTGTGTATATGGCCGAAGGATCCTGTCATATACTAAAGGTTATAGGCTATAGGTTGTTTTGTTTTTACATTTACTTAATTTAAAACAATTTGTATTCCCTTTTTAAAACTTGATGAAATGATTATTATACGACAAATAGTTCTGAGGTGACAGTTTTCCTTTAATCTAGAGATGACAGCAGGTGACCAGCCGTATTTGTTTGCATTGAAATGTAACTTTGTAAGAAGGATGTTGAATCCCGCATCCCCCATCGCATGATGTCTAGCTACCTGTTGCTGTGAATGCCAGTTGTATAATACTACACTCTCAGTCACATCATAGTTAGTGCCAGTGACCAGGTGCTATAATGTTGGATAACACTGCAGCATCTTTTACATAATGGCCAGTGACCTAGTGCTGTAGCAGTCGGATAATATTACAGATTGTGTGAGGTACGGTCCTTTGGATTGGGAAAGGCTGGGATAAGAAGCAGGTACTGCGATATGGGAATTAGTATAGGGCAGGGGTAGTCAGTCTTTGGCACCCCAAATGTCTTGGACTACATCTCTCATAATGCTCTTACAGCCACAACATATGGGGTGCCAAAGTTTCCTATTCCTGGTGCAGGGGATAATTAATACTTTGCTGTAGGTAGGGGAGGGTATGAGCAGTGGCAGAACTACCGCGGTCTTAGAGGTCGCAGCTGTGACTGGGCCTGTCACTCCAGGGGCCCCGGCAGCCCTGAGACCCCTGCAAGCTGCAACCGTGGTGCCCACTGGCATTGTAATGCTGCCCAGGCCGCGCAGAGCAACCGCCAGGGCCGCAATGAAGAGCCCCAAGAGCATAGGCCACCCGATGGCAATTTCCCCATTGATGACGTCAGAGTGCCCGCTGGGAGGAAGCCGTCACTTCCTCCAAGCATACACAGAGCCGCGCGGGAGGAGAACGCAGGGAAAGGAGATGAGGGTGTCAGAGTGGGAGCGTGTGTGTGTTTGTGTGTGTGTGTGAATGTCTGTATCTGTATATCTGTTTGTCTTCATGTGTGTGTGTGCGTGTGTCTGTATGCGTATCTCTTTGTCTGTATGTATATCTCTTTGTCTGTGTATCAGTTTGTCTGCATGTGAGTCTGTATGTGTATCTGTTTGTCTGTATGAGTATCTGTATGTCTGTGTGTCAGTGTGTGCCCCTATGTATCTGTATGTGTGTCACTGTTTATATCTGTATGCGTGTCATTCTGTGTATCTGAATGTTTGTCATGAAGTGTGCCTGTGTATCTGTCTATATGTGTGTTCTGTGTCAGTATGTGTATCTGGTTGTATCTGTATCTGATTGTCTGTATGTATATCTGTGTCTGTATGTGTGTCAGTGTGTGCCCCTATGTATCTGTATGTGTGTCACTGGTTATATCAGTATGTGTATCATTGTGTGTATCTGAATGTTTATCATTGAGTGTGTCTGTGTATCTGCATGCGTGTCTATATGTGTGTCTGTGTATCTGTATGTGTATCTGTATGTCTGTATGTGTCTTTGTCTGCATGTGTGTCAGTGTGTGCCTCTATGTAACTGTATGTGTGTCACTGTTTGTATTTGTATGCGTGTCATTCTATGTATGTGTATCTGCATTTGTCTATATGTGTATATCTCTGTATGTGTGTCTGTGTATCAGCATTTGTGTGTCAGTGTGTGTCTGTGTATCTGTATGTGTGACAGTGTTTTTATCTGTAGAAGTGTAATTCTGTGTATCTGAATGTGTGTCATTCCGTGTGTCTGTGTATTAGCATGTGTGTCCATGTATGTATCTGTATGTGTTATATTATACAAATGGAGGGGCGGGGGGGCCCAGGGCAATTTTCGCACCGGGGCCCTAGTTATGCCTCTGGGTATGAGACTGCAAATCAAATGCCTGAGATTGGGTAATGAGTGTGGAAAGCTGGCGGTGGGTGCTAGGGTGTCAGATTGTTAAAGTTTGTGGTCAGATAGGGAAGAAGGAGAGCTCCTTTATGGGAGGATTGGGGGGCACATGAGCAATGGCTTTCCCATGGCTCCAATAACACTAAAGAGGGTTGGGGTGTGTATTTGTGTGTGTCACTAGGCTGGTCCATCACCTGCACCTTTGTTTAATTCTTAGCCTTGGCCTGGAGCACATACATGTGTCTAAGTTATAATGGAATCATGGTAAAACCCTTTGACGGACTCATCCGGTCCCTACGATACGGTGCGTAGGACTCCAGACCAATCCCTTCCCAAATGGACTAAAATCACTTCATTCACCCCTCCACCGTCTACCCTTACTCTGCAAGACAACCATAAAACCTAGTTGCACTGTCCAGCTACCTTCAGGGACTCTGGGAAGCTATCTAGGCTTGTACTAGGCACAGATCGCTTGAGGTGTCCTGGAACTGTTTTGGGGGTATTTTTGTATAGTCGCCCTGGTGTCTGGTAGTTAAATAAATTATCTGGCTGTTGATTACGTTATGTCCTAGACACCAAGGTGCCAGTGTGGATTACATTGTCTGCCTGAACGACCCTCTATTGGGAATGACTGTGTATAAACCTGCAAGCTGCTTAATAAAAGTTGTACCTTCTTTACCTGTCATTCACCCTCGGCTGATGTTTGGGATCTACTTCAGAGAAATGGAATACAAGATGGAGATACTCAGTCAGAGTATAGGAACTCATTCAAAAAACCCCAAGTTGTTGGGGACAGTGACAGGCTGCCACAATAAACATATTCACATGGTTATCAGTTGGTACTTTAAAAAATTGAATTATTAACTACTCTTACATGCAGATAGCTTTGATGGCTAACAAAGAAAAGCTATCAATTGTTTGGAAGAGACAGTTCTTTGCTCCCACATAGTATGACATGCTGCATACAAGGACATTTAGGCTGGTAATGGGGAAAACCGTTTGTTTTTCAATGTTTCGCTCTCTTACCCGTTCCTGCCGGGTCTCCATTAAGGCTGGCTGTGATGTGCATCTGGCTTCTGCAGAGACTTAAGTTGATCCTGACAGCCATTCATTGGCTGAGAGTGTCACCTTACCCGCAATATGCACAGAATTGGCATTATTTAGCCCGGAGCTCTAGTTCTGGGCTAGCTGATAACATCACAGTGACGGTACCGGAGGTAGCGTTACACCACCGGCAGCATAGTGACCATAATCTCTGTATGTGTAGCATTTCATAGTGAGACGAAGGACAAACATGACCACTTCTAATCACTGAAAATAAAATGAAGATTTAATTTCTGCTTCTCTGGTTAAAATAGTTATGTGACATAGCTTGCAATATATTTTTAGGGCTGATAATGAGGCAGCCATTATTTATAGAGGCTGTGCCACAGAATACAGTTCCTATCATGGTCTACAGGGGGTGTAATGGCTGATCTCAGGTAACTCAGCCAGGAATGCCTGGTATGTGTCTGAAGTGGAACCCTTCATGTGAATAAAGATTTTTTTTTTAAAAATCATCTACAATCTTTTAAAGTCTCCCCTTCTCTCATAGGGACCTGTTTTAAAAGTTCCAGTTTGTGATTAGAATGTCTGCTTTATCATTAACTTAACAATGAAGGCAGAGGAAACCCATACAGAAACTAAATCCAGGGCTAAGCTGAAAGCATAAGGTAACCAGGCAACCATCTCCCAAACTGTGCACACCAAGACACACTGATAAAGGAGAGCTATACACCGCCTCCAGCCCCCTGCACACTCTCAACTGCATTATAATGAGCTGATCTCCTAAATGTAAGTCATGGAATGCATTTTTAGTTTAGTTTTATTTTGTTTGGTTTATTACATGTTTTTCTTTGGTTAATTTCTGACTGTGTAATTTGTTGTCTGTCTAATGCAAGAAGTCGGTTTGTTGTTTTTTGTTTTTTTATATATATTCTTTTTGTATACACACTTTTGTTTCCATGTCATTTGAATATTATTTAGACAAGTCATGTTTTCAAAGTTACCAAACTGATTTTACAATAGATCTATGTAGAGGCACATTTCAAATTCCCCTGGGAGAGTACTGATCCCTCTGAAGTACAGGGACATTATAAAGGGTTTATTTACTGAACAGCAAGTTGCAGTTATATGTACGCAAAAATAAATTCAAGCTGTGACTATAATTGCGTTGGACGTTTATTTCAGAATCAGCAATTTTAGGGCAAAATATCCACATTGGAAACATTCTCTAAGTGAATTCGGTTTCCAGTTTGTCTCTTTTGACCTTCAATTTAAATTCACTTTGATATCCCAGCTTGTATCACCTTGAATAACCATGATTGTAATTTATTTTTTAGTGAATATACCCCACTGCCATTTACTAAACTGCAAACTGTCATGAGTTCACAAGGAAATCAGTCACATTTTAGACCAGAACAAGTGAATTTGAAAACGTCTATATCTAAGCTATTTTGGTCTTCAGTTCCCTGGAGATTCGCCAACAATTCACTGTTTACTGAATATAGATGTTTACTCAATATTATGCAACATATGTTTTCAAACTCAGCTATTATTCAATCTGCAATTGTCTTGTTAATCCTGTACAATTTCAAGTTTCGTGAACACCCCTTTAAAGTTATTTTTCTTGGGAAATGGTGTATGGTTGGTTAACTAAACATTGAAGTAAAAACTAAATTGCAATAGTTAGACTTCTATAGCCTAGCAATAACTAAATTTGAGAAGTTTTCCTAATCACCTATTGTTGCCAAATTGGTTATGGCTTTAATTCACTGTTTAGGGGTGTACACACTAAAAATAAGATGCAGGGGTTTTAGGGCAAAGATGTTGTCTCTTTTCTCTGGCAGTGCTTCTAGTGGTTGCAAAGACTAACTAAGGTGCAAGGCCCCAGGGAACAGTGTAAAGTAGATAAACTTACCTAAAGCGGTCATGACCATAGGTGCCGACATTTTCTCTCCTCAGCGTTTGTGTGAGAGTTGGACATAACTCTCCTGCAAGACCACAGGAGTCTCCTTAGAGACTAAGTCTTAGATGAGCTGCAACAGCTGAGGTAACAGATCAAACTTTATGGCAGAATCTCTGTCTTTTGTCAAGTTTTGTCACCCCATCCCCATCCCACCCCCTGAAAAATTACTATTTCATAAAGATATAATCTTTATGAAATACTTGGTTTCACTGTGTTGGAATTTCACTGAGCCCAACCCAGTTAAGTGATATACTGAGAAACATTTGGGAAAACTTTGTCTCTGTATATTTCCTATGCCTGACACTTCTAGACACTGGGTGAAGCTACCGCCATCTAGAAGTGTCACCCTCCCAGCTTTCCCCAGTGACGGCTGCAGGTAATTGGCTCTGTCTATGGAGGTTCCCGCTGTCTTGCAGGATCCTCCATGGCCCTCAATTCTGTACTCTGGCGCGTGCAAGTGAAGAGGACCCACCAGAGGAAGATGGCCATGCCTGCAAGGGACAGGTTCAGGTAAACATAATTCACCTTTACCTGCTCCAATGGCAATGTCAGTGTTCTTTGCGAATTTTGCATAGTCCCCAGACAGTGACTGTGCCAATTTAACATATGCCTCTAGGACAGGGGTAGACAACCTTAGGCAACCTTCAGCACTCCAGATGTTGTGAACTATATCTCCCCTGATGCTTTGCCAGCATTATGGCTGTAAGAGCTATCCGGGAGATGTAATCCACAACATCTGGAGTGCCAAAGGTTGCCTTCTCCTGCCCTGGGTTCCAGAGGACAAGGCGACTGGACTAATTATTATTGCTTAGGATTGAGAGGCAAAAACATGTAGTTTATAAGTTTGGCCTCAGAATATATGCAAGCACAGTAAATGCAGGATAGAACGTGAAGGTTCAGTTCATTTACATGAAGTGGTAGTGGATGCATGGAATAGCCTTCCAGCTGAAGTGGTAGAGGTTAACACAGTGAAGGAGTTTAAGCATGCGTGGGATAGGCATAAGGCTATCCTAACTATAAGATAAGGCCAGGGAGTAATGAAAGTATTTAGAAAATTGGGCACACTAGATGGGCCGAATGGTTTTTATCTGCCGTCACATTCTATGTTTCTATGATTTGGCATAGGGCTTATCTGTCTGTACCATACTGTCCCTTTCATCCATTTGCAAATTGTTGTTGCTCATTTTTATTATCAAAAAACGCAACAGCAGAAAGAAACATTGGCAAACCTAGCCTGCACTATCTCTTGCTTCATGTATGTACACTTTATGATACATTCTGTGTATGCTCGAACTACTTTACTTTTAGAATTTTTAGCTGCGTTTGGATGGCTGTTCCAAGTATCTACTACCCTTTTGGTGAATTATTTTTGTTCCTTTATATTCCAAATTCTTCCACCCTAGAAATTCAAGGCATGCCCACTTTGTGTCAATTATACACAAAGGGAACTCATTTAATAAAAGTCAAGTCTGATATTTACTAAAGCCACATTTGGTCAAAATTCAGACATTCTGACTGAATCTGCACTATCTGGACGTATGCATTTAGTGTCAACTTTAAAATCCTTGTTTTTTGCATTCGAATCCTATATAAAGTATAACATTGGGCATTTTTCAAAGCACTGATATTAAAGAAATTCGGGACTAGGATGCTCATGCAGTCATTATAATTCATTTGTATTTGCCAAGTAAATTATAAAACTCTTGACTATTTTACTGCAGCCAACACTAGTAGGTACATAAATGTCATACACATATAATCACAAGGCACTGAAAGACACATATTTTTCAAATTTCAGAGGAAAAAGGGAGAACAGATGGAGTAATTGGTACATTTGTGTATATTCATCTGTAATATATACCGGTAAATCAGAAGTCTGTGTTCGCATTGCTTGTCATGTCAAAGATGCTTCTGTACTACATAAACACGTTATGTATTATTAAATAATTCGTTTTTTTCTTCAGAAATACCTCTGTGAGCGTTACGTGGAAGGAACATGGCTTCTACGGTGCTGAGCGCCAACCCCGTTTATTTTTATGACCAGGTACGGCCTATTTCACACATTATAGGACTTATTGGTTTGACAAATAGGGGTTTATTCGCTAAAAACAAAATTGTAGCGTAGTGAAAAGAAAATTGCTCAATTAAAGCTAAATTAGTCAAACTGTCTCTTTAGCAGAGTTGGAAATTTTAGCTTTGGTTTTCAATTTACCCTATTTTACTGTTTAATCAATTAACCCCACAATGTTTTTTTTTTCTTATTATTTCTGAAGTGTTATCTAAGCAACACATTAACCTCACTAAGGTTTTCAGCAACAATATATGCTCTTTTCAAACAAACTCAAGATTCCTCAACATTTGAGGCAATGTTTTCTACAATGTTTTCTGCAATCTTCAGTGATTACGTTTTAGTATTGACTCCAATGTGTGTATTTAGGGTTAGTTTGTAGTGATTCATAATAATACCTCTGTCTGTCTCATTAGAGATGTTGCACTTTAGCTGAAAGCAGCAAGGTGAATGGTTAGTGTAATGCTTATATAAGAGATTTATCTTGTTGTCAGATAAGCTTACACTTGATTGGCCATCACAGTAGTACTAAAAATACTCTGTTATTTATATGTACATAGAGATTTGGGAGAGTGCACAACTGTTTTCTTTAGTTTGTTTACATACTGAGCTGATGAATACTACAGCCAATGCTGCCGCCCATGAGTAATGAGAGTTTGTATGCAATGGCTATTTTCCCCCTTTTCTCTATGTTTTTTTTTTTTTTTTTTTTACCAAATTCATGTACGCAATATATTTGGGTACAGCCACATGATTTGTTGTTTGGCTATTTGCTTTAACAAACAGGAGTTCACCTTAGGGTGGCTACTGGGTAAAGCGAATCTATGAGCAACGCGACAGCAACCACTGTAGCCCTGAAATACCGAGATGTCATGGTCATACATAACAGTGCTTGCATACATATTTGCAGCCTCTGGTTTTACACCTACCTATCAAATTTGTCATCATGATTATAAGTAGATTCCTTTTCCCTACCCAAAAATGCAGCATTCTCCAGACAGGAGCCGTTACTCTCAGGAAAAACCTTATATTCCCGCCTTACTCACCAAAGACACACAACACGACTTCGCCACAACAAAAACACCCACTTCACCTACATTACACGTTACCCAACAACAGCAGTTTGAATAACTCTTGTCTCCTACACAATATGATTGCTAAGCTTATGTTTCACTATTACTATGCTTAATTATTCCAGCATGTTACACTATACGTATAAGCAAGGTTTAATTAGCCTGTTATTTTCCTGTTTAAAAACAAAAATGTGCAAAAACGTGCAAGTTATCTAGCATGTTATATGCTACATTAAAAATGTGCAAGTTGTCTAGCATGTTATACTCTACTTTAACACTGTGCAAGCTGTCTAGCATGATATATTCCATTTTAAAAATGTGCAAAATGTTTACATGCCATGTCTCTGTTATAAACCCCGAAAACCGCGCTTGTGAAAGCTGTTGTGGCTATGCAAGCACCGTTGTAATTCCATGCACAACAAAAATAAATTAAAAAAACAAACAAACAGGAGTACCTAACAGAGAAATGATAATCACTAAAGTGTGCATGCATGTGTACATATGTTTATAGTTCTATAAATAATTTAATTTGAACCTATAAGAACCATAGAAACATAGAATGTGACGGCAGATAAGAACCATTTGGCCCATCTAGTCTGCTCAAGTTTCTAAATACTTTCATTAGTCCCTGGCCTTATCTTATAGCTAGGACAGCCTTATGCCTATCCCACGCATGCTTAAACTCCTTTACTGTGTTAACTTCTACCACTTCAGAACATATTAGGAAAATAAAATGTCTAAAAATGTCAGAATTTGCTTGTTCATGCATGATCACAATGTGAACTATGGTTTGACTCAGATGAAAACAAGAACAATTAAGAGAACAAAGAAAATCCCAGAGGAATTACCGTCTGATATGAAGTACATGAATATTAACCCACGTCTTGCAAATTTTATTAACAGGTAAGGTCATTTATTTGTAGTCAGAGAGAGAGATAGTATGTGTTTTAATTATGTGATATTCAACTACAAATTGCTAAACCTCTGCAATATTTGATATTTGCCTTCTCCACAAGCATATTTCAAGGCAAAAGCAGAAATTCTCCAGAAATAGGGTAACCTAAGCACAAATAATAAAAGCAACATTTAAAAACTTGTGGACAGGGCGTGGGGACAACAGTGGTTTGGCATAGGAGAAGCTTATTGAGACTAGGTAGACATTGGAGATACTGAAGTCACTATGTGGATTAAAGGGACACTATAGTCACCCAGCCCACTTCAGCTCAATGAAGTGGTCTTGATACCGGAGAAACTGACGGAAGCCAAGCACAGAGAGATGGACACAGGTTTCTTCAGGAAGGAAGAGATTCTTTATTCGGTTCACCGATCGGGACTCAGAGGGACTAATGTCACCAAAATACAACAAGTTCTGAGCCCCGGACAATAGTGCAGGCTCCTTATATAGGCACATAACTCCTCCCATATTAAGCTCCACCCGCACATTCTCTTAACCAATCAAAACAAATAAGAATTAACTTCCTGCTTGACCGCATGGCCTGTCCAGCACAATGGAGGAGGGGAATACTACATCCTGTATTCTCGCACATGCTCCGTACACTACTGATCGTATCTTGCCACGTGCAACCAACCGACCGATACGTCAGTATATGCACGTACACATGCCACGTGGTAATCTCGGCCTACTAAATTTATTTCTACCGAGATTCCACCACAGTCTGAGTGCCAGGTCCCTCAGGTTTTAACCCTTCAGATGCAAACATAGCGGTTTCAGAGAAAGTGCTATGTTTACATTAGGGGTTAATCCAGCCTCTAGTGGCTGTCTTCTGGACAACCGCCAGAAGCACATCTGCGATGCTGGATGCGAATTTCGCATCCATTGCGCAGAGCGTCCATAGGAAAGCATTGAGAAATGGTTTCCTATGGACTCTTTGAATGCGCGTGCGGCACTTGACGCCCATGCGCATTCTGCTCCACTCGGGAGCTGACGCCGGACGGGGAGGAGAGGTCATCAGCGCTGAGGGAGCCCGGCGCTGGATTAAGGTAAGCTGCTGAAGGGGTTTTAACCCCTTCAGCGCCACGGGAGGGGACCATGAGGATGGGGGCACCCTCAGGGCACTATAGTGTCTGGAAAACTACTTTTTTTTCCCCTGACACTATATTGATCCTTTAATTTATGGGTTGAACAAGTACTCATCCAAGCTTGTCTTGCCTCTTTTGAATGGGGGTAATCGTGGTAATTCAGAAGATCTTGAATAGTCATATTGAATTAGTCCAGAATGAAAGCCTCTCAGAGACTGAGACCACTAGCTCAAAAATTGCTCAAGAATTAAGTTACAAATTAATTTAAAATAATAGTATGTCTGTTGTATTTAAAATAAATTAATATAACAATAAGGGACCCTTGGACTGATATTAACCAGGAAAACTATTTCATAACTGCACCCTGCCGGGGAACCTACCCGATCTACACTCTTCTGCGGCTTTCTTGTGCACTGTGTGTGTCGATCAGGAAGTGCTGCCTTCTGATTCTCTTCTGCCTTCCTGATCGGTGCTTGCATTTGGATTTGCAAATGCACCGATTGGCCCAAAAATGCTTTCTTGGTGATTGAAAGAGGGGCACGGCATGCTCACGGCACCCCTCTATGTATACCAGTGGTGTATTTTGGAATTGTGCTGCCCTAGGCACGACTAAATTTGGGCACCCCCAAAATCAAAATTTGACCCCCCAATTCATGTCAAGGCCACTTTTTTGACTGACAGACACATGCCCTCATTGATACATGCACTGATATACACTCACTGACAGATACACAGTCATTGGCACACATACAGGCATAAGCACACACTGTTTAACCAACACACACTTTCACTGACAGACACACACTGACAGGCACACACTCTCAGATACACATAAAATTACATACACAAACTGACACACACTGACAGGCACACCCATTCTTACTGAAAGACACACACACTTTCACTCACTCACAGACACACACTGACTGCTACACTCACTCACTCACAGTAAGATGGACAGCCCCAGAACACAGGCAAGCAAGGCATTTGTCTTGGAGCTTGGGGTGGCATTTATTGGCGCCCCTCCTGAAAGTGCCGCCCTAGGCAAATGCCTTGTTTGCCTTGTTGTAAATACATCCCTGAGCTTAGCGTCATTTCCTTTGCAGTTAGTGCTATGTCATCACTGCAACCACGTTCCTGTACTTTTTGGAATCGCCGGGGTGACGTGGATCAATCAGTGTTCACATCCGTATTTGAATAAACTTTTTGCCCCATACTCATGGTTTCCTCTTGGTTCCTCATATAGTGTGTTATATTTATTTACCTTGATATTCTGGCTATTGAGATTTTTGCTTGCTTTACGTTTATGTTTTCTCTCTCTCTCTTTTTTTTTACATTAAACCCCGCCATTCTTAGTTCTGGTAATACATCCTTTCTGCCCTTGTATTCCTGACCTGTACTTTTAAGTTGGGTAGTGTAGCCGTGACACCTCCATCGCAATTAAGTTAAATGGAACCATCGGTGGTCATTTCATGGACATACATCTTGCTTATCTCTCTGTATTTCTCTTTTTTTTTAATTAGCATCAATAAAAATAGAAAAGGAAACTCTACTCAACCTGAAAAAAAGCAACCACCATTTCCAAATGAGGACAAAGTACGAGGAGAAGAAAAATACCCCTTGTTACCAGAAATCAATAGTTCTAATTCAAGAAAAAACAGTGTGGAGAATGTTGCCCAGAAGGTGTCCCAGATCCAGATGGATGATGACCAGTTCATGAGTCCTTTTGAAGACCATAAGTATGTTGCCCCAACCTTGCTCCACGAGCTTGGTAAACTACTTTTTATCTTCTCACAATATAAGATCATCTTCCCTCAAGGAGTGGTGAATGTTCTTAATTACAGCTGGAAAGAGTTAATTGAAGGAGCAGTGTATACCAAACGATATTGGCAGTCCAAGAAAGTGGCATCAGATATGAGCCTAGTGGAAAGTGAAATCAAGCGACCAGGAGCAGGGACTGCACCTCATGAAAAAGTGGACAATGCCAAGAATAGTAAAAACAAGACTAATGCAGCTCTGGTGGACCATGGGAAGGAGAAGGGAGGGCATGATGTGATTCAAAATAAACTGCCCGGAAACAAATGTGAGTATAAATGAGCTAATCTTAAAATTAACCTGTCATCTACAAATTGTGTAGAATGTGAGGGTGTGGGTCAAAAGAGGGTGGCATTAGAACAGGGCAAAAGTAAAGAGATATATTGACTCCAAAACAACTTTAGCTTAAAACAGTTTTGGTGTATAGATCATGCCCCTACAATCTCACTGCACAAATACAGTCAGGTCCATAAATATTCAGACATCGACACAATTGTAATCTTTTTGGCTCTATACATCAACACAATGGGTTTGAAATGAAACAAACAATATGTGCTTTAACTGCAGACTTTCCGCTTTAATTTGAGGGTATTTACATCCAAATCAGGTGAACGGTGTAGGAATTACAACAGTTTGTATATGTGCCTCCCACTTTTTAAGGGACCAAAAGTAATGGGACAGATTAACAGTCATAAATCAAACTTTCACTTTTTAATACTTGGTTGCAAATCCTTTGCAGTCAATTACAGCCTGAAGTCTGGAACGCATAGACATCACCAGACGCTGGGTTTCATCCCTGGTGATGCTCTGCCAGGCCTCTACTGCAACTGTCTTCAGTTCCTGCTTGTTCTTGGGGCATTTTCCCTTCAGTTTTGTCTTCATCAAGTGAAATACATGCTCAATCGGATTCAGGTCAGGTGATTGACTTGGCCATTGCATAACATTCCACTTCTTTCCCTTAAAAAACTCTTTGGTTGCTTTTGCAGTATGCTTCGGGTCATTGTCCATGTGCACTGTGAAGCGCCGTCCAATGAGTTCTGAAGCATTTGGCTGAATATGAGCAGATAACATTGCCCGAAACACTTCAGAATTCATCCTGCTGCTTTTGTCAGCAGTCACATCATCAATAAATTCAAGAGAACCAGTTCCATTGGCAACCATACATGCCCACGCCATGACACTACCACCACCATGCTTCACTGATGAGGTGGTATGCTTTGGATCATGAGCAGTTCCTTTCCTTCTCCATACTCTTCTCTTCCCATCACTCTGGTGCAAGTTGATCTTGGTCTCATCTGTCCATAGGATATTGTTCCTGAACTGTGAAGGCTTTTTTAGATGTTGTTTGGCAAACTCTAATCTGGCCTTCCTGTTTTTGAGGCTCACCAATGGTTTACATCTTGTGGTGAACCCTCTGTATTCACTCTGGTGAAGTCTTCTCTTGATTGTTGACTTTGACACACATACACCTACCTCCTGGAGAGTGTTCTTGATCTGGCCAACTGTTGTGAAGGGTGTTTTCTTCACCAGGGAAAGAATTCTTCGGTCATCCACCACAGTTATTTTCTGTGGTCTTCCGGGTCTTTTGGTGTTGCTGAGCTCACCGGTACGTTCTTTCTTTTTAAGGATGTTCCAGACAGTTGATTTGGCCACACCTAATGTTTTTGCTATCTCTCTGATGGGTTTGTTTTGTTTTTTCAGCCTAATTATGGATTGCTTCACTGATAGTGACAGCTCTTTGGATCTCATATTGAGAGTTGACAGCAACAGATTCCAAATGCAAATAGCACACTTGAAATTAACTCTGAACGTTTTATCTGCTCCTTGTAAATGGGATAATGAGGGAATGCCATACACCTGGCCATGGAACAGCTGATCAGCCAATTGTCCCATTACTTTTGGTCCCTTGAAAAGTGGTAGGCACATATACAAACTGTAGTAAATACCTACACCGTTCACCTGATTTGGATGTAAATACCTTCAGATTAAAGCTGAAAGTCTGCAGTTAAAGCACATCTTGTTCATTTCATTTCAAATCCATTGTGGTGGTGTATAGAGCCAAAATGATTAGAATTGTGTCGATGTCCCAATATTTATGGACCTGACTGTATCTGCCATTTAGGAGTTAAATCTCTTCTGTTTTTTATTCAGCCCTAGCCAACTCTCCCCTGACTGTGAATCATAAAGCCTGCATTTTAAAAAAATTGTTTCATTTTAAGTCAAATCTTATACTTACTGGTAGCATTTTGACTTGCATAATATATAGATGGCATTAAAATTAAAATATTTGTTTCAAAATATTAAACTATAAAACACTTATCCAACAATATTACATTAAGTCTCATGTTAAACACAACAAATGTATTTTAATCTACAAAACCATCAGTATATGAAATAAGCCTAAAAATAGGTTTTATTCCAAAATTTAAGCTGTTTACGATCTCATCTATCTTTTATTTCCTGTTTAGCGCCGCAAAGCTTTGCGCCTCATTTACCTGTCACTATCAGCTTCTCAATGTCATCCAGAGCATCTGAAAGCAGAGGTAAGGTGTCCCATCTCTATGTAAAAAACTGGGTTGTAAACGTGCGTGTGAAAGGCACACAACATGTACCTATTGCAAATATTGAATGTTTCCATTAACTATTACGTGGAACACTCTGGACATCAACACTTCTTTAATGCATTTGGCCTCATTAATGTGTTGTTATTTGTGTATCCTTAAATGTTTGTAGTTCCTGCAAATAAAGAAATAATTTGTGGAATGCTCCACAATAATCCTTCCCTTTGTAACCACGCCCCTTATCTTTTTATAAAGACTTCCTTATCAGCGCACATACACAGCTCAGCCCATGACAGCACTGAGTGAGCTGAACAGCTGTGTTAGTAAGAGGAGAGGAGACCCAGGTAGGCTGTGCTAAATGTAAAGCCAAAATAGCCAAATTAGAAAAATATTTTTGCAAGTTTTGCTACTTAAAATGTGAAATTCACTTTGAATTTACTTTGACAGTCTCATTTTAGTGAATCACCTATTAAAAAAAACCTTTAAAATGTCTCTACATGGCTGTTTGTTGTTTCACTGAGTGTGTGCAGCCTGGTTGAGTTGCAAATTAAGGAGTTTCATTGTACAGTATATACAAACTCAGCAGGACAAACAGCAATATCCACACAATTTCAATGCCTTACATTAACTATCCTTGGAGTGTTATGTTTGTCTCATGATGATTTTTCTCTGCTCACTTGTAATATAAAATGAACATGCTACATAGAAATCACAACCCTGCTGCAGATAGTCAATATGCAGAAAGTACATTATTTTATATTGTGTGTCTGCCTGTGTGGTTTCTGTTTTTAATGCAGACTGTTTGACTTTCGTTAGATCATTACTTTTTGATATTCCTGATAAGGAAGTGTTGTTTTTTACATGAATTGGAAGAACTGGCTAAGGTGTCAGACTATTGGTGCAGCATTCTATAGATTTAATTAAATTTTTTTCAAAAAAATATAACTATTTGAGCATGGGAATAAATACAGCATATTAAGGAGGACAAAGGCTACCACATGTACTTGCGTTTGTGCCTACCTTTAATTAGTTTAATGTCTTATTTATTTGCTTAAATGATTAATTTGGTTCATGAGAGAGGCTGAAAGGCTTACAGAGCCCCTGAAGTCACGAAATTAGTCTAAATGAACATTCTGGGCACCATAACAACTTCCTAGGAATGATGTTGGTATTATGCAATGAGGTCCCCGGGCGCTTTCTTATTTTAAGGGGTTAGAGCCCAAAGGCTCCATCAGCGAATCTCCAATTCACCTTTTAGGAAGCGTGGCATGCTGCCGGCCATGGGCTCCACTGATTGGCTAGAGCGGTCAGATGGTCAATCAATAGCCCCCCATTTATAGAAAAGGTAAATACTTTCTTATTATGAAGTTGTTCTGGTGCCTGGAGTGTTCCTTTAAATATTCCTTCTGAAATTCAACTATAAGTTGGCTAGAACACATTTGAATATGTCAAGTGTGAATGTATCTAACATGTAATGCAATGACAGGCAGAGTGGCCAGATTGAATGGTTTTGCACTTGGACTTGGTAATATAGACGTGTACATTTCACATTATCAGTGTGGATGTAGAGAGGGCTATGGGTGCCTGGGAGAGGATTTTTAAAAAGGACCATGTCACCGTGGCATTAATGCACACTGGGGTGACTGCAAATCACTTCACTGTTAACGTTTGCTGCCATCAGTGCAGTTTGTACAGGGCAAGTGTGTCTCATGACGTGCTAGTGCTGTGCATTATGGGAAGATGCAGAACAACAGAAAGTAAATGTGGGACAGGTCTGTCCTGCCTAACCTGAGACTCTTGGGTGTTATGCCTTTAGGTAAAGTATATAAGCCCAGCAAATACCCCTTGCTATTGCTTTGTCTTACCCAAATTCGATCGTAAAGCTATTGAATGGCAGTGGTGAAAAACACAACCTGCATCCATGACCCATTCTAAACAACTCTGCCTGCAATCTGTGATAATGAAAAAAACATAGAAAACTATGCTGTCTTTTACAAAAACAAACAAACAATCAGATCTTTATGTTTCATTCCCTCTGTGTTTCTGATTTAAGGATGGATTTTTCAGAAGACAGATACATCATCAGAAATTATGGAGTGGAAGGGACTCGTTACCTGGGCACTGGAGAGACTGCAACTCGCTCAAATACAAATGTATTGAGTATTTCATATTGTTACAAACAAAGTACACTAGTTATATGTAACTTGTGTGTATAAAATATAGATATCACACCACCTACAACCCTGATAGCAGGGGCTTGCTATAATAAAAAATAATGAAACAAACTAAAACATCACAGTTTTAATAAACACAAAATAAATGCTTAGAATAACAATTAAAAAAAGAAATCCATCTGAGACAGACAGAGAGGAGCATGCATTATGAAAATGAGGATCGGAGTGAGAGAAACATTTAAAGGTAGATCCCCAGATGTTATAGAACTACAACACCCATGATGCTTTGCATGTCTTTAGAATGTCTTTAGAATGACAAGGCATCATGGAAACTGTAGTTCTAAAACATATGGGGATCTACCTATTGGGCACTCCTGATTTAAAGGGTTTCTCTAACCCTTTAGTGTTTATGATAGAATAATGCCCTAATCCTCCCCCTTTCATAAACGCTCAAAGACAATTTTAAATAAATTTAACTTACCTTAACCCAGCGCCCGCCGCCAGGTTAAACTCCCTGCACTGCTTGACGCACCCCAAAATGGAAAATTGTAGGTCAAAATTGCAAAACTGGCAAAATCCTTTAACTCCAATTGTCAGTTAGTTGTTAGTTTTCCAACTCAGCTTTTTAGTCTAAAATGTGTAATTCCCAGTTTAAACCAGGCATTCACAAGATTGCAAATCATTTCTGGGCAAGTTGTTCACTGTGTTCTTATATTTTAGCATCTGCCCTTCTAAAGTGTCCAAATCTTCAGTTATTTAATAAAGTTATTTTATTAGGGTTATTTAGTAAAGTGAGAATTTCAAATTTAAGGCCATAGTAGCCAAACTTGAAAGCATATCTTACTTAGGGAATTTTACCTAGATTGGCAATTTTAACCTTAAACAAGGGAGAGAGAAGACACGTGACATTGGAGATAATGAAAATAAAAATGGCGCTAGACTAGCTCTGATGCTAAAACCTAGCTATGCTTCTGTCATCTGCAATGTTTACTTCCTAAACCATCCTTTTCAAAGATCTGTTCAGATAGAAGTTAATGTCTATGTAGAATCCTGAGAGATTCCAATGTATTAGAGTTTCCATGTGTCGTGATGGTGAACCAAAATATATTGCTAGTTCATTTCTTTCACATCATTTTTTTTTCTTTTGGATTTCTATTGTCCTACAGTAACAAGCAGTTAATGGCTTTGAAGGAGAAAGGGTGGTCCTATCCAGTTATTCTTCGCTATTACAACAAAAATAAGAAGGCACTGCAAGTAAAACTCAGAAAAACAAATAAATCTCCTTCGTTTTCCCTCACGGATGGAAAGCCACCGATCCCTGAGATAAAGCGGGAAAATACCTCTTTGCAGAAACTTCATTATGCCCTGATTGATGGCTCCACCATGGTTTAATATCCTTCTGATACAGATAATATCACTTTCTATTACTGTTATGCCTAAAAATGCTTTTCAATAAGCTAAGAAAAAGCTAAAAGAAGAATAATAAAATAAATATGGTAAATATGATGGTTATACTGGTGTATAACACCCTAAGAAAACCTCATGCAACCTTTATTTTCTTTTTACATAAAATATTAAAGGGATACTAGAGGTTTTTGCTTAACCCCTTAAGAACCAAACTTCTGGAATAAAAGGGAATCATGACATGTCAGACACGTTATGTGTCCTTAAGGGGTTAATGAAGTAGTTTTGGTGTATAGATCGTTCCCCTGCAGTCTCACGGCTCAATTCTCTGCCATTTAGGAGTTAAATCACTTTAGTTTCTGTCTATCTAGCCCTAGCCACACACACCCCTGACTGTGACTGATATAGCCTGCATAAAAATGGTTACATTTGCATTGATACATCAACTTGCTTTAGAAGTTTTAATCTCCTGATCTGTAAATTGAAGTTTAATCACACACAGAAGGCAGGAGATAAGTAATTATAAATTAAACAGACTGTGTAATAAAATAAGTATAAACATTAGATGACTCTTTACAGGAATTGTTTAGGAAGGCTGTGTAAGTCACATGCAGGGAGGTGTGACTGCACAAACAAAGTGATTTAAAGCGGCACTGTCATGCCGAACTTACCTTTCCTCAATCTCTTCCTCTTCTCCCCCTCTCTCGGGATCTGTTCTTCTTTTCTTCCTATCTTCTTTAGTTTTCTTTAAAATCATAAGACAAAGTAGGGACTCTTTGTCTTATGGAGGATTCCTCCGCTTGACCAGCTCTGACCAGCGGTGGAGCAAAGTGTGCTTCATTTCCGCTGGTCAGAGCAATTTTCCCATGATCCCTAGCGTTCCTCCCAGTTCCCACAATGCTTCCTGTCAGTATTGCCGAACGTCCTGTCACTTAGACAGAACGCCGGCAAAACTGCCGAATTGCATCCTACCAGAATGAGAAGAGTTTCTCCATTGGTGTTAGGATGCAATTCGGTACTTTGATCGTATCGGAATTTCATTTTAATGAATGAAACTCCGATCCTATTCATTGCTGTGGCTGCATCTTGCAGCCGCTTAGTAGATAACTCCCTAATTCCCACGGTATCAGGGAGCTATCTACTAAAATGCTGAAAGACCTAAACTGGTCTTTCAGCCAAATTTACTAACACTAAGTAAAAATGACTTAGTATTAGTAAATAATATGCCCCTACTCGCTATACCGCGAGTAGGGGCATGTCTAGTAAGCAGTGAGCAGCCTGTGGCTGCTCACTGTAAAAAAAAAAAAAAAAAAAAAAAAAAAAAAATATTTACCGTAAAGTAAAATAAGGGAGGGAGATCTATTGTCCCCCCCCCCGGCCCCCACCCCTGAGCGGTGGGTGGGGGCCATAAAGATAACGAGGAGGGGGGACCTACTGTCCTCCCCCCCCGGCCCCCACCCCTGGCCGGCGGGTGGGGGCCATAATGGTAATAAGAAGGGGGGACCTACTGTCCTCCCCCCCCTGGCCCCCACCCCTGGGCGGCGGGTGGGGGCCATAATAGTAGTAAGGGGGGGGGACCTACTGTCCTCCCCCCGGCCCCCACCCTTGGCCGGCGGGTGGGGGTCATAATGGTAATAAGAGGGGGGGACCTACTGTCCGGCCCCCACCCCTGGGCGGCGGGTGGGGGCCATAATAGTAGTAAGGGGGAGGGACCTACTGTCCTCCCCCCCGGCCCCCACCCCTGGCCGGCGGGTGGGGGCCATAATGGTAATAAGAGGGGGGGGGACCTACTGTCCTCCCCACCCCGGCCCCCACACCTGGGCGGCGGGTGGGGGCCATAATAGTAATAAGGGAGGGGGGGGGACCTACTGTCCTCCCCTCCCCCGGTCCCCACCCCTGGGCGGCGGGTGGGGGCCATCATGGTAATAAGGGGGGGGACCTACCGTCCTCCCCCCCGGCCCCCACCCCTGGGCGGCGGGTGGGGGCCATAATAGTAATAAGGGGGGGGACCTACTGTCCTCCCCTCCCCCGGCCCCCACCCCTGGGCGGTGGGTGGGGGCACTAAGTAAATTCCCCCCCAATCGAGGTGACTAGGGGTCCCCAAGCCCCTAGTCACCCACCCCCCACCCAAATAAAAAATGCCCCTACCTACCCCCCTCACCCTAAAAAATAGTGAGGGGGGAATAAAATTGCTAACCTGTAAAGTAAAATTAAACTTACCATTTGACGTCTTCTTTTTTTCTAAAATCTTCATTTTTCAGCCCCAAAAAAGGCCAAATAAAAAACCATCATAGCCGTCGAACTAAAAATAAAATAAAAAAAACCCGAGCGCAAAAAAAAACCCGACGAAAATGAAAAAACCCGAGCGCACAAAAAAATAATCCATCTTCACCCATGGAGGGCTCCGCGCAGACTGAGCTCCGCAGGAGCCTTGCCCCGCCCTGCAATTAGCCTAAGAACACTCTGATTGGTGGGTTTAAGCCAATCAGAGTGCTCTTTGTCATTTTACAAGCGTGGGAAAGTTCTTTGGAATTTTCCCACGCTTGTAAAATGACACAGAGCACTGTGATTGGATGGATTTCAAGACATCCAATCACAGTGCTCTGTGTCATTTTACAAGCGTGGGAAAGTTCTTATTACTATTATGGCCCCCACCCGCCGCCCAGGGGTGGGGGCCGGGGGGGGGGGGAGGACAGTAGGTCCCCCCCCTCCCTTATTACTATTATGGCCCCCACCCGCCGCCCAGGGGTGGGGGCCTAAGGGGAGGACAGTAGGTCCCCCCTCATTCCCATTATGGCCCCCACCCGCTGTCCAGGGGTGGGGGCCGGCGGGGGAGGACAGTAGGTCCCCCCCCCCCCCTTATTACCTTTTTTTTTTTTTTACAGTGAGCAGCCACAGGCTGCTCACTGTTTAGTCGACATGCCCCTACTCGCGATATATCGAGTAGGGGCATTGGGGAGATTTTAATCTCCCTTGTGCTATTATGGGGGTCATATTGACCCCCATAGAGTGAGGAGGGGACCTGGAGGGCTTATGAAGTGGCAGGGAGCACTGCTCCCTGCCGCTTCTATAGTTACATATTACAAGGAGGGAGCTGCAAGCCGGTAGCTCCCTCCTTGTAATAAACCGAACAAACAAACGAACACTGATACACAGTGTTAGTTTGTTTATCTGATTTTTTCTATTCATTCATTCGTCTGTCTGATGAATGAATGAATGAATAGGTGAAATTCCCGTTCGCATGTGTTTCACTGGGCATGTGCGGGAATCTTACAGTCTGTGTAGTGTGGGTAGATGACGTGTCCCACAGGGACTTCACCTACCCACACAAAGATGGCGGCGCCCTGAATAAAGATCGGGCAGAAAATAAAGAATAAAAAATAGGTAATGTGGGGGGCTTAGGGGCATTTGGGGGTAACTAGGGGGTCGATTGGATGTAGTTGAGGCAGGAGGGGGGTTAAAAAAAAAAACGGAATTCGGCATGACAGTGCCGCTTTAACTCCTAAATGGCAGAGAATTGAGCAGTGAGACTCATGGGCGTCCGCAGGAATTTTTCCAGGGGGGTGGGAGCATAACTGTAATGACATTAATGCTTGGCCCCTTTTTGACAGTGTCATGAAGGGGAGGGGCATTGTCATTGTAACATAAAGTCAGGGTGACCAGATTTTAGAAATAAGGTGAGTAAAAATACCTTTTTAATGGGGGAGGGGGAAGAGGGAGGGACAGGACAAGTAAATAGCATTTTCACAACTATGGTGTCAGGAATGCATGTTTGTATTCCTGACACTATAGTGTTCCTTTAAGCAAATTAAAGGAACATTCTGGTCACCATAACAACTTCATCTAAATTAAAATGCTATGATGCCAGGAGGCCCTTGGGCGCTCTCTTTCCTTTAAGGGGTTAAACCGCTCTCAAATTATTTAACCCCAAAGGCTTCGTCCAGCTCCAGACCTCCAGGCCGCTCAGTGGTATTCAGCTTCTGTAACGGAGTGTCAGGAAGTGCAGATTGACATCAGGCATGGGGCAGCTGATTGGCTAGAGTGGTCAGCTGATTTTCACAGTGAGAAGCACGCAAGCGCCTCTAGCGGCTGTCTGAAACTGCTATGTTTATAAAAAAAAAGGGTTAATCCTAGATGGACCAGGCACCCAGACAACTTCATTAAGCTGAAGTGGTCTGGGTGCCTATAGTGGTCCTTTAAGCTAAAGTTGTTTTGGTGACTATAGTGTCCTTTTAATGATGGATGGCCTCCATAACGTTAAAGCACCGAAGGATAGTCAGACTGCTTTATAAAATGCATAGAAATATTCTGTAATGCATTGTTTTTGTTTAATAACATATTCCCCGATATTACCTTAACAAACTGCTGTCTAATTATCAGTCTGGACATCTAGCTGTGTGTCAGAGCTCCTCAGGGCTGCCCTGCGGAGGGTTTTACAGCAATATATTCTCTCCAGAGCAGGTCATGCTGGGAACATTCACCCCTTTTGGACATGGCAGTGTCTGCTTCCCTGACAGGTTAGCATCACTATTGAATATGGAAAATGGATTCAAACATATGTAACGGATCACACAATAGGTTGTACATTCCATTATAGCATTTAGCAGGTTGCTGTGTCTAACTGCAACTCACAGCTGCTACTCACTAAGCATCTTGTGACTGAGGTTGTTTTGTCCATATCCCAGGCTGAGCCACTTTCCGCCACAGCTGAATTTTATGTTTCACCGTCTGGCAGGAGATTCAGTTTCCCCAACTCTACTACCGCTAACAGATGTTAACTTGTCATCTTTTAAAACGGTTCTGTCACCTTTTTTTTTATCTGGTGGTCATGTCGCAAAACCCCCTTGCATGCACCCTTTTTTAAATTATTTATATATTTTAACACTCCCGCCCCCCTCCCCAAATTATACACAAGCAAAATTAGGAATAACTTTTCCTTAAGTAGATCCAGCATGTTGATGTTTACAAATGGTGGAGCTTTAGACTTAGTCACTCTCTTACCTGTCGATCTCCAGGTGCCCCATGCGACATCTAGCTTCTGAATCTGTGTTACAGGAAGTGCGAAGTGCCTTCAGGCAGGGGCGCTGCTGTCAGTGGATGCTCTAAGCCAATCAGTAGCTCCCCATTCATAAAAAAAAGGTACATACATCAACCGACTGCTATAGCCAATCAGCGGCGCCCCTGCCTGAAGGCACTCAGCGCTTCCTGTAACACAAATTCAGAAGCCCGAGGAGATCGACTGGTAAGAGAGTGCCCGGGGGCCTCCTGACACCATAGCAGCTTTCTGTAGATGAAGTTGTTATGGTGCCTAAACTGTTCCATTAATTTTTTTTAATTAACTTTGCTTCTGTTTCCGTTTTGTCAGCAAAATGTTTGCTCTGCAGTATAACCAGATAGGTGGAGTGATGTCTGATAAAGAAGGTGAAATAGTGAAAGAATGGCTATGGCCGCGGAAAGGAAAGTTATCTGATCCAATTACATTGCAGGTAACAAGCGAATGGCAGGATTGTTCTATAATCAGTATGTTTTATTTGCTAAATCATAATTTGTGAAACATTAACAACCCAACTGTTGAATAAAGATTTTGTCTGGAATCGCTATTTTTTGCTCATCTAGAAAGGCAATTCACCTTGAATTCTGTTATTTAAAGGGACAATCCAGACAGAATGCTATACTGTTGATAAAAAAAAATTAAATGGGAAAAAGGAATTCTCCCATCAGTGGAATTATAGGGTATGTAGCTCAGCTAATGGCTGTCTAGTGAAAGCTGTACAGTGTGCTACAAATCCATGTCAAAGAGAAAAAGGAGAAAGGAATAGAAAGTCCTTCAGATAGCCTGGTTTAACAAATTGCCCCCAAAAAACTAAAGAAGACAGAGTGGCCACGGATGGGCCGTATTAGGTAGTTTCAGTATGAGCCTTATATGAAAAAAAATGTTCCCTCAATAAAGTACTTAAATTGCAAGTATAAAGTAAAGTTGTGTCTTTTTTTTAATAGTTTTGTTGCTTAGATTGTTGTATAGTACATAGAAAGCAACATTTTGATTTGGAAGAAATGCACTAATATTTCCGTTTTATTTAGGTTAATGAAAACATATCTGTTAAGATTGTGGGTCAGTTTGCTATTACGTTGATCTACAAATGGCAGCATGAAACTGTGCGCTTATCTCTGTCACCCCTCCTTGACGTTGCCCCTCCGCAGCTGGAAGATCTGGTAAGTTGACGTACAATATACTCAGCTGGGGCCTGAGTAAGATATGAATGTACTATGAGCCATGTATGTCATAAATACGTCTTGCTAGATCTTAAAGCATTGTGTTTCTCTTTATATCAGGGGCTGCTGCTGACTAATGAACATTTTTCTTCAAGAACAGCGAGAGAGCTTTGCAAGGGTATCAAGAAAAAGGGAAAGGATAAAGACTCAAAAAAGAATCCAAAGAAAGCTGTAAGGGGAAAAAAACTGGATTTCCATTACATTTCATACACATTTTTGTTATATATATATATATATATATATATATATATTTTTTTTTTTTTTTTTTTTTTTAAATGTATTTATTTATTAAAAAATTAAAAAATAGCTAGTTTTGTTTTATAAGGAAAGCACAGAAGTATTAAAAAGAATTTAGACAATATGTTTTTTGGGAGAGTATCGTTAAATGTGCCTGTCAGTCTAACAGCCACTACTAGTGGTGGCTTTATTCTTTATTTTTGCTCGTGCATAAAATTACAGTGGATCCTGCATCGCCACAACAGCGAATGCGAGGGTTGCAGTGCATTTAATGATACATGTTGAGTAGCATTGAAAACTGTTAAAGACATTACTTTGCATCATTTGAGGGGTTAGCACGAATTTTTATATTTAAGGTATTGTAGCTAGTTAAGCAGTTAAACATAACATAGTAAGTACGAGTAAACCAGGCAGTCATTTTAGATATAGGCGACCTGAGAAGATTAAAATAATGTGGCTGAAAAACATAAACATAGTAGGTATCGTAGGTAAATTAGTATCCCTGGTGGATGGTACAACAGAGAGCATCAGCCATACAGGTACATTAAGTAGGACTTTGTTTGCCTGTGTGTGGTCTGCGTGGGATCATTGAAGTTAAAGGGTTTACATTATGATGTGCCTATTATTGTTTAAGCTTAGCAGTAAGTGCAGGATGTAGCTCAGTGTATACTTGGAGGTGCAATACACTGTTGGTGACTTAATATGTCATGCTTGACCGAATCATAAAGCAACTATATGTTTAGTGGCACATCTTATAATATAAAACATAATAAAAGTCATAGTGTGAAACAAGCTAGGTTAGAAGATGATCTGTATATACATAGCAGATAACTAGCATAGTAATAGCAGGAGAAGAAAAGTGTCAGGCATAAAGGGGTACACAGGCCTGTGCTGGGTCTTGTGGAGATCAAGCTGTGGAGGCTGCAAAAGGAACTGGAATGCGTCCTTAATGGTGAGGGAGGGATGCAAGCAAGGTCTGCTGGACCTTCCCTGTCGCCGAGTTCCCCCTCAGCCTATACCCAGCTGGGGAAATGTCAGCATCATGCGGACCCTTTGCATTGCGTTCTTGGTGTGGGTGCTCCCATGTCCTGTTGCGATTCCAGGTGTCCGGGTTGCCTGTCGTTGGGGCAGTGGATGTGTTCCCCCACGTCTCCATTTTGAGGCCTTTGGTGCTGCTGGTATGTTGACCTTTTGCTGTGGGCTTTGCTGCACAGTTACTTGTGTGGCGATGTTCTTTGGGTAGAGTCGATTCCTGCTGCGCAGCATGTCGGGATTTTGGTCGGTTGTGTTATTCTGTTGCGTTTCTTGTTTTGTACTTCCGGTTGGTTTAAGTCGCGGGTGGAAGTGCGCGCCCGGTAGACATGGCGCCGTTCTCCTTCTTAGGGCCCGTCGGTATCTGTGTTGCCGGACGGCCATCTTGGATGTCTTGGATGCTTGTGGTATCTGCCTGTAATAGTTGCGTCGTGCTGCAGGCCGTATCCACGAGGTCACCGTTCTTTCTGCTTGATGGCGACTAGCTCCTCTGCTATGCAGAGTATCCCTGATGAGTGTACAGAGCCGGTTAAATGTCTCCAGGGGGGACCTGGGTAGCTGGGCGCGGGTGCTCTGCTCTCTATGTTCATGCTGGGCGTCCATCTTGGTTGTGCCGTGTGCTTGTTCTCCCGATATGTCGTGTGGCTGGTTCGCCTGCTTTCCATCCTGGTGGTTTGTCACCAGTGGGGACCGGGATAACCCCCGCTGGTCCAAAGTGGGGGGGGGGGTGAGTTGAAGTGGCATCGCTTAAAGGCTCTCGCGCCAGGGAGAGCGGCCGCCTCTCCCCGGCTTCAGTCCCAGTAGGCCGCATTTGAGTCTCCGTGCTCCTGGCCTCGACAGGCCCCGGGGTGGTATCGTTGGATTCGGGGGGGCACCATTCGACGTGGGTGGCGCACCCCTAGGTGACTTCGAGGCTATATAGCCGCTGATTTTGCCCCGGATTATGCCCGCTCGGCAGGAGCTTGTGTCAGACGCGTCTGTACCGCTCGGTAGTCAGGCTCCGCCCCCCTGAGGTGTTTTTTTTCTTCTTTTTCTAAACACCTTAGACACACCCAGGTAATACCTAAATCTTGGACTGGTAGGGGGTCCTTGAGGACTGGGTTGAGAACCCCTGCTAGAGACATGTTTTAGGCAAATTTTAAACATTGCTGTGTCTCAGAAATGGTAATGTTTTATATTAAACGGCCAAATTAGCAGCGTCTATGTAGCAAAACCACAATTAAGATGTCACCAGTGGTTGTGGTGCTTAGCATGTGCGTTAACAGGGGCCAACTTTCATACATGATGTAAAGCTAGGGCAGGGGTAGGCAAAGGTCATCGCTCCAGATATTGTGGACTACAACTCCCCTGTTGCTTTGCCAGCATCATGGCTGCAAGAGCATTATGGGAGATGTAGTCCACAACATGGTTGCCTACCCCTGGACTAAGGAACCATTTGTCAATTATAAATTAGCTCAGTTACCCATTCTTCAATATTAAAATACATTTTACAAAACATGTTAGACTCGTCACCGTGTTAGTGTCGTTATCTGCGGACCCACTAATGTATTTCACTAAAATATGCATTTGGCTCCTGAAACCTTTTGCGAAATCACTGCAGCCCTGGTTTATATGTATTTTTTTCTTACTATAAAACATGCTATGGGAAATCTCCATCTTTCCACCATGTTTTCTATCATTATCGCTTATTAATGAAGTTTAAATAGTGGAATAAGGGGGGAATCTACTTTTTTTTTTTTATATATACATATTTGTCAAATAGAACTGAGCGAATTTTGAGCCCAGACAAACCTTATATATTTCAGTATTATGCTTTGATTTGTTCCAATTACAGTTGCAGAAGACAGCACCAACTGTGCTAACTGCTACAGCTCTGTTTGTTAAATGTCACAATATCTATGTTTGTATGGAACTGTAACTTCTATATAAAACTTATAGCAGTTTCAAAATTGTTCCTAATTGGAATTGCAGTTTGGGGGCAGGGTGGATCACAAAAATACCTCACAATAAATGTAATTCAGGGATTTTTCTGATTTTATTGAATAATCCCAAAATGACCCCTGCCACTGTAGATGTGCTCTCTCTCTATGGTAAATAGTATTACTGTCTTTGCTTTTACCCAATACATTATTTATTAATGAAGGTCACGGATACAAATTGAACTAATGCCATATCCTAAATAATTTAAAGTGGTTAAGCAGGGCACAATACAGAGGACAAAATGAGAGCACACAAGAGAACACTTTGTGAACAAAAAAATAAGAAAATGGCTTGTTGTTGTTTTATCCTACAGTAAAAAAGGGACAGGAGCATTCTTGGAGTGGGCTGATCTCCTAAAGAAACCAGAATTAAGTACGCCCTGAGTCCTCTATAATATTGATAGAGAAATAGCACCTCCAGTTGAAAAATTAGAGACACATTAATTATTGCACCATATTTGGTGTTAATTATACAGCATGGTCAGGGGTGTTACTAGGGTAAAAAACACCCAGGACTCAAGCCCAAAAAATGATTTGGTGACTCCTTTCTAAAACGCTCTGATGACCCCTTCCCCCCAATTCCATCACTTAACACGCCTCTTGGCACATTAACGTTTTCCTACAGACAGACACACAGCTATATATACACACACACACACACACATAGACGGGCAAACACAGACAACCTCAGACACGCACAGGCGCACACAGGCACCTACAACATCATACCAGAAATTTTAGGGTTTGTTCTGGAGGTGCCAGGTTTACAGCAGGTGTAGGTTTAATAGAGCATGACGTGTAGTTCATAAATATAGGTTTATATACAATCTTAATTCATTCAAAGATGTGATTGTGATTCATAGAACAAGTTATGGTATAGGCAAGGGTTTGGAAAGGTCATAAAGTCTACCCTTGGACCCTGGTCATTGGTCCCTCTAGCAACACCCGAGACTGGGCTCATTTCCATAAACACTTCAATATCTGCAAGATTTCTGAAGATGGTGTTTATGTAGTAAAGTTATCCTGTGCTGTCATTTCTCTCAACATTCAAATGGCCAAGAACAAGCTTTCACTTTACAGGGTGTGGCTGGTTGTGTGACCAGAGGAAGGACTGATACTGATACAACCATTCATGTAATTGGAAAATGTTCAATTACATGAAGGATAATGTTTCTTGTACCGTTCACATAATCAATTAGGATCTTTAAACCTGTTCTGGTCTATCAGACTGTAGATTGATATGCCTCATTGGTAGCTGTTACAATGCCAGAAATTTAAAACCTGTCTTGTACTAAAAGGGAAACATTTTACACCTAAGAATTGTGTAAGAATCCCTGATACGGATACACTGTCACCAAAAAGGAGATGTCTACTTTAATTTACATTTAGAATACAGAATGCAAGACTCCAACTGATGCCAGGTGATGTCTTCTGTGTGTAGGCCTACCCCACTGAACTGTCAATCAGACAGCCTCCTACCCCACTTCCTTTATGTATGTTTAATACAGCTAGAATTGGGGTGCAACAGCACTGTTCCTCTCTAGTGTCCTCCACGGCATGGCACGTCAAGAGTACAGATAGCAACCCGTGTAGGATTTGATCCAGTACTCCTTTATGAGAAGGATTTCACTGTGCATTGTTATAATTGTTATTAATTATAAAGTGCCAATAAATTCTGCAGCACTATACAATCGGTGGACTAACAGCCATGTATTTGTAACAAGACGAGCTAGACTCACAAGAAGAGGCCCTGCTCAATAGAGCTTACATTCTAGATCGAGTTTAACATTAACAACAAAGTGGATCTGAAGCTTAATGCAGCTAATTAATTAAACCTTTGTATGGGGTTAAAATTTTTGTTTGCAATTTTGAGCAAATGTGTTTTTTATGAGGAGCATGGACATTGATAAATAAAATAAGGTGTTTTGATCCCCTCTCTTCCCATCAAAATTCAGCCCCTTTACTTGTTTAATAATGTTCTGTTTTCCTCTAGACCATTTTATCACAGCTGGCAAAAACGCTTGAAATTCCTGAAAATCAAATAAGCACATTAAACGACTATAGTGCAGCTATGGAGCTCCACAAGATCCAGAGAAAAGTCCGAAACATTGTGGATGACTGGATGGACCACTACCGCTTGGCTTTGGGTAAGATTTTCTTTTTTTTTTATAATTCTTTATTTTTGCATTGACATACAATACAACTTGTAAACAGAACTTGGGCTTGTGCAAAAGCCGAATTACATGAGGTACAATGAAACTGTACAGGTACAGAAAGAAGACAATGATTTGGTTAGAGGTACATTTGGTTTTTGAAAGGCCTGTCTTTTCGGTCATTGATATTTTTCTTAGGACTGCGGTCTGTCAATGGTCTTTGTTTTTTGTTTTTCTGTCATCTTTGTTATGTAGTCATGGGATTCTAAGTCAGGAGACACCATATTGAGTGTGTTCCTGAAAAAGTAAAGGGTAACTCTGGAACTCAGATACATGATCTGTTAGGCTTTGTGTTGTCTGGGTTATGTTCATTTTAGAGAAGGTCACCTCGTTCCCTTGGTATTAGCTTGATGTATTTTAGGCTTCGGAAGGTGATGATGTGTGGTTGTGACGGGCTAGGTGGCGGGGAGTTTTGTTACCGTGCCTATTTCATCCGTCCCTGTTGCGTTATGGGTGTATTTTATCTTCGCATTTGTGCCCTTGTGTTGTGGGGGTATCTTTGCATATTGTTGCTGGTTATGCCTTCGTTTCATTAAGGTGGGGTTACAGAAAGGAGGGGGGAGGGGAGGGTTAGTCCTAGGATTGTCTGTTTCGTTTTTGCAGTTTGCATTCTAGCGGTCAGCAGACTTTGTTTGTTTCGCTGCTGGATTGCGTTGGGGGTAGGATAAGTGTGTGGTTGCGGTGGGTTGTTATGATCGCCGTCTGCAGTGTCGGGGGTCCTTTGGTGGTGGTTGCTAATATGGGGAAAGGGAGATGGGTAAGATTTTCTATTATGCAATATACAGGTGTCTGTAAATATGTAAGGGGTGGCAGCTATGATCAGGCATTAAGCACAAAAATGTATCCTATACCATGTCGGAAGGCTATATCATTCTAATGTCACTGCTTGCACTTGTGTAGGTGTTTGTGATTATTCCAGTGAACTTGAGATGTTTATTCCTTTCTTCTGTTAGTTTGTGCAAGCTGTTTTAATTGCCTTTATGGAATCTCAAGGGTAAAAAATAAAAAGCAGATTCTTGAGAAAACACTTAAATGTACTATAACCCCAGACCATGATACATGATGGAACTCTGGTGTCATCTTCATTAGCAAGTTAAACGTAAATCAATCTTTGTTTTATCTTTAATCTTCTGAATTGCTGTTTTTTTGTAGGTATTGACTCCCCTCATATAAAAAAGATGTCCGAGGCTCCTCCAAAAATGTCAAGGAGACGTAAAGTTCAGTCTGCCATTGTGTTTCCTGTAACATTATCTGCTCCAAAGTCAGGAACCATCAAGCAGACTGATACAGAGGATACGAGTCCAGAAAGTCTTCTTCAAGAACGTTTTCGGTCTGCTCCAGCTTATACCCACATGAAGCGTTGGGATACTCCTCGGAGCTCTACTTCTCCCAGGTATGACAGAGAGGAATAAAATACCGACCATTATATTTATAGAAAATATTGGATCTATAACAACATTCTGCTAGTATTCCAATTCAGAATACCACGCATGAACACAAGAAGGGTTTTTGTGGGAGGAGACTTCTACTACTACAATGAGTATCCTACCACTGAAACCATAAATTAAATGATCCGTACAAAAAACACCTGGAGCAAATTGCATACAAGTGAAGAAATAATGAGTACAGGTGCTAAGTGCACAATATATTTTCAAGAGGAATCCATTTTTAAATCATATACTTGTGGACATCTTACTTGAAATTGCTTTTAGAAATTATTAAAGAAAAGTACCAAATACCGTAGGTCAAATATTATTATACATTGTAAAGCAGCGAGAACATCCCTTATCCTGGAATCTGAAATGTCTTGGCATGTTTGGACTGCATCATATCTAGGTGCCAACTCTTTCTTGAATATGAATTTGTGTGTTAAAGACTGACATTAATATTGAGCCCCCAATTTTGAAATACATGAAATTAACATTTAATCCAATGCTGCAATATTCCTGGTGCTGCAGTAAGATTAACATGATTAATAATATTGGGCCATTCCAACTCTGCTCATAGGGACGTACTGGGGTTCTATGGCGCATATGTGACAAAGCTGCAGTCTGCCAATCAGATGCTTCTCATTGAAAAGCATTCATTCCAAAGCTTTTCTATAAGAAGCCTTCACAGTGTTTGGTGATGCCAAATATGATGGAATTCAATAATTGAAAGTCTTCATTAGAAAGTGCCTCTAGTGTCTTTCTTATTGACAGTCACTAGAGGCATACTTAATGGTAAATCTAAACATTGACTTTTCTCACAACTGGCAATGTTTACATATGTCTGAATGCACTACAGATATAGTGGTTTTGGTGCTTCACTTGTCCCGTTAAAAGGGTTTTTTTCTCATCAAAATGGATATGTGTAGAAAAATGAAATCTTAAAAAAATAATTCTACATTATACTTTTTCGTATATATGTGTGTTTGTATAATTTTCTTTTTTTTCTGACAAGATAAGCTTGCATGGTATAATATACATAAATATGTTCTTCTGTGTCACATAAAAACATATAACGCAATCAGACTTTCCTGTTTTTTCCTAGAAAAACAGATTTATTTTTCCTGCTTCACAAGTTCAAAGACAGTTCTTACAATGTCATTAATGTTAAAACGGTCAACAGCTGATGGTATATGCAGGACATTCAGAGTGCGGAGACGCTCTGCCTTTGATGTTCTGTGTCTCAGTGTTTCCTTGTCTCCCGTTCTATACGTACACCACCAAAGTGGGTGTGCAAGCTTTACAAAGTCAATTCTATTGATATAATATGCTTGTTGGCAATTTTAATAACTATATTAGGTCATCCCATGTTCCACGGACACTCAGAAATAGAAAGGACAATACTTCTTATCATCAACCATGCCTTAGTGTGAAATGCATGTAAGAAAATTTCCAAAAAACAGAATATTTTACAAAATGTCAGCTACTGAATGGTATTATCCAACCTCCACAAATATAAATATGTCCATGGTCTGATACAGGAAGTCTTATTAAATTTGAAGCTGTCAAGTTGAAATAATTGAAAGGAGGTATGTGTAATGGATGGACAGCTCCTCTATGGTATTTCTTTAATCTTGAATACTCCAAATCTCCAATCTCGAGGGGCGGGGCCGGACAGCTAAGATGGCCAGACGTGTTTCCTCTCAGCTCCAGCTAAACTGAGCTGAATTTACTCATTTTTTTGCCTTAGACCCTACATGCAGTAGCCCTGAACAAGCAGCAAACCGTTGCTAAACAGAGGGGGGGTTTCGAGAATACCTGCTTATAATCGTCCGGCGTTGCACTCACTACTTCCGACTGTACGGCCTACTTGGTCTGAGGGTCCGTTGGTTGGGGGAGGTGGATGATCTCCCGACACAGGGCCCACAATGCATAGCTACTCGCATGACACCCCGCGTCCCCCCCTTTGGACTGGTGGGGGTTATCTCGGTTCCCACTGGCTGGCCACTATTCCTTGTGTGGAAACCAGAGCCAGATAGCAACCTGCATGAAAGACGCGACCGAGAGTGGCAAGATGGTGACTGCGCTTCTCCCTCATGAGCCTACTTCTGAGAAGTCCTAGACAGATTGCTGTTCCTAGTTGGAACAGTCTGTGCTACGGCTGGAGGGAATATTCTCACGCTTCTGGGACATCCTGGAGAAACGCGTTATGCGGATTACACCACAAGAAGAGAACCGTGGGAATTACGAACTGGAGGTGAGCGGGGTCAATCCAGGCACAGCATTGCCACAGCCACCTGTATCCCGCAAGGTGCACCCACCTAAGCTAAAGGCCTTTAAGGGTAACCCTCCAAAGCATCGTCCATGTAGAAGGAAGACTATCCACCACAGGCGGCATTGAACCATCACAGTCTCCTGTCACCCCCATTGTGGGAAGGACTTGGACTCCCAGAGACACCAAATCCATGGTACCAAGATGCTGGCCTCCGTGCAGGCCTGGGATTGAAAGGTAGCCCTGCCTCACTCCCTCCGAGTTAGTACCTTTGTCGGATCTGATGAGAGGTCACTGCATTTTCCCATGCTGGGCATCGGATTAAAGAGTTCTCACCTGTTTAGATAGCCCTATTTTTCTTCCAATTTATCTCCTATCTGGGCTTCCTAGGCATTTATTTGATGTATCTGTGTTCTTTATGTGTTTTATTTACTTTACTTATTTATTATGCTTTTGTTTTTAACCTTGTATAGCACATTAATACTATCTAGAGTGCAAGCTTTAGAGGTTCAATACCAGTGGGTCACACTTTAGAGGAATGTTCCCTCTTGTACACCTCACACCAGCTCTAAGTTCCATACCACCTGCTTTGCATGCCCATATCCCGTGGCCAGCCCCAGTGGTATTTAACCTACTTTGTTCATATCATATGGCTTACAAGCATGTTTTATTAATTCCCCCAATTTAGATAAGCCATATTGTCAAATAGTAAAGCTTATTTTCACTGTTACCCAAGATTGCATATCTATTGACGTATATATGCTCTAAGCATGCTCCTCATACCTAAAACATGTGCTGTTAACGTATATGCCATGTTACTGTTGTTTACTTTGCAATGTTTACGATGGCTTATTCCTGCTATTGTGGCATAACAAGCATGTCGTTATTCTGAGCACTGAAAAACCTAAAGATTGACAAATGTCATAAATCACGGTGCATATGCAGAATTACACAATGCAAATAGTTTACTGGTGCAGTGAAGTCTCAATTTGTACGTTTCAATAGGCAGGAGTTAAACTTTGCTCACGCTATGTATTGTGGTTTTAATAGAATGAAGGCCTTCAGTAAAACATGTTTTCAACTGCAATTATAGTTTATAATGGGCTGTCTTTGTGCTGAAAGGGTTGGCTTTGCAAGGTTGACAGTCAGCCTGGTGTGAATATACCTATATTCACACCAGGCAAGGCCGATGCAAGGATTTCTGCCGCCCTAGGTCTCCCCCCCACCTTTCCCTTAGTGGTCTCTCCCCCCCCCCACCTTTCCCTTAGTGGTCTGCCCCCCACCACCTTTCCCTTAGTGGTCTCTCCCCCCCCCCATCTTTCCCTTAGTGGTCTCTCCTCCTCCCCCCCACTGTCTCTTAGTGGTCTCCCCCCCCATCTTTCCCTTAGTGGTCACTCCTTCCCACAGTGTCCCTTAGTGGTCTCCCCCCCACCCCCTAGTGTCACTTAGTGGTCTCTCGTCCCTCCCCATCTTTCCCTTAGTGGTCTCTCCCCCCCCCACCCCAGTGTCCCTTTGTGGTCTGTCTCCCCCCCCCCCCCAGTGTCCCTTAGTGCCATCTCCCATCCCTGTTGTGCCTCCTACTCCTCCCTGCGCAGTTGTACTAATGTGTTTTAACAAAGAATATGGGACGAGGGGCGGAGCCAGCACCCGAGCTAACCGGCCGCACATTTTAACAGCTCCGTACGAGATACTGAAATTAACCCGCCCGGAGCCGCAATCCACGGGCGCACCGAGCTCCAAAGCCGGCACACAGTATACTCACACTATGGGGAAGAAGTGTAAGAAGCAGAGAGCGGACCCGAGCACAGGGTCCAGAGATATAGGGGCTTTTCTCCGTGCTGCCTCGCGGCCTGCAGATTCCAAGATGGCGCCAGAGGCCTATACTGCACAGTCCTTGGATGATGACAGCTATTATACAGAGCCTGCAGTGCCGAGACAAGAGCAACAGATACCTCAAAGACCCATGGACATGGGGGACGCTGCACCAGCCACCAAGGCAGATATTAAAGCTCTTGTAAAGGACATTCAGTCCATGTTCCAAGCGGACATGGCGCTGGTGAGGGCAGACATATCTACTCTCACCAGCAAGTGGCAAATGTGGAAGTGGGCCTTGGGGACACCAAACTAGCGCAAAGCGCGACAGACGCAGCGCTGAGCTCCCTCCGCAAACAATATGCGGACCAACAAACCCAACTGGCCGGCATGGAGGACCGGAACAAGGCAAGGAACATGCGAGTCAGGGGAGTGCCGGAGACAATCACCGGATCAGAATTGCCGGCAGCTTATAGCTACGCTACTGACACCGCGACAAGCTAAGCTGGTCACGATAGACTCTTGCTACAGACTCACCAGGGCAGCCTCCGTGCCACGTGAAGGACCCAGCGATGTAATGATCAAGTTTGTGCGGGACTCCGATAGGGGAATGCTTATGGGGGCCGCGAGAGGCTCCCCCACACTGGCTTTTGAAGGAGCACAACTGGCGCTTTACAGAGACTTATCAAGACACACCATGATGTGGCGGAAGACCTTTCGTCCGGTCATTCAGCTACTCCAGGATCAAGCCATCCCCTACAAATGGGGCCCACACCGCCTGCAGGCTGAAAAAGCAGGCAAGACACATAAGCTCTCCCACGCAACCGACATACCAGCCTTCTTACAAGCACTTGGCCTCCCAGGGCTAACGACTCAAGCAACAACCCGTCCAACATGGACTGTAGCGGAGATTACCCCCTTTGTACCCAGAGGAGAGGTTCAGACAACCACCGCCTCAACAACCTGAAACGGCAGCAACTGAGAGGGACTTGAATACCTTTTATCCGTTACAGACAGCAGGAGATATGCATGTTCCGTTCTACGTTTATTGTCTCCTATGCTGTTTACATTGTTCACTTATTTCTCCTTTTTTCGTAAAAAAAATGTTTCTAATTACGCTCTCTCCTTGCCATCGCAATACTGGCTCCGTAAGCCACTGAATTATCATATATGCTAAGCCACCCTCCCCCTTATTTTTTCCCTCAAAGTGCGCAAAGCAGCTTGTAATTTACCGCTAACTCATTGCAGCACTTGCAGCTCGCAGCCTAGACAGTCCAACCCAGCTATGACAAACACACTCACCAGAACTCAACTGACTGAGGCCCCAAGCTTCATAAGTCCACACCTAGAGGTGCCTAATATTATAATACAAGTCACACACTGAAAACAGGCATACAGGCACTTGATGCTGTACAGATGTAACCCCCACCCTACCAAACCAGTGTCAAAGCTCTGTAAAATAAGCGAAACAGGGCTGACCAGGCCCATAAAATACAAAACCGGGTAGTCCTCACCCATGTGTAATGATTGTTATTCAGCTCAATGTTAACTGATTTGAAATGTATGCATAACACATGATATGGCTTTTACTGTGCTGTACCCACAAAAAAATAAATAAAATATGGGACAGTGGTTTGATAATGAAATCATACTACATTTAACAAATCCAGACCATGGAACTTAAAATTTGAGTCAGAATAGTTATACATCAAGCAGCCATTTCTTCATATATATTTCCAAGAATGTGAATACATTTCTCAGAGATTTACTTTATTATTGTCGTTATTTGCAGACCTTCTTCTCTTCGAAGTTCGAAAAAAGAACGAACCATTACAGAATCCAGTCTCAGTAAGAGTGTATCTAATTTACTGATCATCAATAAATCAAGGTAACATTTACAAACTATAGATATTTTCTAATTATTATTTTTTTTTGGTAAATATATTTTTTATTGTTATGTATTTTGCAGGAGTTATTGCCATGGTATACAACATTAAACATTCGTAAAGATGAGACATTTTGGTCTCCCAAATGGTGTTATGAAATGAGGCACGCAGGCCCCCTTTTCTGTCTGAGAAATATATGTGGTAGACTCGCAGGTCTCTCGTTCTTATGTCACATTAAATCTCTATGGGACGCGCAGGTCCCCGCTTGACTTCAAAACAGTGAGTTTGTTAATATATATCAAATAGTCAGTGTAGCGGAGTGCAATATTAAAATCCACGATCTCCGCTGGTATAACAGGTAAATCCACAGTCAGCGCTGAAAAGTAAGGCAATGTCCCCAATCCTCCCAATAACCAAACGAAACACAGTCTGGGAGTCAACTAGCAGCTTTATTCAGAAAATCCAGTATTTATGCAAGTCCCCATGCAAGGGGTCTCCTTACTGACAAAGCAGGGCTAATACAGTAAGGGACTACATGGGGGACTTAACCGTTGATACATTTCTCCCATCAGGCACCGCTGCACGAGAGGGATACTCCCACTGAAATAGAGTTAAGTGGATTATCCCCTCGTGCAGCAGAACCGTCAATTTACATTAAAATATATAACTTTAACAAATTTCGTCTGATTTGCACGAACCGGTGTTCGGTAGATAGCTGGGGTCTGTGGGTACATTTCGTGTGAATACCGCTCAGATCCCAGCTAAACTAGCCGAACGCCGCATGGAATACATTCGTATAATAAATTTGTTTCAAATGTACCGAATATTAAGTGGAACACATAATAGGTGAATACCGGGGTTCCCGAACGGCCTGGAAGTGCAGCGGTGTTCGTGTTGTCGAGCAGCCGTTTTTAGTTCCACGCGCTCGACGACAAAACACAGCTGGGGAACAAAGAATCCAAGATGGCCGACCACCACGTGGTCGGTAGCCGAACGACGGCCACCTAGGATTCCACTTAATTACCGATTGCAACATTGTTGCAATCGGTTAACGAGGGCCACACGTCCCTTAATGTGTGGTCTACCAGGGGGGGCCATCTTCGGTTCACGAACGGCCCAGATAGTGGTTGTTCGTGAAACAAACTGACTGCAGGCTAACAGTTTACGGCTGCAAGCATACGAATTACCAGGGACACAGCATACACAGCAGAGACACATAGTACACAGCCTATAATACAGACAACCTTTATGGCAAGTAAAGTCTAACATTACAGAAGTGGCTAGGTTTGCCACAGTCAGGTGATATCAATATCAATACAATAGGTCGCTTAGTAACCTTAAAACAAAATCGGTGAACAGAATTAGGCATTTCGGAGCATAGGTTCGGGCAGGACTAATAGGTCCATCTATAGATGTAGCGTGTGTGGAGGCACTCCGGCCTCTGTTTTTCCTAATTGCGCGTTATGAGAGACTCGCAGGTCTCAGGCGGTTCAGCGTGCATTGTATCGTCTTGGGACATTTAAGCCCCGATGTTTTGGTCTAAGGGTCATTTCAGAAACCAGTGTACATTAGTACATTGGGCATCGTTATGCCCGCATTCGGTGTGAGTGGCCGAGGTCACGCTGAGGTTCTTGTGTGGCTTTGCCCATCAGTCTGTCAGGCGTCCGTCTTTAGTGGATGGGATGGGGGGGAGGGTATTCCTAAGGGATCTGTCTGTTGGGGTGTAGTAGTCAGGTGTTGCTTCCTGGCGTGAGTCGCGTAGGGGTTGTCAACCTGTGCCTCTAGGGGTCAGGGGTCTTAAGGTTGACCAGTCTTCCCGAGTGCGTCCAAGAATTTGTCCCCTGTCCTTGTCAGTATCCAGTGTGTCCAAATGTCCAGGTATCGCTGTGCCCTATCCGTAGTCTTCATGTGTATGTCTTCCGTCACCCTGAGGTCTTCCATTCTCGCAAACCACTCCCTAAGGGTAGGGGCCTCTGTGTCCCTCCAGTGTTGGGGAATGAGTTGTTTTGCAATATTTAGTATCCGTATGGTCAGTGATCTTTTGTATTTGTTACTAGGCACGGTAGTGTGGTGTAGGAGCATTGCCACTGGGTCAAATGGTGGGGGTTGATCTGAGAATGTCTGTAGCATTTTGTGTATCCCTCGCCAGAAGGGTTGTATCTTCTCACAGAACCACCAGATGTGTATGTGTGTCCCTGTCCCTGTCCCGCATCGCCAGCATTGTGTGGCGTGATCTGGGTGTATGTTGTGTAGTATGTCCGGAGTGCGGTACCAATGTGTGAGCAATTTATATGCGGTCTCCTGGTGTCTGCTGAAGACAGCACGATGGTGTGTTAATGTGCATATTTTGTCCCATTCCCCGTCGTTTTTGGTTTTTGGTTCAAGGCCGTTTCCCATTTTCCCTTAAACCTAGGTGTCTACTGGGATCTGTTTTTGTAGCAGGCCATATAATATGGATATCCCGTGCGGGAGTGGTTCCGGGTAGAGACACAGTTGCTCGAACTCCGTGGGGGTACGTCGCAGGGCCCTACCCTGAGGTAGAGTCTGGAGATAGCTTGTCAGTTGTGCGTATGTGAACTTCTGTATGAAGGTCGGGGGTCGGTCTCCTGTGAGATCTGAGAGGGTCTTCCGGCCCATCGGTGTGTGGATGTGGCGGAGCCTAGGTAGTTGGTCTGGGATAATGCTCCTAAGAGTTAGCGGGTCGAGTCCTGGTGGGAAAACTGCGTTGTGCGTCAGGGGAAGCAGAGGTGACGGGTACGAGGTAAGGCCGGCTCTGTCTGCTATACCGTGCCATACTTGTAGGGTATTCCCCACGTATATGGGTGTCTTGTCCTGTCTCCCTCTAGGTAACCATGGGGCAAGCGCTATAGGGATCTGCAGGTCTGCCTCCTCCACTACTTTCCATTGTTTGTGGACATTGAGTTTCGACCATTCCAGTATTCTAAGGAGGTGGCACGCTACATAGTAGAGGTGGAAATCTGGCAGTGCCATGCCTCCCCGCTCCCTAGGCTGCGTGAGTTGTGAGAATTTGGGCCTCTTCCCTTTCCAGACGTATTCTCTCAAGGTCCTGTGTAGGGTTTCAAAATATGTCCTAGGGAGACGTATAGGTATTGTCTGCATCAAATACAACAGCCGCGGTAGGAAGTTCATTTTAATGACCTGGACACGGCCGAACCAGGAGATGTGGGGGTGTGACCATTCCCCCGCATCCCTCTTGAGCACAGACATCATCTGGGCAAAATTTTCTCTAAAGAGGTCTGGGCTATTTTGTGTGAGCCAAATGCCCAGATACCTGATTTTAGAGTCTGCCCATTGGAACGAGAAGCTCTGGCGGAGCGGTGGTTCCGGATGTTGGGGTATGGAGATGTTAAGGATATATGATTTAGCGAAGTTTATTTTCATATTTGAAATCTCTCCGTATTCCTTAAAAGCCTTGATTATATTGGGGAGCGAGATTTCGGGTTTTGAAACAAAGAAGAGAAGGTCGGCGGTGTAAGCCGCAACCTTTTGTTGTGTGCAGCCTATATCTATCCCTGTGATATCCTGGTTATTTCTTATTGCTTGTAAGAATGGCTCTAAAGCTAAGACGAAAATAATTGGCGACAGGGGGCATTCCTGCCGGGTGCCGTTTTGTATTGTGAAGTAGTCTGTAAGTGCTACATTCACAAGTATTTGGGCTTTGGGTTGTCTATATATTGCCTCTATCCATCCTCTCATGTGTGCCCCCATGAGAAGGTGTGTGAGGGCCTGGAATAGGTAGGTCCACCTGATCCTGTCGAAGGCCTTCTCCGCGTCTGTGGATAGCAGGAGAAGGCCCCCGATCCCCTGACTCCTCGTGGGCTATCAACAAAGCTCTGATTGTATTGTCCCTGGCTTCTCGCCCCATCACGAACCCCACCTGGTCCGTGTGTACAGGGGTGGGGATGTGCGGCTGCAGGCGGGTCGCCAGTATTTTCGCTAGTAGCTTTGTGTCGCTATTTATGAGGGATATGGGTCTGTAGTTATTGCAGTAGTCGCCGTCCTTCCCCTCTTTTGGGATGAGCGTGATGTGCACCATTAGGGACTGCGAGGGCAGATGGTGCCCTTCCCTAATCGCGTTTAAAGAGGATAGCATTGGCGCATAGAGGGTCTCAGATATTTTCTAATTATTATGGGTATTATGGGTATCATATATAGCGCCAGCATATTCCGTAGCGCTTTACAATATTATAAGTGGGGGATATTTAATGTGTGCTGATCAGATAATGAGTGCTTCAGTTTTTTCTTGTTCAGTTATTTTAGCTTTAAATTTCCATTAAAATTTTCATTTGTCAACATTTCACAGGTTTACTACATAACCCCATGAAATTGTATGAATCACAAAGCAAATCATACTTTTAGAATGTTTTTTTTTTTTTTGTTAAGGTACTTTGTGTCTTAACCTTTCTGTACTTATAGGTTGCCTACAGTCACCCCTGGACCTCTGCTATCTGTTGAACAAAACTCTGAGAACCCATGGCACATGACCTGTCATGCATGTCCTGTTGTCCTACAAAACGTCCTCTTGGGTCAAGAAGGCCAGATGTGCAGATGCAGCAACCACCAGGTTCCCTATGTCAGCGACTTGGAATATGACCAACTGATAAACAAGACGTCATGCACTGATCAAATCACAGTTGTGTGTGTTGTGTCATCATTAACATCAGAAGAAAACGAGAGCAAAGATGTGTTAGACAAACTGTATGAGAAAATGAACCGTTACCGAACCATGCCATGTATGCAGGTACTTTGCAATTATTATAAGATACACACATCTGTGCAATATTCTCCATACCGAACAGGTTATAATGCATGGATCACTTACCTTCTGACTGCAGTCCCTATTCTTGGACAGAAGTGGGATATACATATCCTGGTCTGCCTGAGATTAATAGGAGATGTATTCCCCAACAGCGTCTACTGCCGTTTTAATAACGACAGTTGAAATACCTGCCTCCCAGGTCTGTAACTCCCACTAATCTCTGGCACCATTGGGTCATGGTGTATCCCATTGCTGCCTTTATGGTAAAGTTCTCCCCTTAATCCCTATACGACCCTACCACGCTACCCTACACATTAAACTCTACAGTACCATAAAACTAACAAGGTTATTTACTAATGTGAGAACTGTCGAGAATTAAAAATAAATTGGAAATTTAAGGTCAAATAGCTGAAATGGAAAAATTCTCAACTCAGTTGAGCTACTTTGGCCTAAAATTTTAAATTCACGTTGAATTCGTGACAATACTCACTTTAGTATATAACCCTGAAAATACGTTCATCAATACTTACACTAACCCTAACCTAAATGTTATTTAGACAGGAGGCTCATATTATGTTTTATACTTTCTATACTACTTGAAGCAGCAAAAATAGATTAACAATAAGATAGGTAGAACTAACAAAACAAAATAGTGCTACAACCAAACTTGAACAGGTAACTCATTGGACCAATCAGAAAGGAGCACAGCTTATATAACAGGAAGCCTGAAAAAATCCTTGCTCATTCTGCTGCTTTATACAGTTAAGTATTCTACATGACTTACCCTCTAACATAAGTCCTGGTTCCTATAATATTTGGTTTAAATTGCATACAGCATTTCAGCAAACATGGAAATTGGGACAGTAGATATATTCATATATATTTACATTTTCATTTGCTGTACCTCTTGTTGGCCACAGTGAATTTGATTTAGTGTTTTCTTTTCTGTGATTCACATTTGGTTCAGCAGTCGATGCGATGGGCATTCAATTGTAGCAGTGTCACGTATTCATCCGCTTATAGAAATGTGGTTAATGATATTTACTGTCCACACAGGAAAAGTTGTGCCGAGCAGCAACCTAATCCACAGAAGGGTTAATGCTGAGCAGCAATTATGCAAATAAAACCTGGTAACTGACTTTGGGGTCAAAGGCCGGTTACAGCCTATCAGAACTAAAGGAGGGGTATTTAGGCCCAGTTCTCATCCGGCTCAGTGCCCTGTTGTGGTTTCCCTTGTGATTGTCCGAGAGCGCGTTCCTGTTATTAGTTTTCTACCTGTTTTTTTACTTTGGCTTTGTTTATTGACTTCTCTATATTCTGGTATCCTGACTCCTGGCTTTCCTGATTGCTGCGTCCCTTTCTGTGTTCCCTGACCTCGGCTAGTATTTTGACTATTCTATGTACGTTAAATCCGGCCATTCTAAGGACCCGTAATACGTTACTTATTTGACATCCGTGCTATACAGTTCTACGTGCTGGATCAAACAGTAATCCTGACAAGCTGCTACCGTGAGTGCATCCAGTTGTGGCTGCTATTAGTCCTCCTTTATTTTTACATATTGAACGTTTGCCTAACCAAGCTCTGATCAAGGCCTTCATTTTGGATGCGAGCTTTGCATAAGATGTCCTACACTGCCTAAAGTATGCTAAAACATCCTAAGTAGACATATATAGCACTTACCTGCAAGAAAGGGCAGAAGCTTTGAGCAGCTGCCTGCAGGGCTCTGATACAGAAAGGAATGATGGAAAACAAACGGGTGTGGCAACATAAAACAAACATTTAAAGGAAACCTGGAGACTGGGAAATCCAGGAACCAACTATAGGAATGAACCCAGCAATCCCAGCATAAAGAAAACCAGACATAGACTAGAAAACCAAATAAACAAGGAAAACTAAGCAAGAATAGCAAAAAGAGTACTGGATACCAGCAGTCAAGTCCAGACATCAGAACAGAGCAGAGCAGATCATGACAAGTATTCTATATGAGGATAGTATTGAATCTAGAATGATAAAAAATACAGATCATAGCGTAACACAAAATAATAATAATAGTGAGAAATGTGGTGCTGGTAGCAAACTCACAAACAAAGGTAGAAATCAGGCCTCTCACCCCCCTGGGGTATATGTAGTAATGAGCTTGATAGTAGATTCAGGCAATATAAATGTCTTCAAAAGAATGGATAAAAAGAGCCATACATGGTGAAGTATGTAGGAAAAATACAAAATATATTTATTAGATTGCACTTACAAACATAGAGATGTAACAGGCATATCTCCACTCCAAGTGGAACTGAATAGCAGCGTGGTGGGAACTGGTCAATTGGAGCACAATTCCAACTTAGGCAGCAGAGCAAAGAAAAGAAATATATAAAATATTAAAAAGTGAATAAAACAATAAAGAGTCCAATATCCAACGCGTTTCGTCCGAAAATATGTCAGGGACTTCTTCAGGGATATATGCTGGATCTTTGTAGAAGAGCTTCTTATACCCGTGGTAATTCTTCTTGATACCGATCACCGGTGGCGTGCGTTCCAGCCCTTGAACGCAATGACGCGCTTCCTGTGACGTCCATCCGGTGATAGACGCATGCGTACAATAAACTAGAGTCCCAAACACTAAAGCATCGAGCGTGCTATAACGCACGCAAGAGAGATCTATATGTTAAAGAAAAATGCACAGAACAGGCAATCTGACGCCATACAGACATAAGGGGATAAAAAAATCAGAAATGTAACCATAATAATACAATATAAATAATGTACATAAATAATAAAACAGTAAATCCAAATATAAATTAAGATGAAATAATAATAAACTAAATGTATAAATTAGACATAAAAAAATAAAAATAATGATCGTAAAAATAAATATAAAATGACTGAAAAAATAAATATAAATAAAAAAATAAAAAAATTATAAAATAAAAAATAAAAATGAATATAGAGATAAAAATAATAATAAAAAACATAAGTAGAAAAATAAACAATAAACAATTAATACATAAACTCCATAAATCTGTATCATCAAAATGGTACAATCCCAAAAACTAACAATGTAAATATGTACAGATGTAATAAATGACAATATACTACCCCTTAGTGGTATATAAGAAAATGAGAGAAAAAAGAGCTAGTATATTTATTTATTTATAAAATATTTTACCAGGAAAGATACATTGAGATTTCTCTCGATGTCAAGTATGTCCTGGGTCCACAAATCATTGCATTGTTACAGTTAGTGTACAATAAAATACAAAAACAATATTAATATACAATATATACAAAATTTAACATAGAACAGGTAGGAAATATATAATCAACCAGGACAGGTGCATTCTGTTTTGAGGTATGTAGAGAGGGATCTCTTAAAGGACTTTAAGCTTAGAGAAGATTTTAATTTGTGCGGGAGGTCGTTCCACAAATGCGGTGCTCTGTAGGAGAAGGAGGATCGGGCTGCTTTCTTTTTGTATTGAGGTAGACTAAGTAAAGTGTTGGTACTAGATCGGAGGTTATAGGAAGTGGGAACAGCCGGGGAAAGCATTGCGTTCAGGTAGCGTGGGAGTTTCCCAGAAAAGCTCTTAAACACAAGGCTGGAAAGATGAAGGGTACGTCTGGATTCCAGCGACAGCCAGTTTAGTTCTTTTAGCATGTCACAATGGTGGGTCCTGTAATTACATTGTAGCAAAAATCGGCAGAACGAGTTATACAATGTGTTGAGTTTATTAATGTGGGATTGCGATGCAGATGCATATACTACATCCCCATAATCAATGATTGGCATCAGCATTTGCTGTACAATCTTTTCCTTTACTGAAGGCCTTAGGCAGGATTTGTTTCTGTACAGGGCACCTAGTTTTGGATAAAGTTTAGGTGCAAGCTTTTCTATGTGGAGGCCAAAAGATAGATTGGGGTCTAACATCATACCCAAGTATTTGAAAGAGTGGACTGCGGTCAGTGTGCCATTTGAAATTGTTTTCATGGATAGGTGGGAATTGTGTAATTTGTGTAATTTAGGTACTGTTCCAAAGTTCATTGTGACAGTTTTGTCAGTGTTCAGGAACAGTTTGTTTTTTGCGATCCGCTTTTCTACCTCTGTAAACTGGTCTTGGAGCACAGCCTCAAGCTGCAGTAGATCGGAATTGCTTGCATAGATTACCGTGCCATCTGCGTACATGTGTACATTTGAGGATTTGCAGACATTAGGCAGATCATTTATAAATAATGAAAATAGTAGGGGGCCGAGAAGGGAACCTTGGGGAACACCACACGTGACTGGGAGAGGGAGGGAGTCGCTGTCGGAAATGGACACATATTGCGAGCGATCCGATACATACGATCGAAACCAGTTTAGCGAATTATCACCAATACCTGAGTTTTTGAGTTTGTGCAGTAGAATGTCGTGGTCTACTGTGTCAAAGGCCTTAGCAAAATCAAGGAAAATAGCTCCAGTTAGGTCTCCTTGTTCCATGCCAGTTTGGAAGTCATAAACTTTTAAGAGGGCAGTTGTAGTGGAGTGATTCTGGCGAAAGCCCGATTGATCAGGGGTCAGATAGTTTGATTGTTGGTAATACTCACATAGTTGCGTATGGACACATTTTTCTAAGGTTTTTGACAATACCGGGAGCAATGATATAGGGTGATAGTTAGAAACCAAAGTAGTGTCACCACTTTTATGGATAGGCACTACTCTCGCAGTCTTCCAAAGTTTGGGTATGTATCCAGACACCAAGGATTCGTTAATTAGAGTTGCGACGGGTTTAGCAATTGCTGGCGCACTGAGCTTCAACAGCATTGCTGGGATTTGGTCAGGTCCGGACTGGTTTTTCATTTTTAGATTATTAAGATGTTTTTCAATGACACTAACAGGTACAGGTCTAAAAAATGAACTTGTCTATATTGGGCCTTTGCAAATTTAGTGAGACTTGATCCATATTTGTAGTTTCAGGATGTGTGCCATTTATTAGCTTGGCAATCAGGGCAGTAGAGCATCTGACAAAATAATTGTTAAAGGCATTTACTACATCTAAGGGAAGTTGCAGGGTTTGGTTATCCACTTTGACAGTGGAGGGTTGGGAGTGGATTGGGGGAGTTTGTAGTTTATTTATGACTTTCCAAAAGTTTCTAGGGTTTGAGATGTTATTGTTCAGATTTTCATAGATATATTGGGCCTTGGCCAATTTTGTTTGTTTTGTGCATATATTAAGCCATTGTCTATACGCACAGTGATCATTCATAGAGCCAGTACGCTTTAACTTTGACCACAAAGAATCCCGAAACTGGTACATTTGGATGAGGTCAGCTGTGATCCAGTTCATATGTGCTCCTTTTACCCTCACCTTACGCAGCGGGGCATGCAGATTCCAAATTTGTAGGAGTTCAGACTGAATGAATTCAACCGCACAGTCTAGATCTGGGATAATGTTTAATCTGTGCCATGGGAGGTTCTTGATGTCCTTTAGAAAGGATTCAAGATTACATTTTTTGAAGGACCTAGTTATTTTAACCTTGGGAGAGGATTTAAAAGCCTTTATTTTGCGCACACAGTACACTAAACAGTGATCACTGAAAGTGTTTGGGAGAACACCGGCCTCCTGGATTCTATCAGGAGAAGTGGAGAGAATCCAATCTAGCAGGGTATGGTTAAGGCTTTTAATGTTTATGCGAGTTGGGGAGGAGATTAATTGCGTTAGCTGCAAAGTCTTAAACAGCGTGCAAGAACTATTATTTTTAGGATTCAGCCAATCAATATTAAAATCTCCAAAGACCAACAGTTCACTTTTAGGGTTTTGAGCAATGGTTTCACTAAGGAGATGGGCTATGTCAGAAAGGGAATGCACAGGGGAGCTAGGTGGGCGGTAGATTCCTGCAACAATAATTGAATTACTGCACGGGATCTCAATTGTGCCAGAGAGGAAATCAAAGGTGGCAGGAGGACTAAGGTTTTGTAAAGGGGTAAACTTTATGGAATTGTCAACATAAATAACAATGCCTCCTCCTCTCTTTGCTCTGTCATTTCTAAAGCATGAATACCCCTGTATTGCAATGGCGGTGTCTGGTATTTTAGTCGTTAACCAAGATTCTGAGAGCACAATGATTTTTGGTTTGTAATGGGAACACCAGGCTTGCAGTGCAATTAGTTTAGGGAGTAAACTACGGTTGTTGCAGTGCACAAAAGAGAGGCCTTAGTGGGGAGATTAGGACTAGAATTAGCTGGGGACCAGGGTTAGACTCCACATCATTTGCAAGTAACATAAGGAATAGGAATTTGGACATCATTTTTGTTTGGGCATATAGTGAATGGGATACTTTATAATTTTGTGAGGTGTGGGTAGGAGGGCTATTTTTTAGAACTATCCACCAGCACTCAGCAGATAAGTTACAGGAACAAAGCATGCCATGGTGTATGATAATTTGTGTTCCAGTTTGAGGTGTGTGCTTATGCTGGTAGTGGTGTGAACAAAATTGAATTGAAAAAAGGGTTATTAAGAATATCAGTATGGGGGCGGGGCCGGACCGCCGAAGGGATCAGACGTGCTCCGTCTGAGCTCCCGCTTTGGGGCCGGAAAACGGTGCAAAATGAAGGCTAACTACTCCCAGCCACCCGCAACGACGACCACACAAAGCCCCAGTTTCTGGGGTACGAGGGGACACCCCCCAAAACCATATTCGGCACATACCGTAGCCCGATGAAGGCCTGAGGCGTGCAGGAGCATGAGCCGGGATGAGACGGCCGCTCTCCCGGGTCTCCGGCCGGTGTCTGGCCCCCCCCCTCTGGACCGGGGGGGTTATCCCGGTCTACACAAGCAACGACCATGCCGCCAAGCTGAGCCGAACACTGATACCCTGCTGCGGAACGCTCCCCGGCGATATCCCCCAAGATGGCCGCCGCACACCATGCACCCTGCCAGCAAGGTGGAGCCTGCCACAGAAGACACCATCCACCGCCATCTGACTACCACAACTACCCGCCCCAGGGTTGAGTCGGCTGCCCGCATCGAGCTGACCTAGGGGAGGATTGCAACGCATACCACGAGCGGGAAAACACACTGTGTCTATGGAAGACACCATCGCTCCTTCTGAGGCCTGCTCGGGAGCAATGATTTCAACCAAGATCCTCCTCCGAGGCGCAACGCATCCAGCAGAGCAGGCAACCTGCCAGCACTGGTGTCTGCAAGCTTTGGATGGCACCAGAAGTGGCTACTCGAAAAGCTTCTGGTCCTAAAGTGGACATCTGGTCTCTGGGAATCGTGGTCATCGAAATGATCGAGGGGGAGCCTCCTCACTTGCATGAAAATCCTCTGAGGGCACTGTATCTCATAGTTACAAACGGGAAGCCGGAGCTGCAAAAGCCGGAGAAATTATCAGTCACTTTCAGAGACTTTCTCACCCGCTGCCTCGAGATGGACGTAGAAAAGAGAAGCTCAGCCAAAGACCCTCTCCAGTAACCTGGTGCCGGCGCCATGATCTGCCCTCTTTGTCACCACTATGCCAAAGTACACTGCCGGGCTCCCACCATGTCTCTCATACAGAAACTAAAGTTTAAGCATTCAACACACAGCAATACCCTGCAGCATCGTAACTATAACCCTATGTATAGATTAGCCTTATAGTAGCACCTCATAAGTTATGTTCAGCATGTTATTATTGAATTGTTACTTTTTATGAATCTTGCTGTTAAGACCAGTATAGCGAGGGAACAGAACTATTCATAGTCCTTTGCGTTGTTCTTGCAGATCCACTAGCCTATACACTAAAGCCTATACACTAAATTAACTCAATTCATACATAATAGCATGGCCTATCAATTGCATAGTATCAATTACTGTTGATGTTAATGTTAATTAATGTTAATTAATATCCACGCTTACTTTTCGATTGGTTACCTTTTTATTTAAAAATATATGCAAACCCAACATGCCACAACACTGTTATGTTTTGTCTATGAAAATCGAGCCTGCTGATGCCGTTGTGGCTATACAGGCACTGTTGTACTCACCTGCATATCAAAAATAAAGAATTAAAAAAAAAAAAAAAAAGAATATCAGTATGGTTATATTTGGATTCATGTTAGTGGTATGAGGTGTGTAGTTTAAAATGGAACTGAAACAGAAATTGTGAAAAACAAAAATTAAACAAAAAGTATATAGTATTGGTGTGTGCTATATCTATTTGTAGGGAGAGAGGGTATGTGTTCTATAGGGTTAAGAGATTGGAAGGGTGTGCTGATCAGTGTTTGCACCTGTCAATTTTAGGAGATTGAAAGTTGTGTGGGAGACTATCTATAAATGTGGAATTAAGCATGGGTTGGGTGGGCGAGGGGTAAGGTGGGAGGGAACCGAGTCTTCCAGAAGGCTACCTGTTTCAAATGGCCATGGAACAGCTGATGGAGCTCTGAGTTCTATGCTGGACTGGGTATGTTTAAAAATCAGACTGTTTCAAATGGCCATCGAACAGCTGATGGAGCTCTGAGTTCTATGCTGGACTGGGTATGTTTAAAAATCAGACTGTTTCAAATGGCCATGGAACAGCTGATGGAGCTCTGAGTTCTATGCTGGACTGGGTATGTTTCCAAAGAACAAATCCAATGTTTCGAAATTTTAATTGATATCAGACCTTGTAAATCTATTTCCGCATTAAGGCCATGATGTAATGTTTTAAGGGTAATATCCAAAAGGCTTCTTGGCGAATTAACTCTTGCAGTAGCTAAAATGTATGTAGATTTCCATTGTATTGAAGTGAAATCTTGCAAAATATGTCTAGTATCCCTGATATACGTATCACTGAGAGGAACATAGGGTTGAAGAAAAAAATCTATATACTCAGACAAATGGCAAGACAAAGAATTAATACCACTAATAATGGGGCGACCGGGGTTTTTTTGGAGATTTTTGTGGATCTTTGGTAAAAAATAAAAAGTTGCTGTTTTGCAATTGGGATTGAAAATGAAATCATATTCCTTTTTATTTAAAATTTCCTTTTCTATACCGAAATCCAACAGTTTTTTTAAAATCCTGCAAAAACATAGAAGTAGGATTGTATGATAAAGTCTCATAAGTGTTAGTGTCATTTAAGATGTTATATGCTTCTTCCATATAAAAAGATCTATCCATAATCACAGTGCCTCCCCCTTGTCTGCCTCTTTTATGACTATATTAGAATTGTTGGTTAACGTTTTTAAAGCTACTCTCTCTTTTTTATTAAGATTAGGTTGATATCTAATATTGGTTAATTTATCCAGGTCTGCCTGAACCAATTCATTAAAGATATCTAAATATTTACTCTTTGCAGACCAAGAATAACAATGAGAATTTGGTTAAATGGAGTATGTAGAATATTTTGTACAGAGTTTGAATTATTTCTTAATTCATCCTGAAATGGTGTAATATCTTGAGAATTATTGATATCTCTATTTTGAAAAAATCTTTTCATTGGTTAATTTTTTCTAGGAATTTTTGATTATCCAAATATGAATTAAAACTATTTACATTTGTTGTAGGGGCAAATTTGAGTCCCCTTTTAAGAAGAGATAGTTCATCCAATGAAAAATGAACCTGTGATAAATTAAAAATACCTTCAATTTTATTCAATTCTGTCTGTATGGGAGATGTGCTGATATAGTCTGATCCTCCTCCACTTCTGAATGGGGTCTTTTTTTATTGGGGATCTTAGTGTTTGAAATCTGTTTTGAGTTGGAAGTGTGTACGTTCTGATTTTGGGTCTCGCCCCTGTCTAAAAAAATCTCTTATCATTCTTAGAATGAGTATCATTAGGAGATAGGGGAGGGCTACGTTTCCTTGAGATAGACTTGGAATACGAATTCGAATTAGAGTTAGAATAACTTTCATAATTAGAACTAGAATTAGAATTAGAATTGGAAATAACAGGATGTTTGCGATTAGAAAAATTTGAATTGAAAGAATTACGTCTGGTCTTGTGATCAAAATTTTGACCAGATGGGTTTCCGACTCTAAATTTATATTTCTTTTTATTAAAATAATCCTGCTGTTTTGATTGACTTAGACCAATTTTTTTGATTACCCTTTTTGTAATCATCTTGTTCTCTTTTGTATTTCGTAGATTTTGTGGTTGAAATTTTTTCATCTACAATCTTATTTTTTTCTTTTAAGTTCTTGTAATTATTTTCTACGCCCTTTGGTTCTCTAAAGTTGGAAATTTAATTTTCAAGGATTTTTGATTTCCTCCTCTAATATAGTAAGAGATCTTTTTGAGTCTTAGCATCTATTGTTTTGGATGCTAAGGGCCAACCCTTGTTTGATCCGGGGCACATCGAACATCCTGATCTGGTGGATGGGTTCCAGCTACCCATATACCACAATACCTAGAAATTTGGCTGAGAAAGACTTTGGATAAAACTGCAAGGAATAAAAGCCATTTTTACCAAACAAGGTATTCATGACCCCTGATTTGTATCTCATCATTGTTAAATTTTAAAGTAAATCATCAAAGAAAAGATTATACAGATCAATGAGATCTTGTCAAGAGAAATAATTAGATATATTGCTTTCTGGAAATTTGGATTTATCATGTGAACGCAATAGATCAATCCTCATGTGAATGGACCCCCAATGGGCCAAAATTGCCAACAATGAACCAGGCCCTTCAGTAGATGGCCTATTAGTTTGGGAAGCATTCATAAAAGAAATACCGTTAAGTTTAAAAATTTAGTATATTCTCATCTCTAGACAAACTTCTTTAAGACATTTTTTTTTTATATATCAAAAAGGTTTTTGGAGAGGCTGAGAAAGGTTGCTAAAGCAGCCATAGTTCCCATAATAGACAATATTCCAGAGGCACATTCCACACCTTCTCCATTCTTTTCCTCCAGAGGTCGGCAATGGAAACCTTGAGGTCAATTTATTTGCTTCATCGGATGAATTTACAAATTTTCAATTCTTCCAACATAAAGTTAGGAGGCAGGCTTAACAATTTTTCCCATATTAGGGATATGATAAGACCAGATCCCTGATAAGATCAGATCCTTGGGTTCTAAATGCATATATGGCTTTATACTAGCATACTATAAGCCTCCTCTCTGCAATAAAATTAGATTTCCCTGGCCCTGGGGCGATATAAAATACAAGTTTTATTAAAGACAGGAGGCAAGTATTATTGCACCCATTAACCCATCCCTATTCTCTACTTGGCAGTGCTAGGGAAAATTGTTTTTCTGCCGACAATATTCTGGAAGAATTTCAAGCTTCATTGTTCTGATTTCCTGTTATATTTGGATTATCTTCTTTATATTCTCTAATTTTATGTTCATTATCGTTGCAGCACGAAAGAGGTAGGAATTCTTCAGCCTCCCTGTTATATAACCTGTACTCCTTCCTAATTGGTCCAATGATTTACCTGTTCAAGCTTGGATGTAACAATATTTTTTTTGTTCTACCTATCTTATTATTAACTCTTTTTTTTTTTTTTTTTTTTTGTGAGTAGTAAAAAAAAGTATAAAAAATATTACTCGCCCCAGGGCTAGGTAAAACACGAAATATTATGTAGTAGTAGATTATATCTATTACGATTTTAGTATGATTTAACACTAAAACCTTGTCTAGACCGGGATTGACAAGTTCTATATAGAGGTAGTTGTGTACTGTCAGACAGTATGTTTTGAGATTACACTTTTTATATTAATGTATGATGTTATGTCATTGCAGGGTCGAACAGACTCTTTCCGCCTTTTAAAATATGATATCAGCTCACCGAATGAACTCACTGGTCACAAGAATTCATTACTGGTCCAAAGGCACAATGCAGCCCCAGGCATGATCTTGGTATGTAGAATTCTGGTGCATCTATGGTATAAATATAAAAATAATATATAATGATATCGAATCAACTGATGTTAAAGGGTTACTCCCAAAACCATGACCATTTCAGTGATATGTAGTGGTCATGGTGGTAGGAGTCAGTATGTGTAGTGATATTGCTAATTGTTTGCCGGGGGTTCGTTTCCACAGCGCATTGCAGACAGACGTGAAAATCTGAGCTGAAATATTCTGCGCTCTGAGCTGACAAATTGTCCAATCACAGGCTACCCTTTGAGAAATCAGTGATTGAGCCGCGTGGTTGCCCTAGTGATGTTATAGGGGGCTTGGAAGATCAGCGCTGGGAGCCTTGCTCAGCGCTGGATTGAAAATAAGTAAAACCTTTTATTTACAGGTTTTACTGGAAATAGAGAGGGGGAAGCCTTCCCCATAGTACCCAGTAGGGTATAGTAGTCCCTCTCAAAAGAGTTATAGGAAACCTTTAAAAATATTTTAAGCTGCATTCCTAGGTGTGTTTGCAACGCTCTGCCCTTTAATAGTTTGATTTACCTAAAACATGAAACAAATATAACACCACGTCCTTAAAGGGCAAATGACTGTTATTCTGTGCATTGAAAATGTATTTTTAGTCTTTACCTTCTTCACTAACTTAGAGGCGAACTTTGAAGTCATAAACAGCTGGTACACAGCTCGGACATCTTCAGATTAATAAAAGACATTTTGAATTAGTATAAATTACTAATGACATCAGTTATATTCCATCATAGAAGAACAATTCCCAAAGCTTACTACGGAGAACAAAAACCAAACACAATAAGGCAGCTGCAGGGTTGCACAATATTGCACACAGCTCTGCAGACCCCGTTCTATCAAAACAATCAAATATTATCTGGAGAGAGTGTTTGCAGCGGATAATATCCATGAACCCAGGTGGGCACATAAAGTTTTCCTTTAAGCTTCGTAGTGGCCAAAAGATAATGCCATGCATAGGGCAAAAGAGCCCCCTGAAACCTGACAATTTTTAAAGCATCTGGGATGCTGCAAAATCCCTCATCTTTAAAAGATGACTGTACAGTTCTAATGTGTATTCATCTCAAATTCTCCTCTTCTATTATTGAAGCCCATCCAAGATATTGATTAGAGGACACTGTTTTACAAAATGCTATATAGATAGTAATGCAGTTCATGTATGTGTATCCTGTGAAAATGCAGATCCTTGACATGCACAATATTTTTTATTTATATATCACACAACTGAATAACTACTTAGCTGCAGTTTTGGTTTATAAGTTGAGTAATATTTTGATCGTTTATTCAGTTTTATGATTACCATGTAGTTAGTTTTGCACTTGACACATCTCTGGATTATGATTTGAAATTAGCAGTGACTCTAACTGCTATTGTTTCTTTTTCTAATTCAGACAGAAGAATAATCATATTGCATAGTCTGCATTTAGAGGATATTTGCTCTGCCATTAGTTAAGGGAGCACTTGCTTGTATTGATCACTTGGTGGCACTGTTATGCTGGAATCTCAGTCTGCTGGCAGTCACAGATTGTGCTTAGCATTAGAATTAAAAATACTCTGTATACATTCAGAGGTATATGCTCAGCATACATTTCATGGGTTGTCAATAGATATGAGATCTAGATACGTTTTGAAAGCTATATATAAAAAAAATTGTGCTAAGCTTGGTTACTTAGTTTACACACTATCGTTAAAGTAGTGTATTACAACAAAAATAAAAAAGCAAAACATTGGTACTCAGACAAACAGGAACAAAAGACCAATTATGACGGAGGAAATCCAGTGACATGTATCAATACCAAGGAATCTGACTGTACTAGCATAATGGTGGCAATGTATACTGTTTATTATGTATATGTCAAGCGCTTTATTCGTAAATAAAGTATTTAAAAAACAAAAAAACCAAATGTGCTTAAGGTTTCTGATTATCATAGCGCTCACTTCTTGATTCTTCCAATATCCAGCGAAGTGTCCCCATATTTTTATTTTGCACAAGTGACAATTTTATTAAATTTGGGTTCTAATGATCATCTCCTAGAGACAGCGGCTGGAGGTGTAGTTATCCCTGCACATTGCTGCATCTCTGAAACCGCAATGATGATTTATATTGTGGGACTTAACAAACAGGATCACTGTAAGATCATTAAGATGAAGTGGTGTTGGTGCTTTGTGTGTCCCTTTCAATTTTGGCTGATGGCTCATACAGAATATGCACCATTTTACATTATTTGGAAGAAAACATTTCTGGCGTAAAAATCTTCTTCAATCTTCAAAATCATCTTAATTTAGCTAAATGTTCTCTTTGAGATGGGGCTGCTAGGACATCCCACTGTTAACGTAGGAACCTGTTTTCGATGTTACTTTCTTGGCACTAAAGACATTTCTGTTGTCTGTGTTTGAAACAAACAACTTTACACAGGGCTAGTGAGGATATTTGTCCCCAAGAGACCGCTATTTTTCTCTGATCGTTGCATGTGCTTCCTGCTACATGAATAAATATACACTCCAGTCAATGTCCAAACATTTGGCTCTAGACCACCAGGAATAGATCTGACAATGTTTGCTGCATTCAGGGGACTTCTAGTATGAAGTTTAATTTTAGCTGCAATCAGGAATTGCAATGTGCATTTTCGAGTACTGATTTACCTTCCTCACACAATGATAGAGCCATGTTCTAAGACAGTGGGAGTTGTTACTAAATCTAGGATTCAGGAGAATAGATACGGGAATTGCAAAAATCTGTCCGAAGATTAAAAATTCCCCAACTTAACTTTTTTCTGCTTATCCCATCTGTACTTAAAATGTGATGTTCCTTTGTCAATTCTCCACAATGCTCAGTTTAATGCAGGGGCAGGCAACCATTGGTAGCCCAGCTGTTGTGGACTTCATCTCCCATAATGCTCTTACAGCCATAATGTTAGCAAAGCATCAGGGGAGATGTAGTCCACAACATTTGGAGTGCTGAAGGTTGCTACCCCTAGCTTAGTAGATTAACTCCACTGTCTCTCAGTGTATCAGTTATGCCGCTATCAATCTTTTAGAGATAATCCAATGGTTTCTGAAGAGTAGAATTATTATTATTGTAATTTATATAGCAAAACATTTTCCGCATCTCTTATAATTAGCTCTTAGAATTCTAAAATGGGGATACTTGACAACAAGTAATTAACATACACAATATAAAGGAGACACAAGGTGAAGAAGGCCCTCAAGTTTACAATCTATGAGGAAATTAAAGTAATGCCTCTCAATAAAATTGTTATGGGGCTGGATTTAGTAGGCATAGTCTCATCTCCAGACAGCCTAACGATGTCTCTTCCTCTGGTGTCTGTCACGTCCAGGAAGGTTTGCCGTGGTGGCCAGTGAAACTCTTGGCCTATCATTATAAGTTGTAGTGCATGCTGATACTCTAAAGGGGTTGCCAGTTAGCGTCAGCTTATCACTGGCTGCCAAGGCCAATCTTTGTTTACTGTCAGGGCCGGTGCAAGGATTTTTGCCGCCCTAGGCAAAAGTAAAGTTTGCCGCCCCCCATCCCCCCCCCGATATGACATCACAATGCCCCATGTTAACTAACGCAAGTGCTGCAGTGCCACCATGTTTACATTAAAAGGCCTGCAGGGACAGGCTATAGACACCAGAACCACTACATTAAGCTGCAGTGGTTCTGGGGACTAAAGTGTCCCTTTAATGTGAGGTAAATTAGAGATTAGTGCCACGAATAATATACTAGATTGCCTACTTACAATCAGATGAGGATGGTGATGGGCTCTACCTGCAGTCTGGCTCCACTGGTCTGGTGTAGAACAGGCTCTCTGGAGGCTGTTTGTGTTCTGGGAGAACAGGAAGAAGGCTCCATTTTTTTTAAGGCCCTTTGCACAGCTCAAGGTCTGGGCCCCAGGGTCCACCTTCATGTTCCACCAATTAGTTTGTTCACAGGAGTAGGGGATGTCCTGATATGTGTGTAAGGAATGCATTGTGTGAATCTGTGTTTGTATGTGTAAGGGCTTCAATGAGTGTTTCTGTGTATGTACGGGATGCAGTGTGTGCGTCTGTAAGGGGTGCATTGAGTGTGTGTAAGGAATGCATTGTGTGTTTCTGTGTGTGTAAGGGATGCATTGTGTGTAAGGGTTGAATTGCTTGTGTGTGTGTGTCTGTGTGTAATGCATTGTGTGTTTTTCTGTGTGCAAGGGGTGCATTGTGTGTGTGTGATGGATGTCAATCTCTCCCCCCTCCCTTGTCACTCTCTTCTCCCCCTCTCCCTCCCTCGTCACTCTCTTCTCAACCCCCCTTGTCCCTCTCTTCTCCCCCCCATGTTCCTCTCTTCTCCCCCCTCTTGTCCCTCTCTTCTCCCCCCTCCTCCCTTGTCACTCTCTTCTCCCCTGCGTGTCCCTCTCTTCTCCCCCTCCCTTGTCACTCTCGTCTCCCCCGTTGTCACTCTCTTCTCCCCTCCCCACTCTCATTCCCCCTCCTAATCCCGTCAATTCCCCTCCCTGTCAATTTATCCCCCCCTTTCAATTTATTCCCCCCACCCTGCCTGTCCATTTATTCCCCCACCCTGCCTGTCCATTCCCCCCCCTCCCTGTCCATTTATCCCCCCCCGTCCATTTATCCCCCCCCTCCCTGTCCATTTATTCCCTCCCCCTCCTGTCAATTTATTCCCTCCTCCTCCCTGTCCATTTATTTACCCCCTCCCTGTCCATTTATTTCCCCCTTCCCTGTCTGTCCATTTATTCCCCCCTCCCTGTCTGTCCATTTATTCCCCCCACCCTGCCTGTCCATTTATTCCCCCCTCCCTGTCCATTTATCCCCCCCCCCCTGTCCATTTATTTCCCCCCCTCCCTGTCCATTTATTTCTCCCCCCTCCCTGTCCATTTATTTCTCCCCCCCCCCTCTTCATTGATTTCTCCTCCTCCCCTCCCTCTCCATTTATTTCTCCTCCCCCCCCTCCATTTATTTCTCCCCCCCTCCCTCTTCATTGATTTCTCCTCCTCCCCTCCCTCTCCATTTATTTATCTCCCCCCCCCCTCTCTATTTATTCCCCCCACCCTCCCCTACCTCTATAGTAGCGTGGCCGAGCTCTGTATCATGGTCCGCGGGTACAGGGAGCTTTTGTTTCCTGTACCCGGCGGACTGACAGGAAGTGAACACCAGTGTTCACTTCCTGTTAGTCCGTCCGAGTACAGGAGACAGATGCTCCCTGTACCGGCGGACTATACTGCGCTCGGTCACGCTACAGAGAGGGAGTGACAGGAGGGAGCGCTGAGCGCTTCCCTCCTGTCAGCCCCCTCCCTCTCCTCATGCTGTGCCCGGGCGGTGCGCCCTCATGGACGCACCAGCCCGGGCAAAGCTGCAGCCGCCTGAGGCTCTCTACAGAGCGCTCGGGCGGCTGCAGCATTAGGGGGGCCGGCGCTCCTGGCGGCGCCCCTTCCCAAGGGGCGCCCTAGGCGGCTGCCTAGTCCGCCTTACAGGTAGCGCCGGCCCTGTTTACTGTAGGGCAGCCAGAGTAACAACAGAAGAAGCAGAGCTGCTGGGCGCAGAGAGACCATTTTCAAGTTAAACCATTCGAAAATGATTGAACCACTGGAGGTAAGGGGGAACCCAGTTACTTCTGCCTCCATGACAACTACATAGAGATGAAGTTATTATTGACTGGAAGTGTTCCTTTAAGAAATAATATTTTTGAGAGATGTTTTTTTTCAAGGTGATCAAGTTGTGGCAAATGGTTGCACTGGGATTCTGCAGAACTGGAAGCCTCTGCTTCACAGTATCAACAAGTAAAAGGTTTGCACTGTCTGCATGTATTGGTGCTTGTCTCATGTACTGTGTATTATACATAAAATATAGTATTGGGGAGGCTGAGTGCCATGCTGGAGGGTCACTTCCTACGGGAGCTCCTGTCTTTTGGAGAATTCTTTGTCTGTTTTCTTTATTGAAACACAATTAATCAATACCTGGTTGGGAGCTCACCCACGAGACTAGCAAGCAGCTTCACTGCGCTTCCTGACAGCAGGTGCAATTTGATGGGATTGGATTTTCAGTGGGGGAGGCAGCCGATCCCTTTACTATGGTAGTATATAAATGAAATAAATAAATAAATGAAATTGTATCCGTGACATCCAGCTACATGTGGCAGACTTATCTGTAGGTCCTTGAGTCTATTTTCTACGCTCGCCTGGCTTAGACCTTTAAACAGACACTTTCTCTGGGAAATCCTCGTCCTTCCCTTCTATGCTGATTTATCCATCTGCTGGGCTAGATCTCGTCTGGATTTGCAAAACCTGTGGGGAAAAAGCCTCTTATTTACAGCCAGCTGACCAGTGAAAGTTTTTCTACTGAATGAGAATGGAGCATTGACCCGCAATCACTACATATGCTGTAATCTAGGGGCCCTCAAAAATGTTGCAGAAGTATTGATATTCTTGTACAGAAATTTTAAGTATCAAAAGTCTTCTGTATTCTATTTTAGTACAGTTCGCCTAATGAGAAGCATGAAATCACGCTTTATAAAAGGCAAGCATTAAATACAGCTGTATCTACACACATTTTATTATATATTTTTTTTGTATTATTATTCTTAGCTTGTAAAATGCATGATGTCAGACAGCAACAAACTCATGATGTGGGACTCCTAATATTTGCTGCCAATCCTAGTTATGGTATAGATGCTTAGTTAAAGGGAAACTCCACTGCCCAATACAAAATAAATTAAAATCAATTAAAAATTCCCAAAATAAAAACATCTGTGCATTTAATTGTGCATTTTTCCATCTAAAAACAGCTTGCAAAAAATGAAAGTTCTCTTGTCTGCTGCCTTTGCAAGCCCTCCTCTTCTAACCCCGCCCAAACTTTCTGTGGCTGTCCAATCACAGATTTCACAATGCAGCTCAATTAGAAATCTTTGCAAGGCAGGTGCTCTGGGAAATTGCTGCCTCTTGAGTTTAGTGCAAATGAGCTAGCCAAACCAGGAAGTAACAGGACCTACGGTCTGCTCCAAAAGCCAGGGGGTGTAACCAGTATAATTTATGAAAGGATAAATTATTTATTGAAATTGAAACTCTATTTCCAAATTGAAACAAAAGAAGACATATTCTTCACATGTAAAGCTTTTCAGCCAGCTAAAGTGCTTTAGGGGTCTAGAGTGTCCCTTTAAAGTAAAGTGAGAAATTGTATTCAGAAATGTCAGACGATGAATGATTTGGTCTCTATAATTGCAGCTAATGTGTTTCTATTAACAGATGTATGTTCGTGGAAAGCTATTATTTGCAAACTACATTTTTAATGGTTATGGCCGATCACTCAAAGATCTTCACAAGCAAATAGCTCAAACTAGGAGTGAATACCAAATGGGATACAGTCTCCCCAATGACTTCAAATTCAGGTTTGTGTAATTTTTCCTATATTGAATAAAGTGGCAATATTTATATTATGTGGATCCTGCCTTAAACAAAAAAAACAAGTAAATGAAATAATGTGTTATTTTAGAGAATGTGTGATGGTAATTAATGATGGTACAGATTGCTTTGGCAGCAGACATATTTAGTGCTAATTGGAGTCACTGCAACTCATGTCAATAATTCTGGTAAGAGTTAGATACTCTTCACTTACTGTTCCTGTATGTTTTGCTTGCGTTAAATGTTTGTCTTGTTTATCCATTGTACAGTAGATACAGGCATTCGTTATCGAACAAACCAAATTACGTCTGAATTTTGGAATTTGTGAGATTCCAAATTTGGCAGCACACAAAATAACCGAAAGCAAAAGTTTCCCGAACGAATTGAGCCAAACATTTTCGAATCCATTTGTTTTTATAAGCAACAGAAACATCAACATTAAGAAAATGTTTGCTTCGTTTTGTTCTTTTAGCTATTTAGTAGATAGCTCTATAATTTAGTATCATATACTTATGTGGGATTGCCATAATTAATAGTACCAAATTAGGGACTTCTCTCCTAAGCAACTGAAAGAGCAAATTTAAGAAAAAGGGCTTTTTTTATTTGTCCTCTTTCATTTGCTTAGTAGATGGATCCCCTAAATTGGAACCTGATGTGGGGTTCCCCTACTTAGGATACGAAACTTGGTGGTGTATAGTAGGTTGGTTCCATTATTTGGTACTCTGCAAAGATCCTAAATGATGCAAGAACTGCAGTAAGAAGGCATAAGGAATATTTTTGTGCAAATAATGGAATAAACCGGCACAAATAAGAAAAGCAGCCTAAAAAGTAACCACGTTTTACACATAAAAAGATTAAGTAAACTGCAGTCTGATGAATGTATAACTTATATATATATATATATATATATATATATATATATATATATATATATCTATATTATTTTTCTTATTTCTTTTTAGTCACGAAGGCCTTCAGAGTTATTCATCTCTTAATACAGTGCAGGCAAGATAAAGAAATCTGTTAATTGGCTCAGGCTGTCAGGTACACATTTATTGCACAAATAAAAACTGACTGTGCACATGCATTCAAATTTGAAAGATTGCGGTATCATGGTTTCTTTATTTGTGTTTACTGAGCATGTTTCAATTATTAGTGTCAAAAATACACAAAGATTACCAAATAATAATCAAACAATATGCTGTGTCAGTGTTTGTATTTGTGTGTGTCTGTGTATCTTAATGTGTGTCAGTGTATGCTTCTGTGTGTCTGTATATCTGCATGTGTGTTAGTGTGTATCTGTATATCAAGATGTGTGTCAGTGTTTGCTTCTGTGTGTATGTGAATCTACATATATGACAGTGTTTGCATGTGTGTCAGTGTTTGTGTCTGTGTCTCTGTGTGTGTCAGTGTATCTGTGTTTCTAGATGTTTCTCAGTGTTTGTGTATCTAGATGTGATTAAGTGTTTGCTTCAATGTGTGTTGTGTATCTAGATGTTTATCCGTGTTTGATTCTGTGCCTTTGTGTATCTAGATGTGTGTCAGTGCTTGCTTTTGTGTGTGTGTGTGTGTGTCTGCATGTGTGGCAGCATGTGTAACTGTATATCTATATGTGTCAGTGCTTATTTTTTTTTATAAACATCAGATAATGGTATTTGATTCATAACATCTTTATAATAATATGTTTTAATATCAGACACCTTATCATCATTTGTTAAAACAATTATTTTACAATTTCATACTTTTTAAAATATTTATTTAAACAAGATGACGTAGCTACAGTCTACCTCAATTACACAGCCATTCACACTAATCTCATACATTCTTGAGCACTATCGGGAGGAGAGGGGATCAGCCTTCTAGGCCACCTCTGAAACGTCCACATTCTCCCAGGGATTCCATATTCTATAGTATTCCTCTTTTTTCCCATATTGACATACACTGCTTTTTCCATCGTTTTTTGAAAATTTATCTGAGCTTGTATCTCCGACCACGATGGGATTATACGACGGGATTATACGACGGGATTATCGCCTAGCCAAACAGATTTTTGATGCCATTATAATCTGTATCGTCAGTCTATGAGAATAGATATTGCTATCTGGTAAATCTAAATGAAATAAGAATGTGTAAGAGGTTAATCGGATGTTCATTCCATAAATTCCACCTATTACCAATTCCAATTTATTTTTCACTAATTGAAACCTTGGGCAGTCCCACCATATATGTAAATGTGTGCCCATAAACAGATTAAATCGCCAGCAAATATCACTAGAACCTGTTTGAAATTTAAAAAGTTTTACTGGTACCATGTACCACTGATGTAGAATCTTGATGTAATTCTCATAAATAATATTATGTATTGTTTTTTTTTTGTTAATTTAAATGCCTTTCCCCAATCTTCTTCAGAAAAAAATGTTTTTATTTCTTGTTCCCAACTACTGATTTTATTTAATTTGTTCCTAGGAGTATAATCATATAATATTCTATTTATTTTTGAAATTATCTTATCTTTCCCCTTAATCGATACAATTTTATCAAAGAGATCTTCTTCAATACACTTAGTTTTCAGAATGTTTCTTATTTTTCGGTAAGCTAAGAACTCAGATTTTAAAGGGGTATTTAATTCATATATTTCTGGAAAAGACTTTATGTTTTTATCTATATAAAAATCTCCCATGACTTTATATCCTTCCTGTTTCCATTTGCTCAGATTTATATCAATTAGATATCCCTTCAGTACCTCTATTAGAGCAGATACTGAATATTATTTTCAATTTTATATCTTTTTTTTTTTAGATAATTCATATAATTATATAGTTCTATCAAGATATTATTTTGTACTTTTAATTTCTTAAAAGCTATTTTATCCAGCCAAATTAAGGCAATTGAGTCTAAATTATTCGATAGTTTATACCCAAGAGGTTTGTTCTGAATCTTTAAACTTTGATTTCATTAAGTGCGTAATCATATTTGCATCGTGTTTCATTATCAAATCAGGAAAAGATACTCCTCCTTCATTTTGTTTTCGGCTTAATATCTGGTATGATGTTCTTGGCTTTTTATATCCCCAGACAAATTTCAGGAAGGTTTCATGAAACTCGAGCAATGTTTTTTTTGGTATCCTCATTGGGATTGATCTCATTAAATATTCAAGTTTGGGTAATACGTAATCTTTAATAACGCTTATTCTCCTCATCCATGAAATATATAAAGGTTTCCATATAGATAATGTATTTTTTATGTATCCTTATCTACCTCTTCTTCAGGACATAAAAAAATACTCCATTTTACAATTATATCCCATATACAAATTACGGAAAAATTAATTCCCAAAATGAGTTCTCAATTTGTGCAACTCCTCTGTTGGATCCTTGGCCACAGTCAAATTCTCGTTGTGTTAAATTAAAAACTTGATGGGAGGGGCGGGGCCTGGCTGCTGGCTGAACAGGACGCAGGGTGATGGAGTCCTCAACCCTACAGCCTTTTTCTGTACAAAAAGGGCAATAAACCCCAAAAAGTCGCCTAGCAAGGACATACCTATACTCAAACGCAAACAGGCAACAAATGGGCGTGAAAACCAGATTGCGGATCAAGCCCGTGGTGAAGAGGGCGCTTTGCGGCCTACCAATAGATACCGGGCGGGAGACGCGGCCAGTCTCCTGCCCACTACTCAACTCGCTGGCAGCCCGAGTCTCGCTTACCCCCCCCTGGGCCGGTGGGGGTTATCCCGGCCCCCGCAGGGACACACACTGAGGTCCTCCCAGATCATTATGAGCTACCCGCACGAAAATTAGAATGCAGTGCAGTAGCGTCCAAGATGGCGGATGCGGCTGCAACTCAAATAGCAACGCAGCCTCGGGACGACCTCACTACCCAATCGGCCAATTTGAAGCGCGACTGGATGCAGCTTTTAATAAGTTCTGGACCAACCTCATGAAGCGCATGTATAGAGTGCCCCCTGCAACGTCGCCACAGGTGAGAACGCAGACACTCAGCGAGAAGAGGCGCGAGAGACCCCCAAAAGGCAACCCGTCCACATTAAAAGCACAACTCGTTACCTTGCGCCCTCCTGGACCTAGAGCCAACCGGGGGCTACCCCCAAAGCACAAACCACACTTGCAGAAGGGAACAATACGACACGTTCAACGCGGAAAAGCTCTCTACAATCTCCCGGCTGCGAAGAATTTGGCCTCAAGGAGGACCCAAGTTCGAGGCACCATAGTGCAGGCTCTGATACAGGCCTGGGGCAAAGGGAGTACCTCGCTCACAATAAGCAGCATGGCTCACCACAGCACTCACCTAAACGATACCCAGCATCGAACACAGTCCTTCCAGATGGAACAAAGAGACACAGCTACATCTCCCAACCACGAGAGGTGCATGCAGAAGGTCGGAGTCGGATGAATCCACACAACCCTCAGGCACCAGAGTCAGAAACCTCCTACTATTAAGGACGCGATCGTACGTTCAGATATATGTTTTGACTCTACAGTACCTCTACTTTCCTTGTGGCCTACTAAACTCCAATCTGATAAACCAGACGATCCACTCAGAGACTGGCTCCCACGACCGTTGCAGACACCGTATAGTTTTCGTTTATGATGTTTATGTTACTTTTTCCCCATACATTGTTTAATGCAAACTATTGTCTCATACTGACTGTACTTTAAAATCGCCTAAATTGCAAACGACAGTGGGGATGGGAAATCAGTTTGTTTTGTTTTTTTTTGTGTTTTTTTTTTGGGGGGGCGGGGGTTTCTCTCTGAGCCCCATATGCGTGTTACCTGCTAGCCAGACTCATAACCCATAAGCTTCCTAATGTTAACATGTAGAGACACATAGAACTACTTCCAACTCAAAAGCTGGCCGCCAGCACCCAGTAGAGGGACAACAGTATTGTTTAGCATTTAAATTGTGTTGTGTATTCTCAGCCTAGACTACCTCTCTTCGCAGCTAACTAGGCAGATAAATCCTCATTATGTTTCATGTTTACAAGTTTAAGGGCGCCCTTTAGCACCTGAGAATATTAAATATTAAAGCGACCTCCCACCTCCATGGTTAGACAGGTAGGATAAGCTTGCATTTAGAAACAAAATGTGTAAATGCTCTGAAGGGCCTTTCCAACCTTTCTCAGCATGTTTAGCAACCTACCATCACCTACCATACGTCTCATAAGCATGAATATCTTGATGTTATAATGTAATTTTAAACAAAAAGTGCAGTGAATCAGACATGTAATGTACTCTACCAGTTAATATTTTCTGATACCAAATGCAATGTCTCTGTTACTCTGTAAGATTTGCAAAGCACTACAAAAATAAAGAAAAAAAAAAAACTTGATGGGAAGCGCCCATCTATATGGGATATTATGCTTTCTCAGTGTAATAGTCATATCCCTATATCTTTAATCCTTCTTACGAAGCGATTTTCTATTTATCTATCTGTCCAGATATTATAGAGGTATTGAATGACTCATGTCGTTCTATGGATATTACTCATCTTTGTTCCTTGCGAGGAGGTATATTTTTGGTGAGAAGAGACTGTATGTATTAATTGATTTAATTTTCTCTATTTCTAGAGTATTCTCTCTTAAACCCATTTTTCCGTGGTTAGAAGGGGGCTCATAAAGGTCCCTTTTGAACTAGCTAATACTAACAGTACTAAACAGTACTAAACATTGATTAGATGCTTATTAGGACATAGAAAAGATAATAATGATATTATATACTTAAAGCCTCCTTTTACAGTCCCACTTGTTCCAGGAGTATTAACTTATTCAACTGCAGGTACTGCCTATTCCTCTGGTAACCCGCTCTGAGCGACTGTTCGGCTTTCCATGCTACTGCCAATACTGATCTCTCCCCTGGTCCTAAGTCTCCCTCTCCCACTTTTTTTTTTTTATTATTCTTTTCTTTTATCTTCTTTTCTTAATCTTCCATCTCTGATCATCATCTCTCTTATTCTTTATCAGTTACTTGTAAACTTCTCCATAATCTGATCCTCCTTCAGAGTTCCGTATATTTTCATTGGTTATTATTCTTTCTTAAGTCTGGATTTATTTTTAAATATCCAGTTTTTCCTAAATATTGGTCTTTGATTATAATTTACGGAACAATTACAGAAAAATGAATTCCCAATATGGATTCCCAATTTGTCTAACTCCTCTGTTGGATCATTAGCCACAATTGTTTTCTCCTTATATGAAATAAGAAGCTTGGTGGGAAACCCCCATCTATATGGGATATTGTGATTTCTCAGAGTAGTGGCCATATCCCTAAATCTTTTACGGTTATTCCTGGTGGCTTGTGACAAGTCCGGAAAGATTACTATATCCGTATATTTTCCTTCTTGAAGTTTTTTTATATCTGACCTTTCTCATCAGGGAGTCTTTAAGTGCGCAATTCAGGAATCGTACTATGACATCCCTTGGTTCTGTTACTTTTATATTAGGAGGTTTATGAATCCTATGTATTCGCTCAAATGGTGCTTCTCCAATCTCGTGAGTTTCCATAAATTGAGCCATATATTCTTTTACATAATCCTCCATTTTGTCTGGTTTGATTTCTTCCGGGACTCCCCTGAATCTCAGATTATTCCTTCTTGATCTATCTTCCATATCTGTGGTCCTATTTTCTAGTAAACTCACTTGATCTTTTAATATAATATTTTGTGTTTGAAGGAAATGTATTTCCTGACGTGTTTCTTTAATATATTCATCTTGTCCGCTCACTTTCTGCTTTAATTCAGTCACCTCAGACTTTAGTTCCACCATAAATGCTTTAAAATCATTGCTAATTTTTCCATAAAGTTTATCTAGTGCTTCCACCAAGCTTTCTTGAGATACCATTTTAGATTTAGGAATATTCTGTTTATCTGACTGTCCAGATGCTGTGGAGGAATTCAGTAACTCATGTTGATCTGGAGATATTGGTCGTCTTTGTTCCTTACGAGGAGGAATAGTTATTTTTGGTGAGAAGAGGGTATTTGTATTAATTGTTTTGGTTTTCTCTGTTTCTAGAGTTTTCTCTTATTTTGGACCCATTTTTCCCGGTTAAAAGTGGATTCAGGTTTTTTTTTTTTTTTTTAAAGTTTATACTAACAAAGTGATGAACCAAAGGAGAGAAAGATACTTCTTAGGACTTTTGTTCTAGTTAATGCTAATGCAAATAGTACAGAAACAGTACAGAGAAGTTACTTCTTAAGATATTCTATCAGCGTTTCGGTTGACCAGGACCTAAGTTATGTGTTGTTTAAGATCCTTATGCTCTCATTAAACTCAGTTGCTGTTTGATCCAGTTATTTCTGGGTCTATGAAGGGCACCTTTGTTCTAGTTAATGCTAATGCAAACAGTACTAAGTATTGAACGGGTACTATTTAGGGCATAGTATTACTACAGTGCTACAGTATACTTGCGACCTCCTTTGTCAACCCCAGTTATTCTTGATATTGCTGCCTGTTCGTGTGCTGGTACTGCTCGTACTGCCCGATCATCTGGTGGCCCGCCGGTGATCCGCTCTAAACGGCTAATCGGCGTTCCATGCTGCCGCCATTGCCGACCTCTCCCCTGTTCCGAAGTCTCCCTCTCGCTGTCCCGTCCTCCTCCTCGCGCGCCCGCAACGTCACTCTGTTGGCTACGTCATCACTCTCCTGCTCAGGTCCGTCAGTGCTTATTTCTGTATGTCTGTGTATCTGCATTTGTCTCACTAAAGCTATTGGGGGAGAGAAAAGTTAATATAATACACTTACATTTGGGCCAGGAACTGCTGCTGTGCTCTTCTTGTACTACTTCTCATGGGCAGCTGGCTCTGCGGTCCCAATTGCAACTCAATGGAAATTCCTGGAATTCCCTTTTAAAGGACACTAGGCATGAACAAAACCTGCTGAAACAGAGCAGATTTCAAACCAAGCCCATTTTAGGCAAGTAAGCTTCTCTAAACAGCTACCAATAAGGGAGAGGCCCCCTGCAGAACTAAAATGACACTTTCTTTGTGTTTCTAAACTATTGCAAATCTTTTTCCCCCACAAAAAAAATGGTGGGGCACTGCCCCAAGTGCCCATATGGACGAGCCTCCCTTGATTCAGATGTTCTATCTTTATTAAGACATAACCAAATACAGAAAGTAGTAGTGAAATAGACTTATGGTGAAAGACGTCTGATTTCCGAGACATACAGGCATACAGTTGAGGGTCAGTCAGTGCTCAAGTAGTGACCTTGCAGCTATATTCTTTCCTAGCAGAAATCTCCTAAATGAATTGATGTACATACCTAGAACTGTCACGATTAATATAAAACAAAGAATATATACCATCCCTGTAGCTTGACATTGCTAAGAAAAAATAAATGCAAACTCAAATGACTCTGAGCCAGCCAATTTCAGACAAAATAGATAGCTGTAGTGGAGCAATCCCCAATAACAATAAAATATAATATAATGTCATCCTCGTAGCATTCTATATATGTAGCATCCTCATAGCATATTATGTTATATCACAACATAAAACATAATTAGTCAGATGTTTTGCTGTACTTTATACGTCATTTTGCGAGCATCCCAAACTTTTCCTTACCATTGAAAACTGATTGGCCAAAATATTGAACCATGTAGATAATGTGATAACACTTTGACTTGTGGTGACTAATTGCACATGATGCAATGAAAGGCACGAAACAGAGAAGCACTTATTGCTAAAACACCTTGTTTTAAAAAGGAATTGGCCCTGTTTCTGGAATACTTTGAAAAAACAACTAAGCATAATTAGCAGCACATTTTCCTTAACATGTGTAATGCTGTATTAAAGGGACACTACAGTCACCAAAACAACTTTAGCTTAATGAAGCAGTTAGGGTGTACAGATCATGCCCCTGAAATCTTGATGCTCAATTCTCTGCCATTTAGGAATTAAAGCACTATGTTTATGCAGCCTACATACTCCATACTTAATCTGCATTAAGCTAAGTTTTTGTGATGCCTGCAGTATCCCTTTAAAGAGGACCTGTGACATTTGAGCTTATGTTATTTTTGATGCCATACCAAATGTTACCGTATGGTTTGTCTGTCAATTCAAGTTTCAATTCATTCTAAATACATTTCTGCAAAGTTACAAAAAGTCACTCAATGCAAAATTTAACTGCAGAAAAGTATTTTTTTTCCAAACACATAGTACCAAATCATACCTGTCCTGGATAGAGACTATTAGTTTCTCGCTAGTTTTAATTTCCTAGACCAGGGGTGGGTAACGTAGGTCTTTTAGAATACATCTCACATGATGCTTTGCCAGTACTATGGCTGTAAGAGCATTATGGGTGGTGTAGTCCACAACATTTGGCGTGACAGATGCTGATTGCCTACCCATGTCCTAGACCAGGGGTAGGCAACCTTCGGCACTCCAGATGATGTGGACTACACCCCCCATAATGCTCTTACACCCATAATGCTGGCAAAGAATCATGGGATGTGTAGTCCAAAACATATGTAGTGCTGAAGGTTGCCTATGCCTGTCCTAGACCATGGACAGTAATTCTTCCATGAATTGAGGAGCTGGGGATTTTAATGTTTTAGGGTTATGGATGTGGCTGTTTTAAAGAGATGGAGAAATTTTATTTCCTCTAATTCTGTAAATAAACGGAACATAGGTTAAAAGCAACAACATTGGAGAATTGGTGTGGAGAAGAGAAAAGCTTACCTTTCATAGCATGATTAAATGTCCGTAATTGTCCACATGGGTGACACTCCATTAAATTGAACTTTTCTTTTAATCCAAAAAGGTTAAAGACGAGTATATGCATTATTTTGTTTATAGGTTTAAATGTGTCTAAAATATTAATAACTTATTGTCCATTCTGCTAGTATTCATAGAATAATTCCTATCATATAGCATTCAGCAGCAGTAACAGAGATAGCCATAAATACATAACAATAGTGTGTAACAGCACTCTATCTTAGCTGAAAATAATCGGAAAGTTTTAGAGAGTCTGGAAAATTATTGAGAAAGTTTAATGGTCTCCTCTTTTCTCTGCAGGGAAGTTCATTAAACCATGGCACCTGTGGCAGTCTAAGTGCGGGCAGTAGGAAGTGGAAACCAAGGCCAGCCGCAAGCTGACGTCTGCATGGCGTAAACATTGTGCTTGTGAAGATACTTGTAAATATTAAATAGAACTATTTTAGAATGTATATTTATGTTTTATGTATTTCTTACCTGGTTGCATAAAAAGATGTAGTTGATCCCTGATTAATATATTATATAAAATAAACTTACATTATGCTAATTTGATTGGTTGACAGCTTTATGAAATAAAGGACAACAAAGAGACACGCTTGGTTTTATAACCTAGGGCAATGCTGTCCGCCATGGATCACAAACTCCAAGTGTGGCCAATGCAAAAAGAAAATGATTAATACAGCCTACTGTACTCTGCATTTACCAATCGGATTCATGTTTTTATAACCCTTTATTAGAATGTCCCTTGATCATTCAGGATCCATACTAGGTAGAGGAACAAAAATAACACCCGTAAATACTTTAACATTTGTACCTAGCTAAGAAACATAACGAAAAACTTGACTTATACTCGAGTATATACGGTAGTTAACCGGTGTTACTTCTAGTCAGATGCTGAGATTGCATTTGCCTGGGTGGACTGGGCCTTTGTGAGTTTTGACTCTTGTAGATACATTTTGGTGTTAAGATTTGTTTTTGAATCTCTTCCTTGCACACATGTCTGAATGCATTTGTTGGTCAATGGGACACTTTCAGACACCTTGGCAAAATGGAACAGTTCCAGATAGGGCTTCCCATTGCTTCCTTTGTCTGGACTGGCACGTGCATGATTTCACAAAACTTTGGCTTAAACTAGAATATGCATGCTCCTGGACCCAATCCACTCCCTTGTTTGGAACACCTCTTCAGCTATCCCTAGGGATATCATCTTTGGTTCCCCATTAGCTCAGACATTCAGGATCTGGTTCTGACTTGGAAAGATTGACCAGTGTCTCCCACACTAAGTCCTCTACTGCATCTAACATATAATAATCTTTTAGGCAAGGGTCTGTCATCCTGTCATCTTGTTTTTTGTGGGTTCAGGAGGCTTTATCCTTAGAGCATGTGAGGGGTAAAGGAACCCTCCATGATGGAGAAATTCTGCTGTTAACAGTTACAAAACTCTTATCTCTTATAGCCACCTCCATGGTCTTCCTGCTGGTCCTCTTCAGCTAATGTCACATCAGCTGCCAGGAGTCACATCAGTACTGTACTCTCACGCATCTGCAAAACACTGAGGTCTAATGAAGATCCTGCCAGACCCTCTGTAGACAGACCCTCTTTTCCTACAGCTGTTACTTGTGATGGCTGGGGGAAATTACAAAACATAACAAAGGAAGCTCCACCTTTTGTCAAGTGCAGGAAAAATACTAATACAAAGAAGTCCCTACTTAATCTCACTATATCTTTTGACTGCATTGGAATATCAGTGCCATTCCAACACAGTCAATTTAAGTATTTTATAAAGTTTTTATCCTTATGAAATACTAATTTTGGAGGGATGGAGAGAGGTTACAATACCACTTCAACATGGTTCAAGCATCTGTGAGTGAGAATTCCATTTTGAGTTTCAACCTGCACCTCCTAGGGGCCGGACAGGGGATTCCTTCTATTTAATCCAACTCAGTAGACAATTCTTAAAAAGTCTTTCACAGATAACCAGAGGACTAAGACTCTCATCCTCAACTATAACTGGAAACACCTCAAGGCACCCATTGAAAAAACAATGGCTGTCCCAGGTCGAAGAAATTAAAACGTATTAAACCCTGATAGCATTTCCATCTAATAACAGTGAAACCCTTAAAATGATTTCCGTTTAATAAGACCTCTTAAACACTGACTCACTCCCTCCTCACTCTGTACAGGCTCTCAGCTGCTTACATGCGAAAGATTTTATATTCCGAACATCTCTGTTTGTTTCACATTCTGCATATGGAGGGTTTGGACAGACAGAATACTGTACCCTCTCAGATATTTAGGTCCTGGGTCTATTAAGTTATCTAATAATGTCTGGTCGCTCAGTGCGGGTTCCTTGGGGTGGTGGTGGGGCGGACTTTCCCTTACTTTGTTGCCTCTCTATTTTCCTATTGTTCTATGCTTTATCCTATTTTAGTTCCTGTGTATGTCAGATTCAAGGGTTCTGATGTGGCCTTAAGGTCCTTACCTAATTTCCAAGTACCATGTGACACCAAGCTTGTATATGCATCTATGCTCCAATCTGACATTATTTGGCTGTGAAGTGTGTCATTTACCTAACACTACTGTTTTTCTTTATTTTTGTAAACGTAAGAATATTTAAATAAAGACTGTTGAAAAGATTTAAGTTAGAAATTTGTAATTGATAAGCTGGTAGTTTGCTTGGTGATAGTGCCTGTTTTTTCTTTTTTTTGTCTGTCTAATAAGTAAATTAAGTGTGTAATTATGACAATCAGTCTAAACTTCTACCTCAGAAGTTTATTTTGAGACAAAATCTACAATCCTTTGTTCCCTTGTATTCCACTAAAAGTGACATGGCCAGAATTAAACCTGTGTCAACATATTTCTATTGGAAAAGAGATAAAGGATAACTGCAAATCAATACTGGTAGCATCCTCGTTGTCAGTTGCATTAATTTTAATTCCATCAGTCAAGGAAAACAGTGATAAATAGCATTCATAGCATGAAACATCTTCACATAGATGGGGTGTCTAATTCTATCCCTTGATGCAGAGAAAGCCTTTGACCGTCTACACTGGGGATTCCTAGAGGCAGTCATGGTCAAGGTTGGGATACCAGAGGGATTTTTGGCGGTTCTTAGAGTACACCCTCAATGAGGGAAGTAAATGCGGGATTCCTGTGTGACCCATTTATAATCACCAACGGGACGAGGCAGGGGTGCCCACTATCACCCTTCTTTTAACTACCATTTGTGGACAAATAGCGGCTGTACACAAGTACAGCAATTATTCAAAGACGGAAAACTACTATAGTTTCCCGATCTAAAAAAAATACAATGAAATAGAGCAACCTTCTCTTATCTACAACTTAAATCCCTACTGACCGAATCCAATAGATGGGAGCTCACTATGACCTCAGTATCGAAATTTGAAAGGACCTGCATAGCCACAAATATACCCCCCAAAAAACTCTCTCTAATCTACAAGTTATTAAACCAATCCGATAACAGAGATGCAGATAAATATAAAAAACTATGGCATACAGACCTCCAGAGTACACTTGATCAAGCTAAATAAAGGGCAGCGTTCAGGGTACACAAAGGTAAAACACTATGCACGTCTCACCTTAAAAAAATTTTTTTTTTACTTCAGATGGTACTTGGTGCCTGCACAGTTGTCAAAAATATATTCAAGCACATCAGATTAGTGCTGGAGATGCCATAATGAACCCGGCACAATGTACCACATATGGTGGACATACAGCCTTCTTTGACCCTTCTGGAAAATGGTCAAAGGCACACGAAATTGCTACACTCACAATTTGCACTCCGACCAGAAATGGCACTTTTATTTATTGACTTGGGATGATTTCCCCAAAAGTGATGCCCTCCTAATATACCACATACTTATTGCGGCCCTCACACTGCTTGCCAGAGCCTGGAAATCTGCTAATATCCCAAATATATATTCTGAAAATATAGCTAGGAAGCAATTTAGGTCTTATCGCTTAGTGCAGCAATGTGTCAGCAAACTGGAAGCATATATAACATCCAGCCCCACCGTGCAGATATAACGGGGTAGCTAGAGAACAGAACGCCGCACACATCACATAATTCTTCAAATCCCACTGGAATCCAGAAGGGTCACAACATCATGGGCAGTTAGTGCCCAGACATTTCTCCTAAGATAGATAAGGATCTCCACAGTCGGGACATAGACTCAGACACATCCCTTACACAGTTATACTCCCAACAAGATCTCATAGGATAAATCCTGCACCAACTCAAGCCAAATTTAGAGTGGAACCAAAGTACTCATGTCCCTATTCGAACATGGTAGAATATCCCACCATATGTACATATCTTTTCCTGTGAGATTATTATTCCCCAATTGCACATACGAGTCACCACTAATATAAAAACAAGGTCTCAACCATAAACAGAGCACGCTTAATGACATGTGACATGACTCATCCCGCTCGTGGGAAGAGGAAAAAAAAAAAAAAAAGTGTTGAACGTGCAGAAACGAAGCAGATCAATACTGTCACAGTGGTAACGTCATTTATCATGTTTCTACTATCTTGACTATGTCAAGAACTGTATTGTATAATGCCTTTATAACAAACTGTACCTTATGTTACGCAATATACAGTATCTCACAAAAGTGAGTACACCCATCACATTTTTGTAATATTTTATTATATCTTTTCATCTGATAACACTGAAGAAATGAGAGTCTGCTACAATGTAAAGTAGTAAGTGTACAGCCTGTATAACAGTGTAAATTTGCTGTCACCTCAAAATAACTCAACACACAGCCATTAATGTCTAAACCGTTGGCAACAAAATTGAGTACACCCCTAAGTGGAAATGTCCAAATTGGGCCAATAGTGTCAATATTTTGTGTGGCCACCATTATTTTCCAGCACTGCCTTAACCCTCATGGGCATGGAGTTCACCAGAGCTTTACAGCTTGCCACTAGAGTCCTCTTCCACTACTCCATGGCGACATCACGGAGCTGGTGGATGTTAGAGACCTTGTGCTCCCCCACCTTCCGTTTGAGGATGCCCCACAGATGTTTAATATGGTTTAGGTCTGGAGACATGCTTGGCCAGTCCATCACCTTTACCTTCAGCTTCTTAAACAAGGCAGAGGTCATCTTGGAGGTGTGTTTGGGGTCATTATCATGTTGGAAAACTGCCCTGCGGCCCAGTCTCCGAAGGGAGGGGATCATGCTCTGCTTCAGTATGTCACAGTACATGTTGGCATTCATGGTTCCCTCAATGAACAGTAGCTCCCCAGTGCTGGCAGCACTCATGCAGGCCCAGACCATGACACTCCCACCACCATGCTTGACTGTAGGCAAGACACACTTGTCTTTGTACTCCTCACCTGGTTGCAGCCAAACACGCTTGACACCATCTGAACCAAATAAGTTTATCTTGTTCTCATCAGACCACAGGACAAGGTTCCAGTAATCCATGCCCTTAGTCTGCTTATCTTCAGCAAACTGTTTGCGGGCTTTCTTGTGCATCATCTTTGGAAGAGGCTTCCTTCTGGGACAACAGCCATGCAGACCAATTTGATGCAGTGTGCGGCGTATAGTCTGAGCACTGACAAGCTAACACCCCACCCCTTCGAGCTCTGCAGCAATGCTGGCAGCACTCATACGTCTATTTCCCAAAGACAACCTCTGGATATGATTCTGAGCATGCACACTCAACTTCTTTGGTCGACCATGGATAGGCCTGGTCTGAGTGGAACCTGTCCTGTGAAACCGCTGTATGGTCTTGCCCACCGTGCTGCAGCTCAGTTTCAGGGTCTTGGCAATCTTATTATAACCTAGGCCATCTTTATGTAGAGCAACAATTCTTTTTTTCATATCCTCAAAGAGTTCTTTGCCATGAGGTGCCATGTTGAACTTCCAGTAACTAGTATGAGAGAGTGTAAAAGCTATAACACCAAATTTAACACACCTGAGGCCTTGAAACACTAACGAATCACATGACACCGGGGAGGGAAAATGGCTAATTGGGCCCAATTTGGAATTTCCACTTAGGGGTGTACTCACTTTTGTTGCCAATGGTTTAGAAATTAAAGGGACACTCCAGGCACCCAGACCACTTCTGCCCATTGGAGTGGTCTGGGTGCCAACACCCACTACCAGCCCCACTCTGCAAGTGTAATTATTGCAGTTGTTTTTATAAACTGCAATAATTACCTTGCAGGGTTAACTCCACCTCTAGTGGCTGTCTAATAGACAGCCACTAGAGGGCACCTTCATAGCACAAAATCCCTGTGCTAGAGCGTCGCTGGATGTCGTCACGCTGTGTGAGGACCTTCAGCGTCGCTCAATTCCCCATAGGAAAGCATTGAAAAGCATTTTCAATGCTTTCCTATGGGGAGCTCTAATGCGCATGCGCGGCATTGCTGCGCATGCGCATTAGGTCTCCCTGGCTGGTGGGCGGGATCAGTCTCGCCCATCGGCCGACGTAATGCAGAGGAGGAGTGGCGGCAGAGGGAGAAGCAGCGGCGTGGGACATGTCGCTGCCTCTGGCAAGTCACTGAAGGGGTTTTCACCCCTTCAGCAGCCGGGGATTGGGGGGTGGGAGGGAGAGGGGACATCGAGTGTCAGGAAAAAGGATTGTTTTCTTGGCACTGGAGTTTCCCTTTAATGGCTGTGTGTTGAGTTATTTTGAGGGGACAGCAAATTTACACTGTTATACAGGCTGTACACTTATTACTTTACATTGTAGTGGTGTGTCACTACTTTACATTGTAGCGGAGTTTCACTACTTTACATTGTAGCGGAGTGTCATTTCTTCAGTGTTGTCACATGAAAAGATATAATAAAATATTTTAAAAAATGTGAGGGGTGTAATTTTTCTTTTTCTTTCTGTAACCCCAACAATCAATAACAATTGTCAAATGGGAAAAAGAAATAAACTGAATCAATGCATCTCTATGAGGTAAGTTCAGTGTCTGCATGCACTAGACACCACTGTAAATGTGCATTCTGATCTGCAAATTGTAGGCCAAATGAAAAATAAATGTAGTTATTTTTTCAGTTTCCTATTTTGTCCTAAAATGGGGTATAGTGAATGCACACCATTGTTTAAAATATTCCCTTTTTATTATGAATGAGCAAGAGGATTTGCTGAGAACAGGGCTAGACATCTTACAGCCGTTATAAATTAATTTTGTCAATTATTATTATTATATTATTTATATGGCGCCAGCAAATTCTGTAGCGCTGTACAACGGGTGGACTAACAGACACGTAATTGTAACCAGACAGTCAATAAAATGTGTTCACCTCTTGCAACCCCCATATAACCATCATCCTCCATTCATCCGAGCCAGCAACAGAATTCTTCTTATTCTCACAACACAAAGCTTTGGATGGGAAAATAACCAAGACTAGTAAACCTCTGTCTGCAAAATTGTCCCCAAGCTATTGTCTGCATTCACCAGCTCTGCAATAATAATATAAGCCAGGTATAAAAAGCACTTGTTCTCATGATAGTTTCTATTTTGGAATTTGGAATATCATTAGAAAAGAAGCAATCAGAAAACTTACAAAGTAATCAGTCACTTCAATCCCTTCACTATCAAGTTCTCTTTTAAAACAAACTAGCATAAAACTGTTTATGAAACAGGGGATACATAGCTTATAAATAAGAATATACAAAAGAAGGAAACAGCGCTAAATTAGACCAAGCCTATAAATAGGTAAAGTAGGATGCAGCAACCTAAAATAGGGTTCCCTCTAAGCCCTATGAACAAAGGTAATATACAAGACAAGACAGAAGAAGGTTGCGCCAAAGCTGACTAAACTGCAGCTAGAGAATGAACAAAGTCCAAAGTGTAGGTGGTGCCAAAACAAAGTCTTTAGAAGGGCCTGGTGCGGCACCGACGGCCTATGTGGAGGGGTATTCTCTCTAAGGGTCACGTGAGGATGGCTTTTCAGGATCCGTATGTAAAGAAAGAAACAAATGATGCAAATACGTCTGATAAGCAGGGCCGGTGCAAGGATTTTTGCCGCCCTAGGCAAAAGTAAAGTTTGCCGCCCCCCATCCCCCCCCCGATATGACATCACAATGCCCCATGTTAACTAACGCAAGTGCTGCAGTGCCACCATGTTTACATTAAAAGGCCTGCAGGGACAGGCTATAGACACCAGAACTACTACATTAAGCTGCAGTGGTTCTGGGGACTAAAGTGTCCCTTTAATGTGAGGTAAATTAGAGATTAGTGCCACGAATAATATACTAGATTGCCTACTTACAATCAGATGAGGATGGTGATGGGCTCTACCTGCAGTCTGGCTCCACTGGTCTGGTGTAGAACAGGCTCTCTGGAGGCTGTTTGTGTTCTGGGAGAACAGGAAGAAGGCTCCATTTTTTTTAAGGCCCTTTGCACAGCTCAAGGTCTGGGCCCCAGGGTCCACCTTCATGTTCCACCAATTAGTTTGTTCACAGGAGTAGGGGATGTCCTGATATGTGTGTAAGGAATGCATTGTGTGAATCTGTGTTTGTATGTGTAAGGGCTTCAATGAGTGTTTCTGTGTATGTACGGGATGCAGTGTGTGCGTCTGTAAGGGGTGCATTGAGTGTGTGTAAGGAATGCATTGTGTGTTTCTGTGTGTGTAAGGGATGCATTGTGTGTAAGGGTTGAATTGCTTGTGTGTGTGTGTCTGTGTGTAATGCATTGTGTGTTTTTCTGTGTGCAAGGGGTGCATTGTGTGTGTGTGATGGATGTCAATCTCTCCCCCCTCCCTTGTCACTCTCTTCTCCCCCTCTCCCTCCCTCGTCACTCTCTTCTCAACCCCCCTTGTCCCTCTCTTCTCCCCCCCATGTTCCTCTCTTCTCCCCCCTCTTGTCCCTCTCTTCTCCCCCCTCCTCCCTTGTCACTCTCTTCTCCCCTGCGTGTCCCTCTCTTCTCCCCCTCCCTTGTCACTCTCGTCTCCCCCGTTGTCACTCTCTTCTCCCCTCCCCACTCTCATTCCCCCTCCTAATCCCGTCAATTCCCCTCCCTGTCAATTTATCCCCCCCCTTTCAATTTATTCCCCCCACCCTGCCTGTCCATTTATTCCCCCACCCTGCCTGTCCATTCCCCCCCTCCCTGTCCATTCCCCCCCTCCCTGTCCATTTATCCCCCCCCGTCCATTTATCCCCCCCCTCCCTGTCCATTTATTCCCTCCCCCTCCTGTCCATTTATTCCCTCCCCCTCCTGTCCATTTATTCCCTCCTCCTCCCTGTCCATTTATTTACCCCCTCCCTGTCCATTTATTTCCCCCTTCCCTGTCTGTCCATTTATTCCCCCCTCCCTGTCTGTCCATTTATTCCCCCCACCCTGCCTGTCCATTTATTCCCCCCTCCCTGTCCATTTATCCCCCCCCTGTCCATTTATTTCCCCCCCTCCCTGTCCATTTATTTCTCCCCCCTCCCTGTCCATTTATTTCTCCCCCCCCCTCTTCATTGATTTCTCCTCCTCCCCTCCCTCTCCATTTATTTCTCCTCCCCCCCCTCTCCATTTATTTCCCCCCCCCTCCCTCCCTCTTCATTGATTTCTCCTCCTCCCCTCCCTCTCCATTTATTTATCTCCCCCCCCCTCTCTATTTATTCCCCCCACCCTCCCCTACCTCTATAGTAGCGTGGCCGAGCTCTGTATCATGGTCCGCGGGTACAGGGAGCTTTTGTTTCCTGTACCCGGCGGACTGACAGGAAGTGAACACCAGTGTTCACTTCCTGTTAGTCCGTCCGAGTACAGGAGACAGATGCTCCCTGTACCGGCGGACTATACTGCGCTCGGTCACGCTACAGAGAGGGAGTGACAGGAGGGAGCGCTGAGCGCTTCCCTCCTGTCAGCCCCCTCCCTCTCCTCATGCTGTGCCCGGGCGGTGCGCCCTCATGGACGCACCAGCCCGGGCAAAGCTGCAGCCGCCTGAGGCTCTCTACAGAGCGCTCGGGCGGCTGCAGCATTAGGGGGGCCGGCGCTCCTGGCGGCGCCCCTTCCCAAGGGGCGCCCTAGGCGGCTGCCTAGTCCGCCTTACAGGTAGCGCCGGCCCTGCTGATAAGAGGGTTGATATGCAGGAAGAAGAGATCTATGGTAATCCTACTCACGTGTAGTAGAGCTGAACTAGCTCTAGTGTGGATGGCATACAGCGGTACAATCCCCGCTTATAGGATACGTAGAGAAGTATTGGTCATTTACTCCGTATGTGGAAGAGAAAGACAGATGATAGGGCAGTACGCCTGGTAAAGATGGTGTATATAACAACAGAGTCTAATACAGTCTTACTCACGTTTAGTAGAGCTTAAGCCAGCTCTAGTGTGAATAGCGTACAGCGGTATAATCCCCGCTTGTAGGATACGTGTAGAGGGTTAAGTCTTTTACCGATATGTAGATCATAAGGAAGAAGAGAGACAACTAATAGTGCTCGCTGTATAAAATCTTATATAAGGAGTATAAATAATAAAATGTACTCACATAGAATTGAGCAGGCAGACTGCTCAATGATTTAGACGCGAGTGGTATAATCCCCACCTCGGATGTCTTTGGAGTAATACTCAGTCTCCACTTGATAAAGCCATTATAGGTGAAACGCGTTGTGGATATTTTATAATTTTACTCTGTATTGCAAATAAAGGTTTTTTGGCTACTTTTAAATCACTTTGATTGTGCCATTTTACTCTTTTATTTATTATTTCTATTTTTGCTTGGTATCCTATAGCGTTTGATTGCTCTCTGCTCGCGCCCTATTTCGGCATTTTGACAAAATAGGGGGCGCGGCTTCACGAGGCTCCCGGCGCTGGAACCAGGTGAGTAAATTCGGCTGCCTGGAGAGTCCCTTTAAGGAGAGAGCGCAGGTAACTTGTTTTTCTTTGGTGAGTGGTATAATCCCAACCTCGGATGTCTTTGGAGTAATACTCAGCAGGAAAGATAAAATCAGGATACGAAGCAAAAATTAAAATAATAAATAAAAGAGTAAAATGGCACAATCAAAGTGATTTAAAAGTAGCCAAAATACCTTTATTTGCAATACAGAGTAAAATTATAAAATATCCACAACGCGTTTCACCTATAATGGCTTTATCAAGTGACACGCGTTGTGGATATTATAGGTGACACGCGTTGTGGATATTATAGGTGAAACGCGTTATGGATATTTTATAATTTTACTCTGTATTGCAAATAAAGGTATTTTGGCTACTTTTAAATCACTTTGATTGTGCCATTTTACTCTTTTATTTATTATTTTTGCTTCGTATCCTGATTTTATCTTTCCTGCTGAGTATTACTCCAAAGACATCCGAGGTGGGGATTATATCACTCACGCCTAAATCATTGAGCAGTCTGCCTGCTCAATTCTACGTGAGTACATTTTATTACTTATACTCCTTATATAAGATTTTATACAGCGAGCACTATTAGTTGTCTCTCTTCTCCCTTATGATCTACATATCGGCAAAAGACTTAACCCTCTACACGTATCCTACAAGCGGGGATTATACCGCTGTACGCTATTCACACTAGAGCTGGCTTAAGCTCTACTAAACGTGAGTAAGACTGTATTAGACTCTGTTGTTATATACACCATCTTTACCAGACGTACTGCCCTATCATCTGTCTTTCTCTTCCACATACGGAGTAAATGACCAATACTTCTCTACGTATCCTATAAGCGGGGATTGTACCGCTGTATGCCATCCACACTAGAGCTAGTTCAGCTCTACTACACGTGAGTAGGATTACCATGGATCTCTTCTTCCTGCATATCAACCCTCTTATCAGACGTATTTGCACCATTATTTGTTTCTTTCTTTACATACGGATCCTGAAAAGCCATCCTCACGTGACCCTTAGAGAGAATACCCCTCCACATAGCCCGTCGGTGCCCCACCAGGCCCTTCTAAAGACTTTGTTTTGGCACCACCTACACTTTGGACTTTGTTCATTCTCTAGCTGCAGTTTAGTCAGCTTTGGCGCAACCTTCTTCTGTCTTGTCTTGTATAAATAAGAATAGGACAAAACAAAAATGTAACCCCTTGAGGAACAAACTTTGTTTGTCATTCAGTTAAGGACACATACAATATTGGCATATTTGCTCTGTGTGTGTTTAACCATAATTTCCATCTTTCTCATGTATTTCACAAACACATAGTATATTCCATTTTCTAAAGGACAAAAAGGGCTTTTAATTTGATGTAATATACAGGTGGTCCTCATTTAGCGACCTACCTGTTTTTTTACGACGGCGTAAGTGCGAGCTGTCGTGGGGATTCCCTGCTCTGGTGTGCATGTCTATGTTCGGGGAAACTTCCCGATGTATGCTACTCCTGTATAAAATCACAAATTGTGTCCAGCTACATCTTCTGAGTACAATATGCTCAATGTATGCCTTTGCCACTATCCAGTGAAGCTGGAGTGCCATATCAGTTTTTACAGTTAGAATTTTAAAAGATGAATTTGATTGGTCTACTCCGTATTTTGGGTCGTTGTAGCAATTTGACAGTTTTTTAGAACTAATTTCTTTCAAACCTTATGATATTTTTCACGTTTACATGCACATTGCAGCGTAGTGATTTCTTTTGTAAACTTAATATGGTCCACTGTACTGAAAATCACTAAATTGTGCTCAGCTATATCTTCAGAGTACAGAATGATTCACTTTGCATACCCATGTCAAACTTTTGTGAGAATACAGGGGTTAATTTCTAACCTGCAGCCTGAAGATGGGTCTATGGTGCATTTTAGTAGCTCACAGACACCATGGTATATTTTGAGCTTTATTGAGGTTCCATACTTTTCCCAAAGTTGGGGTATTTTTACTTTTCCATTGTGTTCCACATAGCAAGATCTCTTGAGAACAACAAAGGGTATTGTATGGGTACCGAGCAAAGTACTAGTCTTCACCCAATCTAATTCCCTAATCCAAAACTGAATCCTAATCCCAAATCTAAACCTAATCTTAATCCTTAATCCATTCATATTTCCAAGGGATTCCCTCTGCTAACATCAGTACTAATATTAGCAAAGTGAATGCTAAGATAAAAAAAAGAGTGCTGTGTTGCTGCCAACTACTGGCTATATTCAGTATGACAGGCATCTCCTGTTACATTGACAATAGTATGCCCAATGCACTGCATTGATGCTGGGCAACTGGCCATGACCAACACCGATCAAAATGGCACTGGGGCGTTTCAGATCCTGGGCATGCTATGTTCTCTATTGCAGTACTGCCACTTACAACAGAAAAAACAGTAATTTTATTTTACGTAAATTCTATTTTCCTCCATTGGATAATAAATTATATTTCACAGTATTTGGTCTCCGTATGGTTATCTAGAAAACTGAGGATGGAAGGAGGTTCTGCCATATATGAGGAGGTAGGCAGGAGTATTTACATTTTTATATTTCAGAGCTTCTTGTCCACATAAGAGGGAACAACCCACTTGAGTCAAAAAGTCTGAGGCCACTAAAAACAGCCCCAGGTGACAGAGGGGAGCCTGAGTTATCTGTTGATAATTGGGTTTCCTGGTGTGAGCAGGGATTGAACCTTACTCACACTACATTGCTGTCAATTGGGATTTAAATCCCAATTTAATGAGCTGCATGCCAGTCTGGCTTTCAGTGCTTTATACAACTCATCAGTCAGTCTGGAGCCACTAATTCTAGCATTGGGTATTTACATGCCTATTTAAGGAGCTGCATAATGCGATCATCAAAAAGTCTGTGTCCACAAAAATCGCCTCAGCAGATAAAGAGGAGTCCCAGGTATTAACTAATACCTTGGTGTGAGCAGTGATTTAAACCTGCTTACACTGCATTGTAATGTAATGGGGATTTAAATGCCTGTTTGCAGTGCTCACTATACAGCCACTAATTCAGGCCCCAGCCAACAGAAGGTAGCCCCAGGAATCAAACACCTGGGGTTCCCAGTTACCAGTAAGGAATATTTCCATCATGCATTAATGTATAATTGCTATTTAGAGATGCCTAAAAATAAATGTCTACATGTGAGGATAAAGTTCACATACTGTTAAACTGTAGTTTAAGGATGGTGGGACACTAGGCTCCACTCATGAGATTTGATGCCATTCCTTCTGTTTCTTTCATGAAATGCTTGTTGTAGGCCATTAAAGTGACTGTGCAGAATTTGCAAAGACCCCCTAATGTGACATAGCTGCTAGGGATCAGCTGACCAGGAGGGGCAGGTAAAGGTGCAGAACGAGATTCCAATCAAACCCCAAAGAGCACATGTATGCATTAGGTCTCCCCCGCCGGCCTCGCATGCGCATTAGGTCTCCCCTGCTGGCTAACGTAGGCGGGGGAGAAGCGTAGGCGGAGCTTGACCCAGTGCCGAGGGACATCAGCGCAGGATTCTGGTAAGTCACTGAAGGGGTTTTAACCCCTTCAGCAACTTGGGATGGGTGGTGGGAGGGAGAGGGGCACTACAGGGTGATGAAAATGAATATGGTTTCCTGGCACTGGAGATTCCCTTTAAGTGACCAAATTGTGCATCCATCCTCAGTGTTTAAAAAGCCTGGTAAATATTGGTTACACCGTTTAAAGGTTGCTGTACACTTTGGTCACTTATTAATTATCTGCATTTATTTATTTTTTGGGAGAAAGCACCTGTCCTGCTGCTGCTGACGGTCTAAGCCAGGGGTAGTACGGTGTCAAAACAAGATCTTAAAGTCCTTTGATCTAGAAGGGCCGGCCCTATTTTTCTAAATTGAAGTCTGTATGTTTCCATATTCTGCTTGTATTATTTATGGGTACTGCAGCTGCTTTGCAGTATCTTATTTGTACGCATACAGGCTGTTATATTGTATATATTAATGAATAGTTTGTGGTATTGTGTATGACACCTATGAATGTGGACGGTGTATGGGGGCTGCTTGTGGAATTGTGTGTGGATCATATGTCACATTGTGTGTTTGGTGCTGTTCGTGTTATTGCATGTGAGAGGCTGCTTGTGGAGTTATGTGCGTGTATGTGGATTTTCCGTTGTGTTTGTAGGCCCGTTTGCATGAGGTTCTTCTGCAGCTCTGTGTATATCTAGCAGTGTGGATGGCTTCCTTAAGGGCCAGTGTGGCCCGGGCTGGCCAGGAAGCTGCTGTAGGCTGCTCTACCCCAGTGCAGACTCCCGTTCACAAGTGCTGCAGTGCGTAAATGGAGTATTGTCCTTCACCACCGGCAATCACTGCTCGGGTTGCACTTGCAAATATCTGAAGTCCCACTGGGTCTCCTGATACAGGCTGTTTGGTTCTGGTGTACACCTTAAATGTGCCATAGGTTGCTGATCCCCAGTCTAAATCAATCAGTGGCTCCCATTTTATCCCACAATTATCCCTACACCATTCATAAAAACAGCTTGAGTAATGTACAAAACAGGTACGTAAAATGAACATTTAGAATTTTCGTGTCAATTCATTGAGGTTTGCTTTGTTGTATTTTGTGTAATTTGGACATTGATAGATTCTCTTTTTAGAAGGCACCAAATTACTATGAATTGTATATGCCCAATTACCTCTAACCTCCCAACATAGACCTGAGTAATATTTTTGGATACGTTTTTCAAGTGATTTAATATTTTTGGATATGCTTTCAAAATAATAAACAATATGTATACATAAAAAAAAAACTAACATATTTGGGCCCTGCCCTTCCTGCAAATAATAAAGAATTTTAAAAGTTTATCCAAAAATATGAAATAATTTGAAAAACTTTGAAAAAAAGACATTGAAGCCATAATGTTAAATTCCATATTTATTTTTCTTCTCAGGTCATTGCGAACGATCACACGGTTGCGTTAATGTAGCCTCCAAACACGTCTTGTAGCCACTATGTTAAGTTTGACATATTAATGTGCATTACTATTGGGACCTTTTTCCTACTGGTCTTTAGCACTTATTTACTGCATTAGTTCTAGTCAGCATCTGTGAGTACTTACCTCACTTACGAATATACCCCATTAAGGGAACCCTCTCCTGGCTATCGGTGGAGCCAGTTTTATATCTCACTACTATTTGTAGATGTTGTTCTATTAAAAGGTTTCAATACCCACGTCTCTTCCCCACTTTTCACTTTGTCTTATGTTTGTGTTCCCCTTTTTCCCTACAAGTACCATTACTCAAAGGGGTATAGACCATTGAGTGAGCAGTCTCCCACCTTCATATAGCTTTATGTTTGGTGGTCATTCTGCCCACTCTTTCCTTTCTTTTTGTAGGCAAGACAATTTATATTACTGCTTTAGAGAATTTTACAAATTTTTTCTTACAGTAGCATATATCTATATTGTTCAGAAATATTAGGTTGTGTATCAAGCAATGTATTTTTGGGATCAATGGAGAGATTTTCAATAATATGGGTAACTGCAAATGCCATTCCAAAACATTTAACATTCATTTCTTGGATTAGTTCAATGTTGATTTAGACATGTTTTGGATCACCGATTTGATGAAATATCAACCCCTTATATAGCTTCAGTTTCTTCATTGACTTTGGCTTTAGCTTCCAGGATTTGTTAATATTTAGAAAAATCCATTCTCCCCGGAGAAGTTTCAATAGTCTGAGAATTTTTTACGCTTTAGAACGGTCACCAATAAATATTCTGGCAGAACCATCATATCAATACTTCACAGAGAAATCACTAGTGGATTCCATGAATGAGTGCCTAAACTTTTGCACGTCGGGTTTTTAAAAAAAAAAAATTTCCTTCGGTTAAATAAAACTGTGTGTTAAGAAGAAATAGATCATGTTTACATTTGTTCACGGTAGAGGTTGTATTAAAGTGTTTTGGATACTATGCATGAAAGGGTTGCGCCAAACTAGTAACCTGCCTAGGGCCCTCTGGGATCTTAATCTTTCTCTCTTACAGTTAATAGAGAAGTTCAAATCTGCATTAGGAGAGACTCAGAGGGGCCAAGCTTTAGGTGAAAGGAAGAGGCCAGATTTTGTCAAACCACTCAGATTTATTAAATAAATATACCGTAATTAAAAAAAAAAAATTACAATTTTTTTTTAAAGTCTGCTAGACATTATCTACCCAACGTCTGGGTTTTCCCAGTGTTTTTCAAAAAATTCCTTCAAATCTTGCTTTATTCATTTTGGAAAATTATATATATATATATTTAAAATCTTTAAGTCATTCTTTGAATGCATCAAGTGAGGAACAGTATTTGCATCAGTAAAGAGCTGAGGATGACCGTCTCTCATACAGGGACATGTCTAACATGGTGTGGCGTTGTACACATATAGGCATTATGAACAGCTAGGTATATCCAAGAGTAGCTACTGCTTATTGCTTGAATGTATACGTACAATTCAAAAGTGGAGTAACAGAACTCAATGGGTAATTTCACACCTTGTAACTTGTAATCTTGTCATTAAATACAGCCCAGCCATTGCTAATCCTGTCGTTAACATGAGATAAAAATAAATGGCTGGGAAAACAAGGGAAAATACATTTTGAGGCCCAAAGCAGGGCTTAACAAATGCTACGGCGACCCAGAAATGTAAACTGGCGCCCACATTTTATCTTAATTGCAGGGCTATTTTCACACATGGAGGACAGGAGCAGCTGTTATAAACCCTGGTATTAAATAGACTCAGTCAGTTAGGAGCTGATTGGGCCTACAGCTGGCTCGGTTGTTCCTGATTAGCTCAAACAGCTGGCAGTCCCTATTTACTGTAACAGACAACTTCTTATGTCTTCTCATTGACCCACATTGTGCTGTGTATATACATACAAAACTTTACATATTGTAGTAGTTAAATATTATGTGAAATGTCTCAAAAGTAAACAAATTTAAAGGACCCCCATAAGGCCTATTTCTCTAAAAAATTGTTCAATAATCTGTCTAAATCTGTGTTAGTGAGCACTTCTCCTTTGCTGAGATAATCCATTCACCTTACAGATGTGGCATATCAAGATGCTGATTAGCCAGCATGATTATTGCACAGGTGTGCCTTAGGCTGGCCACAATAAAAGGCCACTCTAAAATGTGTTTAATGTTTTACTGTATTGGGGTGGGGGGTCCGGGAACTAGTCAGTATCTGGTGTGACCACCATTAGCCTCACGCAGTGCAACACATCTTCGCATAGAGTTGATCAGGTTGTTGATTGTGGCCTGTGGAATGTTGGTCCACTCTACAATGGCTGTGCGAAGTTGCTGGATATTGGCAGGACCTGGAACACGCGGTCGTTTACGCCGATCCAGAGCATCCCAAACATGCTCAATGGGTGACATGTCCGGTGAGTATGCTGGCCATGCAAGAACTGGGATGTTTTCAGCTTCCAGGAATTATGTACAGATCCTTGCAACATGGGGTCGTGCATTATCATGCTGCAACATGAGGTGATGGTAATGGATGAATGACAACAATGGGCCTCAGGATCTCGTCATGGTATCTCTGTGCATTCAAAATGCCATCAATAAAATGCACCTGTGTTCGTTGTCCATACCATAGGCCACTCGACCAACAATGTCGACATCAGCAAACCGCTCACCAACACGATGCCATACATGCTGTCTGCCATCTGCCCTGTACATTAAATACCGGGATTCTTCCATGAAGAGAACACCTCCCCAAAGTGCCAGACGCCATAGAATGTGAGCATTTGCCCACTCAAGTCGGTTACAACCACAAACTGCAGTCAGGTCGAGACCCCGACAAGAACGATGAGCTTCCCTGAGACTGTTTCTGTTTGTGCAGAAATTCTTTGGTTATGCAAAAAGATTGTCGCAGCAGCTGTCCGGGTGGCTGGTCTCAGACGATTTTGGAGTTGAAGATGCTGCACGTGGAGGTCCTGGGCTGGTGTGGTTACATGTGGTCTGCGGTTGTGAGGCCGGTTGGATGTACTGCAGAATTCTCTGAAACGCCTTTGGAGACGGCTTATGGTAGAGAAATGAACATTCAATTCACACAACAGCTCTGATGGACATTCCTGTAGTCAGCATGCCAATTGCACGCTTCCTCAAAACTTGCAACATCTGTGGCATCGTGCTGTGTGATAAAACTGCACATTTCAGAGTGGCCTTTTATTGTGGCCAGCCTAAGGCACACCTGTGCAATAATCATGCTGTCTAATCAGCATCTTGATATGCCACACCTGTGTGGTGGATGGATTATCTCGGCAAAGGAGAAGTGCTACTAACACAGATTTAGACAGATTTGTGAATAATATTTGAGAGAAATAGGCCTTTTGTGTACATAGAAAAAGTCTTAGATCTTTGGGTTCAGCTCATGAAAAATGGGGGCAAAAACAAAAGTGTTGCGTTTATAATTTTGTTCAGTGTATATATATATATATATATATATATATATATATATATATATATATATATATATATATATATATATATATATATATGTGTGTGTGTGTGTGTAATTCAATAGAAGTCTGCTGGCACTCCACCAACATATAGATATATAGTACTGCTTGCCTGGGTGCAAATATCCAGAGTAAAGAGAGCTTTTTAACAATACTTTCCCAATGTTGGCATAATTTGTTCACTCTCTCTCTGTCCCTGAAACAGATACGGTGGTGCAGAGTGGAGACTTTACATTTCCCCTGCATGATTTCCCAACTGCATCACACACACGTCAGCCACAAAATGATGTCCTAGTTAAGTTCCTAATTTTGTATTGTCACAAAAACAAGGTCTTGGGTCACTAGCCCACACTGGATTTATATTTGTTTTTAAGTCACACTAATAAATCTAAAAATAAAGCCAGCAATGTGCCTGTAGGTCATGTGATCAGTTTGGGTATTTTCAGAAGAAAAGCAGAATTTACTTGACTGGTTTAGTTTTTTTGTTTAAAGGATACGGTAGGCACCCAGACACCTTCAGCTCATTGAAGTGGTCTGGGTGCAAACTCCCATCATCCTTAACCCTGAGCATGTAAATATTGCAGTTTTTATAAACTGCAATAATTACCTGCTAGGGTTAACTCCTCCTCTAGTGGCTGGATGTCCTTACTAGGGATCGACCGATTATCGGTTTTACCGATATAATCGGCCGATATTCGGTATTTTCGGCAATATCGGTATCGGCCAATAGGGATACCGATATTGCCGATAATACCTCCCAGGACCGCCAGGCTCATTACAAGCCCGGCGGTCCTGGGGAGAGCAGGCAGCAAGCGTTTACTCACCTCCCAGCAGCTCCTCCAGCTTCCCAGTGTAAATCTCGCGAGACCCGCGGCCAGCTCTGACGGCCGCGGGTCTCGCGAGATTTACACTGGGGAGCTGGAGAAGCTGCTGGGAGGTGAGTAAACGCTTCCTGCCCCCCCTCCCACAGCTCAGCCAATGCCACTGGACCACCAGGGATTAACATATCCCCCCTCCCTGGCAAGGCAACAAGCAGGGAGGGGGGACAACAAAAAACAAATAATAATAATTAAATATAAAAAAAAAAAATATATATATATATATATATATATATATATATATATATAAAAAAAACATTTTTTAATATAAAATTAAAAAAAAATATTTAATTAAAAAAATGCCCCCTCACAGATACACTACACAAACACACTGTGTATATAATTAAGTGTGTTTGTATAGTGTGTGTGTGTGTGTGTATAATAATGCAGTGTGTGTTTGTATAGTGTGTGTGTGTATAATAATGCAGTGTGTGTTTGTATATTGTGTGTGTATAATAATGCAGTGTGTGTTTGTATAGTGTGTGTGTATAATAATGCAGTGTGTGTTTGTATAGTGTGTGTGTGTATAATAATGCAGTGTGTGTTTGTATAGTGTGTGTGTGTGTGTATAATAATGCAGTGTGTGTTTGTATAGTGTGTGTGTGTGTGTGTATAATAATGCAGTGTGTGTTTGTATAGTGTGTGTGTATATAATGCAGTGTGTGTTTGTATAGTGTGTGTGTGTGTATATAATGCAGTGTGTGTTTGTATAGTGTGTGTATAATAATGCAGTGTGTGTTTGTATAGTGTGTGTATATAATGCAGTGTGTTTGTATAGTGTGTGTGTATAATGCACACTACACAAACACACTGCATTATATACACACTATACAAACACACACTATACAAACACACTGCATTATATACACACACACACTATACAAACACACTGCATTATTATACACACACACACTATACAAACACTGCATTATTATACACACACACACACTATACAAACACACACTGCATTATATACACTGTGTTTGTGTAGTGTGTTTATATAATTCAGTGTGTTTGTGTAGTGTGTTTATATAATTCAGTGTGTGTTTGTGTAGTGTGTTTACATAATGCACACTACACACACACTCTGCATTATATACATACACTATACAAACACACACTGCATTATATAAACACACACACACTCTGCATTCCTTATACACACACACACACTACACAAACACGCACACTTTGCATTTAGAATATACAGCATTCACTTTACACACACTACACAAACACTCTGCTTTCATTATATACACACTAGACAAATACACACTGCATCCACTACACTCACACTGCATCCACTACACACACACTACACAAACACTGCATCCACTACACACACACTGCATCCACTACACGTGGCATGTATATTTTGTGCATTTACCTTTAGAAATAGTTTTTATTTTCCAAAATGGTAAATGTACAGAATATCGGCAAATTATATCGGCTATCGGCCTAAAAGTTCACAGAATATCGGTATCGGTTTTAAAAAAATCAATATCGGCCGATCCCTAGTCCTTACACTATACACGAGGACTTCCAGGGTCTACGGAATCCCCATAGGAAAACATTAAAGAATGATTTCCTATGGGGAAATCCTAATGCAAGCGCGGCCATTGGCGTGCATGTGCTTTAGGTCTCCCACGTCGGCTGACATTTGCAGGGGAGGAGCGTAGGCAGAGCTGATCCAGTGCCGAGGGACATCGGCGTTGGACTCAGGTAAGTGACAGAATGTGTTATTAACCCCTTCTGCACCACAGGGGTGGGGGTTTGACAGAGGGGGAAGCTATAGTGCATATGCACAAATCTGTTTCAAATGCCTGTTAAATCTAGGATGGACCATATCTATTCACCAGAAATCTCGTATGGATGGATTAATTCCTTTGTAGAGTAACAGGCATTTGATTCATTCACTGCTGCAGAGATGGATTTATGCACAAGTCTATTAAGCACTTCATCAAGAATTAAACAGCATTAAAGGGAGCTGAAGCCTTACAGTGTTAACTTGAGAATTTCTTTCCAGTGAAGACTTACTGGGTTATTTGCTAAATTTCAAATAGGGCAGAATGAAAATCAGAACGGGAAATTCTTCAATAGGAACTGAATTTTAAAATCAAAATACCTTGGAATTGCAGGGTTTGCGTTTTTACAACATAGTATATTTTTGATAAACACAATATCATTTAAAAAAATGTTTATATATTTGGTTAATCCCAATAAATTTTAAAATAAATCAAAGAATCTAATATCCCATCATAAAGGTTTTAATTTTTTTATTTTATTTAAAAAAAATGAACAACCTAAGCTTAATGAAGTATAATATTTTGTAAGAAATATAGTCACAAATGAACATCATTAGCCAGTACACACTGGATAGAAACAGCCAAGGCGGCAGAATACCAAACAGTGAACATTTGCCTATATTTCTAAAACAAAGAATCTTTTTGCCTTTTTTTGGTAGAAAACAAGACAACATAGATGGTGATGATGATGCAATATTAACATTCTAGAACATGATGAGAGAGAGAAAAAAATCTGAATAAATAACATTAAATATTAAAATAATCCAAAAACATATTTAGGCAGTTGCATCGGTCTTGAAATTAGGTCACACCGTGGACTGTTGCCCATTAACTGGTCTAAAACATTAACCTCTGTTTTTCCAGAGGGGGCAGAGAGGGCTTTGCAATTAAGCACTCATACTGTTATCTGTAAGACAGGGATTGTCAACAGATCCTTGCCTGCTGTGTTGAAAACCCCAACTAAGAAGATCTTTAGGTAGCCTCTGCCTGAGGATCGTGGGGATTACAGTTGAACGATTGGGGAAATACCTGTCGGCTAACCCCTGCTATAAGGCATTGCTGATCACAAAACATATAGGTGCTCTGAGGGTTCATTGAGGCATTGCAGAGTTATAAGTTACATGCCTTCCTGGCACAGAGGACCAAACCACAAAGTTTCTTTGTCCTCAGCTTAGTGTTTGTCCTGTCTGTTAAGTAAGTGTCCTGACATTCAGTGTTCTGCATGATGCAGGACTCGGGGTGGGAGACTATCTCGTAGGCTATGGGGCTATCCCTCTTGTTCTGCACGAATGTCTAAACCATCTCCCTCTACTGCATGATCATCTCCATTGTTTACTAGATCCACATCATCATCACTTTCATCCCCAAAAGTCTGCTCCTGAAAGAAAGTGAAAGTGAGAGATCTTGCAGCCACTTGTGCAGCTAGTCCAGACGCAAAGTGTAGATCTGATGACTGATGGATACGGGCAAGCCGCTCCTTGATAGAGGCGGGCAACACAGTCCTAGGTTCTGGACAGGGAGGAACCATCTGCTCTTCACTTTCGGTTGGCTGAGTGTCTTCCAACAAATTAAATATCTTCTCCTCATTGTCAAGATCACTAAGTGGATGGTGGGAATCCTCTTCTGCATGGTCATCTCCAGTACCATTCATTTCCCTACTGATTTCTTCATGAAAATCTAGTGTTTTGTTATTGGACAACTCATCTGCATCCAAACTCAAAGATGGTTCAACAGCACTGGTTGGCTCCTCGGGTAGCAAGGTTTTAATTACAGCTATAAAACAAAACAAAAACAAAAAATACAAAAATATGTCACGTCATTCGTTTTTTGGTTGTTCTCCATTAGTAGAATATGAAAATTGGCTAAAATCATGGAACTTGTACACAAAATCTAGGGTTTGATCATATACGCATAGTATGCACTATAAATATAGCACACCTAAATATCACACACAGTGTAAACATCATATCAGAAACCTTACACAACACAAAGCACTGTAAGCTTGCACGTTCTTTAGATCACCCATATTACTGATTTCTAGACTAGGATTTGAGTTTTGGTGGTTTCAGCTTCACTGGTTTTCTTAACCCTATCAAAGCATGCACTTGTGTATGCACGATCACAACATTGCAAATTAAATTTGTTCATTGCAAACGCTGGTGCTACCTTTAAAGTGCCAGCTCTGCTGAGCTCCCCTGTACACCACGAGCCGGTAGGGAGATCTCCCTGCACAGTGCTGTGGAGCAGCTCTCTGCAAATGCTCCCTCACAATCAGAGACCAGAAGGGGCATTCTTAGTAGTCTGCACTTAGCCAGAAGGGCAGATTCCACTGGCAGCCCACTGGACAAACTGCGAGGAAGGATCAGATGTCCCCTCAATGCAAAAAAGGTAAGAAGGAGGGATATTAACTAAAAATAAATTTGAGCACTGTGTGGGGAGGCTGAACAGGGAAATACAGTCTCCCCACATACAATCTACCAGCCTGCACACTTACAGCCCCCCCCCCCCCCATCACAGTCAGTCATCCTGTCACATCAACCTTCCTCCCACACACACACACACACGTATCTTCAAACATGCTGTCACATCACCTCCCTCCACCACACAGAGTAAGTCACATCACCCCCCACTGTTCCCTTGTCAAAGTCACCCTATCCCACCACACACACCCTGTCACAGTCATCCCCTTCCCTTACACACATTCATCTCTCTCCCCAAACAAAGTCACCCCCTGCCCGCCCCCCCCCCACACACACACACACTGTCACCCTGGGAGTCAGTTCCCTTATAAAACGTTACGCCTTAAAAAAATAATTAACATTTCCAAAGTCACCCTGTCACAGCCACCCTCATAAACACAGGCAAACATAATTTTATTATTATTATAAATTGCCTTATGTGATTAGAGGTAGTTTGAAACAAGTAGTGTATAATGAAATGGTGAAATGCACTCATTAATGAATTAAGGTCTTAAAGGCTGATTTACCCTGTGTTTTCTGACACCCCTAAAATGTGAGATGGTGATTGGAGAGACAATTATGTTTTTACTAGTATTGATTGATTATGTCATTAATTATTGTAATCATACCACATGTTTATTACTACATACACCTATATATTGTTTGTGGTGTATGTGCTTCACTAGCTTGACAAGGGCCCTAAGGGGTCGAAACGTTGCCTTTTTGCTCCTTGTTCCAATAAAAATTGCCTTTCCTTTGGAATTCGCTGGAGTGCCTGGATTATTTTTTTATATTCAAATTTGATGTTTAGTCCTTTTGGTACTGGGACTTATCCAATAGAGCACCCTTAATTCCATGACGAAGGATTGAGTGCTCTTCCATCATCTACATATGCAATGTATGGGTGTGTGTCTGTTTGTTATAAACTATGAGGAAAAAAGTATGTTCATATTGAGAAAAAAATATTTATTTACACCTCTGATTTCCTATCAGTAACCTTATTAATTGGTAAATGGTTTTTATTTTCTGTCCAGACAAAATGTTCCTTTCTGCTTTCAATAAATAATGCGCTGTCTAGGCAAACTGAAACAAAAAATATATTTAAACATTACTTTCCAGGATACCAAAAACACTTGGATTCTGGGGGTGGCTTTTCTGCACACCGTTTGGTAGTGAAAAACCTCTGACTATCAGGGTAATTCACTACAATGAGAATTCAAGGTGACTACAAAGTGAATTTCACATTTAAGGCTGGAGTAGCTAATCTGAAAGCAGAGCTCACTCACAGAAAGTTTACAGTCCGGCTATTTTTACCTCATATGTAAAATTCCCTTTAATCTCAACGTGTAGTGAATAACTCTGTATGTGTTTCACAGAATAAATAGGAATATTGCGCTGCAAAGGTACCGTTGGAGTAATAGGAATGTATACATTCCCAGAATGTGGCCTTTGAGAAGATGTTTGAAATAATGTATGCATGCCATATATGTTGGTAGATACGAGTGAAAATGATACTGGTTTTACAGGTACCACTGGCTACACAGGCAGGGAATTTGAAGTACAAACACGTGGTTCTAACACGTACCGTGGTCACTAAACAGTAACTGCTTCCATTTTTGTCTCTCTGCTGCTGATGCCTTTAACCCTAGCACAGCCTTTAACTCTTGCAATACCCTCTTGGATTCTTCCCTTTCTCGTTTCTGTCGTTCCCTTTCCTCTGGAGAGAAGAAATACACATCCTCACTACAGAATTCATCTGCAGCCGTGTCTTCCACGTAGGCCTCCAATTCCTGGAAAACATGAGTGGATGTTAAGAGTCCAACCATCAATTGCTCTATAACAAGGTGATAACACACACTGTACGGTTGTTGAGGAAGATGTCGAATCATTTCAGAGAGGTGTGGATAGAAAAATACCTATAGAAACACTTTTGCTTTTAAATGGTTGAAGTCATTAATCTTTGAAATTGCACTTTAAAAGTATATTTGCACAAGTCTACATGTAAAAGCACTTTTAATAATAAAATCTACTTCTAAAATAATTACTTAAGTGCTCCACCAAAACAACACACACACACAGTGAATGGTGGTTATAAAAAAAAACAAAAAAACACCCTCATCTGAAATAATCAGATAATAGTTTCACAATACCTAAATAGGGCAGATACACAGCAATGGAGAAAACAAGAGGGTAAACATCACACTATTCACAAGAGTGGAATCCATCAGCACATGTTACCAGCTTAGAGCTCAGAACTTATCCTATTCTTATTGGATGTCATGGGAGAGAGGACATTATTTTCAAGCGGGTTAAAGCCAGAGATGGAATAAGAAAATGCCTATCCAGGGGTCACATACTTCATCCCTTAAGTTTAGGCTGAAAGGATGAATAACTGTGCAAGTTTTGTTCTGCCTTTGGGAATGAAACCAGGAACGGAATAAATAAGGAAGCAATCATACAACAGTAGTTGTAAGAATGTATATTAAACTTTTACTCCCAAGAATGTTTCTTGAAAAAAAAAAAAAGACAAAAGCTGTCCAAAATGATAAATGTATTAATATTATTCGCCTATAACCTCTGAAAGATGACATTGATTTGTGAATGTTTACAATCCACAAAGACATACTTTAAGTACAGTCAGTGAAACAGCGCTGTGGATAGCATGAAGCATTTCAGAAACGCTGGTTTGGTTCTTGACAATGTCAGCTCAGCATTCTGTTATTCTGAGCGAGATGATAGGAGTACCAACATTAAAACAAACCCCCTATAGTTTACATATTTTACCATTAGTTTGGAAATATAATAGTCCAGTGAAAATTGGACATGGTGTCAAATAAACTGTCACACACAGATGTTCGTACCTGCTCTTCAGGGACTGGATCTTTGTCTTCAATACGTAGGGTGGGAAGCACAAGAGACACTGGAGGGCAATGTGAATTCTCACAGGAGTTTGAAATATCTGGTAAAATTAATGAAAGCTATATATTAAACAAATCACTCAAACACCTAGGGCTTAACCGAGGTAATGAAATGCCAATAGTGGTGATGCTGGTTTCTGACATTTTATCTAATGTTTGTGTTTTTATTCCAAAACATAAATGGTGTCTGAACAACTTAAAAGACTATATGTAGTCGTCATAGGTCTGTGCAATAGAGATACTACAGACACCAAATCAACTTTAGCTTAATGAAGCGGTTTTAGTATATAGATCATGTCCATGCAATCTCACTGCTCTATTCTCTGCCATTTAGGAGTTAAATCACTTTTTTTTTTTCTGTTTATGCAGCCCTAGCCACACCTTCCCGAACTGTGACTCACACAGCCTGCATGAAAAACTGGCTTCATTTTCAATCAGATCTTAAACTTACTTTAGAAGTTTTTTTTATATCATGTTCTGTAAATTAAACATGAATGAAACACAGGATGCTCTAGCAGGCTATACAGAGCAGGGGATAAGAAATTCTAAATGAAACACACTGTACATTAAAGAAAGTTTGAACATTAGATCTCTCCTTACATGAAGTGTTTAGAAAGGCTTTGAAAGTCACATGCAGGGAGGTGTGACGAGGGCTGTTTAAACAAAGGGATTTAACACCAGACTGGCAGAGCATTAAGCAGTGACACTGCAGGAGCATGATCTATACACCAAAAACACTTCATTAAGATCAAGTTGTTTTAGTGCCTATGTTATCCCTTTAACTTATCTTGCATTGCATTACTAAAGGGAATGACTCGGTTATAAAATGCAAAGCATTTAATGCATTTGTAAAAAAAAACAAAAAAAAAAAAACAAAAAAAATATGGTTTTCAAAATGTATTTCCTAACTTCCTAAAATCCTACCTTTGTTGACCTAATTCAACAAGCCAAATCTAATTTATGATAAGAATATCTCACAAAAGCTAAGGTTCACTAAGATGCAGTGGGGTTTCTGAACACATTACATGGTGCACCACAATACCTTTCTTTGCAGGTGGCCTTCGAACCATTCTCTCAACTTGGCATAAGGCCTCTTCCCAGCAGGTATTACTAGCCTGTACATGAGGTTGTAACATCTTCAGCTTCTCTTCCAGGACAAGGGATGCTTCACTTGACATTCCTTGGGTTTCCTTACAGCAGGCAAGTTTTTCTAGTTCATCTTCAAGAATTATTACCCTAATTAAATAGAAATAAAGTTATAAAAACAAAGAAAAATGTTGTGCTCACCTCTAGCAATTATTAGCATAAACTACCACTGACGTTCTCATTTTACTATCAATTAACAGAGTCATTAAAGAACTCATTATTATGAAGACACTTTGCAGCCTTCTAACCTTTTAGTGAGTGAGGCTTTCTCTTAAAGTGAACCCATACATTTATATATACATCATTCTTTTAAATGATAGATAGATACCACATTACAGGGACACTGTAAGCACAAAAACAATAACAACAACTAGTTTAAAGACAGCAGAACCACTCCAGCATAATAGTAGTGTTTCTAGTGTCTACAGCCTGTTCCTGCATACGGAGCACCGTAAACACTGCTACCTATAACAACTCCAGATGGACACAACTGGTGCTTCTTAGTCCAGTGCTGCACATTGTGCTGAAGTTCACCGCACTGATTCAATTCAATTTTTTTCCCCACATTCATATTAATTTGTAGAGCTGAATTTCACAGGACCTACTACTTCAGAAACCTCGGATTTGCAGTCTGCTGCATCTGTCATGCATAGCAATACACCACTTGTATACCTTTACCAGGTATACCTAATTCTGACATGCCTATTTGCTTGCTTCCCAGAGAACGACACTGTCACCATACTGAGAGCACCAAACATTGATGACGTTTCTAACCCTAGCCAACTCCATTCTTAATCTCATCAATCAAATGCTCAGTAGATTGCTGCCCCACAGGAGATGTAAATAGACTAGTTATATAGAAGCAGACTATATTTTTTTTTAATTCTTTATTTTTGTTGTGCACAAGATAACAAAAGAGCTTACGATACCACATCAGCATAAGCAAGCACAAAAATATCCTAGCAGTATACATATATGGCATTAAGGTGGTGGCACATTTTTTTTGAAGTGTAGATATCAACAAGCTAAACATACACATCTAGTTACAGGTCGCAGGAGTTAAAAGAAAACATAACATGCAATTCTGTAGGTATAGTAGTAATAATATCACGAGGGGTTTCAAAGCAAACATGCGCTAAGTGAGGTTGGTGAATGGTGACATGATATGAATGCGAGAGAAGTGTGCATGGTACCACGCTTCAAGAAAATTCAGCCTCTGCATGCTTTTTTGTGCTGTGGTGGAACAGGCTAAGTTCTACCCATCTTTGCATATTGTACAGTTGTACCATTACAAGGCTAGATGTGTATTGCGATTAGGAAACCAGCAGCACTGTAACAGCTGAGTGCTATGAAGGTAAACCACGGTATCTATATCCGTCTACTCCTCCCCTCACTACATCACGTATTAATATTTGTGCACATTTATGAATACAGATAGTAAGGAAAATAAGATGAAAAATGGAACGTAAAACATAGTGAATAGCCTAAATAACAACAAGTCGCGTGTCGTGCTGTGCACATCATATGACATCCACCTGTTATGTGTGTTCTCTGGCAGCAGTCTGGCACCGGGTTCAGCCTACTCTAACGTGTTGCAAGGTTGGTGTAGTGCGGAGTAGGTACAGGTGAGTGACTGCAGGGTTGTGCCCGTGTAGGGCTCTCCTCCAACTCCAGGCTTTAGTGAGGGCCTGCATCCCAGATCCCCGGACTTGGGTTTTCCCAGGAGCCGAGTCCCTGCTCCGTCCGGAGCTAGAAGTGGGTCTAGTCGTTAAAGACCATTGTCTGAGAGCAGTCTTCCGCATTTGCGGTGAATTCAATGAAATATTGCATCTGGAAGGTCTCGGCACAGGCGGGCAGGCGTTGGGTTGAACAGGTGCTGGTGTGCTTGCCTTGAGGAGGGCAGTTCGGCTTTGACAGGTTTGTTTCTTTGCTGGCAGCACCATGCTCAATAAAGGCAGCTTGTGCCAAGTCATGTAATCGTGCCCAGAAGCTCCGGAATATCTTGTCAAGCTTATGCAGAGTGTGCTCCAAAGACCCGGGGCGAGGTGGTTTAGGCAGACCCAGTGCTCCTTGTTCAGTGGTGACGACTGTCGCCATCTTGCCGGATCCGCGTGGTCGGAGTTCAGCTCTTGTGCGACCAGAATGCATGAGTAAGTGCAGAGTGAGTAACTCAAGATATGCCCGTGGTGACCGGGATAACCCCCACCGGTCCAAAGGGGGGGAGAGGGGTAGGATAGCAGTGAGAACGGACCTGGGGTCTGGAAATAAGGAGATCAGCCGCCTCTCCAAATATCATCCCCAACAAGCCACGGCAGAGGTGCTCGGGTTTCCTGCAGGTTACAGGCTTGATTAAGGTATTTTATTGTGCAGCCGGGCACCGGGGCTCAAATGGTGCCCTTGGGTGGGTTTGGTTGTCAGTTTGCAGGTTTTCTCACCCCAAAATAGGCTCAAAATGCAGAATTGTCTGCTCTGCTCAGAAGCTAGGCTCGGCCCCGAAGCAGACTATTTTTGTACAGGATTACTCTTTCCTGTGACACTGACAAAGCAGTGGCATCCAAATGTAAAAAAGGATTGCAAGTTTAACAGTTATGCTACTGAAATTATTTGAAGGACTATTAGGGGACATATTTCATTATTAGAAAGCAACACGGTTTTATGAGAAACAGATCGTGGCTACCTAACTTAACAGTGATGCAAGAAACAATGAGTAAAACATATATAGCGTCACCCAAAAGATTGCTGTAAAAAAATAGGTGTAGAGTGTAAGGTGGGTAACTAAGATTGAAAAATAGAATAAAGACAAAGTGAAATTCTCGAGTTACACAAATGCGGTAAGTAATCCGGAGTCCATTTTCCATTAAAGTGCAAATGTCAAGGAGACATAATAAGCCTATACATTGTGTACACAAATGTCTTATAACGCTATGCCATTGACAGAGTAGTAAAGTCTCCAATTATGGAGTTCGGCCCGGTGAAACTGCTTTCTGCTCACCCACACTGGGTTCATTATTATCATCTTGACTTTCATGTCTAACTCTCATTAACAACATATAATATAGCGGATCTGACATATTAGAGTAATGAGGATAAGCACTTTAAGCTTTGATTACATTATATAATATATATTTATATATATATATATATTTTATAAATCTCATGCTTAGGGAGTATGCCATGGACTTTCAAGGTTTGCAGTTTTAAGGCATGGCTAGTAGTGTAGGATTTGACATTGTTAGCTATGATCGATAGAGGTCTATTCTACCCACAATTTCATCAAACCCCAAAAAAGCAAAGTTAGAGAAGGTGCTTCTGTCTCGATGCAGAAACTCACTCATTAAGAAGAGCTTTCAGATGTAACTGAAGACTGCGCACAGCTCCATGTAAGTTGCTCAGTTCTCCCGTCTCAGGCTTTCTCTTAGCTGTGCGCTCCACTCCTGACTGGTGCTGGGTTTCGAAGTAACGGTAAAACTCGTAGCTGCGCTTGAGTTCGCTCAGACAGGTAGCTTGAGTCTGAGGTAGATCCTGGGCCACATCAGACCAGATGTAGTGAGGGAATTGTTCTGGAGTTACTATAGGACCTTGAGACACATTTTCAATAGAGAGAAGCAGAGCTAAGCGGCGGAAGAACTCCGAGCTCTGTCCTATCCAGAGCTGAAAGAGAACCTGCAAAAACACAAACATGTTATCAGTAACTTAGAACACAGATTTAGTCGTCAAGAACATTGTTTGCAAACATGAAACCATGTTCTTCTGTGTCACATCTCACTTTGCCCAGTAACCGAGGCAAATATTAAAACGGTTCAATTTAAAAAACGAGGACCAACATAAATTTAAATATTGACTTATCACTAAGTTTAATCCGAATGTAATCCTTTCCAAGACTCCTGTTACATTTTAATTTCCTTCCTCATGTTGATTTCCGTCTTGGTCTTTTTTTATTCTGAAATTTTATCCCTTATTGAAACAAAATGTAAAATTTTTGGATAAACTTTTAAAATGATAATATTAATATTGTGACGATGTTTTTAATCATTAGATTTTTTTTGGTATTTTAATATTTAAAAAGTTTTTTAAAGTTTATCCAAAAATATTACATCATTTCAAAAGCTTATCCAAAATATTACGTCAAGGCCTTAGTTCTTAAATGTTTGATGTCCACTACTCGCACTAGTTGTGATTTTCACGCTCACTACCCCCTTCATTTTATCACCCAACAATTTATCGTGTATTGTGTCTCTCTCTCTTTACCTTTTGTAGTACTTCCTCTGTCCATGATGAATGTTTATAAAAACACATAAAACTATTTTCTTCTGAAAGCATCCCTGCCAAAACCATCTAGATGACTATGTACTAGGCATGGCAGAAGGTTTTTAAGGTAATTTGTCATTACAACAGTGCACATTAGAGAAGAGCAAAGATATGAATGGAATATATTTGCCAATAGCTAACATGATGCTTACCTTCAAAGCTGGAAGGCTGAAGCCATTTGTTAGATTGTGAGCTTCTTCCTCAGACACGTGATCCTCACTTAATCCCAAGCCCAAGTCTTTCAACGGGACAACACAGATATAGTTGCTCACATTATCAATCTCAGAGTTTAAGGGGTAAGTTAAGTTAGTGTTAAGGAAAAGCATTTATATAGATTTATACGAGATTATGAACAGATGATGTACAATTTAAGAGACTAAAGTTTTCATATGGCAATGTTTCTAAAAACCTGGGTCCTTATGCTATTTGCGGGGATCACCTTTTCACTAGAATAAGCACATCGGATTCTGGTCAACTGCACACAATAACCTGTTTATCCGTTTAATAACTCACAATTAATAATGGATTGCTACACTAAGCCCACACACACTGAATTAGAGGAGCCGAGTGCAGATTCTAAGAGACTGAGAACACATTTCATAGTCTACTTAGTAAAAGCTTATTTTCTACACATCACAGCCAGACATAGAGCTAAGATTTATTATATATTTTATTTATTATTATTGTCTACAGAAAGGATTTTAGGTGCTTTGTACTAAATATTTCTTTGCATTGTCTCAAAATATGCCAAAATGCAATTTATATTATAACCTATAGAAAGGTCTCGGCCATGCTATCCTTTCCCCTTACAAAAAGCGGTGTAGAATCGTGATTAATCCTGTGGACGTGCTGTAAGAGGCAAATAAATCTCATGAAGAGGACACATTTCCATTGAATCCATGTTTCCAATTCATAAAAAAAAAATGGACCCAGTGATATACGGTTCTGAGTTGGGAAGCATGTTTCCAATTCACACAGGAGCAGTATATCCCAGGACACACTACTTGTTACGCTGGAAGAGAGTACACACCATATGTACAGATTTCATGGTGTCAATCCCTGTGTCTAATAATAATCAAAGGAATCGCTTGTTACACAGTAGTATTGATCGGGTACCATTAGTGACCTGCTAACATCTCGAGCTTGCACGAGTCTTTAAATCTCAAGAGTGACAAAAAAAACTAGAGTCACTTATGGTGACAGAATAAAAAGGTTCCAGCTCAATACTATAAATACTATATGTATTTCACAAAATCTGAAAAAGTGGAGACGATTAAAAGGCTATTACATCAACAACTTTAGCATGATAGGGCAGCTGCACACAAGGGTCACAAATAATACTCTTCAAAATGCCTCCTATTAATAAAACAAAAACAGACTTAAAGAACAGGTAAAATACACACAGGCTGTGATCGAAGAACAGACAATACATTATCCGGGTATCTATTAACCAAGGAAGGTGTTTGTTTTAACTGCTATCAATGGGCTAATAGCTAATAGCACAATCAAGAAGAACATGGAAATCTCTGTGGCCCCACTAATCTTACTCCACCTATTGTTACACAACTAAAACAAAAACTACTCGGACGCTAATGAAATCGTATTCATAAGTAGTTTTCACATACCAGTCTCTGTGATCAAATTTGTATGTAAATCGTTACCTTTAAAGTTTCAAGATCCACACTAGCCATTGGCAAGTGGACATTTTTGAACCCACGAGTAGAGATTCACCCATGGAGAGTGCGCCATAGATCCTCAAGGCTTGTAGTGGCAAGTAAATTTTAAGGCCGGTCTAGTTAAAACTGGAAATTTTACTATGTGATGCTTGCTGGAGCATCTAAGTGCCATTTTAACCTATGGTCAGACAGAGGGGCTCTCCTCGCCTCTCCATTGTTCGGAACATGCAGGTTCATTAATAACTGATCACATCTGCTAGTTGCAAGCAATGTTTAACATGCTGATTTAGAATCACATAGTAAATATCTTCAAGGATGGCCATTAAATTAACACACAGACTCCTATGTAACTGGATTGACAGATTGGTTTTCCTATTCACAGTCACTCTTCTATTACACATAAAAGGCTCACATAAGCAATATATCACTATCCACAAGGCACGCACCTAGTAAAAGGGGACGTTTTAATTTTCTGTTAAGGATCTTAATCTCCTGAAAATTAATCCTATTCCAAATTTCCTGTGGCCTCATCGAGCAGCACCTGAGTCCGTATCTGTTTAGTGTAAAACTATGGAGAGCTTAAACAGCCAGCTGGGACTGTGCTTTAATATGGAAATTCAGAATGAGCACCTGACAGCTGGGGGAGATTTACACAAGTTTAAGACCATACATCCACCATTTCCATTGAACTAGCCAAACATAGGATGTGGTCAGAGGTGTACAGCTGCAATGAGAGTAAGAAAAATACAGAAACTGCTTCTCTCCAGCCTCTCTCCAAATGTATCAATATACGTTTCTAAAATTCCATCGTTATAAAATCCTGTTACAAGAAAGGCTGGTAGCCTGCTGTATGTTTGGTGGACATTTATAATTTCTATATTCTTTCAGGAAGTTTTTAAATAGGATGCCAGATAATATAGGTGGAATTAATTGAATCACGTCAGAAATCTTGAAAAAAACAACCACCATAACCAATTAATTGATTTCACACTTAAAGTATGGATTAAACTTCTATAAATTTTCTCACTCTGCTCAGCGGACGGTAGGAACCATTAAAAGTCCAGCAAAAACGGGGCAAACCGAATATCGAATCTTGTACAACTAGAAAACACTATATAAGTTCATTGCATTGTGTATTTATCAACAATTATCAGTAACCCCAGGCCTAGAGAGTGTTCATTTATAGTTTATATCCTTCACCTGTCTCGAGTGGTTAGAGATCTCAAGCCACGGCCTTCTTAAATATACTATTTAGATTAACAAAATGAACAAAGGGTTCTTTTTTATATTATAGGGATTGTGGGTAAATTGTAAAATACGCAAAACAAATCTGGAAGAGACACTTCGCAGGGTTCTCCAGTTTTTTTGGTTAGACCTATTTAAATCAGATTTTGCTCTAAAAAATATAAAAATAAAAAATGAGCCTTCTATGACTGAAGCCACCAGTTAATCTGGATAAGGTAATATTATGCGGTTTTACCCCCGGTGTGTGCGCATGTCTCCCCTTCCAATGCAGCTTGGGCCCTGGATGTGCCAAGACTGAAAAAGGTTGTGATGTCAATCATGTTTGTAACACGTCTGCTCTATATGAGACAGTGAAACCCCAGATAATCGTTTTAGCATCATCAGTGGCTCACATTTCACGTCAAGGATTTCTGTAAATCTAAATGGTCATTTAGACTTGCTGCTCTTGCTCTTAGTGGTTAAAAAGGCACTGATCATACCAGAAATGATCTATCGGGGTTAGAACGTCTATTGGAGTGTCCTCATGCATGAGACCATTGGTAAAACGCAGAAATATTCCTGATAAAAGTAATGATGATTTAACATCACAACAAGCTTCTATCAATTTGCCAAAAGCCTCTCCTATCAATTCCAATGAACAATGGTTAGACTACAAAGAGGTTTACTCGGCTTATATGTGAGAGCAACATATAACAAAACAGGAGTGAAGCAGCAAGGATATTGTTTGAGCATGTACAGCGTAGCGAGATGTGACACTCTGAAGTTGGTTCTGACAGTCCTGTAGACAGCTTTGCGTAAACCAAGGAGTTGCTGGCTGGTGTGCTGTCCAACTTTATCATAAGGACAAGCAGCACTGACCCTGTCAAGCAAACTTGAAAAGTAAAATGTGATACATCTGTACAGATGTCCCAAACCATTCATACATTAACATGTAAACATACACAATACAACATTCTAATGGCAGTATTCTATTTTATTTAAACGCTCAGTTTTTATTATTTGAACAAATAGCATTACATGTTGCATCAAACACATCTGTCATTAGAAATATGGTTTAAGGTTTATATTTCAGATATTGCAAGCACCCTTAAGGAGGAAAAGTACATAACACATGATGGGAAATCGGGAAGGGACTTTGGAATAAAGGGGAGGAAGATGAGGGGAGATGGACTAGAAGGATGACGTGAAATAAAATAGTGAGTAGCAGATTAACAAGGGTTCTAAAAGGGACTAATCTATGGATGGTCAAGAAAGTTTTGCAAATAGTGGGTTTTCAAGACTGATTGAAAAAGGTGGCCATTTTAAAGTTCTGTTCTGGCACAGGCTAAAAGGGAGAATTTGAATTATCCCCCCCAATCTATCTTATGGATCTGTGTACAGTGCACATACAATTTTAAATCCCCTCACTTCCCTATCTACCCCTTCCCTCTTCAGTTCATAGTGCGAACATGGGCTCTGATCTGGTAAAAAGGTCCAATCCTAAGAATCATTCAACTGTACCACAATCGGGCACCGCCGACGTTAAATGGAAAATTGAAAGGTAGCGCTAGGAGCTCTGCCCAACATTGGATTGCAGGTAAATGTAGCACTTTATTTTGACTTTTATAAGATGGGGACATAGTAAATAATGCCCATTAGGGGATTATAAACTACACAATGGAATTTCAGAAAGAGGATTAGAGTAACACTTTTACTGTTGATTTTTTTTTAGAAAAAAAAGCAATACAAGTTAAATTCCTATTTCTTTTAGACAAAACAAACAAAAAGCCAACTAAATTTATATTTTAAAAGTCATCAACTTCTGCTTAGGATGCAATAAAGCCTCCCAAATTATTTGCATAAACTTGATTCAGTCCTAAAACGCAGGTAACCCATTTAGTGCTATCAAACATTCACAGGAAATTAAATCTAGCAATAATTTTTAAAGTATAGCTGTCAGCACAAGAAACACCTTGAGAGAGTAGGGCACTGTGAAAATTTTTAAAGAATTATCAGATTTATTTTGTTAAAATTGTTTAAATTGATGCTTCAAGCACCATAGCATATGCTCCTTGCACAGATTACGATGTAAGGAGGCCCATGCCCGTCTCACTTCACAATCTCGCTTATAAGTGTTTGTGAGTAAATTTGTCGGAATTTAGAAAAACCTCTGCAGCTATAAGTCCATCGCTCAGTGACACATGTCATGAAATTGTATGGTGTGTTCACTGGGCAGACATGTGCTAAATTAGTAAGTATCAACAGGCTCCTTCTCAGCTTACAGTGAAGGAGTCTCAGCCAAGTCTGTATAAAACTGAATGGAACGGTCAGTAAGCCGTCTGTGTTAAAGTCTGTACACAAACAGGCGAGCTCTTACGGAGTGCAGTGATGAATGACAGACGTTGTTGGGAAGGGTCAAGTTGACTTTCAACTCAAGCCCCGTGTATTTCGAAGCCTGGCAATGCTTCTCTGGCAGTTTACTCCTTTGTTTCAATAAATTCTAGGATGATTCATTAAAGTTTGATGCGCAAGATTTAAGTGGATGGTAAGGGGGAAACAAAACCAAGCCAAGCAAAAATAAATAATAAGCAACAACTACAATCATGCCTGAAAATTTGAGTCAAGGATTCAGAGTCCTCATTTTCCACAAGATAAATTTATAGGACTGGAAATAAGTGGGGGCGCAGTAAGAAAATGGGACACGTTTGGGTATTATTACTGGAAGATCCTAGTGTCCAGATATAATTCGGTCACTGGAGAACTTGCACCCAGTATGGAATCCCAGAGTCTGTGAATGAAACTCAGAAAGCTCCTTGCCATGACCATGTGGGCCCTAATACTTTCATAAGGGATTCAAAATAGGAAATATGGGCTTCCCCACAGTTCAGATACTTAAAATGCAACAAGACTTAAAACCTAGAACATTTGGTAAGAAATTGCAGCTCAATTTGATATGCATTTTTTAATCCCAAGAAAGTTCTTATATAACCCAACCGCTCTGATGCACACACCTCTCATGGCAACAGGTTTGCGCTGATTTGATGCCATTATAAAATCAAGCTTGCTCCATGGCATACATGAAAACTACATGCTACCCAGGATTAAAAGTGGGAACTCAAAGCGAATTTGACATTTTTAATTAAAATTGCCAAACTAGGGGGAGGTGGGAGGTTTCCAAGCCAACTATGCTTCCAATCTGGGTGTTTTGGTTTAAGAATGTCTCATTTATTTTAGAAAATAACCATCTACTTTGCATTGTTTATTTGAAAACATGTAACTTATTTTTTTTTAAATAAATTGTTCATCAAATGTAGACTTACAACTGTGGCAGAATGACCATAATGCTTTACACAAAACTGTATAATGGAAACAACTGCACTACCATTACTTAATAGCACAGTATTAATCCTGTGAGATCTCTTTAGAGACGGACCATCTGCATATAATAAATTATGTTATTTTAAGACAAAGCATTTATTTGGTAAAGATAAAAAAATGGAGACAAACACTTACAGGGTGAATCCTCGAGATATGACTTCAGTTTCCTGAATAAGTCGTAGAGCCTTTCTCACCAGGTTGGTGAATGCTCGGCTGTTTGCTACAGTTGCCTCAAACTTGCCAAAGTATTTTTTCAGCGTGACTCGCAGCCTGGCTGCATGCAACGCTTTCATTGCGCGCAGGACGGTAAAAATGGCAACTAGAAAAAGTCCAGGCCCCCAGATGAGCGAGGAAGAGATGTTCCAGGACTGCAAAGCTGCCAAAGCACTGAGGAAGGCAAACAAGATGGACATGTCCCTGCATAAAGAACGAGAGTCAGATTAGCCACCATGGGACACAACACGACTTATAATCAATATATCAACTGAGGAGACCTCTCTTTTGGGGTCTTATGGGAGGAAAATATGTATAAAGTGCAAAGAAAATAGACATTGACAAATAATTAGAACTTTCCTTATAATTAGCACTTGTAGTTATTTATTAACAGGGCACTCTAGACACCATAACTACACAATCATGTTTCAGTGGTTATGGTGCTAGCAGGCTTTCAGTTCTGTGTAAAGTAGTTTTTAAGCAGTTTAACACAAACAGAGGGTGTTCCAAGATGTCCTTGCCCCGGATTCTTGCTGAATGTATTGTGACAAAGTGCAAGGCATTGTTATGGATGGAGAGTATATTTCTCCAAAAGTAAATTGTAATATGTAAATTGGTCTGGTTTAGTCAGAACAGTTTTGCAATTTATTATGGGTTCCTGGGGTGGAGCATTTGGAGTGAAGGGAGGGCCAGTACTCCATGCCACAGTTTACATACAGCACAGCAGGCGCACAATCCAATTACAGGAGTTCTGGATCACACAGATAGTTGCTCACCTGTTGGCAATGATTAGCACAGGACTGCTATAAAATTTCCCTGTTAGGTATTCACAGGGAGGGAGAAGGACAAGCAGTGTTTGAGACTGCATTTCTCCCTACAAGAGTGTGTTCTGAAGGAGAAAGGAAACATTTATTTGGAAAAAAGGTCTGTGCTCAAATTTGTGTTTTCTATGGTTGGAAGCGGGTAAGCCGCCCAACAGCAGTTAGAGGAAAAACTGTGAGTTAGTACTCAGAAGAGCAGGGCTTTTCTTTTTGTTTAAATTGCCAGACCTCTTAATAAAGAAAAAGATTGCATTTACAAGAAATTCGATTTGTGTGATGTTCCCTTCTGTCTGCCTTTTTTAGGCCGGTGGGGAGATCAAAGTTCACCCTCACCGGTCTCCGGGCAGTTTGTTAAGCGAGAGGGAGGGAGCTAGGACCCGGGAGCCTGCTGGACAGGACGACGACCCAGGAGGCTGCGATCCTCCTGCGAACAGGCACGCCGGAGCGTTGCCACGCATTACCATGGCAACGCTCCGTCAGAGCTCTAATGGCGAGAAGAAAATATTCCGGACAACGTGGTCCCGAGCGCGCAGCCCGCCGGTCTGTCTTCAGCCCACCAGTCACTTACACATCTGACCGATGTCTGACTCCAGAGATCTTCACAACAATATCCAGTTTCTTTCTCCAGCATCCATCCCCCATGGACTTACTCACCTGATCAGGACTGATTTGCCCAACAGAGTGGTGAGATCTAACCAATTCAGCTATTTTTTTTATTATAAGTAATTTTTTCTCTCTTTTTGATTTTACTGTATACAGTTTTTTTTCCATTCAGATTTGTTTTCATCATTATCTACATGGATTACTGATATACATTTACACAAACGGACTAGAGATGGTGGATCCACTGGAGTTATTTTCTGTTTTGTATATATTACCTATAAGTACCGACTTCTTTAATACTTGGTGACCATTATACATTATGTACTATAGGTTTAGAATTGGTGATTTGTGGACTTTATTCGTTTTTTGTTTTCCCCCTTCCATAATATTAGAAATATCGGTTCTTCTCAAACTTCTAATACATTAATTACTTTTTTGCATTATTTTGAGTGTGATATTCTATTTATTATTGATTATATTTTTGGAGGTTGGACTATAAGGTGACCTCAATACCTGCACCTACTTCTCTGCTGCGTGCCATCATCATCATATATATTTTTTGCACCATATCAACCTACGCTACCTGTCACATGTTGTTACAAGGAGGTCCCTTGAATCCATGCCCATAATGTCTTAGAAATGCAAAGATGTGCAAAAATCACTCCAGCTGTAAGCTGACCCCTTCACAGAGTTCTGATAGGAGGAAATTAATCCTACCTTATCTCTGCCCACTCAAGTATGCTGTGTGTATTGGCCCACAAATATCCCACCTATATTAACATGCATGTTCACAGCTTACTGTGAAAGAGCCTGAACTAATGTTTGTGATTGTGTCTGATCTCTTGACTCACAAAAAGGAATAAAGCCACCATATACTACCAGTTTAGGCACCCGTTTTAGTCAACTTATCTGAAGAATGGAAGTGCGAAACTGCATGCCCACTAAAGCCCTGCTGATCACAAGTTATGTACCATATGTAAGGTTCTCCTTCTGAACATTCTCTTTTGCCTAAGTATGGTCTTATAATATGCTTGTTGAAGTTCACAATCCAGAAGGATTCTATGCGTTCCAACTTGAAACGCACGTCACTACTGATGACGTCATTGACTCATACGCAACGCCGTCATACCCGGAAGTGGCTATTCACTGTGCAACACATGCCGGTCCAGCTGCCGACCATCGTTCCAATAATGCACTGATATACAAGAAGGAACATCCACATTGATCACTGAAGAAGTCCCAACGGACGAAACACGTAGGACTTTTGTATACTTTTACTTTGTTTTATTTTTGGATTTGAAATGTACTATCTGCCACCCTGCATGTTTATTTCCGGAGCTTCCTGCTAGCCATTGAAATCTGGTTACCACGCTGGTTGTGGAGATATGCTTGATTTGATCTATCTTGTAAGTGCAATAAATTTGTACATTTTTTTTCCCCACTATCCTGAGCCATTAACCCCTTAAGGACCAAACTTCTGGAATAAAAGGGAATCATGACATGTCACGTGTCCTTAAGGGGTTCTGAAGACTCTTCTGAAGATTATCCACCTATTTCCTGACCCTATTAATGGGAGAAATGCCTGATTATACATCTATCTAGTGAGTTCTCTACCACCCTCACCCGGATATTTATATTGAACATACTACACCATATATATATATTTTTGTTTATTTTACAGAATATTTTATACTGTTTTACAGGTTATATAATATCTGTATTATTCACCTATTTGGTGCTTGTTTATTTATACATTTTGTATTTATTTATCTCATTTAGTACCTTTTGGGTTTTTTTCTTTTGGTTTTTACTTAACTCGGAGGGTCTGTAAGGGAACACTTTTTCCTTAAAGGGCCTATTTGTGTTTTGGGAGCATATAGTTAATTATTTGTTTGTGATCACAAGTTATGCTTAAAGGGACACTCCAGGCACCCAGACCACTTCTGCCCATTGGAGTGGTCTGGGTGCCAACTCCCACTACCCTTAACCCTGCAACTGTAATTATTGCAGTTTTTTTTATAAACTGCAATAATTACATTGCAGGGTTAACTCCACCTCTAGTGGCTGTATAGCACAGGAAAGGACCTCCAGCGTCGCTCAAATCCCCATAGAAAAGCATTGAAATTCGTTTTCAATGCTTTCCTATGGGGAGACCTAATGCGCATGCGCGGCATTGCCACGCATGTGCATTAGGTCTCCTCGGCCGGTGGGCGGGATCAGTCTCGCCCACCGGCCGACGCAATGGAGAGGAGGAGCGTCGCGGAGGAGGAGACAGCGGCGAGGGACATCGCCGCTGCCTCAGGTAAGTGACTGAAGGGTTTTTCACCCCTTCAGTAACCGGGGGTTGGTGGGTGGGAGGGAGAGGGACCCTCCAGTGCCAGGAAAACGGATCGTTTTCCTGGCACTGGAGATTCCCTTTAACTCCCTTTGGAAATTATGGCAAAGTCAAAATTGGATAAACCAATTTCTGGTTTGGTGAGAGCTCAGTGGAGAAAGTGCAACAAATGCAGGAAGGTGAGAGTCTTTGTATTTTCAGATTTTATTGATCAAGTTATTCGAAATGTATTCTATAGCTATATAATGCAGTAGAATCTAAGATCAACTCAAAGTTGAAGTATCCCTTTAATGTAACTGAGAGGGTGGCAGATTCAAAGTTGAGAATTAAAGCTCCGATGTCTGATTAAGTCTGAGATGAGGTCACAGTTTCTGGAGATTAACAGAACTGGAGTCAGACGTGCATATTCATTTCTAAAGTGCTTTACAACTCAATGCATCAGGATGGAAAGAACACTGGACAGAAAGGACAGATAAGTAAAACAGTCACTAGAAACTCTCACAGAGGTTACCATCACATTAATCATGGCATGGAAGGTTTGTTGGGTTTCAGTGAGCTTTACAATGTTTTGTGACCACCCCATACACACATACTGATAAAATGAATCCTGGCTGTGACAGAAGCTGTGACACTGATTACTGGATTATTGTTCTTGTGAGATAGCTAAGTGGGGAGTAAAGCAGGTTGGCAGAACACAGTAATGGAACCCAGAAACTATTTGCATCTGTAGAAAGGAGTGATAATCGGCTATTTCCCTGCAAGAGGAACATGCAGCATTTTGTTAATCAGGAAAGGGAATGTGTTTGTGTGTTAATATCCTGCTCAGCTATAGGTTTATTCATTGAAATGAGAACGGAGAAGAATTGCAAGTGTAGGCCAAAAGTATCCAACTCTTGTTTAGGCTTGAAGTTTGCAAATCCAAAGACAATTTACCCACATTCCAAGGGGTTTATTCACCAATCCAGAAAGGGTTTTATTTCAGGACCTGTATTAAAAGAAGCTTTGCTGCACCGTACCAAATACTAGGCATTGCAATGGAGCGCAGGGTAGGAAGGTATCCATTTTGTTGATTCTGGGTCTGGCCAGCAGACAGGATCCCCGGGTCAAGCAGCTCAATCAGCTCCACATCCTCCTGTATCAGGACTTCCTGCTGCAGGATTGTGCGAAGGCTATCCAGTCGGAATCCGACATCCTACAAGGGTGGAGAAAAGAAACAGATGGCTCTTAACCCCTTAGGTAAAAAGTTTTACTGGCGAAAAGCACTGTTACGTTATCTTGCCATTTCTCACCTCACTCCCCAAAAGTATGCATCATTGGCTTGTGGGAGACGCATGAAAAACTATTGATGTATTCATGAAAGATGTGTTTATAACTTGCCAAAACAAAATGAAAAAAACAAAAACAAAAAAAACAGCACTTATACATTTAATTTCTAGATAATCAAAGCTGGATAGCAAGGCAATTTTTGGATGTGGTTTTAGGTATCACGTGATGCTGTATTCAATATAGGTGCCATGTGGGTAATGTATGTGTTACAGTCTCCAGGTAGATACTGTATGGTATGGCTTCATTATGGGTTAGTGAAACCTAAGTGTCATGTAGCAAGTAATTCATTGCTCCCAGAACCAGGCGAAATATAATGTTCCATACTGTAATGTATGAGGTCATGTGCTGATATTTATTACATTGGCATAGATGCATCAATAGCACATGGGCTGTAAAACAGTATGATGAACTATATATTTGCTTGGTGGTGTGTGCTTTTATTAGTGGCTGTGATGCTATAATTTTATTACATGACAGGAGGCTTCCTATTTTGCATAACTTTCTTTACTTATGCCTCCAGCAGCACAAGTCAATCAATCAAAAACTTTTAACCAATCCTAGGCCAACATAGCCTGCATATAAGTCTTTGGTGGGCGTGTCTATTCCTCTTTCTTTGCTGCTTCCAGAAGGCACAGGTCAGAGTACTACTTCAGAAATTATTTATTCCATATTGACTTTTATATTGTTAGACATTATTTAGTTTCTTCTATTATTTAATACTGTCAGTAATTTAGTTTTATTTATCTATTTTTCTGTACTGTTCCCTCTTGCCCTACCTCTTCTCACCCTGTCTCCCTTTCTCCCTGTCTTTTTTCCGCGGTGTTTTTAACGCGACCGCGTTCGTTTTCGTGTTAGGGAGGACACATAGGGACATTTCGGGAGGTGGGTGTGGGGTTGGAGGGACAATACCGTTTTCAGGGCGACCTTTGTAACCTGACGGCGGACCGCGATCTTATCGCGGACCGCATTAGCGTTTTGGCGCGAACGGCGGCCATCTTGGATCTCGCTCTCGCGAGACCCACGACGGCCATTAGTTTTTCCAACGGTCGTTATTCAAACGACCCATCCTCATAGTTTTTGGTACTCGCTTTTTTCCCTCTGCCCATACTGTGTATATATACCCTTGTCAAGTACATTCGATTTCTTCCTGCTGCATATATATTTTCTTAAAGACACAGTTCATACACTCACTATTAAAGGCACAGTACTGTCAGGCTCATCCCCTGCTGTACACCTTAAAGGCACAGTACAGTCAGGCTCATCCCCTACTGTACTTATCAAAGTCACAATACTAGCAGGCTCATCCCCTGCTACACACAAGAGTCACTATACTAGCAGACTCATCCTCTGCTGTAATATAAGTGCCAGTGCCAGCAGGCTCATACCCTGCTATAAAATCAGGTGATACAGTGCCAGCAGGTTCTCCCCTGCTAAATATATAAGTGTTATACGTATGCAAGTGACTCACTGCTAGCAGGCTCATCCCCTGCTATAATTTTAGTGTCTTAGTATACACAGTCTTACCCCTGCTTTAAAAGCTAAGTGACTCAATACTAGCAGGCTCATCCCCTGCTATACCATTATATATGTGACTCTATACATGATACCGCAATAGTAGTGAAAGCTGTATCTTACGGCATTTCACATATTTCGGAACCTAACACTCTTCTGTCTTCCACAGACAGACCCAACATACAACACAAGATGAGTGACTCACCACAGTTACCACCATCAGATTGGCAGACAATTATTAACTCGGCGGTAGCCGCCTCTGTGGAGAAAGCTATTGGCAGACTGCTCATGCAGAACCCAAAACCTGATACAGCTACTGATCAATCCACGGAAGTAATGGAAGATTTCCTCCCCGGAGACCTCCACGCCATAAAACGGCAACGGAAAGGCACCGTATTGGACACCCAGAGACAAAGAGGCAAAACTCCAGTGAAAAAGAGCCGCCAGGCAGCGGGGAGAGGACCTTCCCCTCCATACTCTCCGTCCTCAGAGGATGACGATCGCAGTCCCCCTCCATCGCTTGACATCATGGACGAATGGAAAGCGGAGGCTTCACGCTCGGAAGACGAAGACTGGCTAGAAGTTCAAGGAGATGACAAGGAATACGATCAAGACACGTTCCTTGATCAAGAAGAGGGCACCTTTATAGACCCCCAGGGGACGGCCATGTTTGACCCCCGCACGATCCGTCACCCAAGATCGACAGAATGGGGGTTACCAGATCACCTGGCTCAGTTCATCCATTTCTGGCTGAGAAAGCCAATGGACAAAGAAGTCAGGGCAAGGCTTCGGGCAGAATGCCCAAGACCAACTCTACCAGACAAAATTGCAGTGACCCCAGAATTTGATTCTACTGTATCCCTGTTCATGTCCCGTGCGGGCCGAGACCCGCGGAAAGGAATAGAAAAAGGTATTAGGGAATCCCAAGACAAGCTCCTTGACATCCTGGGTCCTCTAGCAAAGATGCTATACCTGGCTGACCTAGCCCTTTCCCAAGGCACTACACTGGACGCCCACACTATACGCGAATGGGCACAACGGGCCATTTGAATGCTGGGCAACACCAATGCAGCAATGTGCGCAGAACGCCGCAGAACTGCATTATTGAAAATGGACCCGAAACTGATGGAGCTGGGTAAGAAAGAGATGGGACCGTTAGCGAACGGTCAGCTATTTGGTGACTCATTCATAACTGAACTCAAAAAACATGTGAGCATCTTCACCACTCTGAATAAGGCTCAGACCTCCATCAAGCAAGTATTTCGTAACACCACACCACGCAGGGGAGTTTTTGCCAGGGCTGGTCGCCAAAGGGGCCGAGCCACCAGCCGATTCTGGCCTACAGGCCCCAGACACCAATCATCTCAAGCATTCTTCCCAACCTCGAGATCCAACTTCCAGCGAGGATCCTTCCGTTCAAGAGGCACCCGCACCCGCGGACGCGGACGCTTCAATGCAGGTGAGCATTCCCGACATACCTTTTCTATATTCGCACATGACTGCAGGCAGACTGTCTCTTTTTTCACAGGAATGGGAAAAGATATCCTCGGACAGCTGGATCCTCAATACAGTAGCCGGTTACGAGATCGAATTCTCAGACACCCCGGTACAGGACCGACGCCCACCACCAATAAGAGCGTCGGCAATACACACCGAAATCATAGATACGGAGATCCAAACCCTGTTCGACAAGGGGGCGGTGGAACCCGCCCCAGACGATACGGGTTTCTTCAGCAACATCTTCGTAGTCCAAAAGAAAACAGGAGACTACAGACCGGTCATCCACCTACGGCAACTGAACGTTTTTGTCACCTACAGACATTTCAAAATGGAAGGAATCCACCTTCTAAGAGACCTATTGTCACAACACGACTGGTTCACCCGACTAGACCTAAAGGACGCCTACCTATCGGTATCAATAGCTCGCGTCAGCCGTCCATTCCTCCGCTTCACATGGAAACATCTCTCCTACCAATTCACCTGTCTCCCATTCGGCCTCAGCTCAGCACCATGGTGCTTTACGAAACTCATGAAGCCGGTAATGGCTTACCTAAGAGAGAAGGGCATCCGCTGCCTAATATACCTGGACGATATCTTGATATTCTGCGAATCAGCACCCAGGCTTCAATCTCAAACGAGATCCATAGTGCTCTTGCTAGAATCTTTGGGTTTCATCATAAACAGAGAAAAATCCTCACTCCATCCAGCCAAGGTGGTTCAATTCCTGGGATTCGAAATAGATTCGAGAACATGTACCCTCCGGTTACCCACTTCAAAGATTGCAACAATACGGAAGGAGATACGCAGGGTACTTCGACGAGACTCAATACCGCTTCGCCTCCTGGCAAGAATAATAGGCCTTTTGTCATCTTCCATACAAGCGATCTTCCCAGGACCGCTACACTACCGGGCCATGCAACGGGCGAAGGCCCATCACCTGAGGCAAGGACAGACATACGACCACTGGATCCCAGTGTCAACAGAAATTCGGACGGAACTCCGATGGTGGCTCCTCCACATGGAGGCCTGGAACGGCAGAGCCATATTCGGACCGAACCCGGACTTCGTCCTGGAGTCGGACGCCAGCCTATGGGGCTGGGGAGCCCACTGTGCACAGGCGTCCACCGGAGGACCATGGTCAGAGGAAGAGAAACTCCTACACATCAACTGCCTGGAGTTGATAGCGGGCTCTTTCGCGATCCGGAGTCTGGCCAAGAACATGTCCAACTGCTGCATTCTCTTGCGCATGGACAATTTTTCGGCAGTCCGGTACATAAACCACCTGGGTGGAGCCAGATCACGGGCCTTGACAGAAGCGACGAGGGACATCTATAGATTCTGCCTACCCCGCAACATCACGATCAAGGCAGAATACCTACCGGGAGTCAACAACCTCACGGCGGACTGGTTCTCTCGACATTGGAGAGACAGCAGCGATTGGCGCCTGGACACCACTACCTTTCACAGGATAAGACAAGTAAGAGGTCCGCTACACATAGACCTCTTCGCATCACGGACGAACACTCAGCTACCGAGGTATTACAGTTGGCTTCCGGACCCTCAAAGCGAAGCAGTCGACGCATTCCTCCAACAATGGCCACAAACGGGAGCTTACGCGTTCCCACCGTTTTCAATGTTGGCGAGAGTCCTCCACCACCTACGCAGAGCGAGGACTTCTCTAATCTTGATCACACCATTGTGGAAGAGCCAAGCATGGTTCCCGGACCTTCTAGCTCTGTCTCAAGACCATCCGCTACTCCTACCAGTGTTCCCATTCCTCCTAGTGAACCCGGACGGGGAACCTCATCCGTTGATTACGCAAGACCGATTGGAACTGGTGGCCTGGAATCTTTCCGGGGATGCTGGAATGTCTCAGGCCTATCGCAGACGACTAGAAACCTACTATGGGACTCCTGGGCACCTGGCACTAGGCGCAGCTACCTATCCGCATGGAACACATGGAATCGCTGGTGCATGGAAAGGGACCTCGATCCCTTTACAGCACCTATTCCCTGCATTCTAAATTTCCTGTCAAACCTTTTCTCAGAAGGACGAGCATACCGCTCAATCAATATCACCAGATCCGCCATTTCGACGGCCCACACCCCAATAGACGGTACACCAGTGGGTCAAAACACCCTAATATGCCGTCTACTTCGGGGCATCAGACTAGCCAGACCTCCGGCCCCGAAATATAACACTCTTTGGGATGTAGATGTAGTTATCCGATTCCTGAGGAACTGGCCGGACAACGAGACCCTGTCTCTGAGACAACTATCAGCCAAATTGACTCTCCTATGTTTAGTTTCTTTTCGCAGAGTCGCGGACGTTAGGGCTTTTGACATAAACGGTTTCACGGTAACACCAGAAGGGGTTACCTTCACGGTGTCTCGCAGGACTAAGACGGACTCCACATCCGTATCTTACCCCTTTTTTCCGACGGTTCCGCGGCTATGCGTCGTGAACACCCTACTTCGGTACGTAGAGGTTACCGAATCGCTCAGTTTTTACCGATCGGGTCAACTACTGGTATCTTACACTAAACCTTACAAACCCGTAACTACCACTACGTTGGCCAGATGGGTTCGATGGCTCTTATCCCTGGCAGGGGTAGAACCAAATTTCGGGGCCCACTCGGTACGCGGGGCGGCGGCTTCGCGTGCATATTCAGCGGGAGCATCACTTACGGACATCTTGCGCTCGGCAGACTGGACTAGAGAGAACACCTTCAGAGTTTTCTACTTTCGACAGACATCTCACGCATCTTTTTCGTTGTTACCACAGCGTTAAAAATGCAAAATAGGAAGCCTCCTGTCATGTAATAAAATTTGTAGATTATGTTAACGTAGTGTACGTATAATCTTAATTTTAATAATGACAGGAGGCGAGTATTTTCCCCCCCGTAGACATTGGTATTTTCCCACCCAAATACTCGCCGTTCAGCATTTAACAGACAGTTATGACGACCTTACAGACTGTGTATGTGCAGATTTCATACAGTATGATGATATCAGTTTCAGTATAGATATAACTGTAGCTAACAACTCAATAGACTTGTCAATGTAATACCTAGACTTTAGATATATTAATTAACTAAGTCGGATATATAGGTTTGCATGCGGACAATAGTCCATTTCCACACCTTTCACCTATTTCCGTTTTTTTCCAGCATGAGATAATTCGGGAACCGGGCGACAACACCTCTCAAGCTTCATTCCAAGCTACGTTTGTTTAAAGTTACAGAGTTCCAGTTTAAAGGACACTCCACAATCTGACGTTACAGGATTTCACACATCAAAGAAAGAGGAATAGACACGCCCACCAAAGACTTATATGCAGGCTATGTTGGCCTAGGATTGGTTAAAAGTTTTTGATTGATTGACTTGTGCTGCTGGAGGCATAAGTAAAGAAAGTTATGCAAAATACTCGCCTCCTGTCATTATTAAAATTAAGATTATACGTGCACTACGTTAACATAATCTACAAATTATGCACCAATGACCAGATAGAACACCTGACAAGGAAGGAGCGAGAAATAATTGGGTGCAGCGGCATATGTCAGAGTCTATTCCTCTCCATTCCAAAAAATAAGGCAAATTGGGGCGAGCATAAGACTGATCACGTGGGGCTGTATTTAAAGGTTTGAATGGACGAACTTGATATATTGGGCAGAAGGTTTGAGACACCAATGTGATCCGATTGTAGCTTTAAATAATGTTAAATAAGAATTGCTCCATGTCTTATTTAGAAAGAGAACTTGTAACCAGTGAGAAAAAAAAAATGTATTTAAATTATTTTATTTAAAAACATTTATTTTAACAAAGAAACACACACAATATATATACACACTCACACAAATATAGCCCATTTATATTATAGACATAAAAATAACTTTAGCTTAATGAAGCAGTTTTCTCATTTCTCAGTCTCATTTCTCAATTCTCTGCCATTTAGGAGTTAAATCACTTTGTTTCTGTTTATGCAACCATAGCCACACCTCCTCTGGCTGTGGCTTGCACAGCTTGCATGAAAAAAAAAAATGGTTTCATGTTTCAATCAGATGTACACTCACTTTAGAAGTTTCAATCTCCTGCTCTGTAAATTGAAATTTAAATCACACACAGGACACTCATGCCGTGTCTAGAAGGCTACAGAGCAGACAATAAGACATTTTAAATTAAACATAATGGGCAATAAAGGAAGTGTAAACATTAGATCTTAATTAAACAGAACTTGCAAGAAAGAAAGCCTAAACAGGGCTCTCTTTACAGGAAGTGTTTATGGAAGGCTGTGCAAGTCACATGCAGGGAGGTGTGACTAGGGTTCATAAACAAAGGGATTTAACTCCTAAATGGCAGAGGATTGAGCAGCGAGGCTGCAGGGGCATATTCTATACACCAAAACTGCTTCATTAAGCTAAAGTTGTTCAGGTGACTATAGTGTCCCTTTAATAGCTTGCTAGACCCTGCAAGAGCCTCCTGTATGTGATTAAAGTTCAATTTAGAGATTGAGATACAATTATTTAAGGTAAATTACATCTGTTTGAAAGTGAAACCAGTTTTTTTTTCATGCAGGCTCTGTCAATCATAGCCAGGAGAGGTGTGGCTAGGGCTGCAGAAACAAAGTGATTTAACTCCTAAATGACAGTGAAATTGCAGGGGAATGATCTATACACTAAAACTGCTTTATTTAGATAAAGTAATTTAGGTGATTATAGTGTTTAAAAATAAAATAAAAAATTTAGTGGTTCTGGTGTCTATAGCATGTCCCTGCAGATTTTTCAATGTAAACACTGCCTTTTCAGAACATTTGCATTGTTTACATTGCTTCCTAGGGACACCTCTAGTGAGTCACTCAGACTGTCACTAGAGGTGCTTCCTGGGTCAGTGCTGCAGTGTGCAGCACCCACATTCAGCGATTCCATGCTCTCTATGGAGGCGCTGATTGTTCCCCATAGAAATGCATTGATTCAATGCATCTCTATGAGAAGATGCTGACTGGTGCAGCATTTTGCAGCCAATCCTTTGTCAAAACATTGGATTGGCTGAGATCATCAAGCTTGATAATCTCAGCCATAGAGACAGGGCCAGTCGAGGAGAGACCAGCACAGCGTGGGGGAGTAAAAACACCATTCCCTTGCGAACTGAAGGGGTCTGGTCACCAAAACATACACACCATGACACAGACACACACACACCCTGACAGAAAGAAACACACTGACAGACATACACTCATACATTATTGCTTGATTTAATACCAGGGGTCCAGTGGGCGGCATGCTGGGGGGTCGTGGAGGCGTGCAGCATGCTGGGGGGTCGTAGAGGCAGACTGTTAGCTGCGCGTATTGTTGGTGGCGAGGGAGCTGTGATGTGTCTGCTCCGCTCCCCCACGCGCCACTTAGTGAGGTTGGGGTCAGAATAGGACGTCATATTCCAGCCCCGGTCTCATTAGGTGGCGCACAGGGAACCCATGCAGGGACATCCCCGCAACCTCACCGCCCTCCTATTAGCTGCTCATGTATCCCAGGTAAGGGGCTCGTGTATCCCAGGCGCCAAGGGAAAATTTCTAGGCGCCATTGTGACTTGGCGCCTGGGATTTGTCGAGCCCTGCACTATAGTGTTAAGAACGCAAATATGTATTCCAAACATTACAGTGCCCTAGTCACCGTTTAGGTGACCGGTCCAGCACGGTCAGGGTTAAAAAGGATATTTTACTTCCCTTTTCTCCCTCACAGCAATGGTCTCCATCATGAAACTCAATGTTGACGATCTCAGTCAATCCAATTCTTTCCCATGGGAAGGCATTGGGAAGCTAGTGTGCATGCACTGAAAAAACACTGCGCCAATCAGATGGTCTCTCAGAGTTAGCAGTTTTACTCTGCTATTTTACAGAAGCCCCTCTAGTGGCTGTCACATTGCACTAGTGTCAGGTTATCCCTGAACAGAAAAAAAAGATTGCTGTTCCTGCAGAACGGCAATATTTCCTGCTGCCACCTTAAAACAGAGGGCACATGGCACCCAGACCACTTAATTGAGATGAAGTGGTCTGGGTGCCTATAGTGTTCCAGTAACAAGAGTTACTCCAAGCATCATGACCATATCAGTCCTTTAAAGCGGTCATGGTGCGTGGAGTCTTTACGTGCAGCTTTTCAATATGGAATTCTGCACATACAGAGTTATTTAAATTGCTGTCAAGTGTAATACCACCTCCAGCATTGTCACTAGTACATCAGTAGCCAGCCCTGAACAAAAGACACGGGCTGGCTAATGTCAGATGCATATTCTTTGCACAGAGGGACATTCATTGGCCAAAAGCACTCAGCTGACGGAATCCCCACCTGCCTTCTGCAGAAGCCAAATGTGTGTCACCGAGCATCAAAGAAGTCTTGGCACCCGGGTGGCCAGCCAGGTAAGAGGGCAAACTATTGCAGTTAATTTTTTTTAATTTTAATTTTTTTTGTTTAGTTTAGCCATTTCAGTTAACAAACATTGATATTTAACCAAACACAAACATATATATGCTGTAGGATATTTTAGCAAAAAATAAACTTTTAAAAATTGTTCTCCAAATATGAGTGATTGAATTGCTAAACTAGATATTGTGCAGCTTGCGATGATTCCAAAAGAAAAGTCCTGCGCTCACTCCCAGGCGGCAGGAACGACCACAGTACACATCAGCTCCAATACATATAGTAAAAACCAAAGAAAAAAAAGTTACCTGCGCTCTCCTTAATCCCTATGTATATTTAAACAAATGGAGGTCATTTAGTTCCTCCAATGGCCACTGGAGGGAATGCCCGCCTGCCAATGTCAAGGCACTCCCCCCCCCCCCCCCCCCCCCCCACCTAGACGGGTCCTACTCTGACCCTTAACCTTGCTTCCTTGAGCTTCTGGCAAAAATATCTCTAATGAGACAGAGGGGTATTTTTTATATACACCCCTATATACTTATTAACCCTTAATAGGGAACACATGGGATGGGCAGCAGCATTGTAACCTAGCTGTGTGATACAAAAAGTGAATACAAATACAAAAAGAAAAGTCCTACGTTCACTCCCATCACTCCTGGGCGGCAGCAACGACCACAGTTCACATCAGCTCCAATACATATAGTAAAAACCAAAGGAAAAAAAAAAAAATTACCTGCACGCTCTCCTTAATCCCTATGTATATTTAAACAAATGGAGGTCATTAGAGATACCTTTGCCAGAAGCTCAATGAAGCAGGGTGAAGGGTCAGAGAGTAGAACCCTTCTAGGGGGCGTCTGCCTTGACGTTGGCAGGCGGGCATTCCCTCCAATGGCCATTGGAGTAACTTATTTGACCATTTGTCTAAATATACATAGGGATTAAAGAGAGAGCACAGGTCACTTTTCCCTTTGGTTTTTACTGTATATCTAATGGTTTATAACAAAATCAGTTCTGCTATAACAGTTAAACTAATCTGTAAAGTTATGCTAAATAAGAAATCTTCATATGGTTGCAAATATTACATTTTTAACAAACAACAAAAATTAGTCTTTATATTTAAAATCAATGCTTTAAATCAAGCCTTACTGACCAGTGATTTAAATCAAATCCACCCTGCCCAGGACCCATATGTAAATGAATTTAAGTTGCATTAGCAAACAAAGGGAAAATAGAGAATTGCTGACACTTAATAATATTGTGTTAAATGCCAACATCTAGTAAAATCAGCATTAAAAGTGCACTTCAACAAAAAAACAAAACAAAAAAACCCAAAGTGTCTATTTTAAGAAAAAAAAAAACACATTTAATAACATACTGGACATATTGCCTGAAACACGTTTCACAAAACTTGCAAATAAAAAGAAGAAGCATAAACCCCCGTCCCCAGCAAAAATTTAAAACACACGCACACACTTAAAAAGACAGATAGAGACACACACAAAAAAATAAAAAAGACTGACAAAGCAGTGGTACTACAATGTATTTGTATGTTTTTTTTCGCTCTAATGTGGACATACCAATTTTGAAAGCAAATTCTACACGCACAATATGTATATTCAATATACGATGCAGAAAAGTGAGTATTTAATAGTTAAATACAAATATGCAATGTACTGCACTGCTGGGAAACATTCCTAACCACACATGGGAATGTTTACCGGAAGTGAGGACGATGCTTGTTCAGGGAACTGGCATACAGCACTAAAGACTCATACTGTAACCCCTTCCAATCCATATTTACTAAGCAGTGAACTATGAGGACATTAAATTGGGTGTACAAATTTAGGACCAAAATATTTGAAGAAAAAGAAAAACAACAATATTCTATTTCGTGAAAAAAAAATGTTCACTTCACAGTTTAGAAAAAAAAAAACCTATAAGTCACTTTAAGATAGTATGTTCCATAAAACAACACCCCTTCTGTAGGGTTATGTACAAAAATAAATACATTCAAATAATCAGGAGAAACAATTATAAATGCATCTAATCACTTTAGTAAAGCAAATTGATGTGGTGCTAGATTATGTAACCCCAGCACCCAATATGTCCATCTTCTCTTTTTAAATAAAAAAAGTCTAACATTGAAGCAGCATATTTAATGCAGGACAATGTCACCTCACGCCAAATGTAAACCAAAACATCAAGCCCTAACAAATACATAGTAAGACAACATACAAAAAACATATTGTTTAACCCGAATACCAAACTCTAAAAATTGGCCGTAAATCCAAAATCTCTCCCCCTACCTTATAATCAAACTCTGATCCCTAAATCTAATCCTAAAGCTTGAAGGAATAGTATAGCCTTTGGAATAAGATTGAGTATTCTTATCGCTGTAGTGCCCCCCTTTCCCTACTTCATTCTAGGCGCCCCCTCACTAAAAATGAACTAAATTAAGTTTATGTGCCAATCTCCAGTGCAAAGGCTCAATCAGCGCCGCTCAACTCTCTACCCGCCACACTGCCTCCTACGTAGGGTCCAATCCAACGCTCTTCATAGAGAAGCATTAGGGGCCTAATGTGCTTGAGTGAGTGTCGTGCATGCATTTATAATTCCCCAAAGCATTGAGTCAATGCATTGCTATGGGGCTTTGCGTCATGTGAAAGGTCTCTGGCATGGCAAGGAAGCAACTCTGTTGGCTAGCTGTATGACAGCCACAAGGAGGAGGAGGTAACCCTGCAATAATCTGGGTGACTATGGTCTACCTTTGACCCTTAAAGAGATCATAAAAACACAAACGGAAGGCTCTGAATAATAATTACAAACAAAAAAAACTGAAACTTATTATACCTTTGTTATTCTATCATTAACAGTTTGTCTGTAATTATTCCCTATGTAATATTTTGCATGTTCTTAAATTAGAGGGGCAATGGTTTAAAAATATCACTGAGAGGGTAGTGGACACATGGAATAGTCTTTCAGCTAAACTGGTAGAGGTTAACACAGTGAAGGAGTTGAAGCATGCATGGGATAGGCAGAAAGCTATCCTAAATATAAGATAAGGCCAGGGAGTAATGAAAGTATTTAGAAAATTGGGCAGACTAGATGGTCCGAATGGTTCTCATCTGCCATCACATTCTATGTTTCTATTTTAGAGATAGATCTCGCTTACTATAACTTCTTTTTTTTTTTTTTTTTTTTTTTTAATACTTTATTTTTGCGTGAACGTCTTGTTACATCCATCATTCACAGTATACATTATACATAGTATGGCCAACATGAAGATTAACATCATTCCTGGTAGATAACAGGTACGCCTTTGACTGCCCATTTAACATATGTACCGTATAACAAAGACTTTTCCCCTTTTTTTATGTTTTTTGTCATGTAACGGAGATGACTAACCAGCAGAAATTATCGCCTGCCAAACTATCTGTGCCAACGAGGCAAATGTTAGGTACTTTATATCAAAATTCAGTTGGGGGGTCATGTCGCCAATCCCTATTGTAACTGTCCTGGTCTAGCCAGGGGTTGTGTCGGTGGTTCTCTTGGATTGGGGGCAATCCACCCCACCTGATATTTAGTAAGGAAATGGAGAGTAAGAAGAAGAGAGGAGAGGAGGAGACTGGGAAAAAAGAGAGAAAAGGATGGAGGGGGGGGGCCTCATTCCCGTGTGGCATGGGCGTGTCCAGTGTTTCTCAGGTCATTCTCGGCTAACCGATGTCTCGGGAGAGTTCGCAACTTGTCCATGGTTCCCATATTTTTTCAAACCTGGACATGGTGCCTCTCTCACTCTGGCCGTCAGGTTATCCATTAAGTAGACATCTTTCACGTTAGAGATCACCTTCCGTATGGAAGGTAGTTCCACCTTTAGCCATGACTGTGTCCTCCGTGCTGCCAGTGTTACTTTGTGTATTAATTTTTGTTCCCTGGTGGTCCAGTCATCTAACGCTCTATTCAATAGGTATGTCCAAGGGTTGAGTTCGGGTGCCCTATGGAAGATCTGTTTGAGTAGGTCGAAGATTTTCGACCAGTAGGTTCGAGCCTGTGGGCAGTCCCACCACATATGGAGATAAGTGCCTCTGTGGCCACAACCTCTCCAGCAATCGTCAGTCGGTGTTTGGTGCATGTGGAATAGTTTTACCGGGGTGGTATACCATCGAAACATGGTTTTATAGGATTGCTCCTGGAGGGTTACGCATATGGACACCGCGGTGTTTGCTTCCCATATTTCTCTCCACTCTACCCCCTCCAGGACCTCTCCCATGTCTCTGTGTATGTTAACGTACCCCATTCCCCTGTTTCTGCACAAACGTGTGCGTACAGTGTAGTAATGAGGCCGGTTGGCGTGGTTTCATTTAGGCACATTTTCTCATAGAACGTCAATGGGGTTTTCCCAGCTCTCTGTATGGGAGGGCTCTGTATATAATCTTTGATTTGCAAGTACCTAAAAAAGTCCCTAGGGGTAAGATGGTTCCCTTGTTTTAGTTGTTCGAACGTGACCATGCCCGTGCCTCCAAACATGTGGCATACCCTCTGCAAGCCTGCTTTTTCCAGGTTCGCGAATTCCCTGGCTGCCATTCCCGGGGGGAAGGCTCTGTTCCTCAGTAGTGGGGTAAGAGGGGAAGGGGAGGTCGCTAGCTTATATTTGGACGCAGACGCGTCCCATATTCTCAGGGAGTTCAGTATCGCTGGGCAGGTGGTTCTCAATATTGGCCTGTCCCCCCTGGGTACCCACATGTGGTAAATCAGGACCGGTGAGAAGGGACTCTAAGTCCACCCATCTCCTCACCTCTAGAGGTGCGTGCCACATGGCTACCTGTGCTAATTGTGCGGCTAGATAATAGAAATAAGTGTGGGAGCCCTAGCCCTCCTCTCTGTTTGTGTCTGTATAATATGTTTCGGGATATTCTGTGTCGTCTATTTTGCCATATGAATTCCCCGACTGCCTTTTGCAAGGGCGCTAAATCGGATTTCAATATTTTAATTGGTAACGCCTGAAAGAGGAATAGGATGCGGGGTAGCACATTCATCTTTATAGTGTGAATGCGCCCAATCCAGGAAATGGGTTTATCTAGCCACTTATCTATATCTTGTATTAGGGTTCGCATTAGTGGGGTGTAGTTTAGGTGGTATAGTTTGGCCGGGTCTTTAGGAAAGTGAATCCCCAGGTATTTTATGTGGTCTGTAGCTATAGGGATGTTGTATGTCGTCCCCAGCTCTGCCGTGTCCGCCGCGGACAGGCCCATTGTCAGGGCATTTGATTTTTCAAGGTTGGCCCTGTAGCCTGAGAATTCGCCAAATTGTGTTAGGACTTCTTGTAGAGCTGCCATGGATTCCTTCGGTTCTGTAATCGTTAGCAGGACATTGTCGGCATAGGCCGAGACTAAGAACTCCTGGCCTCCCACTGTTACGCCGTGTATTCTTTGGTGGTTGCGTAAAGCTTGCAGAAGCGGTTCGAGGGTGAGCACAAACAATAGCGGCGAAAGGGGGCATCCCTGTCGAGCTCCATTGCCCAGCTGAAAGGGCGTGGATCTTGCTCCTGTAATTTTGACCTGCGCATAAACTTGATGGTACATTACTTTGATCGTGGCTATGTATTTTTCTGGGAATCCCTGCAACTCGAGAAGGTGGAACAGGTAGGGCCACTCGACCCTGTCGAAGGCTTTTTCAGCGTCTATTGCTATTATTGCTGTAGGCGTGTCCGTGGTTTGCTGTCGCCATATGAGGTCTATGTTCCTTCTGGTATTTTCAAACAATTGTCGATCTGGTATAAAGCCCACCTGGTCCGGGTGTATGAGCATTTTCAAGTGTGGGTTCAGGCGGTCTGCCAGGACTTTTGCTAATATTTTTATGTCATGGTTGATCAACGAGATGGGTCTGTAGTTCTCCGGTAGTAGGGGGTCCCTACCTGGCTTCTGGAGAAGTATGATGTTGGCTAGGGACATTCCCACCTCAGGTGTGCCTCCCTCCATAAAATCGTTGAAAAGTTTTTCTAGGTGTGGTGTAAGTTCTGCTCTATACGTTTTGTAGTAGGCTCCGTCAAATCCGTCTGGCCCCGGAGCTTTGTTGCCTTTCAGTTTCGATATAGCCCTATCTATTTCATCCCCTGCGATTGCTTCGTTCATGAGCATTGCTGCCGCCGTCGGTAGTTTAGGGATGTCTAAGTTTCTGAAGAATTCGTGCATGTTCTCGTTGGTGGCGGCCTGGGCGGTGGGGTCTCTTGGAGTGTGGTTGTAGAGCTTCTTGTAGTAGTCCGTGAAGACTTGCGCTACTTCTGACGGGGTGTTCTTTATGGATCCGTCCCTGTGTTTGATTGCAGTGATGTGTGTTCTATTCTGACGCGGGCGTAGAGTTCTAGCTAACAATGTGTCCATCTTGTTTGATTTCTCGTAAAACGTCCTTCTTGACCAAGTGATGGCTTTGGCCGCGTCGTCCAGAAGCAATTCCGTGATGGATCGTCTGGTTCCTTCTAGATGTTCCAGTAGACGTGGGGTCGGGGTTGTCTTGTGTTGCTGTTCTTGTTTTCTCAACTTGTCTAGCAATTGTGTCAGTCTCTGCGCCTTCTGTTTCTTCTTCCTTGTGGCCAGTTTTATACATGTGCCCCTGATTACTGCCTTGTGGGCCGCCCAGATAGTGCTTGGGGACAAGTCTTCGGTATCATTTGTTTCGAAATATTCTTGTATGTCTTGGCGTATTGCCTCTTGGGAATCTAGGTCTCTCAGCAGGTGGGAGCTGAGTCTCCAATTCCATGATGCCGTTGTACACAAATTACCCAGAGTTATGGCGACATCCGCGTGGTCGGACCACGTTATGGATCCTATCTCTGTGTCCACCACTCTGGCCATGCATATGTTGTTTACGAGGAAGTGATCAATCCTGGAGTATGTCCCGTGGGGAGCGGAGTAGTATGTGTAATCTCGTGTGCTGGGGTGTTGCGCACGCCACGCATCTATCAGTCCATTATCTTGTGCAAATCTGTATAATAACTTATCTGGACTCCCCCTGCCCTGCGACCGTAGTTGACCCGGTCTAGAGCTCCTGTCCGCTGCCGGACACGGCACAGCATTTAGGCGCCCCCCCCCCCCCCCCCCCACAATGAGCATACCGTGTGGGAGTTTCTTGAGCTTGGAGGATAAAGTGTCCCAAAATGTCACATCTGGTGTGTTGGGGGCATAGACATTGACTATGTGGATGGTATGGGAGTGTAAGGTGCCTGAGAGTATGACATATCTCCCGTCCGGATCTGGATCGAATGTTGATATGTGAATCGGGCATTTGCTGTGTATTAAAATTGCTACCCCGTTACTTTTACGGTGGGATCTAGCTTCGTATGAGGCTGTATATGTGTGGTCCCTTAGCTGGAATGTCGTGCGTTTGGGTATGTGTGTTTCTTGCAGGAGGGTAATATCCGCTCCCTTCCTTTTTACCTCCCAAAACATCATCCGTCTCTTTTTGGAGGCGTTTAGCCCTTTTACGTTAAGTGATATTAGCTTAAAGGCCATACCCATGGGTGTGGGGTCTGCTGATCTTTACGTAAGTTCACTCTATCGTGAGAAGCCCATGTGTGGGGTCCCTGTGTTGAGTCATCGGCACTCCGACCCGATCGCCACCTGAGTCTGACGCGGGGGAGGGGAGGAGAGGAGAGGGGAGGAGAGGAGGGGGGAAAGAAGAGATAAATAGTGTAGTGAGTAGGAAGCGAAAACAAAGTTAAAGAGCAGTGAGGTCTGGTCTTACAAGTTGCCAGACCGGTGTGGGGTGCAGTTCCCATATCCCTGTCTCCACTCGCGCGGGGAATATGAGATAGGGGTTCCTGTACCGTGTTATGTGTTAAGTTATGTGACAGTGCTGAGTTTGCTATGTCTATTGGTGTGTAGTGGATGGATTCTACGATAATTCATGCCTGGCGGTTCTTGGGGACCTATCTATATCGTCCTAGTACATTGGTGTCGGGGGGTTGGGCCCCGAGGGGGTGGGGAAGTGTGTCTTCCCATATGAGTGTCAACAGTTTGGCTCCTTTGGGTGGGTCGTCAGTGCTGCCGTACAATGGGGTAGGTTAGGCTTCCGTCTTTACTACTGGTTCCGTGCGCTAGGTCACGTGCCTCTACGCGTGGAGGGTACCTCGGGCTTCTGTCTCGTCGCTAAGGAGGGTATCTCATTCACCTAGGGTCAGTCGGAGGTTTGTTACAGTGAGCCAAGCGGTTGTTAGATGCCCCCTGTATCTCATTGTTATCACTTGTGTATCGGGCCTTGGTAGTCCGGTCAGGCTGCCAGAGGCAGTGGGGCCCCTCGTTAGGGAGTGTTTAGGGAATAGGTTCAAACATGTCTCCTTTGTCGTTCTACCTGTTTAAGTACCAACTCGGAGCATTAAGACCATAACAGAGATGCAGAGTTATAGAAACAGTTGCACATTCATATTACAATAATCATAGTTGACGTCTTATACAAATGCATATGAATTCCCTTACATCTCCCGTCAGCCCTTGGTATAGCGGGTGATATTAACCTGCCCCTTCAAGCATTGCACAGAAAGAATATCCGGTACTCTGTGATCGTATTCGTCCCACATTTCCCGTTAGTATATTTGTCTCACCCATTAGTATATATATATCTCATGCGTAATAAATTAGTGATATCCGGCCCATGTTGGCTGTATTTTGCTCACGTCCCGATTTTAGGAGTATGGTCCATGAAGGGAGAGGGGGGAGGGAGTGAGGGTGGTATGCCCATACATTTATGTTCGAGCCCTTTCAGCTCCCATCTGCCCCAGGAACAGCGGGTGGTATTGCCGGGGTGGGCCTTATCCGGGGCTACTTGAGGGGTCGGCCCATTACTATAACTTCTTAAGGATAAAATCATAAAGACCTTGTGCTACTATGGATTGTCCTGCTTATTTCGCATTACAGCCCTGCAATCACTTTATGATATGGGATCTTAAAGGCTGGCTTACTATGATGGAATTATTCCCCTAAGGGGGTTGAAAACACTTCCTTCACGATTGGTTTATGGAAAATGCCAAGTAATAGATATAGCTTCCATGCTAGGAAAGCATCTGCCAAATGGAATTATGCAAATGACTACGGAACAGGTACCAGAATCTCATGGGCAGTCCGTAGGAAATCAGATTCCCTTCTTACCGCGTCCCCTATGACACTGTTCAGGTCATAAAACATAGGAAGAACAAGTTTTAATGTAGGAAATGTGTGCTACTCCCAGTTTAACTCACTATCTCTTCTAGTACACTGATATACAGTAAGTGTGGATGATAATTTACATCATTATGATGATGATGATGATCTCCTGGACATGGATCGCCAATCATTCCACAGTTCCAAAAACCCAAACTTTTTTAGTGTATGGAAAAGACTTTTCACAACAAAACAGACTAAGGACAACATATAATCTTTCTTTTTTAATCCAGTTCTATTTTCCCTTTTGTGAATATAAAATCTAGCACATTTTAAGTGTGCCAAAAAATATATTTGGTGCCACAAACCCAATACTTGGATGAACATTGCTTGGCATCCTTACAGATTGTCATCTATTTGATTTTATAATCATTTTACACGTTTTACAAAGTGTTCTTCCTTTTTCCTGTGTTTTACTTGCATCCTAATAAAAACAGTGATATGATAATCTTCTTCAGATTAACTGGGACACTCCAGGCACCTACGGTTCACAGATGCATCTGGTAAAACAGTGCAATAAATCTTCTTTTCATACATGATGATACATACGGTAGTTTTCTTTTAGAAGTAGCAAAAATCACTTGCACCATAACAAGTGATGTCACTCTCTCCCGGGAGGATGGGACAGAGAAATTAGGAAACACCGGCGGTGTCACCCTTTACTAGGGAGGGTGCATCGAATTCACATTTATTCATGGGTTAGAAGAGTCTAGAGGACCAATGCAAGCTCTGCTGCACAGATCTATATAGCCACTTCTGCCTTCACCATGCCTGCTGAACGAATCCCATAAACCCCTGCTGTGCAATAGATAGGTTAGATTAACCGGTTTATCTGTTGCACTTAGTATGCAAAACAGCTTTATCACTAAAAACAGTGCATTGGAAAGGACAGTGATCTAGAAAACTAGTCTTCTCACTGTATCATCAAGTCTGCCTCTGCCAATATTATCATTTAACCAGCAGCTGGTTTAATTAGCATTACATTGTTTTGATTTCTTGGACTGAGTCCTTGTTTTTATTCCCTGGACTATTTCTTGATCGTGGCTTGCAAGCCAAAACGCATGCACACAGAATGTCACAGAGTAAGTGGGCTTTAAACTAAGTGACAATGTCTAATCATTAGAACACATTTACAGGGTTTCTTCTCTTTCTTACAAGAAGGGAATTTGAAAGTCAAGCGGTTTTAACTAAGCACCGGACTTTGTCAGTTTTAAATTATCTTAAAGCATTTGTGCCACCTACACAAAGTAATACATTTTGTTTTAAATAAAAAATAAAAAAAATAAAAATAGTTTTCCAGAATGGCTGAGGGCTGAACCATTATTAACATCTCATTCCTACTAAAAGGATGAGCTAAACAAATAGCTGTGGTTTTTACAGACATAAGATACTCCCAAGGATTTGGGAAACTGTCCGAAGTGATCTGGCAAATGCCTGTGAAGTATATAGATTTTTATATATGTATGAGTTAAAGGGACACAATAGTCACCAGAACTACTCCAGCATATTGTATTTGTTCTAGTGAATATAATCATTCCCTTTTTTCTTGAGAAAAGCCAGTGTTTGCATTACGGCCTAGGGATACCTCCACTAGCCACTCCTCAGATGGCTGCTAGAGGTGCTTCCTGTCTGTCTCCACCTTCTGAATTGATTCAATGCATCTCTATGAGGATATGCTGAATGGCCAGGGCTGTGTTTTGCTTATGCTGGCTCTGCCTCCTTGACAGTCTCGACCAATCCAATGCTCCCCTATGTGAAAGCATTGTGATTGGCTCAGAACACTACTTCTGATTATGTCAGCCAAGCAGACAGATCAGAAGCAGAGTCAGCAGCAGCATATTGGAGTAAAGGTAAGCTTTTGCTATATTAAGGGGGGGGGGAGAGTGGGGGCCAGATGGTGGTTTTAATACTATAGGGTTAGAAAAACATGTTTGTGTTCCTGACCCAATAGTGTGCCTTTAAGTAGACAAGTGTTAGGAAATTACCCAGATTTTTCTTTGTGTTTACTAATGTTCATTGTACATTAAACCATTTTTTAACTCCCGGGTATCAAGTAAAGTCCCTTTCTATGGTCTGCTCAACCGAAGTGAGAAAAAGGGTGCGTGGCACCAAATGGTTCACATGTAAATGGACCTTAATATTTGTAGCTCACATGTAAATGTTGGTTACTCAGTGGGTACGAAGCATGAGAGAATCCAAGATCGCAGTACACATATTTACTTTACAGATATTCAGACCGTCTTATCCTCGGCCAGGAAGATTTCTAAGGCAGAGCTGAACCAGGAATGTACAGACTCAGGAACAGTAGCCACAATCATCTGCATCCTGCAAACCCAAAGCTTTGCCACCAACTGAGTTAAACGGTCTCTTTCTGTGTCAGGGATGAAGGACCTCCCTAATCAAATCCTGGGATGTTACTGCCAAAGTAATAGTTGACTTAAGGCTGTGAATGGTGGCATTCATACAGATAGCAAAAAAAAAAAAAAAAAAGTGATGCAAGAGAAAATTGAGAACTGACAACAGCTCAAGCAGCTTGCCCTTCGATAGGTCCCTGCTCAGATCTCAAGCTGGTTTAAGCTTATCTTGTGCCATTGCAAAGAGAGCCTTAAAAACATTTGCATATCAGACTGTTTCCACCCAAAAGTACCGTCCAGAACGGACGTGCAGGCTGGCTCTCACTGCATGAGACACAACAACCCATGACAATCGCAAATGGCCTAGGTTCTCTTCGTAACAGCTGAAGATAAGCTATAACCAACTTGATATCTGAACAGGGACCCCACCAAAGGGCAAGCTACTTGAGCTGATCAGTTCTCAGTCGTCTCTTGCACATTGCTTTGTTTGCATACATACAGATAAACAATTTGAGATCTAAACAACAGTTCCGACTTTCTACTAAATCTCTTTTCCAACGATGAGCTAGAGATTGGAGGACAGGAAAGATCAAGTTCCAGATTCTCATCCCTATCTAAAGTATTTTCCATTATTTATAGTTTCTCAGTGGCACTTGTAATAGGAGTGGATATGCAGACACTTTACAATCAAATTGAGATCCAAACACAATGCAGACACATTTCTCTCATTTAGCCAGCAAACAGTTGTCCACTGACCGCTTTCTATCCAACAGTCTGAATGAAACCAATTTAAGGGTTTTCAAACTGGAAAGGTTAAATTAATGTAGGAAAAATAGATGGTGGACATAAATCTTCAGTATAAAACTGGCATAATTATGTGTTAAGTAAACCAGCAATAAAAGGGCTATAAAACACTTTTAGGGTTATTCACTAAAAATAGTCAAGATAGAATTTTTGCTGAATTGGAAAAATGAGGCTGCCCAGTCCTAAAAATTGCAATTCTACATGGTTATTTGCCATCAGACCTTTGTCCTTGGCAGATGTGTTGAGATGAAACTTACCAACAAATGAATCTTCTCATCTTTTTTCTTTTCTGAATTAAATAGGTTCCACTTTTGAAGTAGTTCAGCTGTTCTTGAGTATATGCTTTGCTGGAAATTAAAGATAACGCGTGTTAAAGTCTCCAGACAGAAAAAAAATAGGACTTTTTAAACATTATTCATTAAAGGAATCCTACAATCATACATCAGCAATAAGAATTCTTAAAACTTGAGTTTACACAGGTTCTTTACAAAGCAGAGATAATATGAACTGGAAAACATCTCTAAGTCAACTACACTCTCTTCGCCACATGTCAGTGCAGCACTGACTCAGGATGCACCTTTAGTGCCGTTTGAGTGACTGGCACCAGAGGTGTCCCTATGCAGTAATGTAAACATTGCCTTTTCCCTAAAAAGACAGTGTTTACATTAACAAGTATTTAGGGACATGCTATACTCACCAGAACAACTACATTGAGCTGTAGTTGTTCTGGTAAATATAGTGTCCCTTTAAATGTGAAATTCACTTTGAATTCACCTTCAATGCTTACTTTAATTGTCTATCAGTTATTTTCTAAAGTCTATGGATATTCAATAACAAATTGCTTGCAAATATCAGACTTTTTGGATTTCTCTAGAATACTACAAGAACAGTGGTTTATACACAAAACCATACATTTAGACAACAGACTCACTAAATTAAATTTGCCAAGTTTGCTTTAGCTCTACCCCAAATTGAGATTTGCCAAATTTTAACCTAGTATTTATCAACTGAACCCCCAAGGTTTAGTCCTTGGTCCCCTACGTTTCTCCATCTATACTGCCTCCCTTGGTAAACTAATTAGCTCCTTTGGCTTCCAATATCATTTCTATGCAGATGACACGCAAATCTGTCCTCTCCTGACCCTGTCCTTCTTGCCATTTCTAACTGGATGGCTGCCCACTTCCTTAAACTCAACTTGACCAAAACTGAAATTCTGGTCTTTCCTCCCTCAAGTGTTTTTACTCCTGTGTCTGTCTCCCTCCAAGTCAACGGTGCTACCATCAGCTCCACCACGCAGGCTCGCTGCCTAGGTGTTCTCTTTGACTCCGACCTCTCTTTCAAGCCTCATGTTCAGTCTATCGCCAAATCCTGTCGTTTCCATCTCAAAAACATTGAGAACCAACCCTACTTAACGCCAGATGCGACTAAGTTGCTGGTCCATTCCACTGTCCTTTCTCGCCTTGACTACTGTAATCCGCTTCTCAGTGGTCTTACGTGGTCCCATCCTGCGCTGTTACAGTCCATAATGAATGCGGCAGCGAGGCTCATCTTCCTGTCTGCCTGCACCTCACCCTTCTGTCAGTCCCTACATTGGCTTCCTGTATAGGGCTCAATTTAAAATTCTGGTTCTTGCTTTCAAATCTCTACATAATGCCGCTTCCACCTCTCTATCCTCCCTAATACACAAGTATGTCCCATCTAGGCCCTTACGCTGTGCTGAAGACTTACGTCTATCTTCTGTCCAAACTCCCACCTCTGATGCTCGCCTTCAAGACTTCTCGAGGGCTGCACCGTTCCTGTGGAACGCGCTTCCCTACTCCGTTAAATGCTTACCCAGTCTCCACTCCTTCAAAAAGTCATTAAAAACCCACTTCTTCATATAAGCGTGTCAATTAAACTGTTAATAGCTCCTGACTAATTCCTTTCTTGCAACTGTCCTTAGTCTAATACTATCATTACCTTTTGTGTCACTTTACCCCACTCCCTCTAGCATGTAAGATCATTGTGCAGGGCCCTTAACCCCTCTGTTCCTGTGTGTCCAACTAGTCTGGTTACAACTACAGGTCTGTTCGTCCAACCATTGTAAAGCGCTGCAAAATTGTTGGCGCTATATAAATAATAACATAATAATAACTTTAAGAACACAGTTGACAAATGTGGATTAGATCTTTAGGTGCCAGCGACAGCGAGAAACTTGCATAGCAGATACAAGCCTTTGCTTGCATTTCAAAATGGCCTGGTACATCTAAATAAAAATAACATAACACAAAGCCAGTAATTGACAAGCAAGATGTAATATTTTAGGTAAGCTAGAGGTTGGTGTAGTTTAAAATGCCACTGTGGAATCCTGTTTAAACATTAATCTGTGAATAGCTTATAAGGGCCTAATTGCAAGCATTTCTGAAATTATGGCACCCCCCCCCACCCCCCCCAGTAATGAGAAGTTATGAATTCTTTTGGCCATAACTATACTTCTGTGGGGGTGTGCCTTTGCAGTAGGAGCTCGCCATTTAGCTCTCATTCTCTTCTGAGAGGAAGAAGAATTCTACGAGGAAGTCTATTCTGCAACAGTGACTCCATCTTTGAGAGAGAGAGAGAGAGAGAGAGAGAGAGAGAGAGAGAGAGAGAGAGAGAGAGAGAGAGAGAGAGAGAGAGAGAGAGAGAGAGAGAGAGAGAGAGAGAGAGAGAGAGCCGAGAGAGAGGAGAGAAAGCCGAGAGAGAGGAGAGAAAGCAGAGAGAGAGGAGAGAAAGCAGAGAGAGAGGAGAGAAAGCAGAGAGAGAGGAGAGAAAGCAGAGAGAGAGGAGAGAAAGCAGAGAGAGAGGAGAGAAAGCCGAGAGAGAGGAGAGAAAGCCGAGAGAGAGGAGAGAAAGCCGAGAGAGAGGAGAGAAAGCAGAGAGAGAGGAGAGAAAGCAGAGAGAGAGAGGAGAGAAAGCAGAGAGAGAGAGGAGAGAAAGCAGAGAGAGAGAGGAGAGAAAGCAGAGAGAGAGGAGAGAAAGCAGAGAGAGAGGAGAGAAAGCCGAGAGAGAGGAGAGAAAGCCGAGAGAGAGGAGAGAAAGCAGAGAGAGAGGAGAGAAAGCAGAGAGAGAGGAGAGAAAGCCGAGAGAGAGGAGAGAAAGCCGAGAGAGAGGAGAGAAAGCCGAGAGAGGGGAGAGAAAGCCGAGAGAGGGGAGAGAAAGCGAGAGAGGGGAGAGAAAGCGAGAGAGGGGTGGAGAGAAAGCGAGAGAGGGGTGGAGAGAAAGCGAGAGAGGGGTGGAGAGAAAGCGAGAGAGGGGTGGAGAGAAAGCGAGAGAGGGGTGGAGAGAAAGCGAGAGAGGGGTGGAGAGAAAGCGAGAGAGGGGTGGAGAGAAAGCGAGAGAGGGGTGGAGAGAAAGCGAGAGAGGGGTGGAGAGAAAGCGAGAGGGGTGGAGAGAAAGCGAGAGGGGTGGAGAGAAAGCGAGGGGGGGTGGAGAGAAAGCGAGGGGGGGTGGAGAGAAAGCGAGAGCGAGGGGGGGTGGAGAGAAAGCGAGAGCGAGGGGGGGTGGAGAGAAAGCGAGAGCGAGGGGGGGTGGAGAGAAAGCGAGAGCGAGGGGGGGTGGAGAGAAAGCGAGAGCGAGGGGGGGTGGAGAGAAAGCGAGAGCGAGGGGGGGTGGAGAGAAAGCGAGAGCGAGGGGGGGTGGAGAGAAAGCGAGAGCGAGGGGGGGTGGAGAGAAAGCGAGAGCGAGGGGGGGTGGAGAGAAAGCGAGAGCGAGGGGGGTGGAGAGAAAGCGAGAGCGAGGGGGGGTGGAGAGAAAGCGAGAGCGAGGGGGGTGGAGAGAAAGCGAGAGCGAGGGGGGGTGGAGAGAAAGCGAGAGCGAGGGGGGGTGGAGAGAAAGCGAGAGCGAGGGGGGGTGGAGAGAAAGCGAGAGCGAGGGGGGGTGGAGAGAAAGCGAGAGCGAGGGGGGGTGGAGAGAAAGCGAGAGCGAGGGGGGGTGGAGAGAAAGCGAGAGCGAGGGGGGTGGAGAGAAAGCGAGAGCGAGGGGGGGTGGAGAGAAAGCGAGAGCGAGGGGGGGTGGAGAGAAAGCGAGAGCGAGGGGGGGTGGAGAGAAAGCGAGAGCGAGGGGGGGTGGAGAGAAAGCGAGAGCGAGGGGGGGTGGAGAGAAAGCGAGAGCGAGGGGGGGTGGAGAGAAAGCGAGAGCGAGGGGGGGTGGAGAGAAAGCGAGAGCGAGGGGGGGTGGAGAGAAAGCGAGAGCGAGGGGGGGTGGAGAGAAAGCGAGAGCGAGGGGGGGTGGAGAGAAAGCGAGAGCGAGGGGGGTGGAGAGAAAGCGAGAGCGAGAGGGGTGGAGAGAAAGCGAGAGGGGTGGAGAGAAAGCGAGAGGGGTGGAGAGAAAGCGAGAGGGGTGGAGAGAAAGCGAGAGGGGTGGAGAGAAAGCGAGAGGGGTGGAGAGAAAGCGAGAGGGGTGGAGAGAAAGCGAGAGGGGTGGAGAGAAAGCGAGAGGGGTGGAGAGAAAGCGAGAGGGGTGGAGAGAAAGCGAGAGGGGTGGAGAGAAAGCGAGAGGGGTGGAGAGAAAGCGAGAGGGGTGGAGAGAAAGCGAGAGGGGTGGAGAGAAAGCGAGAGGGGTGGAGAGAAAGCGAGAGGGGTGGAGAGAAAGCGAGAGGGGTGGAGAGAAAGCGAGAGGGGTGGAGAGAAAGCGAGAGGGGTGGAGAGAAAGCGAGAGGGGTGGAGAGAAAGCGAGAGGGGTGGAGAGAAAGCGAGAGGGGTGGAGAGAAAGCGAGAGAGAGGGGGGGTGGAGAGAAAGCGAGAGAGAGGGGGGGTGGAGAGAAAGCGAGAGAGAGGGGGTGGAGAGAAAGCGAGAGGGGTGGAGAGAAAGCGAGAGGGGTGGAGAGAAAGCGAGAGAGAGAGGGGGTGGAGAGAAAGCGAGAGAGAGAGGGGGTGGAGAGAAAGCGAGAGAGAGGGGGTGGAGAGAAAGCGAGAGAGGAGGGGGTGGAGAGAAAGCGAGAGAGAGAGGGGGTGGAGAGAAAGCGAGAGCGAGAGGGGGTGGAGAGAAAGCGAGAGGGGTGGAGAGAAAGCGAGAGCGAGGGGGGTGGAGAGAAAGCGAGAGCGAGGGGGGGTGGAGAGAAAGCGAGAGGGGTGGAGAGAAAGCGAGAGGGGCGTGAGAGAAAGCGAGAGCGAGGGGGGGTGGAGAGAAAGCGAGAGCGAGGGGGGGTGGAGAGAAAGCGAGAGCGAGGAGGGGGTGGAGAGAAAGCGAGAGAGAGGGGGTGGAGAGAAAGCGAGAGAGAGAGGGGGTGGAGAGAAAGCGAGAGAGAGAGGGGGTGGAGAGAAAGCGAGAGAGAGAGGGGGTGGAGAGAAAGCGAGAGAGAGAGGGGGTGGAGAGAAAGCGAGAGAGAGAGGGGGTGGAGAGAAAGCGAGAGAGAGGGGGGGTGGAGAGAAAGCGAGAGAGAAGGGGGTGGAGAGAAAGCGAGAGAGAGAGGGGGTGGAGAGAAAGCGAGAGAGAGGGGGGGTGGAGAGAAAGCGCGCGAGAGAGAGGGGGGGTGGAGAGAAAGCGAGAGAGAGGGGGGGTGGAGAGAAAGCGCGAGAGAGGGGGGGTGGAGAGAAAGCGAGAGAGAGGGGGATGGAGAGAAAGCGAGAGCGAGGGGGGGTGGAGAGAAAGCGAGAGCGAGGGGGGGTGGAGAGAAAGCGAGAGCGAGGGGGGGTGGAGAGAAAGCGAGAGCGAGGGGGGGTGGAGAGAAAGCGAGAGCGAGGGGGGGTGGAGAGAAAGCGAGAGGGGTGGAGAGAAAGCGAGAGCGAGAGGGGTGGAGAGAAAGCGAGAGCGAGAGGGGTGGAGAGAAAGCGAGAGCGAGAGGGGTGGAGAGAAAGCGAGAGCGAGAGGGGTGGAGAGAAAGCGAGAGCGAGAGGGGTGGAGAGAAAGCGAGAGGGGTGGAGAGAAAGCGAGAGGGGTGGAGAGAAAGCGAGAGGGGTGGAGAGAAAGCGAGAGGGGTGGAGAGAAAGCGAGAGGGGTGGAGAGAAAGCGAGAGGGGTGGAGAGAAAGCGAGAGAGAGAGGGGGTGGAGAGAAAGCGAGAGAGAGAGGGGGTGGAGAGAAAGCGAGAGAGAGAGGGGGTGGAGAGAAAGCGAGAGAGAGAGGGGGTGGAGAGAAAGCGAGAGGGGTGGAGAGAAAGCGAGAGGGGGTGGAGAGAAAGCGAGAGGGGGTGGAGAGAAAGCGAGAGGGGGTGGAGAGAAAGCGAGAGGGGTGGAGAGAAAGCGAGAGGGGTGGAGAGAAAGCGAGAGGGGTGGAGAGAAAGCGAGAGGGGTGGAGAGAAAGCGAGAGCGAGGGGGTGGAGAGAAAGAGAGAGCGAGGGGTGGAGAGAAAGAGAGAGCGAGGGGGGGTGGAGAGAAAGCGAGAGAGGGGGGGTGGAGAGAAAGCGAGAGAGAGAGGGGGTGGAGAGAAAGCGAGAGAGAGAGGGGGTGGAGAGAAAGCGAGAGAGAGAGGGGTGGAGAGAAAGCGAGAGGGGCGGAGAGAAAGCGAGAGGGGCGGAGAGAAAGCGAGAGGGGCGGAGAGAAAGCGAGAGGGGCGGAGAGAAAGCGAGAGGGGCGGAGAGAAAGCGAGAGAGAGAGAGGGGGTGGAGAGAAAGCGAGAGAGAGAGAGGGGGTGGAGAGAAAGCGAGAGAGAGAGAGGGGGTGGAGAGAAAGCGAGAGAGAGAGAGAGGGGGTGGAGAGAAAGCGAGAGAGAGCGAGAGGGGGTGGAGAGAAAGCGAGAGAGAGAGAGGGGGTGGAGAGAAAGCGAGAGAGAGAGAGGGGGTGGAGAGAAAGCGAGAGAGAGAGGGGGTGGAGAGAAAGCGAGAGAGAGAGGGGGTGGAGAGAAAGCGAGAGAGAGAGGGGGTGGAGAGAAAGCGAGAGAGAGAGGGGGTGGAGAGAAAGCGGGCAAGAGAGGGGGTGGAGAGAAAGCGGGCAAGAGAGGGGGTGGAGAGAAAGCGGGCAAGAGAGGGGGTGGAGAGAAAGCGGGCAAGAGAGGGGGAGGAGAGAAAGCGGGCAAGAGAGGGGGAGAGAAAGCGGGCAAGAGAGGGGGAGAGAAAGCGGGCAAGAGAGGGGGAGAGAAAGCGGGCAAGAGAGGGGGAGAGAAAGCGGGCAAGAGAGGGGGAGAGAAAGCGGGCAAGAGAGGGGGAGAGAAAGCGGGCAAGAGAGGGGGAGAGAAAGCGGGCAAGAGAGGGGGAGAGAAAGCGGGCAAGAGAGGGGGAGAGAAAGCGGGCAAGAGAGGGGGAGAGAAAGCGGGCAAGAGAGGGGGAGAGAAAGCGGGCAAGAGAGGGGGAGAGAAAGCGGGCAAGAGAGGGGGAGAGAAAGCGGGCAAGAGAGGGGGAGAGAAAGCGGGCAAGAGAGGGGGAGAGAAAGCGGGCAAGAGAGGGGGAGAGAAAGCGGGCAAGAGAGGGGGAGAGAAAGCGGGCAAGAGAGGGGGAGAGAAAGCGGGCAAGAGAGGGGGAGAGAAAGCGGGCAAGAGAGGGGGAGAGAAAGCGGGCAAGAGAGGGGGAGAGAAAGCGGGCAAGAGAGGGGCAGAGAAAGCGGGCAAGAGAGGGGCAGAGAAAGCGGGCAAGAGAGGGGGGAGAGAAAGACAACACAACTCTAAATTAAACATGGCATATTTTACTTCAAAAATTCCACTTCTAAGATGCAGGTTGGTTCTTGTACTGTAGTACCATCTGAAGTTGGCATTTGTCCAGGCACCAAACCTATTTTAATTGAAGTGACCTATTTTCTATGTGGTGTTTGAATTTGTGTTGCCACTACAAATCTTTCTATGCTCAGATAATCAACGAAAACAATTCACAACAACTCTTGTAATTTAGCCTGTCTATGCCTGGGGCACAGGTATTTAAAAAAAAAAAAAAATGTATTTGAGTTTTGTCTGCAGCAGCTGAAGTGCGAGTGGTCACCAGATCTCAAGCACACGAGCTACACAGACGATATAGGTTTCTAATGGAGTCAGAGGTTGTCAGAGCCACAGGAAACTGCACAGTGTCATGTCTCACCGTGCAATATAAAGATTTGAAAACATTATCTGCCAGAATGAATATATATAGCTCTATCTCATGTACACTTGCATAGTGATACTCTTGATGCTCTTGCTCCTTGCCATAGCTATTTTGCTCGGTCTCTTCAGATCCTGAAGACTTATCTGCAACAAACCGTAAAGTCTAAAGACAAGTTTCTTACTTTGAAAATATGTCTGCACTGCTCAGTTTGTCTATCTGCAGTAACAGGGGACACACTGAAACCCCATAAATCCTTGTCCAGCAAAAGCTTACGGGATGAATATCTTATCCCCTGCCCACTGCTTCAATCATCACATAGGACAAGTGGAAGTTCATTATAAACTAATAAGTGGAATACCGGAGCTGCTATAAGTTAATACACGACTTGGTACAATGTGTAGTGAACTGAGCTGTGAGCTGCTGTAATTGATAGAAGCACAGACAAGGCTTGCACAGTTCACAGCTTTGCTCTTTGTAGGGAGGAAAAAGAAAAAGAAATGCTCAACCATTATGGACAAAAGTCATACAAGCATACCCAGATCCAAACGTTCCGCCTGAATGACAAATAGTTGGGCCAGTCTGAAGTAGCACAAAGTGCTTAGACTGACCCTTTTTAAGTAAAATAAGAAAACAATGTTTTCTACTAATTCCCAAGCAGCACTTGAATTACCTACTCATTTAATGTTTCATTATTTAAATTATTCACTGGCTCCATCTGTATACTTTTAGAGCTCAGACAGGGTCAATTCTGCATTTACCACTGCTTTACATGCACTGGCCTGCCGGACAAAGATTCTGTATTGCATATAATTAGATTCAGTTTAACAAGACGGTACAATAAAAAAAATGGACACATGAGACTTCTAAAAGCTATTAGAATGTGCAACGAGACACATCTACGCTCGAGTAACCATCAGCAGATACTTCCTGTCTTCTGTGTGATTTTCTGCAAAGTTCAGCACACATGCTGACATGTTTGTAATGTCCACATATACAAAATGCCGTGATTCTACTTTTGATCACTATATATACACATGCACTTAGCAGTTTATGAGCCACACCTATTATACCCCACTCACTTTTGCTGTGGTGTGAACATCCCGTTCTTGACACCCATTCCCATCCGGACAATCCTCTCTTTTCTGTGACAAGGACGGACATATTTCAAAATCCGTGTGTCCCAAATCTTGCAGGTACTGGTAAAGTGGTGAATTCTGAAATACCAAAACAAAAATTCAGATTACGTCAGTCATATCTGGTGGGAAAGATTCAGCCGTTACACTCATCCTATGTGATAAACGGAACTGCAGCCTAGGGCTGAACTATACAGTTTATGGCATGAACTAAGATTAGACCCCACCGAATGAGAAGTTCCTGATTGGTAGACACTTCATGGCCTGTGAGGTGCTGTCTACTGTGTTAGCTGCATGTACTTTAAAGAGAAGTACATTTTATATACTTTGCATATGCTTAAATGCATGAGAAAAAAAAAAAAAAAGAATCAGGGTCATACTATATCAGTGATGTCTAACCATGACACCATAAAATTATTGTTGGACTACATATCTCATGATGCTCAGCTAGCTTTTAGAGCATCAGTGGAAATGTAGTCCAGAAACAATTTATGGAGCTATCCCAGTTGTAATTAGTTGTGTGCCTTTCTCCCTCCTAATTTTGGCTAAGTATTTGGCTACAATAATAGTCCAAAAACAGAGAGCAAAATTAAATTTTTGGCAATGTGAAATACTTGTCACATTTTACTTGGTGGCAAATGCCAAGAAACACACATGAATTGACTGCTGATGCCATAATTAAAGTACAAAATGTATAAACAAGAAGGGAAGATCAGGAGCGAATGAAATGATATGTTAAATGGAATTCAATAAAACATCAGGTATAATATCCAATTTGTAAATTGCTGGAATTTCAATTGTGAATTTTAACATTTTCTGCAAAAATACCTAAAATGAAAACCAATGATTCAGAGAATTTCCCGCTTCAACTGTATTGGCCTAAAATGCAATACTCATAGTTTAAGTGAATAAACCTGCACTCCGTTATCTCATTCTTATTTCCTTGTGATTGCCCAACTCTTAATACAACTTGGAAAATGTGTTTTGTTTTTTTTATGTTGCGATTTATTTTACTTATTGAAGTAATTACAAATATAATTCGTTAATGGTAATGCAATAACAGGATTACAAAATACAAAAAAACCTAGGAGATTAAATTACACCAAATTTTGGAAAATGTCCCATTATGTGTTTCACCTTCTCCTGCACAGCTCCACAAAACTGCATACTATACTGTGGCTAAGTCACAAATTCCGCTGTTAACCCCTTAAGGACACATGACATGTGTGACATGTCATGATTCCCTTTTATTCCAGAAGTTTGGTCCTTAAGGGGTTAAAGGCAACTGTCCTCAAATCTTTACATCTAATTTTCTAAAAGCTTATTACATTTAATGAATCTTAAAGGGTTATTCTTTTGAGGCTCAAGGAAGCAAGGTGAATGGTTAGAGTTAGGACCCACCTAGGGGGGGTCTGCCTTGACGTTGGCAGGTGGGCTCATCCTCTCATGGCCATTGGAGGTAACTAAAAAACCTCCATTTGTTTAAAAATACATACGGATTAAGGAAAGAGCGCAGGTAACTTGTTTTTCTTTGTTTTTTACTATATATTGGGGCTGATGTGTACTGTAGTCATTGCAGCCGCCCAGTGATGGGAGTGAGCGCAGGACTTTTCTTTCTGCATTTGTATCCATTTTTTGGATCACTCAGCCTTGTTACAATGCAGCTGCCCATCCCATGTGTTCCCTATTAAGGGTTAATAATGTATAGGGGTGTATATAAAAATACCCCTTTCTGTCTCATTACAGATTTTTGCCAGAGGCTGAAGGAAGCAAAGTGAATGGTTAGAGTTAGGACCCACCTAGGGGGGGTCTGCCTTGACGTTGGCAGGTGAGCTCATCCTCTCATGGCCATTGGAGGCAACTAAAAAACCTCCATTTGTTTAAAAATACATAGGGATTAAGGAGAAAGCGCAAGTAACTTGTTTTTCTTTGCTTTTGAGAATCTGTTCATTTAATCAGTATTGCCCTATGAGGCTTTAATTAAAGATTACAACTAGTCCTAATAAACCTTACCTGGGAACCAGTGCCGGGCAAAGCTGGTTTCCCACTCCTCTCCTGATGTCACAGCCACCCTTGCGTAGTTCAATCAAATGCTTCTCACAAAGAAGCATTTGATTGGATGGTTTTCAATCATTTATTTTGGTGCAATTTTCAGGAGTGGCAGTTCTCTTTAAATTCGTATTATGTGCATTAAATTAGATAAACATGCAAACACATGTTTATTATTATCGAATAAAAAAAAAAAAAAAAAACACAACAGACAGTGCTGATTAAATCTGCCAGACAAATGTACTTTTACTTTAGAAGACAATTTATTCTGGAAATTCCCTTAAACATGCCTCAACACAAACTAGTGCCATCTGCACCATTGTTTACATTACAAACTACATTCTACATGTAAAAGCCAATCTCTAAAACTAGCACTGAAACACCTGATATACCTGGGATATTGGGCAATTCAAGGCAAGGAATGAACTGTTCTGAAAGGAAATGGTATGACTGATTTTTTTATGCATATTTCTGATGCAGGAGTTTCCATCAATTGGCCGTCTCCTGTGACTGATTGTGTGGTATCAGGCCAGGTCATACACATCATCCACGCGGATAATGGTGCTGATTTGGCTGTAATTGTTGGAGTATCTATCGGTTGTGCAATGTAATAGATAAGAGGACTTGCTTCTCTGTGTTCGTATTGGTCATAATTTGAAACGATTATGAAAACACTAAGTCTGAAGCAACTGTTCCCGTTAAACACTACATCTCTCTGTCTTCTGGCTCTGGATCTCAGCTACTGCCACAACGAGCTCCAAAGAAGGCTTAAAAACAATTAAAGGGACACTCCAGGCACCCAGACCACTTCTGCCCATTGGAGTGGTCTGGGTGCCAACTCCCACTACATCTAACCCTGCAAGTGTAATTATTGCAGTTTTCTATAAACTGCAATAATTACATTGCAGGGTTAACGCCACCTCTAGTGGCTGTCTACTAGACAGCCACTAGAGGTCACTTCCTCCTTCATAGCACAGGAAACCTGTGCTAGAGCGTCGCTGGACGTCCTCACGCTGTGTGAGGACCTCCAGCGTCGCTCATTTCCCCATAGGAAAGCATTGAAATTATTTTTCAATGCTTTCCTATGGGGAGACGTAATGCGCATGCCCACCGGCCGACGCAATACAGAGGACGAGCGGCGCGGAGGAGACAGCGGAGAGGGACATCGTCGCTGCCTCACGTAAGTGACTGAAGGGGTTTTCACCCCTTCAGTAACTGGGGATTGGGGGGTGGGAGGGAGAGGGACCCTCCAGTGCCAGGAAAACGGATCGTTTTCCTGGCACCGGAGTTTCCCTTTAAAACAGTGGAATTGCTATATCTAATAAAGGAATTTTAGTTCTGGATTGCACCTTGTATTTTTGCTCTGATATGCAAATCGAACAGTTACCTTCCATAGAAGCACATGAATGTGATTTACCAAAAGGAAAGATACCAAACATTTTTATCATAAATTCAGGTCAGGTTCCACAACGGCACTGCTTAATTACAGTCACCAACCAATGACCGAGTTCTTGCCAGTTGGCAGGGCTGCCATAGGGGGGGGGGGGGGGGGGGGAACACGACGACAATCATGACGGTTGGCACAGGCCAGGGTCCCACAGTGCACATGTTGCGATTGCCTGTATAGTGCAGAGGTTGCCAGCCAGCACTATATTGTCTTTCCAGCTGCCCCTCACTAATTAATGCAAGCCCAGTGGCCATCAAAATGTTGCCATGATGCTCCGCGCAGCACATAGTTTGGTCTCACAAGAGTTGCAGTGAGGAGCAGCTAGAAAGAGATGGCACAGGATAGGCTCCTTCTCACTGCATGCCATGTCCACTGCTTCTTCTCATTCACCATGTACCCAATTACACTTTACGGCATTGCCACTTCTTACTTCATTCTGCCACCTTGCACTCTATACACACACACACACACACACACACACACAATATAATACTGCCACCTTGCACTGTACACTATACATACTGCATCCACTATACTCGCTTTATCTGTTACACACAACACGGCATCCAGTTCTCACACTGCATCCATTACACAAATATACCATCTTCATTCACTACACACACACACTCTGCATCATTGTAGACATACTCAGGGTGGGCCCTGTGAACGGGCTCGGGGCGGGCCCAGGACCTTGAGCTGTGAAAGGGACCCCAACATTTATGATGGCGGCCCTGCCAGTTGGCAACACATTGGTGGCTTCTGCCGAGTTCCCGACACCCATTTGCTTGTTGCGAACGGAAAATTGTCGATCTGGCTGGCAGGAGTTTACAAATGCTTTATAAACTAGTGTTAAATAAGTTTCCCTCTTTACTACTGTATAAAAAGCCCATAGGAGTAATAAACATAGGAGTAATAATACTTGTATATATGCATGTGTTTGCCTGTATGTAACCACGACTGTGTCAAGTAGAGTATATTATAGATGTTAAGGGGTGAAGTCTGTGAAGAGGATACCAAATTTTGTTTTGGCTTAAGCCCCTGGTGTTTTTTGTTTTTTTTACTCTAGCAACACCCCTGATCAATGTGGAGTAACTTGGCACCACATGAATATCTCTGTAAGGGATGTTATATGGCAGAATTACAGTAATTTCCAACCCTCTCTAAAAAAGGTTGTGCACCCCTAGTTTATTAAGTGTCAAAAAGAACATTAAAGGGACACTGTAGTCATCAAAACATCTATAGTTTGGGGGGCCGGGCCGCCGAGCTGAGCGGTCGCAGGGCGGCTCGGCTCCTGCAAACAGAGGCACAAATAGCCCGAAAATCACGATTCCAGGGGAGAATTACCGGCAAAACTGCGACCCTCGACAGAACCGGGCTACCTGGGCTGGGGAGAGGCTTGCTCTCGCAGTTTAAGTCCCTCGGCGGATGGGGCCCGCTGCAACAGGCGGGACCTAGGCTGGCGGTGAGTGAAGCGGACGGCCGCCGCGACACTATCCTGCCCGACGGAGCCCGACAAGCGAGGAATACCCGCGGACCGAGCCCCGTTCCCCCCCCCCTGGACCGGGGGGGTGATCCCGGTCCAAGCCATGCTAAACTAAGCGGCATGCTGTGGAAGCAGTGACATGCAGTCCTGAGACCCACGCACAAGATGGCGGAGACCATGTGCGCAGGGCCTGCACTCCAGAGCACAAGACGATCGGCAGCCACCACCTGAGCCTGCACACAGGTAATGAAAGATAGAACCCGCACGTACAACCTGACCTGCCTACCACCCAGCGGTTCCTGCGAACCTTGACCGACACGAAGCCTCCCCGCACTTGAGACCTCACAAAGCCTATCGCACCGCAACTAGCCTGCTCACCGACGGGCAGAACAGACCACAGAGTCCAACCATGGCCCACCGGAGACAGAACACTGAGGGGATACTGACCTTGCCACGCGGAGAGCTCCAACACCAGAGAGACTCACACACAGCGCCAGCAGCTCAGCAGAGAGAGAACTACACACAGAGGCTTAGTCCCCACTTCCAAGCACCGGAGGGGGCTCCTGAACAGCGGAACAGTGCGGACTCTCGGGACTCAGCGGACTCTGTATTACCTTACTGACTCTCTCTACCTAATCCCTTCTGCAGCTATCAAAGAAAAGACGGGCGATCTCCACAGAACTCTCGCTATACATTTGGCTCTTATGTTTTTTGCATATTCTGATAATCTATGCTGATTGCATATACTTCTAATTTATGCTAGATAATAATATGTTTCCACATACCCACTAGCTGGCCCATAGACAGCAGGCAACCGGCGGGGACTTTAACACATAAAGTAATCTACTCGTGTGCTCTACACATACTACCACTGAACCATAGCCTGCTGCTCTGCTGACTAAATACCACAATAGGATATTCTTCATGTTTAGTTTATGACCAGACCTAGTAGTGAAATCGTAACCTATTAACCTATGCACTATCTCTATATATGGATAAGCAATCTCGATGTCATAGTCTGCCGTCATTGTAATATAACTACGACCTGATGCGTGACTAGTTGAGCTAAGCGCAATTTTAGCCTAGCATTTTATACACTAATGCGATATTTATCAGCTTGTTATCTACGTACTATCAAAAAAAAAAAAAAAAAAGTGCATTGTCCATCTACTACCCACTGTAACTTATGTTTAGAATTCAACGTATGGAATGCCGTTGGGGTACCATATGTTTGCCTGTAACCATCAAAAGCACTGCAAAAATAAAGAATTAAAAAAAAAAAAAAAAAAAAAAAACATCTATAGTTTAATTATGTAATTTCACTGCTCAATTTTCTGCAATTTAGGAGGGCCCACGGTATCTCCAACATCCATTGATGATCCACTGAGAGGGATCACATCTGCACCACATAAGATAGCATATAGGCAAATTAAATTGGCACTGACTGAAAGAGATCCCATGCTCGTTAATGAAACTGTCTTTATGTCTTTCTCATTTGCAATGTCTGCTCGGCTGTTTCTGGACTGAACGTATTGAAAAGTCATTTGTCACATTTTCAAAGTGTACCTGTCATGGTATATACACTACTTAGGTTTAAATGAAAGGGACACTTTAGTCACCAGAAAAACTATAGCTTGATGTAATTGTTCTGGTGTGTATAGCCTGTCCCTGCAGGCATTTTAATGTAAACATTGCCTATGCAGGTAAATATTTAAATCTTTAAATAAAAAAAAATAAAAATAAAAAATAGTGCCCTTCCCCCCCCACACACAATCACTTATCTACAAAGACTTTTGTATGCCTTAGTCAAAGGTCTCCAGGAAGAGTAGAGAGTTTGATGAACAGGAGAACCCTCCTCCATATGGTTGTCCTACTCTCTGTCAAAGTGCTACTTCGCCAGCAAGCATTTCTCCCATTTGCAGAGGGTTTTACATAGGATGTTCCGATATCAATGTGCCGAAAGCTAAGCTGGCATGTCTGCATCATTTGTAAGGCAGGTAGGTGCTGTCATAGTACTTACCTGGACACACTGCTCAGACTTTCCTGAGCACGCTGTGCTCAATGTTTGGGAAGTACCGCCTCCCGGTTCACATATGCTTTCACTTCAGGAGGCGAAGGTTGCCTATAAAGTGAGGAAAGCTGCACGCTCGCAGCATCCCTCTACTTATACCGACAGGACACCTAGCGTCACTTCCTGTTCTGGCAGCACCTTTCCCCCGTTTTTTGGGGGTTGAGGGGTGACATGGACCAATCAGTTTCCACCCCTGTGTTTAAATAAAGACTTAGCCCCATTGTCATTGCCCAGTCATGGTTTCCCCTCGGTTCCTCGTATAGTGCATTATATGTTCCTGAATTTACTGGTTATTCAATTTTGGCTTGTTTACCAGCCCTTCTGACCTCTGTAATCCAGACCTGCCTAATTATATCGTAGTTACGCATTTATGATAACCTGATCTTGACTAATTTTTTATTTTCACTCTTTTTTAACTTTAAACCCGGCCATTCTTGGTTCCGGTAATACATCCTTTTTGTCTTCAGATTTTTTACCTATACTTGTAAGTTGGGTAGCGTACCCGGGACAGGTGCAACTATAACAGCTCCCATGGCCAATTTTTTTGTAATTTAGAACTATACTCAAAATTGTAATATGTAAAAGAGAACCTGTAATGAATATACCATTTAAAAATGTTAATATACAAGGAAGATTCGGTGAAACCCAGCTCCCCTGCTTCCTCACCATTAGAGGGCTTTCTTCAGCATCCTCTGCCAAGTCTACTAGACCGTAATACAATCATATGGAAGAGAAACTGCCATTTAATATTTTTTTCCCCTCTACATGAAACCAAATGCAGTATATATTTGTGTGGTTTGTTCCTTGACTCTAGCAATCTCATATGCAGGCTGGACAGGTAAATTCCTGCTTCTATGATGCAGGAGGAAATATAATCGTGTTTAAATGATACCGGAGCCAATTGCTCGTAACAGCTGTCAAAATATCTACCATGACCTCTGAACAGATTTTGTGAATAGAGATCACACAAGTGTTCATTTGTAAAAGAAGCTTAAAAACCAAACACCTATCATAGCAAATGTGCCAATTCTCTATAACAAGATATAATCAGAATAAATAGAATGCATTGTAAAACACAACACAGCCCACAACAGAAGAGAAAACGGTCCCTATGACTACATGCAAAATGTACAAAGACAGAGAAGTATGCAAAGTGTAACAGCATACCACCCTACACACAGTCTGAAATATTTACATTGTTCTTATCTTACATATTTCCAACCAATACCAAGCATGATCAAAGTTTCAGGACACCAAGACAACAACATTACTGATAAATTGCAAAAGGACTTCAAGCATAAGCATGCTGGCAAATATCTGATATGGTTCAAATCCTAACATTTCACTCACTGGAAAAGTGAATTTCGGCACAGTGGGGAGCTTGGCAGTAATTATGGCTGAATCGTTTTTTTTCCTTTTCGCCAGCTACTGCATATTGCAGCTGACCATAATCTTCAAATCGAGTTTCATACTATTCTACTAGGCACATGGTCCAAAGATTTACTGAGGAAACCCTGAATACATGAATTTAGGAGCACATGCATTTAAGACACTTCAAGCACCAATACAATAATGCTTATCTTGAAGGGGCAACCACTACAGTTTAAAGTGGCGGGGATGGTACTACAAATCCTGTCCTGTTTTCAGTCAAACCATTTCAGCGTGTTTTCAGAAAAGAATTTTTTAAAAAAAAAAATTAAAATAAGACACAAAACCACAAGCTTCCCTTGCAGAATTCACACTTTTGCATTACAAATACAATTCTATCCAACACTGGCACATTTAGCCCATTAATGCCATCCAAGTTAGATACAAACCTGTTGTTCAGGAGGTCTTGTGACCTCAAGATAAAAATCTTTACAAAATACTCATACTGACTGCATTGAAATTCCAAAGCAGTTAGGAGATAGAAGACAAAAGGACACAACCTTATCTTTGCTAAGGTATTGCTAAGGTTGAGAAAAGGCTGAGTTTCCATTGTCAAGTTTTGTCAATTGCAGTGTCACACTACTGACAGATTTTGGATGGAAGGATACAGTCAGAATCAGTCAGCGAGTGAGGTCTATTACAAATATTGTAGTATCACCTTCTGACCTCAGTGTTGTACTATCATAATGTAGTGGCCAAGGTATTTTGAGTGTTTCTTTAAAATTCATTTATACAAAGATACTTATTTTTATAATTCTTTATTTTCATACAGGCTTGTGATGCCACAACAGCAATGACAAGTATATTGCAAAATCACAGGTAGATACAGTGTCATTGTAATTGGAGAACTGCACGTTTTTTTTTTTTTTTTTAAGAAAAGGCTGAAGCATTGGTCTGGGCTTAAGAACAGAGAGAATACAGGAGAAGCAATAGGAGTACTAGTAGAGAATTAAAAGGGACTCTCCAGTGCTAGGAAAACAAACCCGTTTTCCTGGCAGCAGAATCCCATCCCATGTTGCCGAAGGGGTTAAAACTTAAACCCTTCACGTGACTTCGCCCACGCTTCTTCAGCTGATGTCGGCGGGGGAGACCTAATGCAAGTGCGCGCGCACATATTAGACCTCCCCATATTCTTATGGGGATTCCGGCAACGCTGGAGGTCTTCATGCATAAGATGAGGACGTTCAGCGTAATTTAAACCACCCGGATTTAAGAATCCGGAAGTCCCTATAGTGACTGTCTGATAGCCACTAGAGGAGGACTTAACCCTGCAAGGTAATTATTGCAGTTTATAAAACTGCAATATTTACACTTGCAGGGTTAAGGGTAGTGGGTGTTGGCACCCCGACCACTCCAATGGGCAGAAGTGGTCTGGGTGCCTGGAGTGTCACATAGTGTTTAACCCCTTAAGGACACATGACATGTGTGACATGTCATGATTCCCTTTTATTCCAGAAGTTTGGTCCTTAAGGGGTTAAGCAAACTTATACATTTCTAGTGCAGTTTGGAATGTTTCATAATCAGATGGGATTTAGACATGGAGTATGGTCCTATTATACAAAGATATTTTTAAAGAGGAATGTCACTGTTTTTTTTTTGTGCATGAATTACCAGGAGGCTGGATAATGGTAGGCATTTGTGCTTGTTCTGAGAATGTACTTCAGGTAAACCTAAGATACACTACATTCCTACAAATATAATGTTTGTGGTCAGAACTTCAATAGTATATGAAATAGAGGAAAGGGAGAAAGTTGGTAGTGTACGGGTAAGCCTGTAATAAAGAGGGCAAAAGATATTGAAGAAAAACACTTTATTCCATACTTATAAAGCTAAATGTTTAATTGCTTTCCTGAGTTCTCTCTCAGGTTGCAGAATATAAGTGCTGTAAACAGAGGATTTCCATCTGCCCAGTCTTTTAATAATAAGGACTGGTGTGTCCGTACTGGAGGCTGCTCCGATCCTGAAGGAGTGCACAGAAAATGAAGAGGGGTTATGTCCCAATCTTAGCAACAATGTTCGAACGTAAACTATGAACTTGGAAGTGGTAAGTGGGTGACTGTGGAGTAGCAGCAAGGGAGAGTTAGCTGGGTGGCTGCTGCGTGTATTTTAACGGGCACAATGAACGGGCTGTATGAGAACAAGTGAAAACATGCGAACGTAAGAACCACAGGAGTGTTTAGACGAATACAAACAAACGGTACATGTGTGTGCGAAATAATGGGAGCCAATCCCTGCGTTTGGTATGCCCGAACGTGGGAACACAGCAAACGGTTGTTCCCACGAATACATACGTAAACATGCCGGGTCTCATGGCCGGATGCCGGCGTCTTGTGATACTGGAGCGGGGTCAGAGACTATGAAGACCGGGTCTGCGGGCAGGAGCATTAAAGATTGGCAGGAAGGACCGGAACGGAAGTGTTGGTTGTCGTGGCAACCTCACGAACAGGAAACTGCCTATGGCCTTTTACATGTGAAAGTAAAGAGGTCTATCTTGGGTTTATCGAATTCAATTTCGAGCTTGATGAATGTTCTTTGTATTGAGAGTCAGGACATCACCACGGCTGACTGCATCCAGGAAACCCTTGTAGGAGTGTTTGGGTATACCCTATTATGTCACACTTTTGAAGAAGTTGCATACAGATATGGGAGGCAGGGATTCCTTTGGTACATTACTGGATCATGGTTTGTCCCACCTGCTGGCATTTGTTTTCAGTCGATGCCCTTTCCCACAGTCCTGGGACTGAGCTTACATCCCTCTTCATATAGGGATGGCAAGAGGAGCCAGACTAGATCATTTATAAAATAAAAAAAAACACAACATAAAACATTTTGTTGTGTAAAATAAAAAAAAAAATCGACTGCTTGAGCTGTATTCTCAATATTAATGTAGCTTGGTTACACATCACACGATCCATTCAGAAACACAATGAGTTTACGTGAATATGCATCACATGATCCCTTCAGAAACATACAATGAATTTACGTGGATATAATTTAAGTGTTAGTAAATAGAGAAATGTCTGCAACAGGATTTCTAGTGAACAGACCACTTAGGTCTTAATTAACAAATTTTTGGATAAGATTTCCAGATGATTTAATGATTTTGGATACATTTAAAAAATATTTTAAATATATTAAATCAAAAAATACATTATATTTTCCCTTATGTACAGTAGCGGTCTAGTATTTTTTCACACCAACGTTTGACACAACACTTTCAGCATAACTCCAAATTAAAAGGTCACAGGCTAGGGACACTTGCATAACACACATTTAATACGACAGAGCGACACCACATGCTTGAAAAGCCACGTTGACCAGAAATACTTAAACTCAGGAACACAGCAGGCTTCACACATTTCGGACCACACCCCGCTCCGCTTAAAATGACTACTAACCTACTAGTCCCGACAGACAGGGCTCCAACCCGTTTCGTCTACAATGCAAGACGACTCTCTACGAGACTATTACCAGCTCAGTAACCGGTCGGGCGAGAGCTTGTACCCTCTAATCCCTCTAGCAGCCAATTGCATAGACCTGCTTAACACATGTTGGGCTAATACGCTATGACATGTTTAGTGCAGAGCTCCAGACCTTACTTTGAAGCCTATGTTTAGTACTCTTGTTTATTCTAATTTAGAAAAATGTTCAAGTGTTCCATGTACTTGTAGTAGTCGTAATGCATGCTATCGCTATTGTGGCATGGCAGTCATGAATGTCATCTACTGCATAAATAAAATAAAGAATTAACAAAAAAAAAAAAACTTTTTTTAAATGAATATCAATAACAAAATATCAAAAAATTACTAAAATTAAAATATTTTCATAGCATTATATTTTTTAAAGTTTATCCAAAACATTATTTGTAAAGCTTATCCAACAATATCAAGTGAAGGCATTAATCAGAACAGCATTTAAGGGGTTATTCATTAAAGTTCTTACTGCAGCTAAATAAAATTTGACAATTGTGCCTAAAACAAGTGATTTGGAAACATTTCTTCAAATTTGCTAGTCACAGATGGACAATATTACCTTCAATTTTGCAACTATTTTCAATTGTTCATCAATCTGACAATTAAATGTGCACACCGTTAGGCACTTTCACAGAAATTGTAGGTTGACATTTTACTCTGCTAGTCTAGGACTGGCTACTCGAATGAAATCCAGCCACATCTACGTACTTGCAAATGCTGTGGATCTATTGTCTGAAGCCCTTACAAGCCCTCCCCTTCTTCCCCAGTCTAGACTTTCTGTGGATGCCCAATCACAGACTTCCTAATGCAACACTCTCCACACATAAAGCACTTCAGCAAACTAAAGTGTCCCTTTAAAATCTACTAACATCCTGCAAACATTGGTGACTTTTCAAAGAATCAGTAAAACATTTTTGGATATTGTGCATATATTAAAATGCAGTATAGACTTACCAACCGGGTTCCATTCCGACAACCCGGTCGTAGAAAGAAATGGTCGGTAAGTGAGGAATTAAGGGATTCCCTGCTCTGGTGCATTCGTCTATGTGCGGTCGTAAGTGCGAGCCGTCGTAAAACAGGTAGACCGCTAAATGAGTACCACCTGCATTTATAATACTATAATTTCTATATTATTTATAATAATACAGAAAGTGAAGGTAAGAGCTAATGATGTAGCACATACTATGAAATAATTTTGCATTAAGTGCTGTACATAATGCAACATGTATTGATCGCTAATGCCAAGCAATGAATTAACAGCTACAAATGCTGGTAATCATAAGACATCTGTTCACCTTGGCATGAAGTCAACAAAGCAGAAAAAGATAAAGATCATCAAAAAAAAAAAAAAAAAAATGTGCCTCCTCCTATTCAAAGCAGAGCTGATGCTGGCAAATTGTACAAATTAGCTCAAAGTAGTGGAAATAGCATGTGTGCTACAGGCTCAGTGAAGACGTAAAATGGGATCATTAGGTTTCTTGGGGAATTTACATATTAATTATATATTGTGTTACATGGCTGCTGTTGGTAACACGTGATGGAAAGTCCATGTGGAAACAAAACATGATCATACTAACTGATAATGGTAAAGGTGCAGCTAGGACAGACGGAGGGTGTGGCTAGAGTAGGGGCAAAGATTAACAAAAACTGCCCCAACTGTGATGTTCTTGCCAACCAGCGCTGCCTATACACAAAGCACTGCCATAATGCTCTTGTATGTGCCGAAGTGCCCTGAAACGTTTTTTGCAGGGTGCATGCATTCAATAGTGCTGCACTATATGAGGGTACTTTTCATTGGGTGCCAGAAGTGTGGCACCATAAATAAATTAAACCATAATGGACTGTCACATACCTCTAAGGTATGGAACAGAAATAAACAGATTATATATTAAACAATACCCATGTATCACTGCTAAACAATGCATCTATTGTCATAACATGCTTAGAGTTCAACCGAGGAGAGTACTGACAGGTTCTAACTTACCAATACTATGGAAAAATAAAAATATATATATATTAGATTCTTCATCAGTTAAATATAATTACCCCACATTCAAATGAGTTATTAAAATGCCTAAGTGTGCATCTTTGAGAGTTCTATCAACATATAATACTTGGCTGACTATAATCGCATCTCTCCTCACCTTAGCTAGGCAGAGCATTCAAAGTACAGACTAAGCCAGTCTGAGAACAGTAATTATGTCGCCCTAAGTAAACTATGTTTTCACATACTCCCCCCTCTACAAATCTCTATATTTTGCTGCCCCCTGTGAAATGCAATATGTGGCTTAAAAACAGAAGGGAAAAAAAAAACCCTTTTGGGGTGTATGTGACTTTGTACAATACTGCTAAGACTACAGAGTAAATCCGGTCCGGTGAGGTAGCTCAGTTGGTGATACAAAGCCTGTTCAAAATGCAAGGTCTATGTTTCTAAATATTTTTGGAATTTTACTAATGAAAATGTAAATACTTTCTACTAAACCCCCCCCATTATTCATTCATTTCTGTGGGATAGAACCCATCAGCTCTGTTTGTGGTTTTGTTCGTAGAATGAAATGAAGGGAGTATTAAATATTAAATATGAGCAATCAAAATCCATTTATACAGCATTACACATATTCAACATACATAGAAAGACAATATTGTACTCACTAAAGGCTGGGGCTACCTGTTAATACCCTAACAGCTAGCATCATGTCAGTTTGCCAATAATACTGCCTTTATAGGTGGAAGCAAAGAGCTTTCATTGCATAAAAATAAATGAAGGTGGAGGATTTCTTAATTTGCTCCTGTATGCAATTTTAAAATCCCATTTACCTTCTTGTACTGTAAACAGTACTCCTTCCTTCATGGTACAAAGTGTGGGGACTGGGTTCCCATTGCAACAGTGCCCCAGTTCTAAACTTATTCTATTGCATCCAAATATTAAAGTGAACCTGTTAAAGCTAGTTCACTTTATCTGATAACATCTTCATAAACCGACAGTCCAGGCACCAATACAACTTTAATGCACTTGATAGATTCAGGCCTTATTAATACGCTATAATTTTTTGCATGCACAGATCTTTATAGTTTTTGCACAAAAAGTAAAAATAAATGTTTTTGTAGAATATCCCACCATAAGCCTGTCTCCTTGGCCACACCCACTAATGCCAGAAAACTCGTTATCAAATGTATGCACAGTCTCAGCCACAACAGGACTGATTGAGCTGCTTTTAATTCGCAACCTGGCTGCGGACAGTCAGATAAACTACAAAGAGGTAGTGCATGTCTCCCTGAGTGTCCTCTACTCATGCAGGATCATTCAGTACTGTCGGTGGCTGAGCTGTGAGCATACATTTGATGAGAAAGTCATCAGAGCAGAGCAGCCCAATACGAGGGCGTGGGACGAGAGAGCTTGTGCCATGTCCAATAACACCACCCTTCCCCAGTGTACATGTTCAGCATTGGCTAAATACTGGCATGGGACTTTGAACTGAAGAGGAGTGGCAAGGGCCGAGAGAAGGCAGATGCCCCGTCCAGGCATGGATGTAGTTTAAGTGGCAGGCTTATGGTACTGCATTCTGTAAAACATTTATATATTTTCAAATGCAAAAACTATAAAGATTTGAGTATGTAATAAAATGCAATTGTGCCTGTAGTGTCCCACTAAGCACTCATTAGATAATACATTTAAGTATTTTTAAAAAGGTTACATACTAACGCCTTAAGTGCTGATGCCATCATACCTGGTTCCTGAGTTTTACACTAATGTAACAACTACTCCCACTTCCTAAGTACATGATGGATCCAGTTGGGGTGTTCATCCCCAATGATACAAATATGGCATGCTCGGTTTCTGTGAAAGAGAGTTCTCCTGCACACTTTGCAAGTCAATTCCTTGCATAGTCATTATCCTAGGTCAGTACCCTAAGATCTGACAGGTGAGGGACCATATTTACATTTAAAAAAACAAAAAAAACTGTACATTTACTAGCAAATCTGTTAGAGTATATATATATATATATATATACACACACACACACACACACACACACAATTTTATGGTCGTTCATATTAAGTTACAAATGTCAGATGCACCTTAAACCCTTGCCCTGCATTAAAATGTCTTACCTCAACCATAATATGCAATGACATCCCAATTGTTCTAATGCAACATGTGCTTTCGAGAATTACATGTAAACCCTGTGTATGTGGAGTGCGTTGAGCTCTATTTTAAAGTGGGTCTGTACACATACATTGATAGCTATTATAAATATATACAATATAGACATGAGATAATTATGTACACAAGTCTGACCTGCATAACACTGATATCATGGCAATATTCAATGTGTCTATAAAGCAATATAAAGCACACACATTGATAGCTATTATAATATATACATTAGATAATTATATACACAAGTCAGACCTGCATAACACGGATATCATGGCAATATTCACTGTGTCCATAAGGCAATATAAAGCACATATATTGATAGCCATTATAAATATTTACAATATAGACATTATATAATAATATACAAGTCTGACCTGCATAACACTGATGATATGGCAATATTCACTGTGTCCATAATGCAATACAAAGCACATGCATTGATAGCTTTAATATATATATATATATATATATATATTTTATAGCTATTTTTTTTAATATAGACATTATAAAGGCACACACATTGCCATTATATATATATATATATATATATATATATATAAATAATAGACAATATAAAGCACATGCATTGATAGCTATTATAATATAGACAATATAAAGCACATACATTGATAGCCATTATATATATTATAGACAATATAAAGCACACACATTGCTAGCCATTACATATTATAGACAATATAAAGCACATGCATTGATAGCCATTATAACTATATATAATATAAACATTATAAAGCACATACATTGCTAGCCATTATATATATTATAGACAATATAAAGCACACACATTGCTAGCCATTACATATATATTATAGACAATATAAAGCACATGCATTGATAGCCATTATAACTATATATAATATAAACATTATAAAGCACATACATTGAGAGCTATTATAATATAGATAATATAAAGCACATGCATTGGATGGTGTCACTGTAATAAAGTAATGGAGATGCGTGTTTCGATGTCGCCATTGGTGATTACCTCGACACCTGTCATACAGCCTGATGGGATGGAGCTAAAGGCAGCATTGAACACCCTGGGAGGTCAGGGGCTGGCGGCCACAGTTATTGTCACCCACCTCAAACACCACTTCTTCATCAAACTCCGCAGTCATTGCTGTCCGCCATAACACCCAGCAAAGCACTATGGGAAACGTAGTGCCTTCGGCGGATGTCGCAGCGCATCCTACATCGGAAACGCGGGGCGCATAGACTACACGTCCCAGAAGGCAACGCGGCCCTCCCTGTCCAGGCCTGGAGAGGAGGGGACAGTCTGATAAAGGGGCGGATGGCTCAGAGTCAGAGGGATGGGGAGACTTGAACACCTGGCATGTCTAGAGCAGATATGGGCAGAAAAAGTATTCCTTATAACTGCAACTCCCATCATGGGACTGTTAGGTTTTTCTCCCCTTCATCTTGGAGTTGAACCTTTTTTTTTTGGTCATTTTTGTAATGTAAACATAGAGTGTAAGCTCTTTGGGGCAGGGCACATTTCCTGCTCATACCCATGTGTTGATTAAAGGGACACTATAGTCACCCAGACAACTTCAGCTCAATGAAGTGGTCTGGGTGCCAGGTCCCTCAGGTTTTAACCCTTCACATGTAAACATATTTCCATAGCAAGGTTAATACAACCTCTAGTGGCTGTCTTAGGTAAGTAGCTGAAGGGGTTTTAACCCCTTAAGCCTAGCCGGTGGGGGCACCCTCAGGGCACTATAGTGTCAGGAAAACGGGTTTGTTTTCCTGACACTATAGTGATCCTTTAATTGCTGTTGTCTGATCGAGAAAATAAAATTGAGTAGCTGGAGGAAGATAGCAGGGGCATATTCACTAGAGATAGAAATTGAAAATGGAATTGAAAAAGTACAAAAGGATGGCCAAGCTGTGATCAAAGCAAAGATGAAGATTTTCTTTCTAATTCAGCATTTGTTGCCCAAATTTTCGCAATTCAGGTTTCTGTTCACTATATTTTGTTGCCAGGGAGTAAACCAACGCGTCAGTGGGATTCACCAGTGATCAGTCAAATGAACACTCCGGGAACAATAACAATTTAAACAGAATGAAGTTGATATGGTGCCACGAGCGCTGGTTTACCCTTAGGGGCTAAATCTCAAAGTCTTCTCTCCAGCGCGTTTTACCTCTGCCCTGTCCTCTGCCCTGTCCTTCTACTTCTCTGAGAGTTTTCAAACAGGAAACTTCCAGCTGCCATGGATGGGAGCGTAGTTCATTGGCTGAAAACAACAGATGCTCACCATTCATAAAAACTGCCTGAGAAAAATAAGTATGTTTCTCAAGCGCTTTTGTGGATGTGGATCGACTGATTAGGCTTAAAGCGTTATCTGATATTCTTGACCAATCAGCGGTGCCCCTGTCCGCACGTGTCACAAGGATTTTTGTGTGAAGAATCTCAGAGAATCTTAAAGGACCACTATAGTGCCCGGAAAACATACTCATTTTCCTGGCTCTATAGGGTCCTTGGGTCCCCCTCACCCTCTGGGCCCCCCTCCCACCGGGCTCTAGGGTGAGGAAGGGGTTAATCCCTTACCTTTTTTCCAGCGCCGGGCTCCCTCGGCGCTGGGGAATCTCCTCCTCCTTTCCCCGTCATCGGCTGAATGCGCATGCACGGCATGAGCCGCGCGCGCATTCAGCCAGTCCATAGGAAAGCATTCTCAATGCTTTCCTATGGACGCTGGCGTCTTCTCACTGTGAAAATCACAGTGAGAAGCGTCTCTAGCGGCTGTCAATGAGACAGCCACTAGACTAGAGGCTGGATTAACCCATTAGTAAACATAACAGTTTCTCTGAAACTGCTATGTTTACAGCAGAAAAGGTTAATCCTAGATGGACCTGGCACCCAGACCACTTCATTAAGCTGAAGTGGTCTGGGTGCCTAAAGTGGTCCTTTAACAGGAGTAGAGCTAAATGGGATTGCAGAAAAGACTTTGGAGTGAGTCAATTGAGGATGGTTTAACCCCTAGAGATAAGCAGGCATCTATAACCTCCTGGCACTATAACAACCTCATTCTAATGAAATGGAGCCCAGAGAACACTGAGAACAGGTTAGTCTAGAACTCTAGAACTGCTGTCCCAAGATGGATGGATTTGACTGTTGAGCATTTACAGCACCATCTATTGGTAGCAACTGTTATGTGCACTACACGAAAATCAAGAATTGGTCATTTGCATATTCAGGTAGGTTTGCATACTATGGTTTCTATGGGCAGGAGATATTTCTTGTAAGTTATTGTCTTCCAAACCCCTTTATAAATATGTTAATGTGTTGTTATGAGTTTATCTATGTTTCCCCACATGATTTTTTTTATTTTGTATTTTATTGTGGTTGTCACAGTAACTTTAATATAGTGTGCACATGGGCTAGTCCTGAGTTAAAAAAAAAAGAAGAAGCTGTGTGTTAGTTCCTTTTTGATATGTCCTGTTTGAGTTATTTATGGATCTGCTGGCTGCTTGATCCTTGTAACATGGGACAAGTTAAATTGAGAGCTAGGCCTGAGAGCCACAAGTACCTTTGTTAAGGTAGTAGCTGATCACAGTCTAGGAAGAGGTGTGGATACCTGCTTGAAAGAAGAGCTGAAGAGGCAAATGCCAGGGGAACTAGACCTGCCTGGAAGAAGAGAGCTGCAGCCTGTGCAGGTGTCAGGAGTTCCTGAGAGACCCCAGTCAAGCGTTGGTTACTGGGGATGAAGCGTTATTAAGCCCTGCGCTCAAACGCCCACTACACCTGGATGGTAGCAATGTCTATAGCAGTGTTCCCCAACCCCCGGGCCGCGGACCGGTACCGGTCCGTGGATCAAATGGTACCGGGCCGCCCAGGGGTGTGCGAGTCTGCCGGCTAATGCAGGGCTGGCAGTGTCAAAGTGCCAGCCCTGCAATGTGCCTGCGGACCGGGGAGGGAGATCTCCCTCCCCGGTCCGCAGGCACTGTGCTGACAGCCGGCAGCGGAGTGAATGAGAGAGGACTCGGGAGCTCTTACCTGCAGCTCCTCCGGGTCCTCCTCTCGCGAGATTTGGAGCGTTGCCGCGGTAACCACGGCAACGCTCCAAATCTCGCGAGAGTGAACTCTAGCCCTGTAACTGGGCTAGAGTTCATCTCACCACCACTGAGACCACCAGGGATTCCCCACCGGACCACCAGGGACTAAGAAATGTCCCCCTCCTCCCAGTAAAGGTAAGAAGGGAGGGGGGACATGAATATATGAATTTTCATTAAATAAAAAAAATATTAAAAAGCCTCCCTACCCTCCTTACCCCCCATACACACACTGCCCCATGCACACACTACACACATTGCCCCACAAACACTGCCCCCATGCACACACTACACACACTGCCCCACAAACACTGCCCACATACACACACTGCCCCACAAACACTGCCCCCTCATACACACCTGCCCCACAAACACTGCCCCCATACACACACTACACACACTGCCCCACAAACACTGCCCCCATACACACACTACACACACTGCCCCCATACACACACTACACACACTGCCCCCATACACACACTGCCCCCATACACACACTGCCCCCATACACACACTGCCCCCATACACACACTGCCCCCATACACACACTGCCCCCATACACACACTGCCCCCATACACACACTGCCCCCATACACACACTGCCCCCATACACACACTACACACACTGCCCCACAAACACTGCCCCTATACACACACTACACACACTGCCCCCATGCATACACTACTGGCGCCATAACAGAGGGCAGAGGAGACTTGTGATCGGGCAACAGAGAGAAGGGGCACTGCATGGAAGCAGAGGCAGCTTGGGACAAGGTAGGTAGGAGACTGAAATACAGCCTTGAGTTCCCAGCCACAGAAACTCCCCCAGTCTGTGACTGGGAAAGAACCTGCGGAGTATAGGTGGTGTTACATCAGCATTAGTCTGCTGGTGTAACACTACCTACCTATCCTGTCTGTCACATACCCTCATATGTACCCCATTTTTATTAACTCTCACATGAGCATGCTATATACATTCAGTCTGCGTATGTGTGGGACCGTGAATCAACAATTTTGAGTCTGTCTTTATGTGACTGTGTTTGTGATTTTCTCACTATGTATGTGTCTGTGTTTTTTTAATATATGTGACTGTTTTTTTTTTGTCTTATTAAATCAAAACAAGCGGGCCACGGAAAAATTATCAAACGTTTACCGGTCCGCGGCAATAAAAAGGTTGGGGAGCACTGGTCTATAGTACATGTCAGCCAAAATACATACAATAAAAAACTGAAAAAAGTGTCCAAAATCCCTATTCACATTTAAATAACTGGAGGATTTTTAGGATCATTCCAATGGCCATTAAAGTGTAAGCTCACCTGTCACATCGTGGAACAGTTTGTATTTGCAAGTAACTTTTTTTCTTTAGTTTGTGAGAAGCTTTTTATCTGAGTTGCATTTTGTCCTTTATAGCAGGCACGGATTACAGTAATTCCAGTCCTATGAGGGAAATTAATGCTTGTTTTGTCTTAAAAAGTGCTTCAGCAGCACTCCCTACATGGTCCTATTAGCAGGGGCCAGCCAAGCTGCCTGTGAGGTGGTGGCCCTGCTCCTTTTTGCATGAGACAACTCCTTTTCTGTGTTGACTTGCCCACGGTGGGTGTCGTTAGTGATAATTATCAAAACTAATTTAAGTACAATATTGAACCCTGGTGGTCCCGTGGTCTCTGTCAGCACTTTATGCATATTGGGAGCCTTCCCCTCATGAGCTCTGGCATGGATGTTATCAGAGTGTTGCCATGGTAACCTGTGGCCACGCTCTGAATGGAGGTAAAGATCTCAAGAAGACTGCTCAGTATCTGCTCCTGGCCAACTTACACAACTGAAGCACTCTGGGACCACTCCTCCATATCAGGCAGAAACTGGGCTGGTGAGGGAGATTCTCAATCTGTCCACTTGCCAAAAATGAGGAAGAGCTCCCTCTCTAAGGGCGGGTCGGCTTTTCCCTACCAGAGCGCTGTAAGGTAGCGTAGGCCCTGCTTGTCGCACATCTCTAAGGCTGGCCCTGCGTGTGACTTATAAAGAACATCCTGTGCACTATAAAGACTTCAATACTACACTACACTTTAATGCAGAAAGATTAAGAAGGAAAGGAGCAGGAAGGATCAGCAAGAGTCTGTAAGGAGCAAAAATGGTCTGCAGGGAGCAGAAAGGGTAAGTAGGAAAAGGAGCCGGAAGGGTATGCAGGGAGCAGGAAGGGGCAGGGTCAGCAAAGATAAAGTTGGAGAAGGAGCAGAAAGGACAGGAATGGACAGCATGGAGCTGGAAGGGTCTGCAAGGAGCAGAAAGGGACAGAAGGAGCACAAAGGTAAAGTAGGAGAAGGAGCAGAAAGGGTCAGCAAGGAGCAGGAAGGGTCTGCAAGGAGCAAAAATGGTCAGCAAGGAGCAGGAAGGCCTGGGAACGGCGTTCCTGCACTTTTTCCACAGCAGGAACGCCGTTCCCGTTACTAGCCCTGCAGGACCCAGGGCTGGCACAAGCGGCTGCCAGAGCAAGGGGGAGCACAAATCCGAATTCCCTGTCTCTGGCTGGGGGACTCGGATTTTTAAACTCACCTCTCCCCCTGCAGCCAGTGAAGTCGGCCGGCCTGTCCTGATGATGTCAGGAGGAGGGGGCGTGACTTTCTCTGCTCTTCTCACAGGGCCGCTGGGGAGCAGAGGAAGTCACGTCCCCTCCTCCTGACATCATCTGGAGAGGCCGGCCTGCTCCACTGACTGCAGGCTCCACATTCTGTCCCACTCCTCCTGACCCAAGGTAGGCCTCAGGGAGGGGGTAATGCACTTTAGTTTTTTTTTTATCCCCTTACTCAGTCCCTGTCCCCCTCCTCAGTCCCTGTCCCCCTTCTTCAGCCCCTGCCCCCCTCCTCAGGCCATGTCCTCTCCTCAGTCCCTTTCTTCTTACTCAGCCCCTGTCCCCCTCCTCAGGCCCTGTCCCCGTCCCCTTACTCAGCCCCTGTCCCCCTCCTCCTGGCTAAGACTGGCTAAGCAAGGGGTGACAAAATAAACCTTTGCCTGGGGTGGCAAAATGGTCTTACACTGGGCCTGTCTGTGAGTGAGTGTGTGTGTGTGTGTATTTCTGTCTGTGTGTGTCTGTGAGTGCGTGTATTTGTGAGTGGGTGTGTGTTAGTGAGTATGTGTGTGTGCCAGTGTGTGTGAATGTCTGTCTGTATACATGTGTGACTGCGTCGATGTTCTTGTTTGTGCATGCATAGCTGTGGAGGTGGGAGTGGGGGCAGCATTTAAATCTTAGACCCAGACAGTGATGTGGGATTATTTAAAAAACCTTATTGCACTTGTATTCAATTATTGCACTAACTCCATTTTAACTTTATACTGTGACAATCCTCCATTTTGTCCTCATAACCTAACTTGTTCATTTTAAAACTACCTTACATGACAGAATTTCCCAGCACATCTAATACAATAGAACAAAGACTGTATTTTCTATAAAGACATGATTAACACAGGAATTGCTGACTTTTCCTTAAGATTTGCAACATAGTATAGTTTGAAGGCCATGAGAACACAGTAGTAATGAAATGTTCTATTCATAAGAGACCTTGCACCTGGCCACGAGGCCTGAGATCACCGACCGTGTAAAATGACGCTCAAGACCCCTTGTCCCCCACCCGTGTCCAGAACAATCCCACCTCTTGGTGGGTGGACACGGGACTAACCACTTAGTTTTCGAACCAATTAATAATATTGATAGGAGGACACTAATCCCGACACTTAACAATTAATCCAATTAATGATGTTTATTTGCTGATATTCTAATAATCAATGATGACGTAAAATGTCTCTTAAAAGGACCTGCGCGTCCGCTTTTTAATCGCTTGCCAATAAATTTTCTCGAAGTTATTTTAACCTGAACCTTGTGTGTCAGACTTAATTACTTCAGCGTATATACGCAATTTATTTTATTGATTTGGACAGGAACAGATAGACATTTAAACATTTTGGTTTACTGCTAAAAAGTACCATAACAACTTGGCGCCCAACGTGGGGCATCGGGCTATGTCCGGCCGGTGAGCCGTCCTAAGGAAGACAAGGGTGGACGGAGGAATCCAGGGGGAAGGAAAGGAGACTGATCACCTCCAGGTACACGGTAGAGACTTCTGCAGAGCCACCGGTATGTTCCGGCCCCTTTGATTGACCCGTCCACGTGTCTGTGACTGCTTCCCGGGAGGACATCAAAGACAGGTAATATCTTGCCCGGTGTCTCGTTACTCATTTGTTTACCTGCATTTTAGTCTATCTGTTGCCTGGGTGTGTTTGAATTGTGTTTGAATTGTTTGCCTGTTTCCCCATTTTGAGATAAAGGGGGGGTGGACCTGCAGGGGATTTGCCTGGGGTTCTGTCTTGCTTGTTTTCCCCTTTTTGGGATAAAGGGGGGTGGACCTGAGGGGATTTGCCTGGGTCTTCAGTATATCTGTCTATCTGTTTGTATTTTGCCCCTTTTGGGATAAAGGGGGGTGGACCTGAGGGGACTTGCCTGGGTCTTCTGTTGCCTGTTTTACTCCTTTTAGGAACCACGGTGCTGTGGTTGTAGGGAAAAAGGGGGGTTGGCCTGTGGATGTGTTCCTGGGGGTCATCTTTGCCTGTTTACCTCTTTTAGGAGCCTCGTGGCTGTGGCTGTAAGGAAAAAGGGGATTGTTGGAACTGTGGATTTTGTGTAGACTCATAATTTCCTGTGATCCTTCTGGTGACACTCTGAGAGCTCAGCTAGCCTCATTGTGCACGTGGTAACCCACAGTTTCGAGTACTGGGGCTAGTGGAATTCCAAGTTTGGTAACCACTGTCCTGAGTACCGAGGCTGGGGGGATTCCAGTTTTGGTAAACCTCAGCTTCGGCGGGGGGGATTCCAGTTTTCTTTTGGTAACCACAGCCCTGAGCGCTGGGGCTGGTGGAATTCCAGTTTTCTGTTTATTTGTGGCAGGGGACTCTGTTTCCTGGGGGGATTCAAGTAGGCATTGCTTGTTTTCCGCATCACGTGGTAGTGAGACTTATAAGTGGGTTTTATAGGGGCACTACGGGGTTGAGGGAGGTGACTTTGGAGTAAGCACACGAGTAAAGGAAAGGAATTACTGTTGATTTCATTTGAACTGTGATGCATGCACTGTATTTCAACTGTATTGTTGTCTTGTTTGTTTACTGAGGAGTCTCATGTACTCCTGTGTCTGTCTCTAAGGATTTTTCCTTGCCTTTCATCTTTTCTACACTTTCTATATTATTATACTATCCACTCCCATTCCTCTTAAGAGAGAAGTGATTGGTCACACACTTCTCACCTCGCTCCAATCCGTGTCTACCACCCCGGGTAGGCGGATTCAGTGACTAGTCTACGTTTTGGGAAGACGCACCTGAGAAAGTCCCACGGTTCTCGGGTGGCAGTCGAGCATTGTAGACGTTCCGGTTCAATTTTCCTTCTCTCTCTCTATATCTAGGACGCTGGTATAGGGGTAAAGGGACTATGGGACAGGATTTAGATAAGCCCAGCAAGGGCTGGTTGGCATGTGATTTGGTAGAGAACAGAGAGGGTGAAGAGATGGTTAAAGGTGTTGAAAAGATTGCAAAAGTATGTAAAATTGCTGTACCGACATGTGGGAGATTGCAACCAGAAAGTTGGCGCAAGTTACTAGCAGAAATGAAAGGCAAGCTTACAGATAATGGTTTATTAAAGACTGCTGAAGCATGGTACAGAGTAGCGAAGGCTATTCAGTTAGAAGGTTGGGTTGAGGAAGAAATAAATCACAAAGGTGTGAAATTGTTTGTGTATCATAAAAAATTGTGTTGCTGGGGTTTTCCCTCAGCCAGCGCCCCAAAATGGCGCCCAGGGGAAGTCTATCCCCAAGGTTCAGTCAGCAATAGGTGATAGCCAGCTGACTATGTTCCCCACTCCCGATCCTCCCGAATCCCATCCCATCACCTCCCCTGTCTGCCCGGTCCTGAATTCTGATGGATCTTTCTTTACCCCTTCCCCTTCTCTAACGGTCCCATCATCCTCAGCCATCCCCACGCTCCCTTCCATGCCTAATCCTAACATCTCATCTGCCACCTCCTCCCTGCAATCCCTCTCTATGGTTAATCCCCTTCCATCAGCACCCGCCCAACTAACTACCCCTCCCTCCCATGCTACGACTCCTCTTTCTGCATCCATCCCTACTAATCCCGTCCTGTCTCCTCCCATAACCAGCTCCGCCCCAGTCCAATATCCTACCTCCTTAACCGTACCTGCCCACCCTACTCTTTTGCCCTCCCCTGCCTGGCCCTACCCCTTCCCATATCCCATGGCCCTGCCCTACCCCGGTTACCCTCCCTTTCCCCAAGCCACTCCCCAGGTTCCGGTCATGCCCAGTCCGGCCCAGTCTGCCCCGGAAGTGCCCATATCAAATATGGCCGCCGCTTCTTCCCTTAATCCTGAAGCAACTCCTTTCCCCGCCTCCAATATGGCGGCCCCCAGTTCAGCCCTGATGCCGGTAATCCCCGGTGACTACCTATCCCCAGGTTATGACTCGCTGGCCACCCCTGCATCTGGGGCTCATTCCCAACCACCGATCCTTTCACCTCACGCGGGACCTGCACCGCGTAGAAGAGTCAATATCATAGAATTCGATGATGACGAGGTGGACAGGGTGTCCCATGTCTCATCGGAGCTTGCTGCGGGAGCCCCAACTCATCGTTCTATCGATGACCCCTTCGGCCACAAGGGTCGGGGAGAACGGGCCCCTCCTAAGTATGTTGCTTTTAACCCCACTCAAGCTAGCGCTCTGATGAAATCACTCCCTGACCCAGAAAAGCAGCCTATGCCCTTCTACCGAGGGATAGTTCAAATTCAAAAGACTTATTCAGCCGCATGGCGTGATCTATTGAGCATTTGTGCTATTAAAGCAGGGGATGCATATTGGCCAAGTATGGCCCGACACCTCAGTACAGATCTGCTCAACAGTGATGTTGACTACCCCTCTGGAGTAACTTTTTGCACCCAATTAAGAGAATGGGCTAAGGACAAACTTGCAGATCAGGCTGCTGGCCTTACTGATGTTATTCAAGATAAAGGAGAATCAGTGGAAAGGTTTCATGCAAGACTGTATCAAATGTTTACAGATTTGGGGTTTGATCTTACTGACAAGATTCATTCACAAATGCTGTCAGGTGCGTTTGTCCAAGGTGTTAAAGACTCTATACGCAAGGGAATCATTGCTGCACGCCCTGAATATAAGGTTGTTCCCCTGGACACCCTACTTTTAGTTGCTAGAGGTTTGGAATCCGCTCAGACCCCAAGAAGATCCACTTCAGCTCCTCTCATGGTATCCCGCTCCACCCCAGTCCCAAAAGGTACTAGACCGGAGGAGGGGGGACATTGTTTTAATTGTGGAGCCAAGGGGCACTTTAGAAGTGACTGTCCAGAACCTAAAAAGGAGCCAAGGGAGCCCAGAAAGCCCTCCAAACCTGCCCCGGCTCCCAAAGCCACCAAACAGGTTCCGATAATTGAGGAACCGGATGATTAGGAAATTGGCAAGCCTGTGTCTGTAACCCCTGTAATGGCAGTGTCTACAGGGGATAAGGGGTGGCCACTTGCCACAGTGACTTTGCCCATTGAAGGCCACCCTACCACATTTCTAGTTGACACAGGTGCAGCCCGTAGTGTTCTGCGAGAACAAGACCTGCCAGACCCATCCTTTCTGTCAAATATTGATGTCTCTTGCGTTGGAGTAGATGGCCAGCCAAGACATAGCCCTTTAACAACTCCATTACGAGTTGGCTCTAGCCTGCTTGCCCGCTTTGTGGTATCCTCCACATGCCCAATTAACCTGTTAGGTGCTGATGTTCTCTCACGCCTGCAAGCATCCATCACCTTCACCCCGGATGGGCAGGTAGAGATGTCCACACCTCTATCTGAATCAGACACCTCAGCCTTGTGCTCCTTGCCTCTAATGCTGCATTTAGAAAAGCCCCGTGAGAAAGCAGCAGAATTAAGGTCCAATTTCCCAGAGGCATTAAAAACACAGGTGCCCGCCAAGTTATGGTCCTCAGGCCCAGAGGACATAGGTCACCTAAATGTTCCCCCTGTGGTGGTAAAGCTCATTCCAGGAGCTAAATTACCAAGAAAACCACAATATCCATTAAAACCAGCACAGGCCGCTGCCATTTCTACCCACATCAAGGCACTCTTGGAGAAGGGTGCCCTGGTGAAATGTAAATCTGAATGCAACACCCCACTATTCCCTGTGAAAAAGAAAACCCCAAAAGGTGAGCCAGAGAAGTACAGGATGGTTCAGGATCTCCGTGCTGTCAATGAAGCTACCGTCCTGGACACCCCTCTTGTACCAAATCCCCATACTCTGCTCTCTGGAGTCCCACCATCTGCAAAATTTTTCACAGTCATTGACCTAGCAAATGCGTTTTTCAGTGTCCCACTGGACCCATCCTGCCAATACCTGTTTGCTTTCACCCATGAGATGCAACAGTATACCTGGACTGTCATGCCCCAAGGGGCACAAAATTCACCAAGTCAATTTGCAAAGGCCATGGCCACTATCCTTGACCCATGGCAAGCTGAGCACCCCGAAGTTGTCCTGCTCCAGTATGTGGATGATTTGCTGCTCTGTGGAGATGATATACCCACTACTGAAAAGTGCTCAATTAGTCTGCTTTGTTATTTGGCAGAACAAGGATGCAAAGCTTCGCTCATTAAGCTACAGTTCTGCCAACCCTCAGTAATCTTCCTTGGACATTGCCTATCTCAAGGTACCAGACATCTTACCCGGGACCGGGTGAGAGCTGTACTGGATATTCCAACTCCAAGGACTTCAAAATCTCTCCATGCCTTTCTAGGCCTCATTTCCTACTGCAGAGCATGGATCCCAGAAGCCTCCCTGCTCATGCAACCTCTCTATGACGCACTTAAGTCTGACCCTTTCTGTTTGACTAATGAAGCTCTGGACAATTTCAATGCTCTCAAACGTGCCATTGCTTCTGCTCCTGCCTTGGGCCTACCTGACTACTCCAAACCTTTCAAATTATTTGTCTCTGAAAGACAAGGCCACGCAACAGGAGTTCTCACCCAAACTAATGACTTAAGAGGCCGCCAGAGGCCTATTGGATATTTTTCATGTCAACTGGACATTGTGGCCAGAGGGACTCCTTCCTGTCTCAGGGCTGTTTTTGCTGCAAGAGAGCTCATAGAAAGAACCTCAGACCTGGTCCTTGGCCACCCTCTGGTTGTTTTGGCTCCTCATGACATTTCTGCCATCATCAACCAAGTCCAGCTCAAGCACGTGTCTCCAGCCAGACACCTACGCCTCCAGTGCCATCTTCTTCTACCTGACAACATTTCCATCCAAAGATGTCAAGTTCTTAACCCATCCACTCTTCTTCCACTCCCTGAGGGGGGTATCTATTATGGATTTATCACAGATGAAACCTACATTTACCTGCTTTGTGGATGTATCAAGAAAGTCATGCATCCACATTTGACATTTTATGAAGATGAGAAGCCTCTCTGTGAAGGCCCAGATTACGCCTTCTGTACCATGTGGTACAAACCAGACATTACTCCCGAACCTTGCTATGAAGATGAGCTTTACCACTGGACTGATGTGAAGCTCACTGCTCAAGATTTCTATTGTGACTCTGAAGGCAATAGCATGGTCTTGATCCAACTACCTCAACAACTTAACTACCTCTACCGCCATTGGGATACTGCTATCCCACATATTCCTGTTACCAAATTGAAGACAAGGTCATGGAATGATCTTGGGCCCATGGCAAAGCTATGGGCTACCATGGATGAAGAACAGCTACAGGAAAATGGTATTGTCAAATACCCAACAACTGACCTTCTGGAAGCATGGCCACGCCACTTCCTAGGAAAGGAATTTCAAGATCTGGTCATAGTGAATGATTATGACCCCGAAACACCTCATGACTGTTTTGAACAGATGAAAATGGAGACAGTACACCTACCAACTGTGCATGAGAATCCATTACAAGATCCAGATTTTACCCTGTTTGTAGACGGCTCAAGATATGCTGATGAAGAAGGAAGATATCATACAGGATATGCCGTAACCACAACAGACGAAGTTATCAAATCATCATCCTTACCGCCAGCAATGTCTGCGCAAGAAGCTGAATTACAGGCTCTGACTTCAGCATGCAAAATTTCCGAAGGAAAACGTGCCAACATCTATACAGATTCAAGATATGCTCTGGGTGTGGCACATGACTTCGGCCTAATTTGGAAGACAAGAGGATTTCTTACCACCGCCGGTACACCAGTCAAACATAGTACTGCAATCAAGGAGCTAATGGATGCCCTCCTACTCCCTGAAGAAGTGGCCGTCTTGAAGGTAAAGGCCCATGGGAAATTGGATACAGATGAAGCAAAGGGCAACCATTTGGCTGATCAGGCTGCTAAGCTAGCAGCCAGGGATCTGCAGGAAGTGGATGAAGAAGTGTCCGGACAAGAAGAAGAAGAAGAAGAAGTCCCTATTTTTGCTCTGCAAACTCTTCCTACTGATTTGCGAATTTTGCGAGAACAGCAAGCTGCAGTCACTCCTGAAGAAATCCAAAAATGGAAAAATAAAGGAGCTGTCCAAAAGGACGGAGTATATTACAACAACTTCAAATTTTGTCTTCCAAAAAATTTATATCCAGCAGTTGTCCAATGGGCACATGGGCCTGCACACCTGTCAAAGGAATTGATGGCCGCCCTCATACAGAAGTATTATGAAGCACCCGGAATCACAACATTGATCAGCAGCTTCTGTAAGACCTGTGTTATTTGTGCAAAATGCAATCCAGGAAGACCAATCAAGGTGCCTGCAAAACACCTGGCAAAGCCCATGTACCCCTTCCAGCGAATTCAAATTGACCACATCCAAATGCCCAAGAGTGGGCCCCATGAATATGCACTAGTCATAGTGGACATGTTCTCAGGATGGCCAGAGGCCTACCCAGTGGCCAATATCACTGCAAAAACAACCGCAAGACGCCTACTTACAGAGATAGTATGTAGGTTTGGACTCCCAGAAGTCATTGAAAGTGATCAAGGCCCAGCCTTCACAGCAACAGTGACTAAAGAAATTTGGACTGCTCTAGGGGTGACCCTAGCCTTCCACACCCCTTACCACCCACAAAGTAGTGGTAAAGTAGAGCGCATGAATGGCACTCTAAAAGCCAGAATGTTAAAAATGTCACAAGAAACAAAGATGCCCTGGCCAGAAAGCCTGTCAATAGCTTTATTTAGTGTTAGGCACACACCTAGAGGGAAGCATTCACTGTCCCCATATGAAATTCTATTTGGGACAGCACCCAGACTAGGTTGTTATTATCCGCAGCAGTTACAGCTCCAATCAGATGTTTTAGTAGATTATGTAACTGAACTTGCAAGTGCCTTGAACAAAATACATGCCCAAGTTTTCTCTTCAATTCCAGATCCCGATTTGGACACAGGTACCCATAACCTGCTTCCCGGAGATTGGGTTCTGGTCAAGAAGTTTGTGCGGAAAAATACCCTGGAACCAAGATTTGACGGTCCATTCCAAGTTCTCCTGATTACCGCAACCTCCGTCAAACTTGGATCCACGCTTCCCACTGCAATAAATCTCCAGCCCCTGAGGAAGCAGATACCGCACAAGCATGTACCTCTGGTACACCTTCTCCTTAATCAGCCTTATAAAGGCCCAACAAGTAGCCATCACCAAAGATATTAGTGGGTATACCTTCTGGTACAATTCATCATGCACCCATGTGGCTACTTACACCTTTGACTATTGTGACATTGTAGAATGCCCGTTACCCACATCACAAATCCAGAGTATTTACAGAGATATCCCTCATTCAAAAGACCCATATGTTTGTGTAGTTGACAAGCAATGGGGGCACAATTGTAATCATTGGGGGGCGGCGGGATGGAATGCCGGGCCTGCCTGGGGTTACAAACCAAAAAGTGCCTTATCTAAAGTAGATGATCAAGGTAGATCCCTTCTCCAGAGAATGACTTTGAGAAAGCCTGGGGGAGGTACACCAATGAAATTAATCCTTAACATTGAGCATCCAAGCCCAACGGATGCAGACCAGTATGTGATGGGAATGTATTGGAAAAAGGGTTCCTACCGTAAATTAGGGCATTTCTTCCTAAAAGATATGTGCAACTCTTCTGAGTGGCAAGGGGCCACCCATATGGTCCCTAACCCATTAAAACCTCATATCCAGACCTTTCAAGACATGATGGCCATTGCTAACCCCACCTTTGAAGATACCATGGCCGCTGAAACAGGTTTTAATGATGTAAATTTATGGTTAGAATGGATGAAATATAATGCTAATAAGCATAATAAGACTGCATGCTATGTGTGTGGTGGTGCCCGGCCTCACCTGGGTACCGTACCTCTAACCCTGCCAGTAGATATAGAGGAATGTGTTTTAAGCCTTTTTGCCTATCACTATGATTTTAACAGGTCCATATGTATTGCATGGACAAAGGAGTATCCTCTCCTAACCAAGGATGTCAAACCCCCAGACGGTATTACCGTGTATAAAGGTAATTACACTTGTTATGCTAATTATGATGGAATTGGTAAATTCTTGGGTAACTTCTCTAAGGGGTATTGCGCTACCTACAGGAGTGTCTCTATGAACTTGTTGCAGTTTCACACCAGGTCATTAGGAGATATCTACTGGTTGTGTGGGGATTTACAGCTGAGATCCAGAATGGACAAGGAATGGTGGGGGGAGTGTACTTTGGCTAAAGCTATTATGCCTATACATATCATCTCTGACACACACCCCGTCACCCATGAGTCCAGGCACACTAAGGTTAAGCGTGACGCCCCAGTGAAAGGAAGTTTTGATCCTCATGTTTATATTGATGCTATTGGGGTGCCTAGGGGGGTGCCCAATGAATTTAAAGCAAGAGATGAAGTTGCTGCAGGATTTGAATCACTTTTTGCCATAGTTACCACAAACAAGAATTTAAATTGGATAAATTACATTTATTATAATCAACAGCGTTTTGTTAATTATACCAGAGACGCCCTCCAGGGATTGGCCGAACAATTGCAGGCCACATCCCAAATGGCTTTTCAGAATAGAATGGCCCTAGATATGATCTTAGCCGAAAAAGGAGGGGTTTGTAAAATTTTGCCCGACACCTTGACATGTTGTACCTATATCCCAGAAAACACAGGCCCTAATGGTAAAGTTACATTAGCCATAGAGAAATTAAATGACCTATCTATAGAATTGAAAAGGAATTCTGGGATACAAGATCCCTGGGAAAGATGGTTTGGTTGGATGACAGGATGGCAAAAGGCTTTAATGCATATTGGTATGGCTATACTAATTTTTCTTTTTATCTTTGCTCTTCTCTTTTGTTGTATCCACCCATGTCTGAGAAAATCCCTCATGAAGACTGTTGACCAAGCGGCACCCACTTTCACCCATCTCGAAGTTGATGACCAAGATCTCCAAGACATCAACTCACCCTGTCTGCCGCTGCAAACAATCCCTTTTGTTGATAAAGTGCAGGAATTCTAGGAAGGGACTAGCTCAGGGACAGCATCTGTCAGTGAATGGTAAAGGCCCCGTGTGGAGAAGTGGTGGGTTAGCTGCCATGGGATACCCGTGGGTGTGAAGTGTTCGAGAGCCATACTGACGGATGAGTTAGCCTATTAGGGTCAGATCTAGGGACAGTCTTGCACTTTGCATTAACACCTAGCTAGCGGCCACGGGGTTTCTGTGCCTTTGGGTTAACACGTCTTCCTGGTACTAACTTAATAAAGTTTTATCTCTTAGAATCTAACATTTCATAGGGGGGACTGATGTGGGATTATTTAAAAAACCTTATTGCACTTGTATTCAATTATTGCACTAACTCCATTTTAACTTTATACTGTGACAATCCTCCATTTTGTCCTCATAACCTAACTTGTTCATTTTAAAACTACCTTACATGACAGAATTTCCCAGCACATCTAATACAATAGAACAAAGACTGTATTTTCTATAAAGACATGATTAACACAGGAATTGCTGACTTTTCCTTAAGATTTGCAACATAGTATAGTTTGAAGGCCATGAGAACACAGTAGTAATGAAATGTTCTATTCATAAGAGACCTTGCACCTGGCCACGAGGCCTGAGATCACCGACCGTGTAAAATGACGCTCAAGACCCCTTGTCCCCCACCCGTGTCCAGAACAATCCCACCTCTTGGTGGGTGGACACGGGACTAACCACTTAGTTTTCGAACCAATTAATAATATTGATAGGAGGACACTAATCCCGACACTTAACAATTAATCCAATTAATGATGTTTATTTGCTGATATTCTAATAATCAATGATGACGTAAAATGTCTCTTAAAAGGACCTGCGCGTCCGCTTTTTAATCGCTTGCCAATAAATTTTCTCGAAGTTATTTTAACCTGAACCTTGTGTGTCAGACTTAATTACTTCAGCGTATATACGCAATTTATTTTATTGATTTGGACAGGAACAGATAGACATTTAAACATTTTGGTTTACTGCTAAAAAGTACCATAACAACAGCACAATGTCTTTGCCTTGCCATGGGTTCAAGAGAGAGCCGTAGCATATTTAACCCCTTAAGGACACATGACGTGTGTGACACGTCATGATTCCCTTTTATTCCAGAAGTTTGGTCCTTAAGGGGTTAAGGGCAGCAGGGACAATGCCAGAGTTATGATAAAGATATGCGTTATGCGATATGGATTCGAGAGAGAGGAGTTAACGGTATGTATAGTTTAAAACGTCTTCTAAAAAAGACTTGTTAAAGTCAACCTTCCTGTCCTGGCCTCTAACAGGCATGACAGTTAAAACTACCATGTACTTGAAAGGGTCAAACAAGGGCCACCAGTTAGTGGCCAGACATGGCATGCCCTGGACCTGCTGGGCAATGCATTTGGTGCTCTGGGCAAAGTGTTAAACAGTGAGACATTTTATTGGTTTCCATGTCTTAGTACCGCTTTGCTGTGCTCAGTACAGACTTGCCATGCAGTGAATGTCCTGCCCTGGCTTTGTCATACACTCACACAGTGACAGATTATCAGGACACATGTTATCCCAGTCCTTTTGTTTAGGTGTGACGTCACGGCTTTGCTGGCTCTCCCCTCCCTCCCAACATCATCACCATACTGGGAAAGCCTATTCCCTGGTCTCCAGCAGGCGGCCCCCAGTCAGCACACAGGGCGGAGTGGAGGAGGGTAACTGAGTCTCCAGCAACCGGGGGAGCAGACCGGAGGGGAACTGTGTGTCCTGCGCCGGGGGGGAGCAGACAGGGAGGTTAACTTTGTGTCCTGCAGCCAGAAGGGGATAACTGTGTCTCCTGCACCGGGGGGGAGCAGCAAGGGGGGGTAACTGTGTGTCCTGCACCAGGGGGAGCAGCAAGGGGGGGTAACTGTGTGTCCTGCACCAGGGGAACAACAAGGAGGATAACTGTGTGTCCTGCATAGGGGGGACAGACAGGGGGGTAACTGTGTGTCCTGCACCAGGGGGAGCAGCAAGGAGGGTAATTGTGTCTCCTGCACCAGGGGGAGCAGCAAGGAGGGTAATTGTGTCTCCTGCACCAGGGGGAGCAGCCAGAAGGGTAACTGTGTGTCCTGCACCAGGGGGAGCAGCAAAGAGGATAACTGTGTCTCCTGCACCGGGGGGAGCAGCCTGGAAGTGGCCGGCTGGGGTGAGATGGAGTGAGCCTGGATATCTTCATGGGAGACCATGAGTGCTGCTGGTAAGTGTGCCTCTGTCCCAGGACAGCCTCCATCCATCCATCGCCAGATCCCAGGCTGGGACTTTCCGCTCTGTGTTATCTCCGGATGGACGTGCTAATACTGTACTCTGTTGGGTTTGGAATGTGCTGGGAGCGAATGCAGGCGATTTACTAAAGGGCGATGGAAACGTTTTTAGTTTTTTCCCTTTCTTTCTCTTTACAATGGACGAGTGTTGAATGCGGGCGGTGAGATTCACTGACCATATCCCAAAGTGCTCCTGTTACAGCTGAACCCTCTGATAGTGCTCACAAGAAGGGTAACAGACCTGTCTATAGCTATCGCCAGACTGGGGTTTATTTACTGAGTGTAGCGAATTAAATCCTGAATGCCAACATTTAGACAAGTTGGGAATACAGTTAGCGAGTTGGATGTTTTCTTGTAAGTTTGCCATAATTTTCTCACATTTTGCCATGCACTTTTTAATCCACTGCAATCCGGTGTTCAGTAAGAGCTGTTGAACTGTAATCCAAAAGCAAACGTTTTAAGTTATTTACTAAACAGTGAATTTTATAATGAATGTGAAAAGCTAAAATATCCCTGATTTTTTTCTGATGCAGAATTTGCATTTGATTTTCATTAGCTGAAATTCTGACAGGGCTATTCACTAACGTAAGAATTAGATAATTGTTCAAGGCTGGCTATTTTAACCCTGAGTTTATTGATTACCCTTCAGAGTTATGGGAGTTGTTGTTGTTGGGAATTTAACCGAATTAGAAGTGAGTAATCTTAGTGCATGCCCAGGAGCTGGATTATATCACTCATGCTAAAATTGTACTAGTTGTTAACTAGTTATACTCCTCTTGGTGTTAATTTAAAATAAATATTAACCTATTCTGCTGCAAAATTCTAAAAGTACAACATTCTTCAAGATTCCATGGTGACTGCTCAACTTTTAGAATGTTGACCAATACTTGCAATTTAAAGAATCACTAAAGGCACCCATTCATACTATCCTCTTAGTGCTCCCTATGGGGAAGCATTGGATTGGCCGAGCTCATCAATCTCGATGATCTCAGCCAGGGAGGCTGGGCGGCTGTGGCAAGACCAGCACAGCGAGGGGGTAAAGGTAAGCAAAAACTACCTTTTGTTGACCATCCTTTCCATAGAAAGGTTTGACAAAAAAAATGATCACTGCTGTGATAGAAAATGTCTTCCATTAACCGCTCATTATTCGGTAAATTTTTAATCACCTCTTTTTGTAAGAGGTAGCTTATGTTTTTGGTTATGTAGGGGTATATTTGTAAAGAGCAGATTGTGGAGCATTGAAATCCAAATGGTAAAGTTGAGGCGTAAATAGCGATTTTTGAAAAATTGCCATTTAGATCTCAGTTCTTTGAAATAGATGTTTTATATATATATAGGCCCCATTGGTGTATAATGAGCAACACACGCAATGCATATGTAATTTTTGGTAGGGCCTGGCTGGTTGTAGTGACCTCTGTCCACACCCCCTGCTTTTAGTGTTTTAAAAGTTTAGTTTAATAAAGCTTATATACCTAAATTCCAGTGCCGAAACACTTCCGCTGCTGCTGCCTGCTGATTCTTCCGCATTCTCGTCCACTCCGGTGCTTCTGATTGAGAAGCATTGTGGACAAGTTATGCCTGGTCAGCATAACACCATGCGGAAGTGCCTCTAATGCAGGGGTGCCCAAAAGGTATATCCCCAGATGTTTTACTACAGCTTACGTGCTGCTTTGTCATTCTAAATACAAACAATACAAACCATTGTGTGGAAATCTATTCACAAACCGGACTTTACATAGGACACGAGGCCATGCATTTAGACTGGAAGAAAGAAGATTTCGTCTAAGGCAAAGGAAAGGTTTTTTTACTGTAAGAACAATCAGGATGTGGAATTCTCTGCCTGAAGAAGTGGTTTTATCAGAGTCCATACAGATGTTCAAACAACTACTAGATGCATACTTGCAAAGACAGAATATTCAAGGATATAATCTTTCAATGTAGGGTAATAACTGCTTGATTCAAGGATAAATCTGACTGCCATTCTGGGGTCAAGAAGGAATTTTTTGTCCTAGCTTGTTGCAAAATTGTGCTTCAAACTGGGGTTTTTTTTTTTTTGCCTTTTGGCTCAACAGCAAAAAACAAATGTGAGGAAGGCTGAACTTGATGGACGCAAGTCTCTTTTCAGCTATCTAACTATGTAACTATGTAAAGTCAAAGCACCATGGGAGTTGTGGTTCTACAGCATACACCTTTTGGGCACCGCTGCACTGGAGGCTGTCAGGAAGACAGCCACTAGAGGTGTAGTTAACCCTTCTATGTAAACACTGCCCTTTCTACCAGATGGCAATGTTTTACATTGAAAATGTAAAACAACGAGAACACTGGACCCAGACCACTCAGTTGAGATGAAGCTGTCTGGGTGCCTTTAGTGGTCCTTTAAGTAAAATGGTGGAGGAGGGGGGGGGGCGGAGCGAGAGAGTTTTCTCTTTGAACATGACCTGCTGAACAAGTTAACAGGATGTTTATTCTTCTTACTCCAGACAGTAGTTCGCTAGCTACAGCCCCTGTCATTTCCACATGTTCTTAAAAACATTTACAGAAATGTACACGGAATGTATATATCTATACCAGACGGCTGACTTGTTACAGAAACACTAGTACAACATGATAAATGATTAGGTCTTTGATTGCCTCAGTCATTGCTTAGTTAGACATATTGAGATTTATTTTTTAAAGTAGGAGTTCTGGAAAACTGACACAGCAGTTGGACATTTTTAGGTTAAATAGTCGAGTTGGAAAAGTAGCAGATTTACTGAGCTTTTTTCTTTTTTTTCTTCTCAGTTTGGCTATTAATGTGCAATTCCTTTGTAAATTCTCCACAATTCCTAGTGGGTTGAGTGGTCAATCATACCTTTTGTATACATTTTACTATATGGCTGTTGGCCTAACATATAACTTTTTTGTCACAAATTAAGTTCAAGTACTGTATATGGTTATTGTGGCAATGTACAGTGTTTCTACGCAGGTGTGTATCCAAAGGGTTGGTTAGTTGGAAGCTTCATTATAAGAAAAGAAAACCTGTTTGTGAATAATGAATCTATATTTTAGCATGCATTCCCTCAGATTTAAAATTCCCCAGGACTTTCCAGGTTTTGGCAATAGTTTTGCATCTCTGTCCCGATATAATTATATTCAAAAACTCAAATCTATTGTATATATTTGAACTATTTTTTTTTTTAGCTGCTTTCGAGTACATGTTTACCACTGATTGTTTACTTATAAGTAGTGTATTGGTGTGACATTTTTGTTCTGTGGAGGTGAACCTAAAAGAGGCAACCTCCAAATGTATTAAATGAACACTTCAAACACCTAAAGCACTTTTAAAGTGCAGATTTCAGTTGACGTTGGCACTTTCTTTAAATTAACCTTGTTACACCCCACAGGCTGTCAATCCTACAACCGGTCCTTTTACTTCCTAGTTATTTAGCTCAGTGGAGATGAACTCAGGAAGCAGGCAATTGAACAGAGCATAGCCCAACTGGGGAAAAAAATTCGGGCCGGGAATTTTTTAATCATGGCGGCCCACTGAGAGGGGGCGGGGCTAGATAGGGTGAGTTTTGCCATCACCAATGACCAGCACGTACCATCTCAAAAAATGAGCATGTTGGTTCAATGCTCTTCCTGGGCAGACCATGCGCAGAGCCTTGCTGAAGAGCTCTAGCATGAGAAAAAGGCCCTGTATTTGTTCTGCACGGCGCAAGCAAATTTAATAACGTGTGATCTGTGTTTGTTTGAAACTTGTCTCTGGTGTCTCCAATAATGGGATACCAGGAGACAGAAATGCCAGGAAAGAGTATTGTTCATGTGTTTGGAGCCTGCTTGTAGTATTGCGTGTCTTTACAGTGAGCTGATTGTGCTGTCGTATAGTGTAAATAGGTTGGTTTCTGTTGTGTTGTGATGTAATGTATATGTGTCTATGTGCTGTAGATAGTGTGTGTATAGGGGGCATAGTGTATATAGGGGCTGTAGTGTGTTTGTTTGCTTACAAGGAATCTAGTGTGTGCATAGGCAATCCAGAGTGTGTATGTCAGGAATGTAGTGTGTGTAGGTGGTGCAGTGTATGTGTAGAGGATCTAGTGTTTGTTTAAAGGACCCAGAGTGTGTATAGGAGATCTAGTGAGTGTGTGTGTAGAGGATTTAGAGTGCATATAGGGAGCTAGTGTGCGTGTGTGTAGATGATCTAGTGTGTGTCTGGAATGTAAGGTTGCAGTGTGTGTATATGTGAGGGTGCAGTGAGTGTGTGAGGGGTTCTGTAGTATAAATACATATGTTTGAAAGTATTGTGTGTGTGTGTGTGTGTGAGTGATGGGTGCAGTGTGTTTGTGAAGGTGTTGTATGTATGAGTGAGATGTGCAGCATGTGCGCGGGGGGGGGGAGCGTGTGTGAATGTTTGGAGGGATTGTGTGTTAGGGGGAGGCAGATGTCAATATTTATATGTATTATTTAATTTTTATTTACAAACGGCATTATATCCTTCTTACCTTTTGCCTGGTCAAGGCCACAGAGCACCTGCCTTGCAAAGGCATTGAGGTCCACTGGGAAATCTGTGATTGGACAGCCACAGAAAGTCTGGGCTAGGTTAGAAGGGGAGGGATTGCGAAGGCATTAGAAAACCGCAAGCTGTTTATAGCTATATCCCAATAAAAACATGCATAATTAAATGCATGCATGTTTTTATTGGTATAATATCTACTAAATAGTGTTTGTTTTTTATTTGGACATTGAAGTGTCCCTTTAAGTATGTTTTTTTTTTCTGTATTTTAATATCAATGTTACTGGGATTTGGTGTTCCAGCCCCTAACAGAGTATTCTGTGTTATTGATGCAATTAAATAAGACATTCTGTGTAACTGAAATCATTACATTTTGGGGTTTCCCCCCCTTCATAATACCTGTCTACCTGATATGGTAAATAAACTACAGGAACTACATTTGTTTGCTTAGTGTCTGTGCTCACTGCTAAGATGTATTTACTGTCTGCTGCTCAGTTGGGAATCGTTCTGAATTTGGTCAGTTGTGCTGTTATATATTGGTTTGTTCTGGATGGTCTTTTTAGTGTAAAGTTCTGTGCTGCTGTGGACTAGTTGCAAAAAGAGATGTCCGTAGGTAAATTAGCAATAATTGCTCTGCTTCAGTTCCAGCACTGGGCTTTAAAATTGCATGATAAAGTGGTAGAAAGCATAGACATTTTTTTCCATAAATTAAAATTTCAGAATTTTAGAGTTCCTCTGTACTTCTCTTGTTTATTCGGTCTATTTTCTTACTTTTTGTACGGATTTACAACTGACTAGCACAGTCTATGATTGGAAAGCAGTAATTATTGTCAAGCTTGTAATGTCCTACCACAAACGGCTTTCTGCCAGTGTCATGTAATGTTTCAGTATCAAAATAACATTAAACAGCATCCCTGGTTTAGTGCATGTGTCTTCCTTACTGTCTTTAATGAATGGATGTGACAGGCTGCAAAATAAAGCATTTTCACATGGAACACTCTGTACAAAAATATTCCTCAAACGTTTCTTTATGATCATGAATGTTATATTTCTGAGAGTTAGTTATAATGAATCTGGTACTGCTATAAAACAGTTCAATGGGTTTGTCAAACACGCAGCCCAGTATTTTAAAAGGGACACTATAGTCACCAGAACAGCTACAGCGTATTATATATGTTCTGGTGAGTAGAATCATTCCCGTCAGGCTTTTTGCAGTAAACACTGTCTTTTCAGAGAAAAAGCAGTGTTTACATTACAACTTAGTGACACCTAAACTGGCCACTCCTTAGATGGCTGCTAGAGGTGCTTCCTGGGGCATTGCTGCACAGTGTGCAGCACTGCCATTCAGTTTCTCCACCCTTTGCATGGTAACACTGAACTTTCCTCATAGAGATGCATTGATCCAATGCATCTCTATAATGAGATGCTGATTGACCAGGGCTGTGTTTGACTTATGTTGGCTCTGCCCCAGATCTACCTTCTTGACAGTCTCTGCCAATCCTATGGGAAAGCATTGTAATTGACTCACAGAATCATTTCTGATGATGTCAGACAAGCAGGTAGATCAGGGGCAGAGGCAGCAGCTGCAGACTTAAATACAAGTAAGATTTTACTATAATTAGAGAGGCAAGGGGGGTGGCTTGATGGTGGTTTTAACACTAGGGACAGATATACATGGTTTTGTTCCAGACCCTATAGTGTTTCTTTAATTCTGGATTTCCTTAGGTAAATTTTTGTCTCGTCTACAACAAAACAGTGATGGATATGAACTACTTGGATTTTCCCAAGGCATTTGAGATACAGTTGCAAACAAAAGGTTATTATTAAAACTGAAATCAGTTGATTTAGATGAAAAATTGTGTTTTTGGATAGCACACTGGCTTAAAGATAGAGTGCAGAGAGTAGTTGTAAACTGAAAATGTACAAATTGGACAAAAGTGGTAAGTTAAGTGCCTCAGGGTTCTGTCCCTGGGTCCACTTATCTTTACTTACCGTAAAGTGAGCATTGATAGTTGTGTGCTGGTGTTTACAGATTACACAAACCTAGGTGAGATAATACAGTCTGAACATGATATAACTTGTTTACAGAGAGATTTAATAAATTAATAAGATATGGAAAACTTTAGTAATGAAGAAATTCTAGAAAAAACTGCATTTGTTTTCTTTATAAAAAAGGTGCCTCAGAATTGGTATGATAGCACTGTACTAATACATCGATCAGCAACAACATTAAAACCACTGACAGGTGATATGAATAACATTGATTATATCAGTGGTTCCCAAACCAGTCCTTAATGCACCCCTAGGATTTAGGGGTTAACCGACAGAAGGGAGCACTATAGGGAGCTATAGGAAAACATCTTTGTTTTCCTAGCACTATAGTTTCCCTTTAACCCCTTAAGGACGGCGGGCGTGCTATGCCATTGTTATGGTACTTTTTGAAAGTAAACCAAAATGTTCAAAGTCTATCTGTTCCTGTCCAAATCAATAAAATTAAATTGCGTATATACGCTGAAGTAATTAAGTCTGACACACGAGGTTCAGGTTAAAATAACTTCGAGAAAGTTTATTGGCAAGTGAAGAAAAAGCGGGCGCGCAGGCCCTTTTAAGAGGCATTTTGCGTCATCATTGATTATTAGAATATCAGCAAATAAACATCATCAATTGGATTAATTGTTAAGTGACGGAGTTAGTGTCTTACCTATTGGTTAGTAAAATTAAGAGGTTAGTCCCGTGCCCACCCATCAGAGGTGGGATTATTCTGGACACGGGTGGGGGACAAGGGGGTCCTAAGCGTCATTTTACACGGTCAGTGATATCAGGCTTTATGTCCAGGTGCAAGGTCTCTTATGAATAGAACATTTCATTACTACTGTGTTCTGTGGCCTTCAAACTGTACTATCTTACAAGCTCTTAAGGAGTAGCCAGCAAGTCTTGAGGAGTAGCCAGCACCTCCTGGTACTTGTCCTTGAAGGAAACACGGTCTTTGTCTACTGTATTAATTGGGTTGAGAAGTTCAGTCACGTAATGTAGTTTTAAAATGAACAAGTTAAGTCATGAGGACAAAATGGAGGATTTGAAGAAGTCAGGTTAGGAGGACAAAATGGAGGATTGTCACAATATAAGGTTAAAATGGAGTTAGTACAATAATTCAATACAAGTACAATAATAATTTTTAATAATTCCACATCAGTCCCCCCTATGAAATGTTAGATTCTAAGAGATAAAACTTTATTAGTTAGTTTCAGAAGACGTGTTAACCCAAAGGCACAGAAACCCCGTGGCTGCTAGCTAGATGTTAATGCAAAGTGCAAGGCTGTCCCTAGATCTGACCCTAATAGGCTAACCATCCGTCAGTATGGCTCTCGAACGCTTCACACCCAAGGGTATCCCATGGCAGCTAACCCACCACTTCTCCACATGGGGCCTTTACCATTCACTGACAGATGCTGTCCCTAATCTAGTCCCTTCCTAGAATTCCTGCACTTTATCAACAAAGGGGATAATTTGCAGCGGCAGACAGGGTGAGTTGATGTCTTGGAATTCTTGGTCATCAACTTCGAGATGGGTCAAAGTGGGTGCTGCTTGGTCAACAGTCTTCATGAGGGATTTTCTCAGACATGGGAGGACACAACAAAAGAGAAGAGCAAAAATAAAAAGAAAAATTAGTATAGCCATACCAATCTGCATTAAAGCCTTTTGCCATCCTGTCATCCAACCAAACCATCTTTCCCAGGGATCTTTTATCCCAGAATTCCTTTTTAACTCTTCAGACAAGTCATTTAATTTTTCTATAGCTAGTGTGACTTTACCATTAGGGCCTGTGTTTTCTGGGATGTAGGTACAACATGTCATAGTGTCGGGCAAAATCTTACAAACCCCTCCTTTTTCGGCTAAGATCATATCTAGGGCCATTCTATTCTGAAAAGTCATTTGGGATGTGGCCTGTAACTGTTCGGCCAACCCCTGGAGGGCGTCTCTGGTGTAATTGACAAAACGCTGTTGATTATAATAAATGTAATTTATCCAATTTAGATTCTTGTTTGCGGTAACTATGGTAAAAATTGATTCAAATCCTGCAGCAACTTCATCCCTAGCTTTAAACTCGTTGGGCACCCCCCTGGGCACTCCAATGGCATCAATATATACATGAGGATCAAAACTTCCTTTCACTGGGGCGTCACGTTTAACCTTAGTGTGGCTGAACTCATGGGTGTTGAGGTGTGTGTCAGAAATAATATGTATAGGCATAATGGCCTTAGTCAAAGTACACTCTCCCCACCATTCTGTGTCCATTCTGGATCTTAGCTGTAAATCCCCACACAACCAATAAATGTCCCCTAGTGACCTAGTGTGATGTTGCAGCAAACGTACAGGGACAGTTCTGTATGTAGCACAATAGCCTTTGGAAAAGTTACCCACAAATTTACCAATACCATCGTACATGGCATAGCAAGTGTAATTACCTTTATATACGGTAATACCATCAGGGGGTTTGACATCGTTGGCTAGGAGAGGATACTCCTTTGTCCATGCAATACATATGGACCTGTTAAAATTATAGTGATAGGCAAAAAGGCTTAAAATACATTCTTCTATATCTACAGGTAGGATTAAAGGTACGGTACCCAGGTGAGGCCGGGCACCTCCACACACGTAACATGCAGTTCTATTATGCTTATTAGCATTATATTTCATCCATTCTAACCATAAATTTACATCATTAAAACCTGTTTCAGCGGCCATGGTATCTTCAAAGGTGGGGTTAGCAATGGCCATCATGTCTTGAAAGGTCTGAATATGAGGTTTTAATGGGTTAGGGACCATATGGGTGGCCCCTTGCCACTCAGAAGAGTTGCACATATCTTTAAGGTAGAAATGCCCTAATTTTTGGTAGGAACCCTTTTTCCAATACATTCCCATCACATACTGGTCTGCATCTGTTGGGCTTGGATGCTCAATGTTAAGGATTAATTTCATTGGTGTACTCCCCCCAGGCTTTCTCAAAGTCATTCTCTGGAGGAGGGATCTACCATGATCATCTACTTTAGATACGGCACTTTTTGGTTTGTAACCCCAGGCAGGCCCGGCATTCCATCCCGCCGCCCCCCAATGGTCACAATTGTGCCCCCATTGTTTGTCAACTACACAAACATATGGGTCTTTCGAATGAGGGATATCTCTATAGATGCTCTGGATTTGTGGTGTGGGAAATGGGCATTCTACAATATCACAATAGTCAAAGGTATAAGTAGCCACCTGGGTGCATGATGAATTATACCAGAAGGTGTACCCACTAATGTCTTTGGTAATGGCTACTTGCTGGGCCTTCATAAGGCTAATTAAGGAGAAGATGTACCAGAGATACATGTTTGTGCGATATTCGCTTCCTCTGGGGCAGGAGATTTCTTGCAGTGGGAAGCGTGGACCCAATTTGGCCTACCGGCCAATTTGACGGAGGTTGCGGTAATCAGGAGAACTTGGAATGGACCGTCAAATCTTGGTTCTAGGGTATTTTTCCGCACAAACTTCTTGATCAGGACCCAATCTCCGGGAAGCAGGTTATGGGAACCTGTATCCAATTCAGGATCTGGAATTGAAGAGAAAACTTGGGCATGTATTTTGTTTAAAACACTTGCAAGTTCAGTTACATAATCTACTAAAACATCTGATTGGAGCTGTAACTGCTGTGGATAATAACAACCTAACCTGGGTGCTGTCCCAAATAGAACTTCATATGGGGACAGTGAATGCTTCCCTCTAGGTGTGTGCCTAACACTAAATAAAGCTATTGGCAGGCTTTCTGGCCAGGGCATCTTTGTTTCTTGTGACATTTTTAACATTCTGGTTTTTAGGGTGCCATTCATGCGCTCCACTTTACCACTACTTTGTGGGTGGTAAGGGGTATGGAAGGCCAGAGTCACCCCTAGAGCAGTCCAAATTTCTTTAGTCACAGTTGCTGTAAAGGCTGGGCCTTGATCACTCTCAATGACTTCTGGGAGTCCGAATCTGCATACAATATCTGTAATTAGGCGCTTTGCGGTTGTCTTTGCAGTGATATTGGCCACTGGGTAGGCTTCTGGCCAGCCTGAGAACATGTCCACTATTACTAGTGCATATTCATGGGGCCCACTCTTGGGCATTTGGATGTGGTCAATTTGAATTCGCTGGAAGGGGTACATGGGCTTTGCCAGGTGTTTCGCAGGCACCTTAATTGGTCTTCCTGGATTGCATTTTGCACAGATGACACAGGCCTTGCAAAAGCTATTGATCAATGTTGTGATTCCAGGTGCTTCATAATACTTCTGTATGAGGGCGGCCATCAATTCTTTTGACAGGTGCGCAGGCCCATGTGCCCATTGGACCACTGCTGGGTATAAATTTCTGGGAAGACAAAATTTGAAGTTGTTGTAATATATTCCGTCCTTTTGGACAGCTCCTTTCTTTTTCCATTTCTGGATTTCCTCAGGAGTGACTGCAGCTTGTTGTTCTTGTAAGATTCGCAAATCAGTAGGAAGAGTTTGCAAAGCAAAAATAGGGACTTCTTCTTCTTCTTCTTCTTCTTGTCCGGACACTTCTTCATCCACTTCCTGCAGATCCCTGGCCGCTAACTTAGCAGCTTGATCAGCCAAATGGTTGCCCTTTGCTTCATCTGTATCCAATTTCCCATGGGCCTTGACTTTCAAAACGGCCACCTCTTTGGGGAGTAGGAGGGCATCCATTAGCTCCTTGATTGCAGTGCTGTGTTTGACTGGTGTACCGGCGGTGGTAAGAAATCCTCTAGTCTTCCAAATAAGGCCGAAGTCATGTGCCACACCCAGAGCATATCTTGAATCTGTATAGATGTTGGCACGTTTTCCTTCGGAAATTTTGCATGCTGAAGTCAGAGCCTGTAATTCAGCTTCTTGCGCAGACATTGCTGGCGGTAAGGATGATGATTTAATGACTTCATCTGTTGTGGTTACGGCATATCCTGTGTGATATGTTCCTCCTTCATCGGCATATCTCGATCCGTCCACAAACAGGGTAAAATCCGGATCTGGTAATGGGTTCTCATGCACAGTTGGTAAGTGCACTGTTTCCATTTTCATCTGTTCAAAACAGTCATGAGGTGTTTCTGGGTCATAATCATTCTTTATGACCAGGTCTTGAAATTCCTTTTCCAGGAAATGGCGTGGCCATGCTTCTAGAAGGTCAGTTGTTGGGTATTTGGCAATACCGTTTTCCTGTAGCTGTTCTTCATTCATGGTGGCCCATAGTTTTGCCATGGGCCCAAGGTCATTCCATGACTTTGTCTTCAACTTGGTAACAGGAATATGTGGGATAGCGGTATCCCAATGGCGGTAGAGGTAGTTAAGTTGTTGAGGTAGTTGGACCAAGACCATGCTATTACCTTCAGAGTCGCAATAAAAGTCTTGTGCAGTGAGCTTTACATCGGTCCAGTGGTAAAGCTCATCTTCATAGCAAGGTTCGGGAGTAATATTTGGCTTGTACCACATGGTACAGAAGGCGTAATCCGGGCCTTCACAAAGAGGTGTCTCATCTTCATGAAATGACAAATGTGGATGCATGACTTTCTTGATACATCCACAGAGCAGGTAGATGTAGGTTTCATCTGTGATAAATCCATAATAGATACCCCCCTCAGGGAGTGGAAGAAGAGTGGACGGATTAAGCACTTGACATCTTTGGATGGAAATGTTGTCAGGCAAAAGAAGATGACACTGTAGGCGCAGGTGTCTGGCTGGAGACACGTGCTTGAGCTGGACTTGGTTGACGATGGCAGAGATGTCATGAGGGGCCAAAACAACCAGAGGGTGGCCAAGGACCAGGTCTGAGGTCCTCTCTATGAGTTCTCTTGCAGCAAAAACAGCCCTGAGACAGGAAGGAGTCCCTCTGGCCACAATGTCCAGTTGACATGAGAAATATCCAATAGGCCTCTGGCGGCCTCTTAAGTCATTAGTTTGGGTGAGTACTCCTGTTGCGTGGCCTTGTCTTTCAGAGACAAACAATTTAAAGGGTTTGGAGTAGTCAGGTAGGCCCAAGGCAGGAGCAGAAGCAATGGCCCGTTTTAAAGCATCGAAATTGGCCAGGGCTTCATTGGTCAGACAGAACGGGTCAGACTTAAGAGCATCATAGAGAGGTTGCATAAGCAGAGAGGCTTCTGGGATCCATGCTCTGCAGTAGGAAATGAGGCCTAGGAAGGCATGAAGAGACTTTGAAGTCCTTGGAGGTGGAATGTCCAAAACAGCTCTTACCCGGTCCCGAGTAAGATGTCTGGTACCTTGAGATAGGCAATGTCCAAGGAAGATCACTGAAGATTGACAGAATTGTAGCTTGATGAGTGAAGCTTTGCATCCTTGTTCTGCCAAATAGCAAAGGAGACTAAGTGAACACCTTTTAGTAGTGGGTACATCATCTCCACATAGCAATAGATCATCCACATACTGAAGCAGGACAACTTCTGGGTGCTCAGCTTGCCATGGGTCAAGGATGGTGCCCATGGCCTTAGCAAATTGACTTGGAGAATTTTGTGCCCCTTGGGGCATGACAGTCCAGGTATACTGTTGCATTTCATGAGTGAAAGCAAACAGGTATTGACAGGATGGGTCCAGTGGGACACTGAAAAAGGCATTGGCCAAGTCAATAACTGTAAAGAATTTTGCAGATGGTGGGACTCCAGAGAGCAGAGTATGAGGATTTGGTACAAGAGGGGTGTCCAGGACGGTAGCTTCATTAACAGCACGGAGGTCCTGGACCATCCTGTACTTCTCTGGTTCACCCTTTGGAGTTTTCTTTTTCACAGGAAATAACGGGGTATTGCATTCAGATTTACATTTTACCAGGGCACCCTTCTCCAAGAGTGCCTTGATGTGGACAGAAATTGCAGCGGACTGTGCTGGTTTTAATGGATATTGTGGTTTTCTTGGTAACTTAGCTCCTGGAATAAGCTTTACCACCACAGGGGGAACATTTAGGTGACCTATGTCCTCTGGGCCTGAGGACCATAACTTAGCGGGCACCTGTGTTTTTAATTCCTCTGGGAAATTGGACCTTAATTCTGCTGCCCCCTCACGGGGCTTTTCTAAATGCAGCATCAGAGGCAAAGAGCATAGGGCTGAAGTGTCTGATACAGACAGAGGTGTAAACATTTCTACCTGCCCATCCGGGGTAAAAGTGATGGATGCTTGCAGGCGTGAGAGGACATCAGCACCTAACAGGTTAATGGGGCATGTGGAGGATACTACAAAGCGAGCGAGCAGGCTAGAACCAACTCGCAGCGGAGTTGTTAAAGGGCTACGTCTTGGCTGGCCATCCACTCCAACACAAGAGACATCAATACTGGACAGGAAGGATGGGTCTGGCAGGTCTTGTTCTCGTAGAACACTACGGGCTGCACCTGTGTCAACTAGAAATGTGGTGGGGTGGCCTTCAATGGGTAAAGTCACTGTGGCAAGTGGCCCCCCTTTGTCCCCTGTAGACACTGCCATGACAGGGGTCACAGACACAGGCTTGCCAATTTCCTATTCATCGGGTTCCTCAACTATTGGAACCTGTTTGGTGGCTTTGGGAGCCGGGGCAGGCTTGGGTAGTTTTCTGGGTTCCCTTTGCTCCCTTTTAGGTTCTGGACAGTCATTCCTAAAGTGACCCTTTGCTCCACAATTAAAGCAATGTCCCCCCTCCTCCGGTCTGGGACCTCTTGGGGCTGGAGCGGAGCGGGATACCATGAGAGGAGCTGAAGTAGGTCTCCTTGGGGTCTGAACGGATTCCAAACCTCTAGCAACTAAAAGCAGGGTATCCAGGGGAACAACCTTATATTCAGGGCGTGCGGCAATGATTCCCTTGCGTATAGAGTCTTTAACACCTTGGACAAACGCACCTGACAGCATTTGTGAATGAATCTTATCTGTAAGATCAAACCCCAAATCTGTGAACATTTGATACAGTCTTGCATGAAACCTTTCCACTGATTCTCCTTTATCTTGAATAACATCAGTAAGGCCAGCAGCCTGATCCGCAAGTTTGTCCTTAGCCCATTCTCTTAATTGGGTGCAAAAAGTTACTCCAGAGGGGTAATCAACATCACTGCTGAGCAAATCTGTACTGAGGTGTCGGGCCATACTTGGCCAATATGCATCCCCTGCTTTGATAGCACAAATGCTCAGCAAATCACGCCATGCGGCGGAATAAGTCTTTTGAATTTGAACTATCCCTCGGTAGAAGGGCATAGGCTGTTTTTCTGGGTCAGGGAGTGATTTCATTAGAGCACTAGCTTGAGTGGGATTGAAAGCAACATATTTAGGAGGGGCCTGTTCTCCCCGACCCTTGTGGCCAAAAGGGTCATCGATAGAACGGTGAGTTGGGGCTCCCGCGGCAAGCTCCGATGAGACATGGGACACCCTGTCCATCTCGTCATCATCGAATTCTATGATATTGGCTCTTTTGCGTGGTGCAGGGCCCGAATGAGGTGAAAGGATCGGTGGTTGGGAACGAGCCCCAGATGCAGGGGTGGCTAGTGAGTCATAACCTGGGGATAGGTAGTCACCGGGGATTACCGGCATCAGGGCCGAACTGGGGGCCGCCATATTGGTGGCCGGAAAAGGTGTTACATTAGGGTTAAGGGAAGGGGTGGCGGCCATGTTAGATGTGGGCACACCCGGAGCAACCTGTGCCGGACTGGGCATAACCGGAACCTGGGGAGTGGCTTGGGGAAGGGGTAGTGGATATCCGGGATAGGGCAGGGCCATGGGATATGGGAAGGGGTAGGGCCAGGCTGGGGAGGGAAAGGAGGTGGGGTATTGGACTGGGGCGGAGATGGGAGGGGACGGAGAGGGATTGGTAGGGGTGGGTGTAGAGGGAGGAGCCGGGGTGAGTGTGGAAGAGGTGGTTAGCTGGGCGGATGAAGAGGGGAGGGGATCACTAATGGAGAGGGAGTGTGGGGAAGGAATGGCAGATGAAATGTTAGGGGAAGGTATAGCAGGTAGCGTAGGGATGGATGAGGATGATGGGAATGTTAAAGATGGGGCAGGGGAAAAGAAAGATCCATCAGAATTCAGGACCGGGCAGACAGGGGAGGTAATGGGATGGGTATTGGGAGTGGGGAACATAGTCAGCTGGCTATCACTTATTGCTGACTGAACCTTGGGGATAGACATTCCCTGGGCGCCGGTTTTGGGCGCTGGCTGGGGGTAGACCCCAGCAACACAATTATTATGATACACAAACAATTTCACACCTTTGTGATTTATCTCTTCCTCAACCCAACCTTCTAGCTGAATAGCCTTCGCTACTCTATACCATGCTTCAGCAGTCTTTAATAAACCATTATCTGTAAGCTTGCCTTTCTTTTCTGTCAGTAACCTACGCCAACTTTCTGGTTGCAATCTTCCACATGTCGGTACAGCAATTCTACATACTTTTGCAATTTTTTCAACACCTTTAACCATTTCCTCACCCTCTCTGTCTTCGACTAAATCACATGCTAACCAGCCCTTACTGGGCTTGCTTAAATCCTGTCCCATAATCCCTTTACCCCTATACCAGCGTCCTAGATATAGGGAGAGAGAGGGAAAACTGAACAAGAACGTCTACAATGCTCGACTGCCACCCGAGAATCGTGGGATTTTCTCAGGTGCGTCTTCCCAAAACGTAGACTAGTCACTGAATCCGCCTACCCGGGGTGGTAGACACGGATTGGAGCGAAGTGAGAAGTGTGTGACCAATCACTTCTCTTTTTAAGAGGAATGGGAGTGGATAGTATAATAATATAGGAAGTATAGAAAAGATGAAAGACAAGGAAAATCCTTAGAGACAGACACAGGAGTTCATGAGACTCCTAATTAGACAAACAAGACAACAATACAATTGAAATACAGTGCATGCATCACAGTTCAAATGAAATCAACAATAATCCCTTTCCTTTACTCGTGTGCTTACTCCAAAGTCACCTCCCTCAACCCCGTAGTGTCTCCGCTCGGAGAACGACTTTCGTAAGTCTCACTACCAGCGGCCACGGAAAACAACTGACACCGGTCCGAGTTCCGTCAGCCTCTCTCTACTCTGCAGTCCACAAGAATGTGGCCACGTCTATCCTCACTCCCGTAGTGCCCCTATAAAACCCACTTATAAGTCTCACTACCACGTGATGCGGAAAACAAGCAATGCCTACTTGAATCCCCCCAGGAAACAAAGTCCTCTGCCACAAGACTAAGCCCCCTCACAAATGAACAGAAATACCATGTGCACAAAGAAGCTAGCTAGGCTCTCAAAGTGACACAAGAAGGATCACAGGAAATTATGAGTCTACACAAAATCCACAGTTCCAACACCCCTCTTTTTCCTTACAGCCACAGCCACGAGGCTCCTAAAAGAGGTAAACAGGTAAAGAAGACCCCCAGGAACGCATCCGCAGGTCAACCCCTCTTTTTCCTTACAACCACAATACCGTGGTTCCTAAAAGAGGTGAAACAGGCAACAGAGACCCCCAGGAACGCATCCGCAGGTCACCCCCCTTTTTCCTTACAGCCACAGCCACGAGGCTCCTAAAAGAGGTAAACAGGCAAAGAAGACCCCCAGGAACGCATCCGCAGGTCAACCCCCCTTTTTCCTTACAACCACAACACCGTGGTTCCTAAAAGAGGTAAAACAGGCAACAGAAGACCCCCAGGAACGAATCCGCAGGTCCACCCCCCTTTATCCCAAAAGAGGTAAAATACAAACAGATAGACACACACACTGAAGACCCAGGCAAATCCCCTCAGGTCCACCCCCCTTTATCCCAAAAAGGGGAAAACAAGCAAGACAGAACCCCAGGCAAATCCCCTGTAGGTCCACCCCCCCTTTATCTCAAAATGGGGAAACAGGCAAACGATTCAAACACACCCAGGCAACAGATAGACTAAAATGCAGGTAAACAAGTGAGTAACGAGACACCGGGCAAGATATTACCTGTCTTTGATGTCCTCCCGGGAAGCAGTCACAGACACGTGGACGGGTCAATCAAAGGGGCCGGAACGTACCGGTGGCTCTGCAGAAGTCTCTACCGTGTATCTGGAGGTGATCAGTCTCCCTTCCTTCCCCCTGGATTCCTCCGTCCACCCTTGTCTTCCTTAGGACGGCTCACCGGCCGGACATAGCCCGATGCCCCACGTTGGGCGCCAAGTTGTTATGGTACTTTTTGAAAGTAAACCAAAATGTTCAAAGTCTATCTGTTCCTGTCCAAATCAATAAAATTAAATTGCGTATATACGCTGAAGTAATTAAGTCTGACACACGAGGTTCAGGTTAAAATAACTTCGAGAAAGTTTATTGGCAAGTGAAGAAAAAGCGGGCGCGCAGGCCCTTTTAAGAGGCATTTTGCGTCATCATTGATTATTAGAATATCAGCAAATAAACATCATCAATTGGATTAATTGTTAAGTGACGGAGTTAGTGTCTTACCTATTGGTTAGTAAAATTAAGAGGTTAGTCCCGTGCCCACCCATCAGAGGTGGGATTATTCTGGACACGGGTGGGGGACAAGGGGGTCCTAAGCGTCATTTTACACGGTCAGTGATATCAGGCTTTATGTCCAGGTGCAAGGTCTCTTATGAATAGAACATTTCATTACTACTGTGTTCTGTGGCCTTCAAACTGTACTATCTTACAAGCTCTTAAGGAGTAGCCAGCAAGTCTTGAGGAGTAGCCAGCACCTCCTGGTACTTGTCCTTGAAGGAAACACGGTCTTTGTCTACTGTATTAATTGGGTTGAGAAGTTCAGTCACGTAATGTAGTTTTAAAATGAACAAGTTAAGTCATGAGGACAAAATGGAGGATTTGAAGAAGTCAGGTTAGGAGGACAAAATGGAGGATTGTCACAATATAAGGTTAAAATGGAGTTAGTACAATAATTCAATACAAGTACAATAATAATTTTTAATAATTCCACATCACCATCCTTGGGGACCCGGCTCTAAACGCCGGCGGGTGGCATAGTACATCCCCCTCGTCCAGGGGACTTACCTGCTCGCTAGCGATCCCCTGCCGGTGATTGCGAAGGGGGGGGGGGGGGAGCCTTACCTGCTTTTAAGTAGGTGTTCAAAAAAGTGGCATGTTTACAGTGCAGGTTTGGTAAAGCCGTGCAAATACATTGTTTGAAAGTGAGTTATGGTCTCTTTTTATCAGACAAGGAAAGTCTGACTTGTTTGAAACCTTAAACCAGATAGGAAGCAGCCAGGATAGTCACTATGTTCATTTACTTAAAGGATCACTATAGGGTCAGGAACACAAACATGTATTCCTGACCCTATAGTGTTAACACCATGATCTAGCCCCCCTGGGCCCCTCTTGCCTCCATAAATATAGTAAAAATCTTAGTGTATTCAAGCCTGAAGCTGTCAATCTGCATGCTGTTAGACTCAGAAAAACTAGCAGTCTGCTGACATGTGGTAGCCTGATCCAAGCACAGTGCTTCCCCATAGGATTGGCTGAGACTGACAAAGAGGCAGATCAGGGGCAGAGCATTATTCAAACACAGCCATGGCCAATCAGCATCTCCTCATAGAGATGAATTGAATCAATGAATCTCTATGAGGAATGTTCAGTGTCTGCATGCAGAGGGAGGAGATACTGAATCACAGGATGCTGTGCACAGTGCTGCCCTGTGCTCTGCTGACAGCAGATCTGAGTGGATGGAGGCATATTATGCCTCCATCAACTCCGAAGTCCCTCTAGTTCACTCTGAGTGACTGCAACTGGAGGTGTTCCTAGCTTTCAATGTAAACACTGTATTTTCTCAGAAAATAGTGTTTACATGAGAGAGGCTGCAGGGAGCTATAGTTCTCACCTGAACAACCTCATTAAGCTGAAGTTGTGACTATAGCGTCCCTTTAATATCCTTGTTCTTCCTAGCCAGGTGAATATTCAGTAAAGCCAAGTCTGCCTTTTGCCATTTATTAAATATCTGTAAGATAGGATAACTTATTAAAACAGTTGCATTAAGGCTGACTTAAAATCTTTCAATGTGTGCTTTAGTGCTCACTCGTCCATGACCTGATAAAAATTGTGTATATATTTGTCAGATTTATTGACTAAATAAGAAATTGTGATGAATTGAAAAGGAAATGCGTATTTAAAGGGATCCTATAGTGCCAGGAAAACAAACCCGTTTTCCTCGCACTATAGGGTTATTAGGTCCCCCACTCCCTCGGGGCTGAAGGGGTTAACCACTTACCTGAATCCAGTGTCTATGTCCCTCGGCGCTGGGTCAGGTTACGCCCACACTCCTCCCCCGCCGATGTCACACAGCGGGGGAGACCTAATGCGCATGCGTGGCAATGGCTTTGTGCGCGCATTAGACCTCCTCATAGGAAAGCATTATTCAATGCTTTCCTATGGGGAAAATCTGACGCTGGAGGTCCGTAAGGATGTCCAGCGTCATTTGGTCGGTTGGTTTGGGTTCCGGAAGCACCCCCAATGACATTGCAGTGGAACTGCAATGTTTTACATTGCAGGACTAAGTGCAAAAGGGACACAGAACCCAGACTACTTCAATGAGCTGAGGTGGTCTGGGTGCCTACAGTGTCCCTTTAAGGCCAAAAATGTATCTGGAGAATGTTACCGGTTTCACTGCTATGCCTTAAAATTTGCAATTCTCTCATCAATTCTTCACAATGTCCATTACTGTAAATATCTTTTATGGTAGCATACATTATTATAAAACACCAATCTTTTATGGTAGCATACATTATTATAAAACACCAATCTTTTATGGTAGCATATATTATTATAAAATTCCACGAATCCATGGTCATATCTAATCCCAAAGACGAGTTATTTACCAATGCCTAAAAAAGCTAGACAAAAACTGCTTGTGAGACAGTTCTTGCAAAATCTCTCCAGTCACTGAAAATGTAGATGACATTGATAACTACATTTGTGTGTAGTAACACCATCCTCCAACACAATTAAAAAAGACCGGATTCTAAAACCTAATTAGGGTTCACAGGGAGGGGTAATTACTTTCCATTTACAAGCCTTGTGTGCCATAAACCCATACAAATGTTAATAACCAGCTTGTCGTTTGTGACTAGAAGGCCGAAAAGGTTAGTCAAACAATAATCCCTTTATTTCCTTACTTTTTAACCTGAGACTTTTGTTTATTCTGGTGTCTGAATTTTGGGTGCCAGACAGGTGAGCAATGTAATATCATCTGTCATTAAGTGCAAATACATTCTACTTTATTTATTTATTTAGGTTTTTTTTCTCTCTTTATTTCTTTTTATTCCGGTAATCCAAACACATATAGGATTCAGTTAATAATTGCAATCGTTATTTATTTAGTTTTTAATGTTTTCTGCTAATGATCTTCAGTTGGTACCTCTGTGTTTGCTAGAGAATTGCAATAGTTTTTGCTAATTTCTGCTTTCTGAATTACTACTCATTAGTGCACTCTTAAGTCCAGTTTATGAAAAAGGTACTTACTTTGGGGCAGAAATAGTTATAGTATTGTTTTTTGTTGGAAGCTTGAATCAGGAAGCCTCAGACAAGGGTGCTGCTGATTGGCTGAGAATATGTGCTGATGCTCTAAACCAATCAGTAGTTACCCAGTCACAAAAACGGTTTGGGAGACATATGTATGTTGTTTTTGTGTTTTGTTTGTTTTTTCAAGCAGTTTTGTGAATGAGGAGCTACTGAGTGCCTTAACCCCTTAAGGACCGGCCTGTTTTTGCGATGTTTGTACGTTAAGGACCAGAGCAGTTTTAACACTTTTGTGGTGTTTGTGTTTAGCTGAAATTTTCCGCTCTCTCATTTACGGTTCCCATACAAGTTATATATATGTTTTTTTCAGGACAAAAGGGGCTTTCTTTACATACCATTATTTGTATTATGTCATATATTGTATTTAAAAAAAATAATAAGGGGCGGAGCCTGGCCACCGAGCCGCATAGACGCACCGAACATGGGCTCCTGCCGAGCGGACACAATCCGGGGCAAGAACGGAGACAATCTCACCCAAAGCCACTCAGGGGTGCACCACCCACGTCGGGGGTGCCCTCCGGAACCCATTGATGCCACCCCGGGGCCCGCGGGAGCCGGGAAAACGGAGATATGGATGCGGCCTACTGAGGCTGAAGCCGGGGAGAGGCGGCCGCTCTCCTCGGCTCAAAAGCCACCAAACGAGCTCTCTGCAACTCTCCCCCCCCCCCTCTGGACCGGTGGGGGACATCCCGGTCCGCCTTGTAAGCAAGCAAGCGACCCAAACACATGTCAAGCTGGGGCACCCGACCCACAGGGCAAATCCAAGATGGCGGCTCAGCGAAAACGCAGAAAGCAGAGCAAACGCAACCAGCCACCCATGTCCCCTCTGGAAACATTCGACCACCTCTGCTCAAGCTTCAGGGATGCCCTGCAGAGGAGGGGAGCTACCTACCACCAAGCTGAGGTAATGGTGACCTCGTGGATGCGACCTGCGGCTCGACGGAGCTACTACAGGCAAACACCACGAGCCTCCAAAATGGCCGCCCGACAACACAGACTACAACGGGCCCACAGGCGGAAAATGGCGGCTGGCATATCGGGCGCAATCCCTTACCGGCAAATGCACGCATCCAGATATGCACACCGACCGTCACAAGCATGCAACCCACCGGATCACAATCCCAGCACCTATTGCAGCCTGAATGGACGCCAAGCACTGATCAGGGCAACACAAGCGAATGGGCGGCAGCTGTGCCCACGGGGCACCGCCAGAGCCAACGACCGAAGCGGTGTCAGCAAGCTAGGGGGGCACAAAGGCCACCCTGCCCTGGAAGACAACCTGCCACGGACCGGCATGGGCTGAAAGAGACTGGTTTGCAGGCACACAACCCCGGTTTCAACCAATCTCCTTATGCTATATTGTATTCTATATCTCCAGTGACATGTACCAACCTAAATCACACTACAGCTAAATCAGTCTGTCTAAATACGCCCAAATCAGCCTGTAGTTTGACATGTTTATATGTTTGCTTAAAACTGCGCCTGACTCTTAACAATCGAGTATTCAGTTACCCTAATCGTTAACACACATACGCTAGTAAAGAATACCGTTATCCAGTTAATTTTCTATCACTTTTATGACACACTCTAAGTACACTCTTATGCACAAGTCATGTTCCCCGCATAGGTCTCTACTATCTCTGTTTCTCCATGACATGTGTAATATGCTACAGTATTTTAAATCAAACGTGTTCCTGATCTACTGTTTTCCAATAATATAAAAAAAAAATGTGCCTGTATTTCAAATGCCATAACAAGTCATACCAGAGTTTATTTCCCTACCGGCTGTCGCTGTTGTGGCACACGCCGGCTGTTTGTTCAATCAGTGCACAACCAAAATAAAGAATTAAAAAAAACAAACAAAAAAAAAAACTGCTGAACGATCTGCAAGCGACAGCGGCATTAAAATTGTGAATAACGAGTCTCAACATAATTAAAATGCGCAGTTTTCAAATAGCCCACACTAGAGCAACACGCCCTGTATAAACCTTGCACACAGGCCAACTGTGACCACACTGCACAGCGCATTACCACCCTACAACTGTCTTAGCAACACTAATGTATCTAGCCTAGCACTGATAAGCGTTTATGTTTGTTCCCTTTTTTCTTTTCTTCACTCTGTATTAATGATCTTATTATTTAGCCAAGCTGACGATTTAGCGCAGATTAAGCTAGTAACTTTAACTGTGACGAGCAAGCAATATCGACTCATGTTTTGTTTCTACAACTATATACAAAAATGTGAACTGCTCAAAAGCCGTTGTGATATGTTTATGCTTACAAATGCTATTGTGGCAGGGTAAGCTGTCTTGTATATCCATGCACTCAAAAATAAAGAATTAAAAAAAAAAAAAAAAAAAAAAAATAATAAAATATGGTGAAAAATTAAAAAAAAAACGTTTTTGGACTTTTACTTGAAAAATCTTTTACTTATCTACAAAAGCTAATGAAAAAAACTGCTAAATAGATTCAAAATTTTGTCCCGAGTTTAAAAACACCCAGTGTTTACATGCTTTATAGCTTTTTTTTGCAAGTTATAGGCCTATAAATACAAGTAGGAAATTGCTGTTTCAATATATATATATTTTAAATGTATCAATAGTGACCTTGTAACACCGTTATCTGTCATAAATCCCCGAAACACACCTAACATGTACATATTTTTTTAAAGTAGACAACCCAGGGTATTCAAAATTGGGTATGTCCAGTTTTTTTTAGTAGCCACTTAGTCACAAACACTGGCCAAAGTTAGCATTTATATTTGTATTATATATTATATATAGATATAATACATGTGTATATATATATCATATATATATATATATATATATACACATATTATTTTTTATTTTTTTTTACACTGATTTTACACTGGTTTTTTTTTACTTTATTTTTTTGATTTTTCACTTGCAGGGAGACTGCCTGTCAGCACCGACAGTCCCCCTGCAGGCAGATACACAGACACCTATTGCGGTCATGTGATCGAGTGATCACATGGCCGTGGGGTCCTGATCTGCCGAGGGGGGACTGCCCGGGCAGACAGGCAACCCCCCTGGACCGGGTGGAGCACTGATCGCCGCCGTGGGACCGACGGCGATCAGGTAAGTAGCCCCAGACCGTTATGACGGTTCAGGACCGTCAGCGGTCCAAACGCACGTTTTACCGCTGACGGTCCTGAACCGTCAGCGGTCCTGAAGGGGTTAAGGACCGGCCTGTTTTTGCGATGTTTGTACGTTAAGGACCAGAGCAGTTTTAACACTTTTGTGGTGTTTGTGTTTAGCTGTAATTTTCCGCTCTCTCATTTACGGTTCCCATACAAGTTATATATTGTTTTTTTCACGACGAGAAGGGCTTTCTTTACATACCATTATTTGTATTATGTCATATATTGTATTAAAAAAAAAAATAAGAAAATATGGTGAAAAGTTTAAAAAAAACATGTTTTTGGACTTTTACTTGAAAAATCTTTTACTTATCTACAAAAGCTAATGAAAAAAACTGCTAAATAGATTCAAAATTGTGTCCCGAGTTTAAAAACACCCAGTGTTTACATGCTTTATTGCTTTTTTTTGCAAGTTATAGGCCTATAAATACAAGTAGGAAATTGCTGTTTCAATATATATATATTTTAAATGTTTTAATAGTGACATTGTAACAGCGTTATCTGTCATAAATGCCCGAAACACACCTAACATGTACATATTTTTTTAAAGTAGACAACCCAGGGTATTCAAAATGGGGTATGTCCAGTCTTTTTTAGTAGCCACCTAGTCACAAACACTGGCCAAAGTTAGCATTTATATTTGTTTGTGTGTTAAAAATGCAAAAAACGCTAACTTTGGCCAGTGTTTGTGACTAGGTGGCTACTAAAAAAGGCTGAACATACCCCATTTGCAATACCTTGGGTTGTCTTCTTTTGCAAATGGTATGCCATCATGGGGCTAATTCTCATTCCTTGGCTACCATACGCTCTCAAAGGCAACCTAACCAATCTGACAAATTTCAATAAAAAAAAAAAGTAAAATCAAGCCTTATATTTGACCCTGTAACTTTCACAAACACTATAAAACATCGACATGTGGGGTACTGTTATACTCAGGAGACTTCGCTGAACACAAATATTAGTGTATCAGAACAGTAAAATATATCACAGCAATAATATCCTCAGTGAAAGAGCTGTTTGTGTGTGAAAAATGCAAAAAACTTCACTTTCACTGACAATATCATCGCTGTGATATGTTTTACTGTTTTGAAACACTAATATTTGTGTTCAGAGAAGTCTCCCGAGTAAAACAGTACCTCCATGTACAGGATTTAGGGTGTCATAGAAAGTTACAGGGTTAAACACAGTGCTAGCAAATTAAATTATCTGGACTTTCGGCCTGGGTTGGCAGGCAGGTCCCTCGAATTGCAATCATTAAAATTACTTAATTAGGTAAAAATATTACATAAATATGCACGTATAATTTTAATATATATACATATTTATATATTTGACGTCTACGTGTATATTTATGAAATTATTTATGTAATTATGTATGTGGACATATGTATATTTCGTATTTTTATTTATTTATACATAGATATATATATATCATTACATTCTAAGTGTATTTTGATATAAATATATATATATCAATATCAAAATACTGTTAGAATAAAATTGCATATATATATATATATAATTTTTTTTAATTATTAAAAATTATTTTAATTTTTTGTTTATTTTTATTAACATATTATTTGTATTTTATAATAATATATATATACCATATATATAGTTATTATATATATTGTATATATTCGTGTGTAATTTAAATATAAGTGTATTTTTATATTAATATACGTATATATAAAAATACACTTAGTATGACATTATATATATATATATGATATATATACATATATTATATATAGGTATATATAGATATAATATATATATATATATATATATATATATACATATTATATATTTTTTTTACACTGATTGTTTTTTTTTTTAACTTTATTTTTGATTTTTCACTTGCAGGGAGACTGCCTGTCAGCACAGACAGTCCCCCTGCAGGCAGATACACAGACACCTATTGCGGTCATGTGATCGAGTGATCACATGGCCGTGGGGTCCTGATCTGCCGAGGGGGGACTGCCCGGGCAGACAGGCAACCCCCCTGGACCGGGAGGAGAACTGATCGCCGCCGTGGGACCGACGGCGATCAGGTAAGTAGCCCAAGACCGTTATGACGGTTCAGGACCGTCAGCGGTCCAAACGCACGTTTTACCGCTGACGGTCCTGAACAGTCAGCGGTCCTTAAGGGGTTAAAGTGTCAGCTGACACTCTCAGACAATCATTGACTTCCCTGTATGAGGCTTCCTGATTCAAACCTCTGTCAAAAGCAGAATGAAAAGGGTATACCTAATCGGCACCAGATTCAACACTTTAGGGTTAAACCGTTTGTGAACAGCTTAACCGCTAAAGGTAAGCCAGGGTCAGGAACTTCCTGGCATCATAATTGCTTAATTTCAATTCAGATGTTATGGTGTCTGGAGGGTCTCTTTAAAGAGTTAATGACTGCATCTGTGATTTGAAGTGGTTATGGTGCTTGAATTTTATATGTGCAGCGTTTCAGAAAGTTGTAACTCCACCTCCACCAGCATCATTAGAAAAACCAAAACAAGAGTTCTAGGATGGCTAATGTGAATTCTGTGCATAAAAGCCGTCTGTCATAAGCATGCATAGAATTATTATTATATTTTTTACATATATAAAGGGGAGTCCTCTGGTTCTGTCCCATTGTCATGCCTCCCAACATTTCAAATGGACAAAGAGGGACACTTACGTGTTAATGGTCTAAATAGAGGTATGGCCAGGGAGGGTGGGGGATGTTTGAAGAAGAGTTTTAGGTAACTTACTAGTAATTCATGCAACTAAAATGTAATTTAGAACAAGGACAATGTTTCTTATTTTCACAGACAATACAATTAAATAGTTCCTAAGGCTAATATGGATGCATGTGCCCAAGCAGCAGAGAGGAACTGGGCAATTGAAAAAGGTTTTACATTCAACATTCAATGTTTTGACACCTGGGAATTTCAGATACCATAACTACTTCAAATAGATGAAGTAGTTATGTTGCATAGGTTGTCCCTTTTAAATATTAAACCATACTTTTCCTACCCTTCAGGCCTTGTCTCAGTCTACTGAACAGGAGGTGACTGCACTTTTCCTTTCCTCTCACCACATCACTTGTCCGCTTCATCCCATCCCATCTCACCTTATCAGATCTCTCTCTTCTTGTCTTGTGCCCTTTTTAATGCATATCTTTAACTGCTCTGTTTCTTCTGGCATTGTCCCGGCTCCCCTTAACCCATTAAGGACCGGACTGTTTTGGCCATGTTGTACATTAAGAACCAGGGCTGTTTTAACACTTTTTTGTGCTGTTTGCATTTAGCTGTAATTTTCCTCCTCTCTCATTTACTGTTCCCATACAAATTATTTATTGTTTTTTTTTTTTTTAAGGACAAAAAGGGCTTTCTTTACATACCATTATTTGTATCATGTCGTATAACACACAAACACTGCCCAAAGTTAGCATTTATATTTGTTTGTGTGTTAAAAATGGAAAAAAAAAAAACACTATTCTGAACGCTAACTTTGGCCAGTGTTTGTGACTACTAAAAAAGACTGGACATACCCCATTTTCAATACCTTGGGTTGTCTTCTTTTGCAAATAGTATGCCATCCTGGGCTACCATATGCTCTCAAAAGCAACATAATCAAGCCTTATATTTGACCCTGTAACTTTCAAAAACATATGGGGGGTACTATTATACTCAGGAGACTTCGCTGAACACAAATATTAGTGTTTCAAAACAGTAAAACGTATCACAACAATGATATAATCCGTGAAAGTGCTGTTTGTGTGTAAAAATGCAAAAACTTAACTTTGACTGAAAAAAGTATCGCTGTATTATGTTTTAATGTTTTTAAACTCTAATATTTGTGTTCAGCGAAGTCTCCCGAGTAAAACAGTACCCCCCATATACAGGCTTTAGGGTGTCATGGAAAGTTACAGGGTTAAATACAGTGCTAGCAAATTAAATTCTGTGGACTTTTGGCCTGGGTTGTCAGGCAGGTCCCTCAAATTGCAATCAATAGAATTATTTAATTATGTAAAAATATTACATAAATATGCATGTAGAGATTGCCGCGGGCTGATGACGTAAGTTCAAAGCCACGTGGTGTCGCGCTCAATAACGCGACCCAGAGTCGTTGCCGTGGACACCTAGATATACAAATAATAAAAACCATTTAAAAACAACCCTCGAAGTTCTGTCATGATGATAGCTGCAATTTATACTGTTGATGGGAGTCCTGAATAGACATATATATACTTAGATGGCAATAATAAGATGGAAATTAAACCAATATCACTGACATGTTCTACTTCAGTATAACCACAGTCCGATCATAATAACTGCAATAAAGGTGATAATAGGAGTACTGTGTGGGCATATGTATAAATTAATGCCAATCAAAAAATGCAAGTTGAACTTGGATATCTCTTCTATGTTCTGCATAAATATAATCACGATTTAGTCTTAAAGGGAAACTGACAATATTTGTTAATAACGACCATAATGCTACAGCCAGACCGATCAAGAGGACTCCTACTCCCAAAATTCACATCCTACAGGAAACACTGATTTATATAACCTTAGTATCATATTAATAATAAAGCAGTGGTAGTCCTATTTTAACTAAAGGACGAACTTGAATAGAAAATGTGAATTGTAAATCCTAAATCTTCATCCAACATTTGTTGTTCCCATACCAAGGAAACACCATTATAATACTGAGTTATATTCATACAATATTGAAAATTAATCATGCTAAATAATCTCGTAAAAAAAAAAAGGCAATTATAACTACGGAACAATAGGAACAAGGACATATATCCATCTATCTCCTAACTATTTCAGACAGTATCGAGTGTTTTACCCCTTATTCTGGTCTAAGGAGGAATATAGCTAGGATGACTTATTAGTAAGAAAATAGCGCCCTTATCAAATTAAAGGTCACAATTAACAAAATCTATCCCTCTAGAGTGTTATATATATTCAAAATACAGTTAGAATACATTTATATATATATATATAATCAAAATACAGTTAGAATAAAATTATATATATATAATTATATATATATGTATATAATTTACTTATATTTTATATGTATATACAATATATAGTTAATATATATATATATATATATATATATATGTGTGTGTGTGTGTGTGTGTGTGTGTGTGTGTGTGTGTGTAATTTAATTATAAGTGTATTTTTATATTAGTGTATATATTAATATAAAAATACACTTAGTATGACATTATATAGATAGAATATATGTATATTTATATGAATATATATAATTTCCTCAAAACTCCTGCACTCCAACATCCAAAATTAGTATTTATTACCTGGTGCTCTGGTCACATAAAATGTATAAACAAAAGAATACCGGCACTCAAAGTTTTTTTTGGTCATTCAATCTTCCTTTATTGCAAAGAATCCAGTGGTCGACGTTCCAGCTCCTGAACGGAGCTTTCATCAGGACATTCTTTTGTTTGTGTGTGTGTGTGTGTGTGTGTAATTTTTATTTTTCTGTTTACTAACATTTTTTTTCCAGCAGCAGGGAGACTGCCTGACTGCGCAGGCAGGTACATGTACACCTATTGCGGCCATGTGACCGCTCTGTTAGAGCGATCACATGGCCTGCGGGGTTTGCCCAGGGGGACTGTCTGGGCTGTCAGGCAGTCCCCCCAGACCGGGAGCAACACCGATCACCGACGGGGGAACGGCAGCGATCAGGTAAGTAATTATGACGGTTCAGGACCATCATCAATCCTCAAGGGGATGTTTCTGATGACGGTCCTGAACCGTCACCGGTCCTCAAGGTGTTAAATATGCTACTGTTGCACCTGTCTTAAAACCATCTCTTGACCCGTCTTCCCTTTACAGCTACTGTCCCATATCCCTGTTCCCTTTCTCCTCAAAGCTTCTGTAACGACATGTCTTTACCCATTTGTAAATTACAACTCTCATTGTGACCATCTTCGGTCTGGGTTTTGCCTACATTCTAATGAGAGCGCTCTGTTTTGCTCTCCCTGCAATTTGATTGTACCTGCATCAGCCCATCCTTGCAAGCTCGCTGTCTTGGGTGTCATCTTTAATTCTGGTTTGATTTATGTCAAACACACAGTATATACTTCTTGTTTTTCTGATATATTTATATATATATATATATATATTGCTAGCCTGTTTGGTGTGTCTGCAAGTATTTTAAGTCTATGTTTAGCAGAAACTAAACCAGTAAAAATATTCCTTCTCAACATAATTGTGAATTTTTTAAGATTAAATGTCACATCGCCCTTCCCCCAAAAAGTAATCATCTGCAGGCGCAAGTTTAAACGAGTGGATGACTTTGATCAGAGTATTTTAGCCAATATGCCAGAACCATATCAGTTTCATCTGTTACAGAAACAAAGGTGGATTTAGGCTTCGTTTGGCAAAAAAATGGAAACAGGTTTGCACAGGTTAAATCAACATGCACTTTGTTGTTTTCTTTAGATTATAATCTAATCATTGTCAGCTTGCTGGATGGAGGGTTTGATGTGTACACCCCTGAATCTGCTCCTTATTATATGCTTTTTAAACTATAAAAAGGTGGTCACTGTAACCTTTAAAGGGACACTCCAGGCACCCAGACCACTTCTGCCCATTGGAGTGGTCTGGGTGCCAACTCCCACTACCCTTAACCCTGCAACTGTAATTATTGCAGTTTTTTATAAACTGCAATAATTACCTTGCAGGGTTAACTCCTCCTCTAGTGGCTGTCTACTAGATAGGCTAAAACTACTCCATTAAGCTAAATTATTTTGGTGCTTATAGTGTCCCTTTCATCTGAGCCATGTACCCATCTGTAACGGACTGTTTCGCTCACAAGAGGATAAAAACCGTTTAGGCGATAATCCCCTTCCAGATAGACAAGCAGCTACTGCAATTACCAATCTCCCGACCTGTAAACTGCACAAATTCACCAACTCCCGAACAAGAGACACACAAACCCTGGAATAGCTGAACAGGAAAAGCATACAATCCGCATACAATCCAATTCCCCCAAAAACGAGACGACACTTTGGTTTAAGGGTTAAGCAGAATCTCAGATGCTGGCACACCCAGCCTGGTTTTTATTACAGTTGTTGCAAATACAGGACCGCCCACAGGGAGGGATAAAACAACCAATCATATCACAGTTCCATCCCACATATTCCCTCCCCTTATCCTGAGAGGAAACTCAATTACACGTACAGTTAAAACATACTTTCTACCCAACTTTCATAATTCTAAAACCATACATCCAATCTTCATAAAAATAACATTCAGACTCAGCATACTTTAAACATAAACATAATCAAAAATCATACAAATCCCTCCAGTATATCAAAAGTTAGACGGAAGTTCTTTTATGACCGACCGCAAGCACATTTTCTTGCCCAAAACAGTTCCATGGATTTGGGCTGTGCGGTCGGTCAGTTTCCTGCATAAAAACGGCTAAGTCCCGTTCGAAGTGTTGCCGGTACTTCGACTTTAGTCGAAGTGGAGGCGATGGTAAGGGTCGGCGGTGTTCGACGTTAAAATGGCCGCCGCCACGTGGTCCTTTGTCCGATGCCGGTCACTTCGACAACTTCGGCACCTCGGCAGCATCCGAAGTGCCATATAAAAAGTGCCAATCCTTCTCCCACAGTAATTAAAGGGCCAGAATGAGTGACATGCACTCTGTTAGGACCGAACACTGTTTTTAAAGGGCCCAATCTCCCAGGGCCACAGTCCAAAGGCAGCAGGCGGGCAACCAGGCTTCTCCAGTTCACAGTGGCGAGGTTGGTTTCGCCACACCATCTAAGGGGTTAATTTTGTGTACACATTGCTAGTGATTCACATTTCTTCTACTTATTAAGTCAATGACCCTAGGGGAAACCTCTTTATCACTGGCATCAAACACAGTCTTTGAATCTATTGTATCTGTTGGAAGAAAAGAACCTATTGTGCTTGGATGTTGGGTTCATTAGATGCTCTGTATGAAAATACAGGGTCAGGCTGTCCTTTGACAAACTAATAAATTACTTCCTAAAATCCTATAAATAGCAGCCTAGCCAGGGATCCACGGGCAGATGGCTTTTTGAAGTGCACAATTTAATTGGTCAAATATTTCAATGTATTTATCAATCAGGTCAATCACTGACGAGCAAAAAAATATACCCTCAGGGGTGAACATTTTACGGTATTCATCCAGTAATTAAGAAAATCTATTTTTACATTTAGTTGTAGGCTCAGGGAATGCAGGTCGATCCTAGGGTTACAAATGAAACCACCTTGGGTTGAAAACAAATCTAAACGAGTATTTAGAATGATCTTTAAGTTTCTTTTTGAAAAAAAAAAGATGCTGACATGTTCACATTGCGTTTTTAAGCTTTAACCGTAATTTGGGAACATGGCCTTAACATGCTTACAGATCTAATCAGTTCATATTGTGGATGAAGATTCACAAATGAAAGCATTTAATGAAAAGGTTAACATTTTGGTATACCGATTATTGGTAAAGTCTCTCCTATAACCTATGTATTGTCCTCTCTCTCTAGTGTGTTTGAGAGTGGGTAGGGAAGATGAACAGCTAGTACGTGCTTTTGGTTCTACAAATTAAAGTAACGCTAAAGGTTAGAAATACAAACATGTATTCCGAATGCCATAGTGGCCTGCACGCTGTTTAGTTTTCTGCCCCCTTTGAGTTAAAATGGTAGATATACTTACCTTTTTTTCTGCTGCCACTCCGCCTTCATTAAGTTTTATGATCTCAGCCAATAGGTAACTATTAGGAGGTTAATGAGTATGTACGGCAAATCGTCTCACTGCGCCAAACAAATGCTGCTCTAGGAGTAACATTTGATTGAGAACCGAGTGTGGTTCAGTTCTCACAGGAAAGTGCCTCTAGCTTTCAGGAAGACCGCCACTATCGGTATGTTTAACCCTGAATGGAAACCTTGTTTCTACGCGGCTACAGGGTTTTAAACTGCGGGGTTAAAAGGACAGACCTCTTAATGAAGATGAAATGGTTGTCACTTTTATGTCTTTTTAAGAGATTTTAATAGTTTACTGTGTGTTTGTTGGGGATAGGTTAGGTCCAGTTCCAGTTGATGGAAAGATGTGGTGTGAAGTCCAGCACCTGGTAATCTTTCTGGTTAACAAATATAGTAATTTAATGGAACTTTGTTGCAGAATTTTGATTCTAATGTTGACCAATTTGGAACTGGAATTATTTATGACCTGTGGCAGAGGCAGTAGTAGTAGGCCCTTAGTGACTCTGGTGTATTTTGCATTGTTATGCTGGTGTTGGACCCTATAGTGGTTAGCCCACCAGTTGGGTGGCTTAACCCCCTATAAAAGTTTCAAACTCACCTTATTTCCAGCGCTGCACGGGTTCAGCTGACTCCGCCCCCTTTATGACATCATCAAAATGGCTGATTTTTAGCCAGAGGGAAAGCATTGGATTGGCTAAAATCGGCAGGGGGGCAGGGCCAAATGCTGTTTTGGTCAATCAGGACCTCCTCATAGAGATACATTGAATTAAAGCTTCTCTATGAGGAAAATTCAGCGTCTCCATGCAGAGTGTGGGGATGCTGAACGTTAGGGCTGCTTTTTCGGCAGCACTGACCCAGGAAGCACCTCCAGTGGCCATCTAAGGAGTGGCCACCTGGAGGTGTCCCTATAGGCAATGTAAACACTGCTTTTTCTCTGAAAGGCAGTGTTTGCATGAAAAAAGCCCAAAGGGAACTATTATACTCACCGGAACAACTACATTAAGCTGTAGTTGTTCTGTTGACTATCGTCTCCCTTTAAACAAGGAGGAACTTCTGATAAAAAAAAGCATTATGCAATGAGAGTGCTAATCATTAAAGTGAGAATTCTAAGGCATTTAAAGTGAATTGAAAATTTAAGGACTAAGTAGCTGAACTGGGAGTAAAGCTGGCTATTGCGAATTTTAAGATTTTGGCTATTTATGGCTTAAATTTTAAATTTACGTAAGCTTCTTGACAATGCTCATTTTATTTAACAATCCGTTAAGTGCTAATTTTAAGTTTTTTAGGCCAAAAAATAGCTGAAATGATAACATATGTGACCTAAAGAGGTTTTTTCCCCCTCAGTTTATATAATTTGGCTCACATTTTAAGCCAAATTTTCTAAACTAAAATAAACGTAGAATTTTAAACTTTTTTTTTTTTTAACAGCCTAATTTTGTAAATGTTTTTATTTTCATTTTCCCGACATCTTGATTTTTTTTCTAAACGCTGTATTTGGAGCAGACAGTGAATACGTAGTCTTATGTAAAGCTGCTCCTGGCACTGAGATTTCTTCATGTTGTATCCTGTAATGTATGAGGAATGTACAAAGATATGAAACTGTTGTTAAAAGCAGAGTGATTTCCTGTGTTGGAGTGCCTGTTTTGCCATGTTGCACAGTGAGTCTTTGTTGTGAGTCACTCGGCACAATCATCCCTCAGGGTAATTTATCCACTGCTTGTTTGAGCAATAGACTAGCTTCTTAGTCATTGTACCTGCAGCTAGACTAAGTTGCTTGGTCAGCTTATGTCCTGTAATGGAAAATTACCATGTTCTAATTAAGAAAAATAAGTGATTTAAGATAAGAGTAGGTACTTTTTCTTTTTTTTTTTTCTTCCATTTTACAAAAAGGATTTCAGTACAATTTGGAACTTTCATAAATTTAAAGCTGTCACACCCCCTCGTATATCAATCAGACAACTGATCCTGTTACTTCCTGGTTGTTTAGCTCAGTGGAGCTAAACTCAAGAGCCAGGCAGTTCTCCAGAGCACCTGCTTAACAAAGACTTCTCATTGAGCTGCATTTGGAAGTTTGTGATTGGACAGCCACAGAAAGTCTGGGAAGTGGGGGAGGAGGGGTGGCTTGCAAAGGCAGCAGACAAGAGATCTGCAGCTGTTGCACTCTGTTTTTATATATACTCCCAATGAAATAAAAAAAAACATAATAAAAAGCATGCATGTTTCCATTAAGGTATATCTGCTTAACTGTGACATTATTTATTTATTGCATTTACTTAAGGGAGTGCTCCTTTAAATAAACAGCAGCCTAGTGTCAATGCTGTTGTGGCATCACAAGCCTTTATGTTATTCCTTGCACTATGAAAATAAAGAAGAAAAAAAACAACTGTGTTAAAGGTGGCCTATACTCAAAGGTTCATACTGCATATAAAGCTGAGGTTAGTGCCCGTCACCAAACATCCTGATAGGAAATGGGATCTCACTTGGCTAGAGGGGTCTGTGTAACACTCCTACCAAGGATCTCCGATATTTTGAAAGTGAATGGAAATATCTCGCTCTACAGCTGCCAGTCTTTCCATATATGTTAAAATAGCACCAACGTGTTTTTTTTTTTGCCTTTCATTTCCTTGCATTCCTTCACTTGGCTTTATTTATATATTTTGTTCCTTGCTTCAGATCTCAATATACAGGCACCGCCATTTTATTCCTCCTTTGTCCTTGATGCAGTTTGTCTCATGTTGGATTCTTTGACCGGTGGAGGGTGGGTAGATTACTAAGCAACAAACATGGAACTAGGACAAGCCAACTCCGTGATGCCTACACACTCCTTCCCAGTATGCTGGTGTCTGAGTGGAGTGATGTCCCGTCACTCCGTTCCTAAACTCTCTAGCCGGCACTATCCGTGCCTGCTAGGGAGTTACCATAGCAACCACAGTGCCTGTGCTGTGGTTGTTATGCACTGTGGTTGTTATGGGTGGAGAGCAGAGGGATCTTCTATGGAAGGTCCAATTTGCTTTCTTTGTCGCGCAGTTCTGCATTGAGATGGGGGAAAAAAACTTTTTAATTTGGTCAAAATAGCTACTCAGGCAGTAAAAAAAATTAAAAAAAATAAAAATTTATATAACAAAAATTATATAAAACTTTAATAACGGTCTCGAGTGGGGTAAAAACAATGAATATAAACTAATTATGCATGAAATATATTTTAAATCAGGCATGGGTGTTTTTTTTTTTGGGACCAGATGCTGAATCATGCAGATAGACTGATGAGTTTCTGCAAGTTGCCATCGAATGTACTGTAAATAGAATGACTTGTTACCATCTGGACATCCCCTGGCATGTTCTGTGTTAGAGCAGACGTTAATAATAATACGAAAGGCAGTAATTTGTCTGTTTATTGTTAATAAAGCTACGTGGAGAAACTGTGGCAGCAGATCTGACGTTGCTATGAAAAGTCTCTTTTAGGTTAGAATTAAAATATGTACAGTTCTAGAGTAACACAATGACGACACATCATTTACCCTTTTGGCAAATTAAATCTGGGTCGAGCCCCAAAGCTCAAACCTCATGCTGTTTCAGTGCTTCCTTTTTGGTTGAACGGACACATATTGTTAATCTACCCCCAGGAGTTCTTCCCATAACAGATGAGACGGTTTATTACAGAAGCCCAGTTCAATGCACAACCTCTAACTCTAGAAGGAAATTTATGAAACTGTTCTGAAAAATGACTGTTAAAGGAAACCTATCGTTTTTAAAAATAACAATGTTATTTACCCCACCTACAGTTATTCCCACTTTACAGGATGACAGTGCTGCGGCAGGGGGGATATACCTTCTATTTACATGTTTTTGGTAAAAAATGATAACCCACAATATTCTCTTCTATTTCAGTTTTCCAATATACAACGTTCAATTCCCTTGAAAAGATTTCATGTTGGCACTCAATTAAAGGGTTGCTATAACCCTTTTGAGAGAGGGGACCTTTCTCGTGTAAAATGCCAGTATTGGGGGTTCCCTCACTAAATTTGTTGTGAAACCTGAATTGAGTTTCAAGGTTTTACTTATCAGGAAAAAGTGCTGGAGGAAGGTCCCACGCTGCTCATACATGCCCCCGCATGATGTAACTGGGGCCGAACGTGGTCCACTCACAGGCTTCTCATAGAGTGATTGGCCATTTGGCGGCTCCTGGTGCATGCGTCTGCTCTGGGCCTGCAAGGGAGGGTGGGAGAGCGGAAGAGGGAAAAAAACGAGTGACATAGGGACCACCTACATTGAGGGTGGGAGGGAAGCGCAAGATTTTCACATCGGTCGGACTGGACTGCCAATGTCGCGTGTGCTAGGGGTGCAACCAGCACCCAACACACACTTACATATATCTCTGGATGTGCAGGTTTTCAAGCTTAAACACTGCACATACTGTCACCTACCACCATGAACACTTCAAATCACTGAAGTGGTCATGGTGGTTAGAGTAACCCTTTAACTCTACTTAAACCTATCTTATTATTGGTATTATCCTTCAATTTATACTTGAAAACTAGATAAATCTCAAAGTATTTTACCTGGTAAAATATTTTATGAGCACGTAATTAATTAATTATAATTATTCTATATTTATACAAATCTTGTTCCATTTTAAAAATTCACCTTTCTTTTTTTAATTTTGTCTTTCCTTCCACATCCCATTCCGTATGTTTATTCTTATTATTCTGGGTTATGCTGTTGGAGATGTAGCTGCATCATTGCCTTATCACTGTCTGTAGGTCATAAATAATCTATACAACATGATTGCTAGCTCAGTGTATGGAGCGTAAAAGAGATAATCACTGCCTCCTGCCATTACAGTTCCAGGCGTGAAAATCTATGTTGCACAACGGCTATTTTTATTGCTATCCCTTCTGGGATGTATTGACTCACATCCTTTTGTACATAATTTTTACCACTTGAACATCTGTAATGTAAGATTATTTTTTGTGTACCAAGATTTCAAATGATTTTGGCTTTATTTATATAGTTCCTGCTTCCGCACACTCAAACAATTCCTTTATTCTAGATTCATCACATTGCATCCATTCTTATATATTTTTTTTTTTGGGGGGGGGGGGGGGGGGGGGAGGGCGGCAGAGGGGGGTGTTGTACTGCAGACCACTGTGTTGTGGTCTATCTGTGACTATCTGTAGTGTTCATATCTCCCAAAAGACAGTCCCAATCTAACTTTTCCATGAGTTTCATGTTGTTGCTGTATAACAGAGCTCCACAGCAATAATACAGTAATATGTCTTTAAACTACAATAAATGTGTTTAGAACTCAGTCTGTGTAAATAAGATACATTGTTCTTATGCTAAATTACATTTTAGTTGCATACATTTATATTAAGTAATTTTACACCTTTTATAGAACAGCCCTATACCCCCACTTACACCCCTAGAATGAAAGTATCCCTCTCTCTCTGCTCATTTTGGGAATATTGGGAAGTTGTGTTTTTATTTACATGTTTTGTTATGGAGAACTGAAAGGGCAATGGCAGGTGAAGTGGTCATGGTTTTTGGAGTAACCCTTTAAAACAAAACACAAAAACTACAAGCTTTAAAGAAACACACTTGCTGTAGTGTTTATGGTGCCAGGAGTGCAATGGCGCCACCCCCTCCCCATGTGCCAAGTGGAAGCTCCTCACTTGACATTTTTTTTTTTTATATTCATTTATTTATTTTTAAATACAGAGGTATGCAGAATATGGGATAGCACAGAACAGTGTTTCCCAAACCAGTCCTCAAGGCACCGAGATGATCCAGATTGTCTGTTGCCATATTGGAATAGAATTGGGAACCGCCTAATTCCTGTACTGTCGATATGCCTTGAAGACAGGGATTGGAACAACTAGCATGGAAACAAATAGGATTTTTTGAAACTGAATTTTTTTCCCAAATTTAGTAGTAAAGTGCTGATTCTGGAAAACATCTCCAACACTAAATGGTGTCCAAGAGAAATTGGATTATTTAAAAGTTGCACTGCTGAAGGCAACAGAAAATTGCATTAGGCTTGTCAGTAAAAGCAAAAAAATTAAGAAACTCCTGTAGCACTCTGCAAATGTGGCCAAAATGGTAAAAAAAAAAAAAGTTAGCATTTAGGAATTATAAAAAAACCCAGAGTGAGGAAGACAGAATGATCCATAAGATTAGGCACAGGGCTCGAGTCCTGCAGGAACGCGTAGGAACGGCGTTCCTGCACTTTTTTTAGAGCAGGAACGCCATTCCCGTTTGTGGTCCTGCAGGCACTCAGCGGGCGGCCAAAAATGTCATGGGGGGGCCCAAGAGGTGGCCTGATTGTCACCTGATGGACCCCCTCGTCGGGCTCTTGTCTCGAGACAAGAGCCCGCCGCACTGAAGCTCCACTGGACCCCAGGGACAGGCCCACGCCAGCTCTCCAGGTAGGGAGGCTGGGTGGACATTTCTTAAATTAAAAAAAAAATAATTATGAATAATTTGTGTCTGTGAGTGAGTGTGTGTGTGTGTGTGTCTGTGTTTTTCTATGTGTGTGTCTGTGTTTTTCTATGTGTGTGTCTGTGTTTGTCTATGTGTGTGTCTTTGAGTGTGTCTGTGAGTGTGTGTTTGTGAATGTGAGTGTGTGTAAGCATTTATATATGCATACAAGTTTTTTTGTTTGGTTGTTTTTTGGCGGGGGGGGAAGAGGGGGAGGAACTCGGGTGAGTTCCCACACTTTATTCCCCAGGACTTGACTCCTGATTAGGCAGAAAGAGGCTAAGCAAGTTATAAGAGCTTCCAAATCATACACAGAAAAGAAAATAGCACAGTCAGTTAAAGGGGACAAAACATTTTCTTTTTAGATACATAAATGAGAAAAGTAGAGTAAAACAAGAATTAGTTAGATTAAAAACAAAAGAAGGAAGGTATGTAGAAGAGGATAAAGGTCTAGCTGACTGCCTCAATTAATATTTTTGTTCAGTATTTACAGATGGAAATGAAGGAAAGGGACTTCAGTTAGGAAAAAGGACAAATTAGTCATTTATTACATGTGAGTTTACAGAGGAAGAGGTTCTATTTCAACTATCAAAAGTAAAGACAAATAAGTCAATGGGACCTGATGGAATACACCCAAAGTTATTAAAAGAGCTTAGTGGTGTACTAGCAAAACCATTAACAGATTTATTTAACCAATTACTGTTAACAGGAGTAGTCCCAGAAGAATGGAAATTAGCAAATGTTGTGCTCATTCACAAGAAAGGTAGTAGGGAGGAGTCGATAACTATAGGCCAGTAAGCCTTACTTCAGTAGTGGGGAAAGTGATGGAAACCATGTTAAAGGATAGGATTGCTGAACATCTAAAATAACATGGATTTCAAGATTAGAGACAACATGGGTTTACTTCAGGGAGATCATGCCAAACTAATCTTATTGATTTTTTTGATTGGGTAACTAAAATAATAGATCAGTGTGGTGCAGTAGACATTGCTTACTTAGATTTCAGTAAGGCTTTTGACACTGTTGCACATAGAAGGCTCATCAATAAACTGCAATCTTTGAGTTTGGATTCCAATATTGTTGAATGGGTAAGGCAGTGGCTGAGTGACCGGCAACAGAGGATTGTAGTCAATGGAGTATATTCGAAGCATGGTCTTGTCACCAGTGGGGTACCTCAGGGATCTGTACTTGGACCCATTCTCTTGAATATTTTTATTAGCGATATTGCAGAAGGACTTGATGGTAAGGTATGTCTTATTGCTGATGATACTAAAATATACATAAAATGGTAGGATTCCCGATAAACGGGATCTATAGTGTGTCCATAGAACCTTAGATAGGGGTTAACCCTTGGATATATAACATATTTAGACTGAAGGTGGTCCCAAGCCTAAATAAGCCTGGAAGCACCAAGGAAAGGTTCTATGATAATAGATAATAATAAAAACACCTTTATTATAGGGTATAAATCCCCCTCCCCCCCCCCCCCCAAAATAAAGGAAACTTATATAAAATACTAACACATCTAATAGAACATATAGGGGAGATAGTAATTTATATATCTGGGATAGGAGTGAACAAATAAATTTAAAGATAGTGCATGGTTCAGTCCTCAGATGTATCCGTATAACATAAGGTTCCTGTTGAGAATCTATATAATATATATAAGGTGGATAGAAGCTCCTAATAATGAGGGAAACCAAGAACCCTATGAACAAAAGGATTATCTCTTACAAGTAAAGCTACTACTTAATATGATACAAAGTAAAAGATAGATACAGTTTAGACACTAAAGCCTTAAGGAAGTATCCATTAAAGTATCCAGGAACGAGCAATATGTTGTTGCTTCCTAAAAAGATAGCATAGACTTGCTTTGCAGAGATATCTGAGCTGAAACAAACTATCTATTGTAAACAGATGATATTGCATAGACCTCCGTCTATCCCATCTATCTCCCCCCACCCAGTGAGCACACAAACAGTGCTGGTGATCAAGTTTAAAAAAGCATAAACCTAACGCACGTTTTGGCGCTATGCAAGCGCCTTTTTCAAAGGTAAATATGATACTAGCACTGACTCGTTTATATACCCTACCGTTCTTGTCGGGCATCCAATCAAGGATTGCATCGCATTAGCCTCCCGCGTGCCAAAATCAATGGGCGGTCTATGTAAAATAGCTCCGCCCCACGGCGTCATATTGGGGGCGTGTTTAATATGCCGATTAACACAAGCGCTTATGTTAATAATAGCTCGTACATATGGTAATACCAAAATATAAACGGGTTACTTATTGAGGATCTCCCAGTGTAATGGGGATTATAATAGCAGATCAATGGCTTTATCTTATACACATAGAGAATGCCTAACTACAAAACGGCTTACTTAATGAAAATCTCTATATGTTGTAACAATATATGCTTGTGCATTATCACTAGTTAAATGGCATTATACATTTATATCAAAGCAAAGTGTAGTCATTTCTATTTAAAGGAATATATAATAACTACCTATGAGAGGGATATATATAGCAACCTTAAACAATCTAATTCTGGACAGTTGCATTACATTATCCTATTCCTCTCATACTTTGCCATGAAATCATTTAATATGCCATTGCCAAATAAACAATTCGGAAAAAATCACTGATTATCATCTCCGTGTGATAATGTACTTGAAATCTTAAGCAAAATGAAAAACGCTGTTATCTTATAAGTGGCTAATCATTCAAGTGATGTAAATGCCCATTGATACATGTTCTGCTGTGCTTCAAAGGGATCCCATATGTGTGTGGTATATAGTGAGGGTATAGAGTAGAGTATTTCGATGTCCATGTCATAGATTAGTATCACAGTGTGTGTAAAATTATGTACTATACCTATATTTCATCTCTGGTGTTAAATAAAAATGGTCACAAATAGACAAACTCTTATATATATATATATATATATTTGTGTACGGGATTATGGAAGGGGCGCACATTAAACTGTGTGTAATTTTAATATATGAGAGTCGGTTGAGGTGTGCCGAAACCGACGTGAGGTTAGGCCTGCAAAAGAGGGCCCACCCAGGTATAATGATATATGAAGAGGGTGTGGTGGGAGGGAATTTCCGAAATCGTCGCAGACAGGTGAGTGAGGGGAATGCTGGGTTTAAATAGGCATAAAATCCCTCCCACAATTTCAGGCATACGCCTTCTATTTGTGTACGGGATTATGGAAGGGGCGCACATTAAACTGTGTGTAATTTTAATGTATGAGAGTCGGTTGAGGTGTGCCGAAACCGACGTGAGGTTAGGCCTGCAAAAGAGGGCCAAAAAGTGTGTGACATTTATTAAACATAACGAATCATTTAGACATATTATAGAAAGCGAGCCTGATTTCTTTCTGGATTGGAATGAACCGGTTGTATGCCGAGGACTTCCAGCGACCCATCTTCTCTACAAGATGAGTTGGAACTGCATGACTTGAGGCTGCTGTGGCGGCCTTAACACGGAATGAATGTACCGAAAAGGAAGTTCGGATTGAGGCCAAGACTAACAAACAAGGAGCGAATGTATAGCATGAACTGTTTGAGAGATGTGGCAAAAATTGTACAAGCAACCATTATAATCTGAACGTATTTAGCATCTTGAACCACATACAATACTTACACATATCGTAAGCCGTAGAGTACGTTTGCTTAGTATTAGTGGACAAATCTTACCTGCATAGACTCTAACTTCAGGCATGATTGATACCTTTTTTGACCTGCAGAGGAAATCTGGACTGCGTGTTCTTTTATCTCAACCGTTACGTTTAAGCAAGGTCCGACTTCAGGACTTCGGAAGTGGCTAAAGCGGAGGAAACTGCAGGGGAACTTGAGACGTCAGGGTTAGTGTTTATTAAAGATAATACGATACCTGGAGCTAGTTCTTGTAGCGTGCTGTGAGGAGGAAGGAAACGTAATAGGTTTAAATTATGCAAAACTCAGAAGCTCATTGAGCTTTCTCGTGTAGTAGAGCTGCTAGCTAGTGGGAACCAATAGGTGAAGATAAGGACTATCCCGTAAGAGTTGAGGCCGTGCCAGTAGCCCTGTGTTTGAGAGAAGCCCTACCTACGACTTAGGCCATGTGGACTTGTACCATCTAAGCGCGGCAGGGTATTAACCTCTCGTGGAAAAGCATTAACCTGACCGTACCCGTGCGATTACCTGCATTAAACCATAGCGAAAAAGGACTGTAACAGGCGCCTGATGAAACTGCCGTGACGTGAATCGAAGAATAGAATGCAAAGCCGTGACCCACCGTAGGGAAATGTTTGCACGAGGGAGGAACCTGAAGAGGAGCTTTGACAAAATTTGAAGACGATATGTGTTCGCATCGCAAGTACCCTAAAGCAGTTACTTGGTAGGCATGAGATCGTGAAAGATTGTACAACAGGATGCATAAGGTGTTACGCCTTAAATGAAAACATCCAGCATGACCGAAAGTAACTCCCGATGGACTACTTAAGCTTACATAAAGAGAAGCGTGAACAACGACAAATGCGTGATAAGTGAATTGACTGCGCATGGAGGACCCTGTGAACGTCAGGCGTGCAGACAAGTCCCTAATTAGTAGATTAAGGATCCGAATGGTATTTGTTTGGCCAAAAAGGAGGCGGAGCGAAGCCTCGATGTACGATATGAAACAAGTGGGAATGCCGTTCACCCGGTCCCATCAGATCGCAAAAGCTTATCCTGCATTGCTTGTATAAGTGATGCCGACGTGAAAATTGAGTGATAGTATAACGGTAATTTAGGACTCAATGTACCAAAGTGCCCCCGAAAACGTCGCAAAGAAATAAATGGTAAATCCGTAATACGTGAGACCGGAAGCAGTCACTGTGCGTCACTGCAGCGCCTGGAGGACCCGACGATGGTCCAAAACGAGGCCAAACCTGTACAACGTGCAATGTGGAGGGCAACGTGAGACCCAACAAACCAATATGACTGAATATAAGTAAGAAATGCCTGAAACAAGCTGCAGGAGGAACCGCAGGTCCTGGTGTCTACTAGCATGGTCTGGGCACGTAGTGTACGTGGAACCTAAGGATCGCTAGTGAGCGACAGGTTGGGGTAATATATATATATATATATATATAGGTATCCTCGTACTGCTAGAACTAAGCATCTAGCAGACCCATTGCCCGTAAGAGATAACGTATTGAAAGCACCGGAGTAGCCGAGTACGATAGTTCTGACATACTGTTTTGCACCAATGTAGGAGTATGTAACGCACGATCGAAACTAAGGTGGGAAATAAAGCGCTAGGATACCTGAAGCGGTTATGGGATCTAAAACATAGCGATTATGCTTGACGGGTCTGGGGTGTGCCGCCGCCCCCCCCCCCAGCTTACTAGGAGCGCGAGCGTGAGTGCGTGTGTGCTGGCCGACTAGCTAGTGCCGCGATGCGGCGAAACGATTACACTAGGTTGGTGACAGGTGAGGCCCTGCTAGTTGCCAAGCGGCTTGAGAGGCTCTATCTATGCGTTGGCGTGAGGGGGCAGAGTGGCCACTGAATGAGGTGGCGGGGTGTCGGCCTCTCGGTGACAGCTAAACATAAGATAGAATGGGAGTGACGGATGAGGCCCTCTCTATGCCACAATGCGAGGCGACTAACTATGATTTGGCCCGAGGGGCATAGTACCTCCGAGAATGAGGATGGGTGTTGGCCTCGCGGGACCACTAACCTATGGCGAAGAAGCCGGGGAGAATAACAACTAGTGGACACCTAGGAACCTAACAGCCAGCAGTTGCTAACTAAGATGGCAGGGTAGTTAGTGAGAGAGGACATACTACAGAACGAAACGTGGGTAGCAAAGAGTTAGGATCGTATGGTTTGACCGAAACTGGAGTGCCCAGAGAGCGCGTGGGGTCCGGATGGTTGGGACGTATGAACTTAGAATGCGTGTATGATCGTATGTATGGCCCTCGGGGCTCGTGGTGCCAGACCGTGGCCTTGATTCGAAAAGCAATACGAATAAACGTGTATATCCGTTGTTTTGTTTTTATACATATATATATGCAGATCTTGTTCGTAATATCGTTAAATGCGTATTTGCCCTAGCCGAGGCTCGCTCACCAGAACTGCAATATGAAAGTAGACGCATTTGTCCAGTAACGTATGTGCTTGTCTGCGTAGGAGTACGCCGGGTATTACACGTAACGCAAATTGCCGCACTGACTGAGGACGAAGTAGGGCTGGTACAGACAATGCTTCGTTTGCTGTGTACATACAGCGCTTCAAAGACCCTCACAACGATGAGCAGGTTAAAGAGAGTCAGAATAGCCAATTATCCAAAAATTCAGCCATAACCAAGCGAGCAGGCAAATATCCGTAACCGGCAATGCGTGTCACTGTATATCAGTATATCAGTGTTTATATTTGCGTATGTGTGCGTACGTGAACGTCAGGGATAATATATTAATATAATTACATAATTATTATAGTAGCAAAAAATTTTTTTTTATTTTTTATTTTTTTTTTAATTTATAAAATCAAACTTCCCTAAGAGAAAATGTCAATGCACACATACACATTTTTAGGATGACGGTAAACAAATTACAGCCATCAACACATTGACATCATTGCATTCAAAGCACACTTTAAGGTGACTTGATGCACAGTGATTGAAAACCACTGGACAAAAACTCAACAGGAGCGTCTATAAGATTTCTCCCCCAGATTAAAGTTGTAGTTCAACACCTGACGACCCACTTTTTGAGCACCCTTGCAATGAAATAAACCTTTCGGACGCAGTGAATTGCAAAACGAATCATGTGTGTTTGACTTCCCCAGGCCAACGTTAAAATAAAATAAGAGTGGAGAACACTGTACGGGGTTATTCACTAAGGACCAAATGTGTTTAAGATGAACATTTAAAATAACAACATTGCAACTGAATCTTCAAAACCTTCTACTAAAGGCAGATCTGGTTAAAATAGAATCGGCACATTCCGTGTTAGAACACCTAGTGTGTCTGCTTTAACATCACAATTCCTGAGTGCAAAACTATAGAAAATATCCTGTCTTATGTCTTTCAAATTAAATCTGGTAGAAGGCAAATTTGATAAATAAAGTCACAATCTTTTTGCAGGCGAACCTACAGAATTCCAGGGATAGTTACCAACCTGCAGGCAAATAGTTGAAATAATAATTACATCAAATATTATGACTTCAACGCAAATGTAATAAACGACATGTTTATTCATTTTAATTATTTGGCGTCGGAGAGATGCTGTATGTAGAAGAGAGTTTGAACATTTTCTAGCGCGTAATCCTATCCCAGCTGCACTAAGTCACTGGTCGCGTAAGTGCCGAGTCACGTCCTGAACCGGGAGCGCTTTACTCTTAATTGTATTAGGATATTAACCCTAAGCTGTCCTCAGTCATTCGGTGGGGTGCAAACATTAACCGTAACATGGGCAGTACAAGAACAGTTTAGAAGATAATGCTAAAGCGTAGGAAACTGAAATGTGGATTGCTATTTACAAAATGGAGTCACAGGGGGTTATACAAGCTGAAAAAAAAAACAGGCATAAGATTACACTAGGCGAGTGACACAGGGCATATTAAGCATTTTAGTTCCACAGTAGGTTTTTCTTTAAGGTGTTAGCACCTTATATCAGCCTCCTTGGAAACCAACCAATCATCTCTGCTCAATCCGGAGGCAAACTCTTCCCGGAACCACAACAGCTCTCTCAATAGATCGTCAAAGACCACAAAAAGGGGATACATGTATATACGTGTACGCCGAACAGTGAATTGAGACGAACTGGCTGAAGAGAGAAATGCATACCGTTGAAAGATATAGCGCACGGAATGAAATTTAGAATGAAGAGTACTCGAACGGACTTACGGTTTGGATGAACCGACGAATGGTTTCCAAGCGGAAAATACTCACGAAAAAACCGGCGGGCTGTGCACAAGCGTCGCGGCAGATGGACGTCAGAGGTCTGTGAAAACGGAAATGAAAGGGAATTTCCGAAATCGTCGCAGACAGGTGAGTGAGGGGAATGCTGGGTTTAAATAGGCATAAAATCCCTCCCACAATTTCAGGCATACGCCTTCTATATATATATATATATATATATATATATATATATATATATACATATACATATACATATACATATTTACAATTGTGGAATTCCTTAAAGGGAAACTCCAGTGCCAGAAAAACGATCCGTTTTTCTGGCACTGGAGGGTCCCTCTCCCTCCCACCCACCAATCCCCGGTTACTGAAGGGGTGAATGCCCCTTCAGTGACTTGCCTGGGACAGCGGCGATTTCCCTCGCCGCTGTCTCCGCCTCCGGAAATGCCGCGCATGCGCATTACGTCTCCCCATAGGAAAGCATTGAAAAATCATTTCAATGCTTTCCTATGGGGTTTTGAGCGACGCTGGAGGTCCTCACACAGCGTGAGGACGTCCAGCGACGCTCTAGCACAGGAAACCTGTGCTAGAAACTAGGAAGTGACCTCTAGTGGCTGTCTAGTAGACAGCCACTAGAGGTGGAGTTAACCCTGCAATGTAATTATTGCAGTTTATGAAAAACTGCAATAATTACACTTGCAGGGTTAAGGGTAGTGGGAGTTGGCACCCAGACCACTCCAATGAGCAGAAGTGGTCTGGGTGCCTGGAGTGTCCCTTTAATTTAATCAACTAATGAAGGGGGTAAATGTAAATCCTTTCGGTGATAAGGTGTCTAGTTTATGGATCCAGTAACATTCCCTTCTTTTAAGGGCCTGGTCCAAATCACCTCCTCTTCTACCCATTTGGATCTTTTCAATTCCCGCAAATTTTATACATCGAGGTGTGCCCATATGGTGAGACCTAATGTGTCTGGCGACCGGGGTGTCCCTGTTTGACGTCACTGAATGGACATGTTCCATTATTCGTCTCTTGAATGGACGTATAGTTTTTCCGACGTATTTGATGCCACATTTACATGTCAGTAAGTAAACCATACCAGATGTATTGCAGTTAAAAAACTGCTTTATGGGAATTGTAGTTGTATCAGCAGAATCTGTGATTGTTTTGGACCCTTTGGCGATAAAAACGCATGCTACACATCTTCCACATTGATATGTACCCTGCACTGTGATCCAATTATTTAGTGTGTTCTTAGATGTAGAAAGATGGCTAGGTACTAACATTTCTTTTGTTTTTCCCTCTTCTGGCTGTGACAGACACTTTTGAAGGGATGGTGTCATTCAGGTGTGGGTCCTGCGTTTTATTATTATCAATTGGGACAGACTCATAGAACCTTTCCTTGGTGCTCCCAGCCTTATTTAGGCTTGGGACCACCTTCAGTCTAAATATTTGATACTAAAATATGTAACAGGGTTGATGTTCCACGATGGATAAGCCAAATGGCAAATGATTTAGGTAAACTAGAAAAATGGTCAGAGCTGTGGCAGTTGACATTTAATGTGGATAAGTGCAAGATAATGCATCTTGGATGTAAAAACCCAAGGGCAGAGTATAGAGTATTTGATAGAGTCCTAACCTCAACATCTGAGGAAAGGGATTTAGGGGTGATTATTTTTGAGGACTTAAAGGTAGGCAGACAATGTAATAGTGCAGCAGGAAATGCTTGCAGAATGCTTGGTTTTATAGGTAGAGGTATTAGCAGTAGAAAGAGGGAAGTGCTCATGCCATTGTACAGAACACTTGTGAGACCTCACTTGGAGTATTGTACGCAGTACTGGAGACAGTATCCCCAGAAGGATATTGATACCTTAGAGAGAATCCAGAGACGGGCTACTAAACTGGTTCATGGATTGCAGGATAAAACTTACCAGGAAAGGTTAAAGGATCTTAACATGTATAGCTTGGAGGAAAGACGAGACAGGGGGGATATGATAGAAACATTTAAATACATAAAGGGAATCAACACAGTAAAGGAGGAGACTATATTTAAAAGAAGAAAAACTACCACAACAAGAGGACATAGTCTTAAATTAGAGGGGCAAAGGTTTAAAATAATTTCAGGAAGTATTACTTTACTGAGAGGGTAGTGGATGCATGGAATAGCCTTCCAGCTGACGTGGTAGAGGTTAACACAGTAAATAGGCATAAGGCAATATTATCATAACTATAAGATAAGGCCAGGGACTAATGAGAGTATTTAGAAAATTGGGCAGACTAGATGGACCGAATGGTTTTTATCTGCCGTCATTTTCTATGTTTCTACTACAATCAGCGTTGGACATTTTAGCCTAAAGGTTAAAATGCAGTATTTAACAAATAAATACAAGTTCAGATTAAAGTGACATTCTTGTTTTAGTATTCCTTTTTGTTATGCCACTTGTATCATATTGATTATACTCTACTCTTGCCAGTTTCCTTTATAATATTTTATTATATATTCTTATTTTCACCAGATCTCAATAGCAGACACCGCCATTTTGTTCTTCTTGACCAAGGGTTGAACTTAAACAAGCTCCACTCCTTTTGTCAAGCTGAATAGTCTCATAGTGCTCACCTGACCTTTCGTATCCCATGTGGCATTGTATTGTCATTCCTCTTCTACTTCCCACAACATTGCACATGCTTAATAGAAGATTGTTTTCCTTCCTGTTACTGGGCATGCGCAGAAAGCGTAGCGGAATATGGGCAGACGAGGGCAAAGGCAGTTCATTACTGCCAGTACAATAGAAGGTGGTTACCAATTAGAAAATGTTCCGGTGCTGGGAAATTTGAAACATTATAAATTAAAATTGGGTTAATAATATTCCACACATTGTGGCGACACTAACGTGTGTAATATTATTTATGGGGGGAACATAACAAAATACCCCTAAATTGGTTTAGCCATGACAGAACTGCTTTAACTTGACTATTGAAATGGAACTTTGCTTAAGCTCCACTTGTTGCCAAAGATTGCCAGAGACCACGCTCCCCATAAGAACACATACTTCTGTTGTTTGTTGTGTGTAACTGAAAAAACTAAGGTCAATTTAAAATGAAAATAAAAAAGGGTCAATAGAGGGACTAAAAAAAAAAAAATTATTTTAACAGCAAAACCTGCAAAGTAACATTGCCACTTTACTCAAATATTGTACATATCACTGTACCCCTACAACTCGTGTGATGCTGATCTCTTTTTACTAGTTGATGGTTACCATGTGTCATGTAGTTACAGAGTTAATGGACTGCATTGCTGCTTAACCAGAACTACATACTGTTCACTTAATCTAACCACTTGTTGCAGATACAACTTCAACATACCTAATTAAAGCCATATTAGATGTTACTAACTTATGGAAACTTACATTTAATCATAAAAATGTATGGAAACATAAATGCAAATATAGAAATATAGGACAAATGTAGGATAAAACCCACAGACCCCTTATTTTTTTTGAATACCTTCTTTAATCGGAGATACAATTTTGACCACATGTCCACTTAACAGAACTTCAAATTCAACAAAAGTTTGTTATAAGGAAAATGTTTATTCAATGATATTTTCCAAAAGTCAACTCCAACAGTTTGTTTATTTTCAATTGGTAACTTAAATTCCCATTGTATCTAATCCACCAGTACTAAATTGATTAATGTTTTATTGTTTGTGTGTTGTAGATATGAAGAAGCCTCCAGTAGCTCCGAAACCGAAACATGTATTTGGGCAGAAACCTAGCCCACCACCTGTCGCACCCAAACCAGATTTAGTTGTGTCAAACAATGTTCAAGCTTCTAAGAAGTCAAAACCAACAATTGCACCAAAGCCGAAGGTTTTACGAGGTTCTTCAGTTCCTGAAGACAGATTACAGCGCACTGTCAAATACTGTAGTAAAAGTACAGAAGAAAATAAAGGAAATTGTCCTGGAACCTTGCGATGCAAAAATGAAACGTCGAATGATACGGAAAGTTCTTCCTATATAATTTCGATATGTTCATGCACATGTGACTGCACTCATAAACTTGGAAATGGTGAGCATTGTAAAAAGCCACAAAAAGTTATTGAAATGCTAGGAAACTTAGAAAACAAAAAAATATATGGAACGCCAGCTCCATCTGCAAGAACTAGGAGAAAAGCCTGCAGCCAACAGTTAAAACTGGGGAAAGATAACCAAATTACTTTGAGATCCACCAATTTAGAAGATAAGATTAACCATGTTTTAACTTCTAATGGCTCTGCCTTTAAACATGAAAACTCTGAAAATGTTAAGGCGGTGACTCATCGACCTAGTAAAGATAAAATGCAGTCTAATTTTTCTGAAGGATCCTTCTCCGATGGATATACATGCAGTGTGAACCAACAGAACAACCTAAATGCTGACATGTCTCCCCCACCAGTTCCTCATGGCGGTTTTGTATATCATTCAGATTCAGAAAAAATGGATAATGAAAGAAAAAATAATGGTATTCTACCACCTAATACCAAATTAACTAGAGAAGGTCATAAAACGATAGTCCTACAGCAGCGATCTCTTCCTCCGCAGAAGGTACTTCCAGTTCCAAAACCAAGAAGACTGAAGACCCCTTGTCTGGTGCGCCAAGATTGTTTTGAGCGATCAACTGAAGGGAATGTGGAATACGTTCCATCACGCGATGAATCAACAGAATCTACAAAATGTAGCTTAGATGGTCTTGATTTCCCTAAAAAACACCTTGAACTTGAGAAAACCAGCTCAGACTCCCAGAATATCACCAATGCCCCAAGCCAACCAAGTGAGAATTGTGAAATGGAAAATGGAGAACTTTGTGAGAAATCATGCCTGGAGTCAGAAATGCCACAAGAAACCATGAGTAACAATCCAAGCAAGCCTGACCTTGAAGAGGAAAATATCTTTAGGAGATGTAGTTCTCTGTCAATGAGTTTACCAAAACAATTGCGATTAATTTATGAACAGCAGTTACCTGTAAAGAAAACTTGTGATATTGCCACTGAGAAAACAAATGTCCAAGCAGAAAATTCTCCAAAGGTTGCTCCAAAAAAGCCACAAAGGCACAGTTTACCACCGTCTGTTTTACTTAAAAAAGCCGCATCTGAGGAGAACCTTCAAGACTGTAATGATGAGAAACCTTCACGTGCCAATTCTGAGTTTCAAAGCACCTATCATAGACATTTGTTAGCCAATGGAGAAGGCTTATCATCTTCTCTCAATATTCCAAGGTTGCCTTCGGAAAAACCTGCATGGAAGTTACCTCATCCAATTTTACCATTCTCAGGGAGTCCAGAGTCATTGAAGGGTTACTCAAACAGTGAAACTGCGAGCCCTGTCACTAAACCTAGGGCCAAGTCCTTGTCGTCTGTTGACATGGATATTATAAACAAACCTGCAAAAGAGAATACTAAAAGAAGCCCGTTAAAGAAGCTTCTCAATATGAAATTGTCTGTGTGCATTATAAAAAGTGACTTTCAGAAATTTTTGTCTCGAAGCTGTCAGTCCTCCGACAGTACCTCCTGTGATGTTGTTTCTTACAACGAGAATGCATCGTCACCGGTAATGGATAAGAAATCAAAACCAGCAAAGGCGCATTCTGCAGATTGTTATAGTCCTCCTCAGAAGAAATGGCAGAAGCAGGGGATTGATGTCAATTTAGCATCTACCTCAAAAGATGATGACTTTGCTACCAAGCAGATGCCAATGCAACCAACATCAACGGATCTAACCCACGAGGACCTTCCTGGATATGAAAATATTTGTCACTATGAAGAAATCCCAGAATATGAAAATCTACCTTTCACTTTGGTTTCAGGTCAAAGTGACTGTGATGCAACAATTTATGAGGTAGAAGATCCAAATGAAGTTTCTTCTGCAATTAATTCTCATGTTTATCACAGGTATGTCCCTTTCTTTTGTTTGCCAACATTTTATGTGACACGGTTATCAGCTATAGTCTTGTTGTTCATTATTAAATCTGTTCAGCAGTATGTGTATGAAAATGATTTTATATTGACCATTTAAGGACCAAGGTTTTTTTTTCAATTTGAAGTTTTTTGGATTTTATAAACATCAAAGGGGGTTACAGAAAGCAATAAAGGATGCAGTGGGGGTGGGGGACAGTTATATCATATAATATAACACAACAGTACATCCTAATATGTTGAATTATATATACAGACAGGTCATCGATTATACAGCAAAGTTTCATCAAACGAGTGGTCGCTAGTGGAAGTGTCTCTGGCTATGTGGAACCTTTGTGGAGACAGACCTTATTTCTGAGTAGTTGATTTAGGTAGTTTTTTTTTTAATAATAAAAAAAAAAAAATGTATGTGTCTTTTATTTTCGCTACCCATTCTCTACTCGCTTCTTGGGTTGTCTTTTGCTTGCCAAACTATTCTACCGGTCTAATGAGGTCTTCTACTGTTGGGTAGAATACACAAAATGGTTAAGCGCTAATCAATAAAAAAAAGGCAGCAACCCTAAAGGAGGAATCGCTCTAAACCCTTTAGAGAATATACAGAAATAAAAACATACATAAAAGGGCTGCGCTAATAGACAATATAAAAAAATAAATAGATTTTTGGAACAAACAAGAAATAAGTCAATGTGATAGTCCTCACACATAATAGTCTCTTGATAGTAGACGTTTTCGTCTTTAGTACAGTAAGGTCTTTTCTTTGGGTAGGGCAGCTGTCTTTATTTTCTTGTTGATGTATATAGAAAGACAAAAGCAGAAAGGGCGGAAATAATACATCAAATCTAGTTATGTAATAAAAAAAATGACAGTATCCCACTCACATTTTATAGAGCCTTTGTCAGCTCTAGCTTATATAGCGTGCGGTGGTATAATCCCCACTTATAAGATGTATTGGAGGTATCTGTTTGGTTCACGATGACAGGAACCCAGGGAGACATGGATAAGGCGACAGATGGTGCTCTCAATAAAACAAGTGATGTATATGATAAAAATAGTTCAAATATACTCACAAATATAGAGCAGACTAACTGATCCATGATGGCAGTGTTGGTGGTTTGATCCCCACCGAGGATTGCTTTGGAGTAGAGATAGAAAATGCCAGGAACTATAAAAACAGTATAAAAACTAAATAAAAAAGGTAATTGGCACAGCACACAAGTGGAGTGACCAAAATCCTTTAATAGGTAAAATACAAAGTAGTAACATCCAGTAACGTGTTTTCACCAGTATGGCTTTTTCAAAAACACAGTGTAACAAGTGGTCCAATCAGCTGTTAGCATAGTCTAAGCATAGATTAAAACAGAATGAAATACATATGTATGTATTAAGAATAGTAAAAGGGGCCCAAATATATAATTAATTAAAAACGAGCAATAGAACAAATAGGAGTTAACAAAAAACAAAAGTTAAACTTTTTTCCTTTTGGAAAAGACCAGGCGAACAGCCTTATGGGGGCTGTAGTCTTAGGGAATGTGCATCCTTGCAGTGGGTGTCGGCAGAGTAACGACTCTCGTCAACACCCAAGGGAGCGGTAACAAATGAGTACAGCATTTGAGCCCAAATAATGGACGTCGGCAAAGTAAGAACTAAGTAGAAACAAATATTGAAAAAACAGCTAAATGGCCATCTTGGTGGGGGAATAAAGGCCAATCGCAGCGGCCATATTGGAGGGGAATTTGTATATATTTCTATATACATCAACAAGAAAAAAAAGACCGCTGCCCTACCCAAAGAAAAGTCCTTGCTGTACTAAAATGTCTACTATCAAGAGACTGTTATTTGTGAGGACTATCACATTGAGTTATTTCTTGTTTGTTTCAAAAATCTATTTATTTTTTTATATTGTCTATTGCAGCCTTTTTTTTTTTTTTATCTTTCTACTTCTACTGTTGGGATTTGGGTCTTTTTCCATAATCTGGAAATTAGTAAATTGGCAGATATTCGGGTTTGGTATAGAATGATTCGTGTTTGCTTTGAGAGGCCCTCTGGAAACCTTTGGGTTATCTATTCAGGGTGTAGGTGTTATTTTTTGCAAGAGATATGCGGTATTGGCCCAGACGGGTTGGACCACCAAGCGTGGAGCATAGTGCCCACTGCGCACCCACACTTCCAGCAAATGTTACCGGATGTCTGCCACATTCTCTGTATTTTTTTCTGGCAAGTACCAGTGGTATAGTATTTTGCGCTGGAGTTCCTGGTGGGAAATACAGGCTGTGAGACCTTTGTGGGCAGTAAATGTATTTTCCTATGGTGTATCCAAACTCCCCATGCCAGGCTCCCTTGGTTGTTTCCAGCGATTGTGTAATTTCTCTGTTCAGCACAATGTATCCCTGAGATATGGTTTTCTTAGGGGGGGAGTGGCTGACACATATTTCCTCAAATTTAGACATATGCTTAGGATTTGTGCAGTCCAAGGTTGTCTATCAAGTATGACATTAGTTAGAGGTATGAGAAAAGGTCCCCGTGGGGGAGGGCGTATTGGGCCTGAACCACAGGAAAGGACAGCAGGCGGCCTCTATCAAATACTTGGTATACATGATGAACTCCCCTCCCTGCCCATGTTTCCCAGTTAAATGTCGGGACCAGGCATCCCATTGTCTGCATTGACGTGGCTAGTGGTATTTGAGGTTCTAACACCAATCTATCTCTCACCGTGTCCCACACTTGAAATGGGGTCTGTTTATTGGGCAATAAGTGGGAGAGGAGTGGTCTAGATCGCCCCAGCATCCAAAGCAGTGATCGGAGTTCCTTAGGGGATGACCAGTGGGACTCCATCCCGACCCATTTGGGTGCTGCGGAGGGGTGGTTGAGTTGTGCAATGTTGTGGAGAAAGGTAGCTCTGTGGTATGCTGCGAGTGTGACAATGGGGGCCATTATCATGTCTTTAGGCATGGTTGCCTTAGTCGTCGTGTACTTGTATAGTGTGGTCAAGTGAGGTGCCTGTCAGGGTACCTGTAGTCTCTACCCCTGAGACGGGTAGAGACTTGGACGTTTTTCCATCCAGACGGCATGATTCTCCCGTTCCTCGCGGTCCCCTCGCGCATGTAAACGCCGGCCGCGAGAGAACTATGCCTTTTTGTAACGTGACGCTCAATAGTCGACGTCATGACGCTATTCTAGCCCGACCTGTCAGTCAAATCCCGGACACGAATCAGGTCTCGGCGGAGGCGTGATTAGTCTCTAGAACCAGGGTATTTAAGGGAGCTCTCAGCATTTGCTCATTGCCCTGTCGTGGTTCTAGCCAGCCTAGTCACACAGTGCTCTTGTATTCTCTTGTCTTTTGGTTCTGACCCGGCTTTGTTATTACTTACCTGTCTTCTCTGTTATCCTTGACCCGGCTTGTCTCTCGCTTACCTGTCTTCTCGTTCCCTCGACCTCGGCTTGTCCCTGACCATTCTATACGTAGTTTTACGTTAAGTCCGGCCATTCTAAGGTCCGGTATACGTATCTGCTACTCTTTGTACTCTGCGTGTTGGATCCCTGTCCCGATCCTGACAGTGCCAGAGTGTGTGCAAATTTTTTTTTTCTTCAATTCTTTATTTTTTGTACAGCTTCAACACATATGTCCACATTGCCACAACAACTTATGTAGGCATACTTAGCAACATGCATCAACACAGTATTGGCATATATAGGCATAGCACTTTTAATATATTAATTGTGCAGTTGTGATGTCGGCTAGTACTCCTGGCATGTCTAAGACCTGGTGGAGTCTGTGAGTGTGCCGTCTTTTAGCATGTGTTGCGTCTTATGGGTCAGTATTGAAACCAGCTATGGCGGCGTACTTTTTGTGTGTGTGGTGTAAGGTCCGTGGGGTCTCCCTGGCGTGACCGTCCATCTATTCCTCTGTGTTCGAGGGTGAGCATCATCGCTGATAGGGTGTACCCTAGTGTGGCGTGTGTCCCTCATCTTCTAAGTTCGGGCGAGGGGGTGATTCAGGTGCAGTTGCGATCGGGAGTGCGTCCGGTTGTGGGTGCTTGCGTCCCCCGGTGCGGGGTGCAGTGGGTACCGCTGCGAGTATGTCTCGGGTGTGAGGAGTCTGAGTCAGGGAGGCCTATACGGGATTATGTTAACTAGTAAAAAACAACTTAGATCAACCAAGAATATAAGAGGAAGGAACTTGGATGTTAACCATGTAGAAGTTCGTAAGGGAACATAGTGGTATTATCTTGGGCAGGAGGCTATATCCTGGAGAGTGTGGTGTCGGCAGTCTCTGGGGTAATAGGAAGAAACCTCTCTGCTTCGTTGTTTTTGCCTGTTCCGGCGGCAAGAGATCGGCCAGCAGGCGCCTGATGAAGTGCAGTAGGTCTGTCTGACCTATAGTATCCGGGATGCCTCGGGTTTTTATATTATAGCGCCTTCGTTGGTCTTCAACATTGTTTATCCGGTCGTTTAAAATACTTTGCTGTTTTTGCACCTCAGTTAGCGCTTATTCTAGGGATGCTATCCTTGCATCCTGGGAGCTAGATGCGGCCTCGGTGGTGACCCCCTCCATCGCCTCCTTTATATAGGCCATGTTGGCCGCTATGTTGGTTCTGAGCTCCTCCAGCATGCTCTTAAGTATATGGGCTGTGACTAGTTCCTCTACAGCAGGGATGTCGAACATGCGGCCCCCCAGATGTTGCTGAACTACAACTCTCATGATTCTTTCAATGAAACGGATAGCCAGGGAATCATGGGAGTTGTAGTTCAGCAACATCTGGGGGGCCGCATGTTCGACATCCCTGCTCTACAGGGTTATGTGAGGGGTATGTGAAGGTGATACAATTGCTTTAGCAATCCCTCATTTTGGCCTGGGATTTCTGTTGTAATGTGCTGGCTTTCCGTATCAAAAACCTTCTAATGACGGGTTTCTGGGCAGTCTATAGGGTTTCAGGGGTGATCTCTGGTGTTTGGGTTTTAGTAAAGAATTAAGTTAGATCTTTAGTGAGGTCCTGGCAGAACGCCGCATTGTGCAATAGGTTTTCATTCAATCTCCACGGGTTTCGGTTCTTATAATCATAGGAATCTTTTAGATCTAAAGACAGCGATGCGTGGTCCAACCAGGAGATGGTGCCTATCGTGCATGAGGATAGTTTGTTGAGGTTCGAATCTGGGTTTAGGAACCCGTCAATGTGCGTGTATGTGTTTTGGACAGGGGAAAAGAAGGTGAAATCCCTCTCTTCAGGATGGAAAACTTTCCATGCGTCATAAAGGTCATGGTCACGCAATAGGTGCACCAGCGGCTTGCATTCTCAAGTGGGGGTGGCAAACCTAGGTGTGGTTGAGTCCATTGCTGGGTCAAGAACATGGTTGAAGTCACCGCAGAGTGTTGTTCTTCCCCTCCGTACTGACATAAGTTTAGCAAGGACTTTGTGTAAGTAGTTCCTCTGGTCTGTATTGGGAGTGTGTAGGTTAACAATTGTATACTCTAGATTGTTAATTTCACAAACCAAAATAATAAACCTCCCCTGGTCATCTATGAGATCGTAAATTGGTTTGTAAGAGACGTCTCGACTGAACAGAATGGAATGGATACCCCTTTTGTTTTAGAATGTACAGTGGTATTGGAAGGGGTACAATGTTTTCACTAGTGGTTGTGCTTGTTTAAAGTGTGTTTCCTGCAGACACACTGTGGGGTGGGCCTTGCGGAGGTCTCTGGGATATTCAGCTTCTTAACATTGTGGCTGTATATTTTCATAGGGGGAGTTCTTATGCCAGATTGTGCTTTTTACCTTCTCTGCAACGAATATCCAAACAATATAGTAGTTATCTGAGAGAGGTGTGTAACACCATGCACCCAAGAGTGAGTATCTATCCCTCAGGGGTGTGATCCAAGCGACACAGTGTGGCCGACAATTCTGTCGCATCATGTCTTGAGGAGGTCACAATAGCTTGTAGTGGTGTTGCTGTGTGTGATGAGTCCCGTTGTATGGACGGAGTGGGGGAGGGAGGTGATAAGCAGGGGGTAAGCAGTCGAGCAGTTTTTGAGCTGCAATGTGTTTTTCAATTTTAGCACAATTTCTAATTTTTTGTTTAAGTGCACTTATACATATTGTGTATCATTTGAAGAAGAAATAGAGCTTTCGTTTGATACCCTATATGTACACATAATGCAATATTAAATAGGAATAGATGTTAAAAGATACACTTTTTTTTCCCGTTAGCTTTAGATTTACTAATTTCTGCGTAAAGAAAACTAACTCAAAATAGATTCACTTATTAGTCCTCTGTGTTAAAATGCCCTATATGTGTAGGATTTCAATGAATTTTTACTTAACAAATACTGCAAGGAGTGAATTACGGTTTTAAAGCTAAAACTTTGCAAAATTTGGCAAGCTGAGATTACAACTTTAATTGTAGCCGCAGAATCCAAAACCGCTACATAATAGTATACATTTGTAAAAAGTACATCTTCCTTGGCTATGTAACAAGGATCATTTTGACACTTTTCATTTAACCATTTTATAACAAACGGGGGGGACGGGACGGGGGACTGACAGGCTAGTGGGGGCACTCTGATTGTAGCACTGCGGCCATTAAAAGGATTTAACCCCTTAAGGACCAAACTTCTGGAATAAAAGGGAATCATGACATGTCACACATGTCATGTGTCCTTAAGGGTTTAAAGGGCTATGAGCAGCGCTCACCTTGAAAGCTGCACATGGCTCATCTGTAAGTCCAGGGCTTCTAACTGTGGCCATTGTCACGCTGCTCAAATGGTTCGGCACAGAAACTAGGAAATGATGTCCAGAACCAGCTGGTGCCATTACCAACACTACATTAGGCTTAGAGCGCTAATTTAAACTTATGACAAAAACAGGGTATTGAGATTTATTTTATTTCACGTGTTTTGCCATTTTGCAGTTTGCTTCCTTATCATTGATACAAATTGTGTATACGTAGAGAATGTGTGTTAGAAATGTAAGATAATCGCATTGGTCCTCTTAGTTCCAAGGTTTTATCCTTCTGCCCTCTCACAATATGGGTACTTGGCACACAGAGACCTTATCTCCCACTCATGCGTTCTCTTCCATCCTGTGTGTGACTGCAGACACTATGACTATGAGCTGTGGGCTGCGTGTTCTCTAGGTTTCCAAATCTCTGCCAACTTGCGTTTGGTCTTGCCATTCAGGAAGCTCAGTCAGCTGACATTGTTCCAAGTCAAACTAATTATTGTTTTATTTATTTTTTCTTAACTGACCACTGCATTTGACTATTTTTGTTATTTCGAAATCAGGGCAAAGATAGAAAAGTGGGGCAGATAACTGGACAAGAATGCCATTATTTTATTATAGTGTATAAATATAATTTTACAGACATTCCTCAATGTCACTAAAATGTTCTCTTAAACAAGGGACACAAGATAAAACCAAGACACGTTGCATGTGAACTATCCCAAATCCCTATGCACGTTTAAATAACAGGGTTTTAGTGTCACTGCTATGGCCTTTAAGGTGCAAGCTCACCTGCCAAAATCAAGGCAAACTTTGTGGGTCCTAAAACTCTTAAAGCATTTGAGCTTTGTCAGTCAGTACACAGACTTTAATGATTTAAAAGGCTGCTGTTTTTTTTGTTCTTTTTTTCTTTAAATGACGAAAGTTTATTCACTAACTTGTAGCGATTTTCATATTTTAGGCCATAATAGTCTAAATTAAACCATAACTGACTTGGAAACATTGACCTAAACTTTTAACTTTTACTGCCAAGTTCTAACCAATTATACTTTAACCCCTTAAGGACCAAACTTCTAGAATAAAAGGGAATCATGACATGTCACACATGTCATGTGTCCTTAAGGGGTTAAAGGAACACTATAGGGTCAGGAACTCATACCTGTATTCCTTACCATGTAGTGCTAAACCCACCATATAGGTGGCTTGCCCTCCCTTAAGCCCCCTATAAAAGTTTAAAACTCACCTTATTTCCAGCACTGAGCGAGTCCCATAGGGAAAGCCTTGGATTGGCTAAAATCGGCACGGGGGTGGGGCCAAATGCCGTTATTGCCAATCAGGACCTCCTTATAGAGATGCATTAAATCCGTGTATCTCTATGAGGAAAATTCAGCATCTCCATGCAGAGTGTGGGGACGCTGAACGTCAGTGCTGCTTTTTCATCAGCACTGACCCAGGAAGCACCTCGAGTGGCCACTTGGAGGTGTCCGTAGGGGGCAATGTAAACACTGCATTATCCCTTAAGGGAGCTATTATACTCATCAGAACAATTACATTAAGCTTTAGTTGTTCTAGTGACTATAGTGTTCCTTTAAAATATATAAATAATAAAATATAACTTGTGCCAATGCGCATGCAGACACACATATTCATTGTACATACTGTATACAGCTGTGCCTTGAGTTGTTCCCTATGTTCTATAGTTGTAGTGTAACCTTTTTAGTGAAACTAATGGTTACTATATGCTTAAAGGCCATGTTAAAGCTGTGAGTGGTTTGAGATATTTCAAAAGTTCCGTAGTTTATGTATGTATTCTCCCCAGACTAGAACACTTTACAATTCTGTTTCTTGTGACTGGTTACCATGGTAACAGATACATGCTGCTGGTGAAAGCTGTATAAATGTTAAAGGGAAACTCAAGTGCCAGAAAAACGATCCATTTTCTGGCACTGGAGGGTCCCTCTCCCTCCCACCCCCCAATCCCCGGTTACTGAAGGGGTGAAAACCCCTTCAATGACTTACCTGGGACAGCGGCGATGTCCCTCGCCGCTGTCTCCGCCTCCGCAACGCTCCTCCTTGTGATTACGTCGGCCGGTGGGCGAGACTAATCTCGCCCACCGGCCGAGGAGACCTAATGCGCATGCGCGGAAATGCAGCGCATGCGCATTACGTCTCCCCATAGGAAAGCATTGAAAAATCATTTCAATGCTTTCCTATGGGGTTTTGAGCGACGCTGGAGGTCCTCACACACCGTGAGGACGTCCAGCGACGCTCTAGCACAGGAAACCTGTGCTAGAAACTAGGAAGTGACCTCTAGTGGCTGTCTAGTAGACAGCCACTAGAGGTGGAGTTAACCCTGCAATGTAATTATTGCAGTTTATGAAAAACTGCAATAATTACACTTGCAGGGTTAAGGGTAGTGGGAGTTGGCACCCAGACCACTCCAATGAGCAGAAGTGGTCTGGGTGCCTGGAGTGTCCCTTTAAGTAAGCAGGATTATTTTTTTTTTTACTATAGAAATGAAAGGCTGTGAATCACTGGCTTTGCAAGTGTTGGCCTACAATTCCCATCACCCCTAGTGATCTAGTCCAGTGTTTCCCAACCCAGTCCTCAAGGCACACCTACCAGTCCAGGATTTAAGGATTACCCAGTTTTGTCTAAGGTGTTTTTAGAAAAAAAAGAAAAAACACCTTAGACAAAACTGGGTAATCCTTAAATCCTGGACTGGTAGGTGTGCCTTGAGGACTGGGTTGGGAAACACTGATCGAGTCCATCAACCGGATAGCTGCAGGTGGTTTGATCAGATGCTTATTTGATATTTCCTAATATTCTTGCCATTTTGTTTAAATTTACAAACTATAGCCATTAATTGTGTTTTTGGTTAATCTGACATCTAGACTCTTAGTTTTGGAATGGCTGGCTAAGAAGTATGGGAGTTGTAGCTGGGCAGATGGACATGGTTGCATGAAGCGTGGGAGGCTGATGTCAATCCATATACGGAATGTCTTAAAAGGATTAGGAAATGACCCTTTGCCAGAGTGCTGTTTTATTTTATAGAAGAGCCTTCCCTCTTTAAAAATACCTTGACCATTAGTTCTGTTTAGATGACATAATATGGTCATTATCCGGAGGGTGACACACAGCTGGTATTAGGATTTTATTGTAGAACCCAAATCTGCGACTTCAGCTAAACCAGTTTCAGTTACTGTGAATTGCGAGGGGAAACATCTGCTGATTAAACTCTGTCATCTATTTTCCCAGTTGCAAGCTAGTGCTGATGTAAAACTAAATTATTTTTGGGTCTCCTAATAAGTTTTTAAAAAAAAAAAAATTTTTTTTATTAGATATGCAAACAGAGTGCTTCCACAGTATAACTTAGTTACAGGATGCAAACCTAATTTGCCAAATACACCAGCGTCCTCCATCTACAGGGCAACGGAAATGACTCTGTGTCCAAATTATTAAATTACTCCAGATATTGATTCTGAAGGTTATACTACAGACCCCGCGTGAAGCTCTAATCCACAATTTATCGTTGTTGCTATATTTCCCATTCAGTGTTTTATTGTGAAGCAATGCACACATAGTTTTTGTTTCAGTAAAGTATTTTGCCACAGAGATAACCAATACTTTTGAGCTTTATAAATGGGCAAATATACGTTTTAACTTATTTCAGTAGTGTTAATATCACCAATCGATGATGTCAGATCTTCCCCTACCAGATTTTTGTAATACATTAGAAACCAAATGTCATGGTGTAGGCAAAAATAGCCAATTTGGAACATTTCTCTAATTTGGTTAAATCCACAATTTAGCTGTTGTGGCCAAGGAGGCTATATAGGGTGTGTAGTATCACGTTTTATATCAAATCATATACTAGGTATTTAACAAAAAAAAGTAGATTTATTCAGCACTTAAAGCTCCCTCGCCTTGAGATGGCATAATAATTCATGATCTTGTTCCTGTGTCAGTTTGGTGGTACCAAAAGAGTTAATGGTGATTTGGCCATCAAACAAGGGTCAGCATCTATTCAGCATGGCCAAATCCTGCACATATAATATGGACAATTTGGACAGATAATGAGTAAATAAAACTGCCTGGTAATCACAACCTGAGCAAATCAGGGGTTGTACATTGGTGCTAAATAATTCCTTTTAATTCAAGCTGCTTGATCCGCTAAATCTGGAAGAATTGCATCTGTTGCACAGACTCCTTAACCATAAGCAAGACAATAGGTTGTAGTAGTTATATACCTTCCAATTGTTCTGAATCCATCAGGTCAGTAACTTTCTTAGACCTGTAATTATGCGGCGGATTGGTGCTATAACGTTCCATTTCTGGGAAGATCAAGTGACAAGTCCCCAGTGAACAGTAAGAAAGAATTGACAACTTTAAATAATGTATTCTATGTTGAAATCCTTATGTGAACTCAATGAAGGAAAATTTTGTTAGTAATATGGCTTTGCAATATTCTTCAGAATTTGACACATTACATATTGTTAAAAGGGGAAACATTACACACACACACGCAAAATAAGATTCTTGAACACTGAATACAGTCTGATAGGTTTACGGTACTGTTGCTCTGTGAAAAAGCAGTTCCATGCCATCCCACTTCCCTAGGTTTGCTCTGCATCTGTAGATACTACAGGCTAATTATACAGTAAGAGCTGAATGAGTGCACAATTATTCACACTCACACTCCATAAAGTGCACTCAGAGCATTGGGCTCACCATGGGCAGATCGATTTAATGGGCTCTGAGCCGGGCAGCTCAGAGTGGGGCTGGCTAGTGTGATGTCTCCCCTCCTCCCCTTTATTTATTTATTTATTGATTGCATTGCCAGTGACACAAATGGGGGGTTCCTGTTGGCCTACCCAACTTTGTCCTGCTTTTTGTAACTTTTGTAACAGCTTACTGTGGTGGAAAGGGACAGTGTTACTTTAAGTGTGATCCTTTCTCTATTGTTACACAAAACTATTATTTTTGTATATTAGAGGTTACTGCATGTTACTTGTGTTGCACATGTGTTTGTTCAGGAGCCTTTTCAGACATTAGATTTACTATGCAAAAGTAATGTAGTAATCTGAGTATTTAAATCCAATTTTACCAAAAATTACTAAAATAGTGCACAATGAATCACAAGATACTTCACATATTTCCATTACTTCCTTTTTCTGATGATGTGCGTTGTTCACTGAATCAGCACACATATCTTGTCTCATGACACGTAGTTTTCCAATTCTGCAGCAATTCATGACTTGCAAATGGTTTAATTCCAGCGCAGCATCCAACCCTCTGAATTAAATGAGTCATAAATAAAGCGTTTAGATATGTTATTGAAATCAGACCAGGGTTTAGGTATTTATCATTATCTACAGCTGAATTATTGCAGCAGGCACATTTTTAAAATGTTAATATAAATATGTACAAAACTGTTTTGCGCATGCTGTGTTGATGGTTTACTATAATCTGTAAGTGTAACAGTGTGTGATTATTATATTGGAAATGAGAGCTCAGTGAATTCACAAAATCAATAGAATTTAATTCTGAAAAACAAAAAGACAAAAAAAGGGACATTTAGTCAGCCCTGATTTAGTTTTTGCTTTGATGATACAAAGATTGTAATTCTTTGGTTAGATTTTATGAAGTTTTTTTTAAATCCTCTGTGTGAACAAACAATATATTTATGGTTTGCTTGCGCATACATCCCACCCCATCAGTTCTTAAAATACTTCCTTCTTGCTGGTTTCTGTATCTACATATGTGACGATACAGTTTAGTTTAGACTACTCTCACCTAAACAAGCCTGCTGCCTTGGTATTACATACGACTCAGGTCTCCTCACATCCAGTCTGTCTCCAGATCCTGTAACTTTAAATAAAAATATTGCTTGCATTCGCCCTTTTCTAACCCAAAATACAGCTAAGGCACTTGTTCATGCAGTCATCATTTCCCGACTTTATCTATTGCAACTCACTACTCATCGGATCGGCTTCCAAATACCTGCCTTGTCCTTCTTCAGTCTCTAATGAATGCTGACGCAAGGCTCATCTTCGTGACTGACCACTACTCCTACTCCTCACCCCTTTGCCAGTCATTACATTGGCTTCTTGTACCCTTCAGCATCCAATTTAAACTGCTAACTCTAACCTACAAAGCCCTCAACAATCCCAATTCGCTTTCCATTTCCTCTTTACTCAACTAATATACCATTTTTTTTTATTCCCTTCGCTCTGCAAATGACCTTCTCTTCACATCTGCTAGTTAAGAATGCTTGAAGACGTTCTAAATATTGGTTTTCAAAAACGATATAAATTTGAGCATGTACAAAATACAACAAATTATTTAATGCCTTGGGGTTGTTTTGGTGCCTGGAGTGCCCCTTTAAGTAAAGGAGAATGCTTATAAATAATGTACAATTCTAATGGTATGAGATTGTTTATATGAATATTTTACTAACAGGCACTTAACTACCCCCATGATCCATTTAACACATCCTGTGAATAGTAACTGGAAAGCGTTGTAAAAGAATGTCTTGCAAGTGTGTGTTTTCTTTAAAAGTAACACTATCATCTTACATTTGGAGTGGTAAGGCAGAGGGAGTTTATGGCTCATTCCACAAAGATCGAATATCATTGCTTCTCTGTGTTTGTATTCACAACACATGCCCTCCGAACCACTTGTGCACAGTCCGGATTAGCCAAGGTTGTCTCTTTTTAGCTGCGTTTAAAAAAAAATGTTGATTTTCAAATACTTCGGCCATATGAGGTCAGCTCGTGTTTTAGTTCCACGTTAAATTGTTTCAAGGTCGCTAAGAATAGAATTAGTTTAATAATTCCAACCACATTCAAACCCATGACAATCTTGTTGCTGGTGAACCTGTGAACTTCTGCTTGTCCATTTTTAAATGCACGTGTTCTATTTATTGTCTTCCTTTGTGTGTATTTTTAAGTGAGCCATCACAAGAGGACCCTGATGATGAGCTGGGCATCATTCACTCAGATGATGAAGAAATAATAAACAGCTCTGATGAAGATGACTTCAGCTCTGATTCAAGCAAAGCAGACCTTGACCATGCGGAGTACAAGCCTGTGAGTATAATTATTAATGGTTAATGATCACATGGCTCAAGAGGTTTTATCCATTTAAAGGACCACTTTAGGAACCCAAACCACTTCAGCTTAATGTGTCTGGGTGCCAGGTCCATCTAGGGTTAACCCTGCAGCTGTAAACATAACAGTTTCAGAGAAACTGCTATGTTTACATTAGGGTTAATCCAGCCTCTAGTGGCTGTCTCATTGACAGCCGCTACAGGCGCTTCCGCGCTTCTCACTGTGATTTTAACAGTGAGAAGACTCCAGCGTCCATAGGAAAGCATAGAGAAATTCTTTCCTATGGACTGATTGAATGCGCGCGCGACTCTTGCCGCACATGCGCATTCGGCGGATGACGTCGGAAGAGGAGGAGAGTCCCCAGCGCCGAAGGAGCCTGGCGCTGGAGAAAGGTAAGAATTTAACTCCTTCTCCCCCTTCAGCCTGGCGGGAGGGGGGCCCTGAGAATGGGGGGGGACCCAAAGACCCTGTAGAGCTAGGAAAACACGTTTGTTTTCCTGGCACTATAGTGGTCCTTTAAGTATGAAAAAAAGTATTGTGTGTTTAGGGGGTAACAAACTAATAAAACTGGATACAGGTATTTAAAAAAAAAAAAAGGCAACATAGAGCAGGGGTAGGTAATCTTGAGCACCCCTGATGTTTTGCCAGCATTCTGCCTTATGAGCATTATGTAAGATGTAGACCAAGTTTGCTTACCCCTGTTAGAAGTTCTATTTTACAAACTGTTTAGAAGAGGGATGGCTGAAAGTTAAAGGCAAAAGCTTGTTATCTACTTCCTGCTTCCCTTGTTTAGAAGCCTATACTTGTGGCTTTAGGTCAGGGGTAGGGGAACCTTCGACACTCCAGATGTTGGGGACCATATCTCCCTTGATACTTTGCCAGCATTATGGCTTTAAGAGCATTATGGGAGATGTAGTCCACAACAACAAGAGTGCCGAAGCTTGCCTTCCCCCGTTTTAGGTCATGAAGAAGAAGGAATGGGGAGAGGAATGTAGGATATATCAACATCTCAATAAAATAACTGTAACGGACCGTTTCACTTACAAGAGGATAAAACCCAGTTTAGGCGATATCACCCTTTTCCACAGACCAGCAGCTACTGCAATCACCAATTCTCCCGAACTCCAAGCTGTACGAATCTTCCAACTCCCGAACTGGAAACACACGAACTCTGGAATCAGCTGAACAGGAAAAGCATACCATCCGCTTACACTCCTGGCAGTCAGCATACAATCCAATTCCCCCAAAGAACGAGACGACACATCGCTTTGAGGGTTAAGCAGGAACTCAGGTCTGGAACACCCAGCCTGCTTTTTATTACAGTTGTGCACATACAGGACACACCCAGGGGGAGGCATAAAACAACCAATCAAGTAACAGTACAACCCACACATCCCCTCCCCTCAGATAAGCAATTAACATAATTACTACATACAGTAAAAATACAGTTTCCACACATACTCTGTAACTTTAAAACCATCCATTACATTCACATAAAAATACATATCCACGGAGCACCGGAAGTTCGCCAGAGGGCACAGATTGGGACAATGTACTAACAAGTGAATCTATTAGAGGAGTCTGGAAATGGCCAACCCCTTAAGAGGAGACGTGGTGAAGCTTTATAAAAATCTCTTGTACCTCGGACGGGAATATCCAAAAGGCCAGAGTTACTTTAAAGAGAGACTAAAAAAAGCGTTCTTGAAAAACAAGGACGTTACAGATCCTGAAAAGATCAAGGAGCTTATTGGTCGCGGAGAGTTTGTCATAAAGGAGCTTGAAGCATTGTACTATCTTAAAAAGTACAGAGCGATGAAACAGCGATATTACAGCGAAGAACAGAACTCATGAGAATCACTTTACGCAAGCAATCCTGGAGCCATTCTTGCTGGGTAAAACCATTATTTCCAAATTACTGCCACAAATGATGAGTAACTCATTATAACTTGTATGGGTTGAATGAATGTAAACACTATTCTGAAATTGCCAATCAAAAAAAATATGCAAGTAGGGGTGTTATACCATCTAGGCTATTATAGCAGAAAATGAACTGGTTCATGGCGGCATTTGTAGTGCGCGAGCCATGCAATCTATCCAATCATTCGAGAAATAAAGCTAAAATGTCTGATATGTTTTAATAATCTGGTCTCTAATCTTTGTCTTCATGTAGGAAGCTGAAGAAAGAGCATGGGGGGGAGGGTTGACTATGTTAAAGGATATCCAGTATGCACAGAACTGATATTAAGCAGCCTCATGTTCCTCCAGGCTGGCTAATGACTCCTCAGTGATGCTGCTGTGCGTAGAGTTACCGCTCTGGGAGCAAAAGGGTTAAACTTCGTTTTGCGGTTTAACGTTGCACAGTTTTTTAAAGGGATAGTGATGGGCAAGTGTATGGCCAGGTACTTTATAGTAAAGTGTGTCCCAGCATATATGAGATGGTAAGGAAGGTTTTACCAACGGGAGTTGAACATGACAATAATGTCCACCAGAATATCCGATCCATTGTTTAAGTATGTTGATGAGTTCGGGGAGGGGCATGGTGTAAGGAAATGTGTCTGCGACATTAGGCGAGTCAATTGTTTAAGTAGTGCTGGTTTGTAAAGTTCATGTTCGCTCGGTAAATTTAATGCTAAAGCCAAAATTGCCCACTGTTGCAAAGTCTCGTCTCTTTGGAGAACGAGAGACTGAGAAATAAAGTAAGCATTTTGTTACAGAGAAAAAAAAAAAAAAAAAAATACATATCCACGATCAATCCATTCAGGGGAACAACATATTAAAAAATGGCATGAATCAGACCAGGGGTTCAAAAGTTAGTAAAAGTATCTTTTGTTCCCCCTGGCTGGTAGTATTTTAATCTACAAAGGATAGAACAGATTAGACAGCTCCCCCCACTCTCACTTGCAGAGCCAAGCAAAGGGAGAAAAGAGCTATCAATCAACCTGGTATGTTGGAGAAAAAATAGAGCAATGTATAATATAGAGATATGCCTATAGTTGAGTCTAAGTAACAGGTGGATTCCTCACTCACTGAGCACTCACTGAGCACTATGCACGTGGGAATCCCCTTTTGACCACTTTTATTATTTTTCCTTTTTTCGTTAATTTGATGTCTGTTCATTTGAACTTACAAGCTGGACTAGTGTAACGGCAGCTCAAGGGGACAGTCTACAGGGCTTACTAGCGATAGAACACCCACGAAGGTGTTGGGGGGAGTTTATAGGAGATGAGATTTAGAGGATTACTGGGTACTATAACCTAACTCTACCATACAAATCATCATACATCCGATTAACCTCTTACACCCCACAGCTATCCTGTTAAGCCGCTGTACAATGGACACTTGATGTCCTTTTTATCACTGTGCAACTCTGTCCCTCTTTACCTAACCGTCCAACCTCTGTAAGATTCAAAGGTATCTAATCTACTACGTTTTTCCCTTCGTTTCTCCTATGTGGACACCGAACAGGGATATTTACACAGTATAGCATTTTTTATGCTCTAATTCCTACCCTCTGGTGTTCAAACATATCCACTGGGAATTTCACAGTTGTTTTCACCAACATTTATTAGACACTGCCCAATGTATCCTTTCTCTAGTCTGCTCAAATAAAGTTACAGTTTTTACTGTTTATGCCAGGATACATATCTTGCTAGTGTTTCTAATATTTTTGTGTTTAACTTTTAGATACCTAGTTACTTAGACTCAACTATAGGCATATCTCTATATTATACATTGCTCTATTTTTTCTCCAACATACCAGGTTGATTGATAGCTCTTTTCTCCCTTTGCTTGGCTCTGCAAGTGAGAGTGGGGGGAGCTGTCTAATCTGTTCTATCCTTTGTAAATTGTATATCCATATCTGGGTTCAAGCCCAATCTAGGTGGAACTGGTACCACCATCCTGGCCCGCCACCCCAGTCTCAGATTCAACAGTTTGCTGGTCAGAGACAGGGGTACTTCGTATCCAATCCTCTCATTTTAGTATTTTAATCTGACTCACACAGTAAAAGTAAAAACATCCCCACAATGCATCCTGGTTTCCTCCCTTCTGCCCTGGAGATAATTGGAGAAGTAATCCCATTATCTCCCAGGTCAAAGACAAAACTCCATTACACATGTGGGGACCTAAATACAGGATTATGTTTTAAAATATATACAGTTACTTTTTATACATTAAACACAGACATGTAACAAATCCCCAGATAGCTCAGGTCTGCGTGCACATTATTAGGTGAATGGCACGCAGACCACACAAATACAGTTTAATTGCCATGGAGCCAAAGTCTTTCCCATAGTCTTTCATTATATGAATAGGCTCCATGGCATAGCTATCTGGGGGTATCAGTGCTCACACAGGGCAAGTACCGAATGGCCCCACTGTGTTTAAAGGGCCAGAATGAGTGACATGCACTCTGTTAGGGCAGAATACGTTTTGTAAAAGGGCCCAATCTCCCAGGGCCATAGTCCAAAGGCAAGAGGCGGGCAAGCAGCCCCCTCCAAGGACACGTGGCGAGGTCGGTTTCGCCACAATAACTAATTACATTTAGTGCGCCTCCTCATCTGCAAGGGGTAGAGACATTGGTAACGTTAGATTTGGGGTCTAGGATGGTTAGTCATTAGGAGAAAATGTAAAACTAGCATGGTAATGTTGTATTCTGAATACAAGATATAAATAATGAAAGTGCAACATTTTTATTCAAAATAGCCGAAATTTCCATCAGTTCTGCTTTTACATTTAAAGGGTTGCAGCGGACATCATAACCACTTTAGTGATTTTATTCAAAGCCGAACGCTGCAACATATGGAGATTTAACTCCTCTTCTGCTAGAGGTGTAACTCCACCTCTGGCAGCATCATTGGGGCGTCATTAGCCAGCCTGGAACATGGGTTACAGGCTGGCCGAAGCTAATTCTGTGCAAATTCTGATGCACAGGTGCTCATTCATTGGCTGGGAGCAATCAGTTGGCGCTCTCAGCCAATCAGTGAGCAGCAAAATCTGCTTCTGCTTCTCTGCAGAATCAGTATGTCATAAATCTGCCTTTAACCCCTTAAGGACACATGACATGTGTGACATGTCATGATTCCTTTTTATTCCAGAAGTTTGGTCCTTAAGGGGTTAAAGAGTAGCAGCCCAGAGAGCGCTAGGTAAGAAGGCAAATCATTACAAAATGTTTTGCCCTGTTGACAAGGAATGAGGCCAGGGTACTCCTACCTCCATACCCACCACATCATGATGCATTGCAGTTGTGGAACTAATGTAGAGAGGGACCTGCAGCAAGAAATCTTTTTTGGGCCCCCCTCTACTGCAAGGGTGGTCAAAAGATCAATCCTCATCTGTCGTACAACACCCACGATGCCATGCCAGCTGGGGATAATCCGCATTTCAGGTGATTTTACTTGGATTTATCAGGACCCTGACCAGCCCTGCTGTGGGAAAAATGTGCCTTTTTATGGAAACATTTCCCTACATTTAATATTCCCAGAGTCTGCCGTTGTAGGTTTAGTGGTCGACCAGTTTTTATGTATGAGGTAGGGAAGGAGAAAAGAGACATAAGCAACCTGCTTGACTATAATACGTCATGAACTGGACGCTGTGAATTTACCATAGAAATATGCACATTACTCTCATATTTCTCTCTAAAATAACTTTTCCCGTCTGCTTCTCTGATACACTTTGTATCTAGTGTTAACACAATGGGATTATAGGGGATAATTCACTAAACAGCAAATTGTGGTGAATTGAAAACCAAATTGCAATATTTGATTTGGAAAAATTTGCAAAATTTGTCTGAAATTTGTTTGTTGTTTGATTTTTAATTCTCCACAAAGTGTTTAGTGAGCAGACTCCATTATATAGATTTATTATATCTTTCGCTCCTTATAAAATCCTTCAGAGTATTTTAAAACGGAGGACTTGTGCAATTTTAATCTCCACTATTAAAACAAGTCAATAGGGATATCCCATCTGTACTGCCTCTGACAAACATGTTCACACACTGCTGACAGCTGTTACCTATTTTGCAAGAAATCCAAACTACCGGTACATTCACTTATCATCTACACCGACATCCTCTGGTTGGTTTTCAGCTGGTTTTCAGATGAAAATCACGTGTGACATTAAGTTATGGTATTTGTTAAATTCAATAGAACTAAGAAAAAAAGTATTCTTTAAAGACAGATCACCGTAGTATTCTATGAAGTTTAACAATGACCTACTTTTATAAACATGCAGAAAGAAAGAATATTATTTTTTGGGGATGTGTACAGTAAACTCAAGCTGCCGAAGGGAGGAGAGAAATTGCTATCCAAGAAGAAAATATCTTTTGACATTAGAGACCCAGGGTTTGTGCTCAGTGACGTGAACTGCATGTATCGTAACCTTAGCAGTGATGCACAGTTGTTATGGTGTCTAAAGTGAACCTGAAAATCTACAGTTACTCAAAAATTGTTGTTTTGGTGGGGTTTTTTTTACTTAATTTTACAATCACTGGATAATAATGCAGAATTACAAATTTATTCATAATGTGTATATTGTTTAAATATGTTTTTTTTTTTTTTTAACCTTTTTGAAACAGACCCTATTATTTGGCTGTGGGGGTGTGGAGCTGCCCTCCCTGGTGTGTCAGTCAGTCAGCTGGAATATGTTCTTCCTGACTTGCAATATCCATTTTGTACAACTTTTTTGCACAGCATGTTAACACGGGATAGGCTGCATTATGTCCGTGCAAACCGTAGACAATAGATCGTTTTATGCAGCCATGGTGGAGTTGCATAAATCTATAAATCCCTTTCTCTGGCTACTTTGTATCTCCTTGGGTAAACTGCAGACCAGAGAAGCTTCCTTAAAGTTGTCCTGGAGTGCCCCTGCAGCCAGACACCCTGGAGAGATGTCTGTCCATGTGGAACACAGGCTGTAATTATATATTGCCCCTGTGGCTGGGTGAGTTACAAGCAGACTTTAAAAGATTTGCTGTCTGCCTGTCAGACAATTCAATTTTTTAGTCCCCTGATATAGAAAAGAGCATTCATTGGTTCTGGTTTTTAACTATGCCCTTCCTAGATGGAAACAGAAGCTACTTTGTTAGGAATGTTTGCCCCATCTATATGAGTGCAAGATGTTGCCTGACCCTGCTCGATTACAACTCTTATCATGCTCAGTGAGATTCTGGTTAAGGCTGCTGGGAGTTAAGATACAGCTGATTTAATAACATGGTGAGACATCCATTTGTTAATGGAACACTAAAACCTTAGGATTTAAACCTGTATTCCCAACGCTTTAGTGGCCCACCGCCCTGTTTGAAATAAAAGCTTTACTTATATTTTTCCACCACCAAGGCTTCCTCTGAGCTGCACCAGCATGGAGGAGGTTATGCAAAACCTAGAGGAGCATTGTGGATCTGATGCACGTGTGTGTCAAGCATCACATGTGCCTCCAAGATTCTCCTGTAGGAATGCATTGAATAAATGCTTTCCTATAGGGAAACACGGTTTCCCATAGGAATGCATTGAAAACCAATTAATGCGTTCCGGAGGTGAGAAAAAAGTCAAATAAAGTATTTTATCTGTTCAAAACTCTTTATAAAGTGCACTTTAAAGGCATAAATACTTTACAGGGACATGGTTAATCAAGAAATAACATTTCAAACATCCATTTTTATGTTTTAAAATATCACACATCAACTTTTAAAACATGGCAGACTGTTGGTAACATGGTACAGTACACTTTAACTGTACATAAATCACACGTCAACAGGGAAAACATGGAAAATAGCAAAACAATTTCAACACTGTTTGGAAGATGAGGAGGATGAGGGCAATTGGGCAGCACTAACACAAGCCGGTTCTTCTTCATGTCTAGGCTGTTTTTGTAGGAACCTTTCCATTGTCTGCTGCCTCTGGCGCCTTTTAAGCATCCCTCGGAAAGGGGACATGATGTCTGTGTCAAAACTGCTCACAAGTCTGTGGGCTAGAGCCTTATCTGGGTGGTGCTGCTGTACAAAAGTCTGTAGGTTTACCCACATTTGGCTCCTTGAGTTCCGTGGAAGAGAGCTGTTCCTCACTCATTTCCTCCTCCTCCTCAAATGCGATCTGCTCCTCCATTGACTCCTTCTGCAATTCCACCAGCTCCTCGGTGGTTAGGTCACGGTTGTGTTCCTCCACCAGCTCGTAGACATCCTCCTCAGTCACCTCCAGGCCCATGGTCCTCCCCAAGGAAACAATTTCCTCCAAGACTGTTGACTCTGGTGCAGGTGCAGAAGCACTGGAGGCAGGTTTTACAACACAGTCTGGCCAAAGGTTGCGCCAAGCAGAATTTAGGTTTGTCTGGCTGACCCCGGCCCAGGCAATGGTGATAATCTGCAGACAGCTCACAATGTCAAAATGCTCTCTCCAAAATTCATGGAGGGTGAGGCTTGAGCGATCTGTCATCTCAAAGCATTGCCGGAAAAGCTCCCTTGTGTAGAGTTTTTTAAAATTGGAGATGACCTGCTGGTCCATTGGCTGGAGTAGTGGGGTGGTGTTAGGCGGAAGGAACAAGTCTTCCTCGAGGCCTGGAGGATGGGCAGGAGCATTGTCCATGAGCAGCATGGCCTTGAGTGGCAGGTTATTGTCCAGAAGGTACTTCTTCACAGCAGGACCAAAAACCGCATTGACCCACTTCACAAACAAGAGGCGTGTGACCCAAGCCTTTGCGTTAGACTGCCACAAAACGCTCAACTGCTCCTTGTTCACCTTGTGTTTCTTGAAGGCCCGTGGGTTCTCTGAATGGTAGACAAGCAGAGGCTTGATCTTAAGGTCCCCACTGGCGTTGGCGCAGAACAGGAGGGTAAGACGGTCCTTCATCGGCTTGTGGCCAGGCAATGAGGTCTCCTCTTCTGTGATGAAGGTACGCTTTGGCATCCTCTTCCAGAAGAGTCCAGTCTCGTCGCAGTTGAAGACCTGCTGAGGAAGGTAGCCCTCTGAAACTATGACCTCCAGGAACTCCGTAGCAAATTCTTCAGCTGCAGCAACATCGGAACTTGCAGCCTCTCCATGCCTGACCACACTGTGGATGCCAGATCTGTTCTTGAACCTTTCGAACCACCCCCTGCTGGCCTTGAAGCCTTCTGCATCTGCTTACGTTCCTGGCTGTTGTTTGAGGAGGTCAGCGTGCAAGGCCTTGGCTTTTTCGCAGATGATCGCCTTGGTCACTGAGTCCCCTGCACGCTGCTTCTGTTCAATCCAGAGCAGGAGCAACTTCTCGACCTCGTCCAGAACAGGTGGGCGTTGCTTGGAGACCCTGGTGACTCCCTTGGCTGCATCTCTCCCAGTAATCTTCTCTTTCATTTTTAGGATTGTACCGATTGTGGATGCACTCCTTCCATACTCTTTGGCAAGGTCGGTCAATCGCATTCCTCCTTCATGCTTCCTGATGATTTCCTTCTTGTCCTCAAGCAGAATCATCACCTTCTTCCTCTTCCCAGCTTCCACTGCTTTCTTGGGTGCCATGACACCACCGTCCCTAAGTATGCAAAAAAAAAAATGAAAGATGCTTTACACCCATATGAGCTGGCATGGAAAACAACCCCACAATGCAAAACACACAGTAAAAGGCATGCACAGCACATGAGCTGTAACAGGCATGCACAGCACATGAGCTGTAACAGGCATGCACAGCACATGAGCTGTAACATTCATGCACAGCACATGAGCTGTAACAGGCATGCACAGCACATGAGCTGTAACAGGCATGCACAGCACATGAGCTGTAACAGGCATGCACAGCACATGAGCTGTAACAGGCATGCACAGCACATGAGCTGTAACAGGCATGCACAGCACATGAGCTGTAACAGGCATGCACAGCACATGAGCTGTAACAGGCATGCACAGCACATGAGCTGTAACAGGCATGCACAGCACATGAGATGGCATGGAAAACAACCCCACATTGCAAAACACACAGTACAGTACAGTTGTAACAGGCATGCACAGCACATGAGATGGCATGGAAAACAACCCCACATTGCAAAACACACAGTACAGTTGTAACAGGCATGCACAGCACATGAGCTGGCATGAAAAGCAACCCCACAATGCAAAACACACAGTAACAGGCATGCACAGCACATGAACTGGAATGGAAATCACCCCCAGAATGCAGAACACACAGTAAAAGGCATGCAAACAACCAAGCTCAGCTCCCTACCTTTCCACTTCTTGAGATGCACCAAAAAGGCTCCAAACCCTGCTGCAAATGGCTCCAAAAGGCTCCACAACTTGCTGCAAATGGCTCCAAAAGGCTCCACAACTTGCTGCAAATGGCTCCAAAAGGCTCAACAACTTGCTGCAAATGGCTCCAAAAGGCTCAACAACTTGCTGCAAATGGCTCCAAAACCTCTCCAACACCTCCACACTACACACTCACGTGCTACCCACACTTCAGTATGCAGGGGGCGGAGCTATAAACCGGGACACTTGTTTCGTATTGCGAAAAAAATTCGTAAACCGAGGCAATTTTTTTTACGAATTTTCATTCGTAAACCGAATTTTTTGTTAACCGAGGCGTTCGTTAACCGAGGTTCCACTGTAAATTCTAGTGAGGAAGGGAATTTCTTCTTAACATTGCTCTTTAGAGTTTGCTTGTTAGCCCAAAACCAAGATCATCAGTGTTCTATGGCTAACTTTGAACCTGATCAATCTTTTTTTTTCAGAAAAAAAGAACTGGACGAAAGCCAAAGGTTTATCACATTGCCAAGGAGATCATGAGCTCAGAGAAGGTGTAAGTATTGCACCCCAAACTATTTTAAAAATAAATACTATTTTTTTTTTTTTAAATGTATGGTTAATTGCAGTTGTCTTATTTTTATAGGTTTGTTGATGTCCTGAAGCTGTTGCACATTGTAAGTATCCAATTCATGTACATTGAATATAATTACGATCTAAAAAAAATGTATACCATATTTATAATACGGGTGACTAAGCATTGTGGGAAATGTTTCACCTGGGTCTCCAAGTTAAGTTGTCATTGCTTGATAAAAGGGTATGTTCGCATATGAATCAGGTGGTCACAAATTTACTGGCCCTTCCATTGAACCTTTTGAAATATGCTGTGGTTTTTATAAAAAAAATGTGATAACTAAAGCATAAAAAAAAGATAGCTACTGTGATAAAGTGAAGGCAGAGAAGCCATTTAACCCCAGGGGGAGTATATGTAGTTTGTGTTTTGTACAACACAAAGCGTTGTTTAGTTATGGGCCCCTGGGGAGGAGTATTTGGAGAGAAGGGAGGGCCAATGCTCCACTCCACAGTTTAGTGGTTTTCATGGGAGACATAGATCCAGGCCAGGGTTTTTTGGACTGTCTCCAACACACTGCTCAGCTGCTGATAATCAGCTGTAGCAGTGGGAATAAACCACTCCCTGCTAGGCAGGTAGAGGGGGATTGCTGGCTTACTCTCAGGAAGCAGGTAGGAGAGAGGGTGTTCTCTCCAGTAAGAGAGTCAAGGAGACTAGGCACTGGGAGTGCTGGCTTGAGGCACTGGGAGTGCTGGCTTGGAGCACTAGGAGTGCTGAGAAGAAGCAGTCAAGGCTGGCTTAGAGCACTGGAGTGCTGAGAGCAGACAAATACACTAGGTTGGTGAAACCCACAAATTTTGTTATAGTTTAACCCCTGATAGATAGGGAATCTGATGTGAGTTAGTGCTCAGACGAGCTAGGCTTTTTGTTATAGGGATTTGTGTTACATTATTTCATTTATGGTTACATTTGCTGCTGCCTCATGTGTGGATTTACGAATAAAGTTGCCAGGATTAAAATAAAATTAAAGGACTGTGCATGTTTTTGCCCTAGAGCACCGTGCTATCTACAGACAAGGATCACAATATGGTGAAGAATGCGGGCACAGTAGCACATTCAGGGTCTGTGGGTGTGCCAGTCATCCGTTGGTCTGCTTATTGAGGACTTTTATTTTGGCAGACCTGCTAATCGAATAAAAAAACACTGTACCTTTAAGACTGTTACCTGCGTGGTGCTATAATGGAGGACCTGCTGAAGGCTCTGGTACAGGCAACCGCTAAACAACAAGGCACAAACAGTTTCCTGGCTGCACAGGTTAAGAACCTGAGGGACGCTCAGCAGGAGCATAGAGCTGCCCTTACTGAGGATTTGCAGATTGCCCCCTGCAGGGAGCGTGGGGACAAGGGACCCCGTAACCAAGCTACTGACATCCTGCATAAGATAACAGAGGCAGTAGAAGAAGTCTTTAGCAAGCTGAAAAGCATGGAGGAAGCAAAGCGTGATGTTGAGAAACACGCAGAAGAGAGAGAACAGGAATTAGAAGGCAAGAAGGATATAACTGAGCCTGAAAGTAGTGATAACGTGGAAGAGAGTGAAAAGGCAGCTGGATCCTCCAAGGAACAAAAAGCAAAAGAAAAAAAGGTAGTAATGAGACCAGCAAAACTAAAGGAAAAAGCGGAATTGTCAAGAGGCAGTGATGGTGACACTGATGACATGCGCCAAAGTAAGAAAGGTCAGAGGACTCCGAAGGGAGAACAAGACAAACCGATTACTGAAGTTGACAAGTGTTTATATGAAAATCAAAACATTGCAGCTTCACGTGAAAGCCTCAAACTTGCTCTGAGTGACATCACAACAGATGAAGTCTTAGAAAAAGAGTTGAAAACTAAAACATTTTCAAGCTCAGACACTGAATCTTGCATGTTTCAAGAGAAAGCTGGAAAGGCATTTGGAAACAGAAAGGTACTGAGAAATCTTCCCAAGGCAACAAAAGGAGAAAGAAAGACTGTGACTGAGGCCAATAGTGTAAAGTCGGTTTGTGCTATAAAGCATGAGACAAGTAAAAATACACCATGTAAAGGTGATAAGACCAAAGCATGCAGAAACATCCTAAAGAAAACTGCAAAGATGAGAAATAAATGTACGCAAGGCCAAGTGTTGGTCGTAAGCAAAACCCACCCGGAAGGTGCAAGTGAAGCTAGTGGATACAGCCAGGGAAAGAAAAATGAAGCAGAAGCCGCTGATGTTCACCCAAGTGAACAAGTTAAAGGCATGAGAAGCAGACTGACTTGGGGAGTCAGAGAAGACAACAGCGAAGGAGCTGAGCTTAATAGAGAGAAGCAAAGCACCCCAGTTGAGCTAAAAAATACTGTGCACTGTTTAGTAGCAGAGGCTACCCAAAAAGTGCAACCAGCTGTTGGACAGTTTGGCAGAGAAAAGCAAGGCAGAGAAGTAGTGGCAAAACGAAGTCAAAATAAGAAAGGCAAAGTAGCCGCTTCTGATCTAAGTCAAGAGAGAGCGACAGTTACAGAACCAAGCTGTCGTGACAAGATGGGTATGTCTGCACCTAAGCCCAACCAAGTCGAAAGTGACAATGTAGATGACATTGGCATAGCAGAATTAAATATTTCTGAGACACCTGCTGCTGCTACAAGGCCTGGGTGCACTGACTACCTGGAACAGCTGGCAGATTCTGGGAACACAGCCATGGAATTAAAGGCGGAGCTCGGAATGCCTGACTGGCTGTTTGATACCGGGGCTGTCATGACCCAGCGAGAGGCCATGACTGCGTCTCTGCACACCCCCGAGGGAGCAGGGAGACTGCCAGACAGTCCAGAGGAAAGCTTTGCTGACATTGAGAGGTGGCCACTCAAGGCTGAGCAAGCAGAGGATACCCCTGGGAAGGAAACCAAGCAAAGGAAAGAGGAGCTAAGCTGGGAGTCTGGGCCTCCGGCAGAAGAACAGCGTTCCATACCAGGCCAGGCCGAGCATGATAACATGGAGCTGAGATCAAAGGCTGCATTCATGCAGGAGGAGGTTGCTCTAGACAACCTCCCTGGCAAACCCCCTGAGGATATAGAGGTGACACCTGCAGCATTAACCGTAGAAAGCAAGGAAGGTTCCCAGGGATTCACAGAACAGATGGAGGATGTTGTGGAGCCCTTCACGGAGGGACCTGTTCCAGTGAAGGATGAGCGTGACTCTGCCTCTGAGGACGAAGCGAATGAAGTTGGAAGTTCAGGGCACCAGTACGAGAATGAACATAGCGATGCAGAGGAGGACAAGAGAGGGGGTGCCAGTGGATCAGAGAATGATGAAGCTCCTGCAAGGCGGGTTGCAAGTGACTCTGAAGATGAGACGCCTGCTAAGCGCATAGCTGCCAATAAGCGAAAGAAAGTTGCAAAGCACGCAAAAAGTGACTCTGAAGATGAAGCTCCTCTGAAGCGTGTAGCTGCCAATAAGCATGTAGCTTCTTCAAAGCATCTGTCTAAGCGGACAACCTCTGCCAAACATTCAGCGAGCGACTCTGAAGATAATGCTCCAGCAAAGAAGGCAGGAAGTGACTCCGATGAGGCTCCCCCGAAGCACACAGCAAGCAATACTGAAGATCAAGTTCCTGCTAAGCGTGCAGTTATTGATTCTGATGATGATGTACCTGAGCCAATGGTTATTAATGACGATAAAGCTCCTCCTAAAAGTATTCCTTCTGATTCAGAGGATGAAAAGCCCGCTAAAATAGAAGACAATTCAGAGGATGAATTTCCTAGAATGAAGAGGAAAATTGTGTCATCTGACGACGGTGAGGATGATTTTAAACCTGACATTAAGAAGAATAAGAAGTCCTTGCAGCGCAGCTCCGGTAGTGATGATAGTGAAAATGAGGGTACGAAAAAAGAAAGACCTGAAAGTGAAGGAGATAAAGCAGGGAAAAGGAAAGCGGAAAATGGAAAGAGAGGACAATATAACTATGATGGTAGAACGTACCTAAAAACCCAATTTTGGCTACAAGACCAGACTGAGAAACAACTCCGATGCTTCAACTGCCACATGCAAGGACATATTGCATATAACTGTCCTGACAGTGAAGAGCCAATACAATATGACATAGTAATAAGGGCTCTGCATGGGATTGTATTTACTTGCTTAAAGAGGTGTATGGTGACTGGTGGTGGTACAGCACAGATAAAAGTGGTGATGGTGGTAGGGAAGAGCGCACAAGCACTGATAGATTCAGGGAGTGAGGTTACTTTGATGAAAAGTGTTCTGTTCCAGCAAGAGTATGCAGCTGCCCACCTTGGTGGTGTGGCGATTCACAGGGTGGACTGTGAAGCACACCTGATGAAGGTCCAGTTAATTGTGCATAATGTAAGGGCTGCCGGTTTGACCGCTAACAAGTGTTATCTAGGATTTGAGGAAGCTAACTATTTGGGTTATCCACTTGGGTGGAGGTTCCTTAAACTACAAGGGAGCAAGGTAGCAGCCATCTACAATAGGCCACTTCCTGTAACTGAGGAGCAAGTCAGGGCTGGTACAGCCCTAGGTGACGTGAATGTTCACGGTTTGTGTTTTAAGGCCGCTCGACCCGATGGGTCTGAGCTGGGGGGGAGGATATGTGATAAAGTGAAGGCAGAGAAGCCATTTAACCCCAGGGGGAGTATATGTAGTTTGTGTTTTGTACAACACAAAGCGTTGTTTAGTTATGGGCCCCTGGGGAGGAGTATTTGGAGAGAAGGGAGGGCCAATGCTCCACTCCACAGTTTAGTGGTTTTCATGGGAGACATAGATCCAGGCCAGGGTTTTTTGGACTGTCTCCAACACACTGCTCAGCTGCTGATAATCAGCTGTAGCAGTGGGAATAAACCACTCCCTGCTAGGCAGGTAGAGGGGGATTGCTGGCTTACTCTCAGGAAGCAGGTAGGAGAGAGGGTGTTCTCTCCAGTAAGAGAGTCAAGGAGACTAGGCACTGGGAGTGCTGGCTTGAGGCACTGGGAGTGCTGGCTTGGAGCACTGGGAGTGCTGAGAAGAAGCAGTCAAGGCTGGCTTAGAGCACTGGAGTGCTGAGAGCAGACAAATACACTAGGTTGGTGAAACCCACAAATTTTGTTATAGTTTAACCCCTGATAGATAGGGAATCTGATGTGAGTTAGTGCTCAGACGAGCTAGGCTTTTTGTTATAGGGATTTGTGTTACATTATTTCATTTATGGTTACATTTGCTGCTGCCTCATGTGTGGATTTACGAATAAAGTTGCCAGGATTAAAATAAAATTAAAGGACTGTGCATGTTTTTGCCCTAGAGGACCGTGCTATCTACAGACAAGGATCACACTACCTTTACAATGCACCAATCAGTTTTGGCTTTTCACTCTAATTTGTTAATCTTACATTTTAATTGGGCTAAGCTCTGTCAGCAGTTTGCATTATTGCCTGAGCCCATCTTCCTCATTTAGAGTGGGTTATATTGAATTTGTTACAATTGCTGCCACTGTAAGACAGCCCACTAGGCCAGGGGTAGGCAACCTTTTAGTATTGCTGTGCCAAAATAAGATCTTGAAGTCCCTTGGCATATGCCGTTTCTAGTCTTTGTTAAATTGAGGTTTATGTGTTGCCGTACTATTCTTTTGTTATTTATGGGTGCTGTAGTTGCTTTGAAGCATTGTGTTTGTGCGTTTGTGGGCTGCTATATTGTATATGTTCATAAATAGTTTGTGGTATTATGTATGGCATCTATGCATGTGGGCTGTTTTATGTAGGACTGCTTGTTTAATAGTGTGTGTGGATGGTATGTCACACTGTGTTTGGTGGTGTGTGGGGCAGCTTGTGGTATTGCATGTGATGGGTGGCTTGTGGGGTTGTGTGTGTATGTGGATTGTCAGTGGTGTTGTGTTTGTGGATACTGTAAATGTTTGTGTGTGGGCTGTTTGTATTATTTGTATGAGGGGGGATTCTTCTGCAGCTCTGTGTATATCTAGCAGTGTGGGTGGCTTCCCTGGATTCCAGTGGGGACCGGGCCGACCAGGTATAGGTCAAGGACAGGAGCTGCGATAGCTGCTGCTGACTACTCTGCTCCAGTGTGGATTCCTGTTCACAAGTGCAGAGCGGAAATAATCTGAGATCATTCCTTTAAGTGCTCCAATGTGGAAATTGAGGATTGTCCCTCACCACCTTTTTGCATTATCAGATATCTGAAGTTCCACTGGGACTTCTAATAGGCCAGAGGCTTTTTGGCTCTAGCAGCCTAGAGTACCATGCAAAGGCACCTCGAGTGCCACAAGTGCCATAGGTTGCCTACCCCTGCACTAGGCTGTTCATCAGGCCCAGGTTCCTATTGTCAATTTAGTCCTTATTGTGTATATGAATGCATAACTGTACAGAATAAGGAAGCTGAGCAACAGACTGCACATGTGTGGCCTGTAGCTAAGCTGAGACTAATTCACTAAATATCAAAATATTTTATATATAAACATTAAACTGATAGCAGCCCTGGGATTGCTGCTATCAGTTAATTGAGCAGTTCCAGAGTTATGTGATGGCTGTGTTGATTTGTTAAAGGGACATGCTTTACCTTTGGGGAGGGGCAGCACTTATCTAACCAGTCAGTGTTCTATCCCTAGGAATGCTGGAAAAGTGCATTGAGCGTTCTAGACAGATTAACATGTGCCCAGTTGCTACATCCTGATGAGGAGAAGAGAAGCGTCGTATCATTTTGGTTATGCAGAGCAGGCTCTGGAGGTTTCTATCTCCTGCTGCTGATACCTTGTCTCTGTCATAAGTGGATTGGTCTGAAAATGAGATGGATGGATAAGAGTAGGGGCAGGATAAAGATAGTCCCCTAGTTGAGAGGCGTGCCCAACAATGCAATCAGACCAAGTTTATATAGTATGTTTTTAAACGTCTAATACATACTTTTTAAAGTTTTTCTTGCTTTATTTTAGTTTGCATATTTGTTTAAAAGTGTATGCTTATAATTTCCAAGTGATGCATGTCCATTTAATACAGAAGTGAAATGCCTGCATTATCTGGAAAGTGGAAAAGAGCCAGGCTCTGGGTGTCATGAGCATCCTGGATGTTATCAAATCCTTTGACATAAACCAGGGGTAGTCTACCCAAGTCGGCTTCCATCATAGACATTACGTTAAGCTTTAAAGCGGTAGTAGCTATGGTGGCTTTTTAAAAAAATGTATTTAGTTATTTATCTATTTAGCACAATCCACAGGAAATATGTAATATTATATATAGGCAATGAAGTGAATTGTATACAAAATTGTGCAAGCAAATAACAAACCTCAACATGAATTATGCATAACAAACAGTGAATTAATTTTTTTGTGTAATTTATACATAATCTTAGTAGAACAAGTTACATCTAGAGCTGCTCTACAATATCACCATACCATAGACCGCTTGCTCTGAGAGTAGAACGCAATAATAACCACAAAGTAGCTGAGAATGTGTGGAGGAGCCTTGATATTTTAAGCTTAGCTAGAGCAATCCACAATAGGTCAAACTCTCATTGCTACCGTGAGGCGAGGGGGAGGTCTATGTATTTGGTCTGTAGGCCAGTCGAGCAGAGGATGTGGATTGTAATTAAACAGTGCATTAAATAAGAGGAGAATGTTTATTGTTTTAACAATCTATTGAAGGCACAATAAGCATGGCGTTGGGTAGTAACTGTTGCAAACAAGTCCTGTGTAGACTTGGTCACAGTAGTCGTGTTCCATGCGTGGGGTACCGGTTATATATTAAATTAAGGAGGTACTTATCCATCAGCTCTAAAGAAATCCCTAAACCTCTCCATTTTGTTGACTGTGTAAGGAGGTCTTGCTACAAAATGGCAGACCGTCCTAGTCAACCTTGCAATAATATGTGAACACACACCTGTTAGTGGGATTACCATTTATGCTCACTCACCCCACTACAGCTACTAATTGCAGAGCAAATATGTGACTTCTTAGAGAATAGCGTGTGAGCGATTACTGCTGCAGAACATAGGAAGCCATAAATCCCTTACAGCAGCTGCTGCTTACAATACCACAGGCTCTGCTTACCTAAGGCTCACACTAATTCCTTCCGAAATGGAACACTTTCTTAAATAAGAACCAAAATCAAACAATTTTCAACCATCTCTTTATATTTTGGCAAACGCTTGAAACCATTCTAGATACGTCAAGAAATACTAGATACTTAAAGAAATAACAGCGTGGAAAAAAACTACATATTTTTTTCATTTTAATAATACAAAACAGCATGTTTTGGGTAGTTTAGATCAAAGCATATTCTACTATGTTACTTACAGCTTGAGCCCTTTGTATAGGCTGATGCCATACAGGATACAATCCAAATATTGATCTAACTGTTTTATAATTGAACTAATTTTGTAAATAATTCTGTGTTGGAATTTGGTTTTGTTTTTATCTACTTGTATATGTAGTTTATTGTAGTTTTTACTACATTTTGAATGGCGTTGTTGTCTCGGCTGTGTATGTTCATACTTCAGTTTCAGCTTTTATTTCTCGATTTTTAAACCGGTTTGCCTTAAACCAGATGATTTCAGCAAGGCTTATCGCGCTGTCTGATTACAAGTAATGTATTCTTGCAGGAAACGAGTATTAATGAGACGCTAGCCACGTACTTTTCCTGTTTTTCAGGAAACCCTGAAGATTTTTTTTTTTTCCTCTCTCCATACAACCACCAGCTGAGCAAAACTATTTTTAAACCCACAATTTACCATCGCAAGTAAAGAAAACATAGTTTGGGTTTGTAGTATTTTTATGGAGATTGATTCCGAACACCGACTCTATTTTAAAGAAAATATACAAAGTATGTTCCTCAGTCCCCTGTTATGTAAAATACATGTTTATGGGGCAGTTTAACTTTATGTAGACTGGTGGCATTCAACATGTTTTTCTCATTTTTATTTCAACTTCATTGAGCCCAAAGTACAAGCCGAACATTGTTAGAGTGGTAGTCCAAAGAATGTTGGGAGAACGGGGAAAAACTTCCCCCAAAAACGATTTTGCTCTTTTTCCAGGTGTCCGAGCCTGGGATATCCAATACTCTACTAGTGAATAGAGGATTTAATGTACATCCCAGATCTTGCAGTTTACTTCTGGACAACCAAAGGCAAAGACTTTCACAAAATCCCATTGTCGCTCAAATGTTTTTGGAGAAAACCATTTACTATTCTATTCTCTGGATAGGACTACGTGGCTGATATCTTCATTTGAACTTGATTTGATATTTGTCCATCTTCGATCCTAGCAAAGTGCATTATGAACTAAATTATGCTAAACTAGCTACCGCAATTAAAGGTCAGCGTCAGTACGAGTGCAGAAAGTCTTCAAACAACTCTTTTTTTCACGTTTTGTAGCTGTCTATATAGGGGCATCAGCCTATAGTTGGGTGGTGATACAGTTGTTCAGGCAGTGTATCAAACTTGCCATATTTTCAGACTGTTTCATACATTTAGCACACTTTGGAACAGAAGTCAATAAGGAAGTTAATTAAGGATTCATGATCTGCCACTTGCATATCGTATTCGATACTTTCTAAAGCACATCTTCTGTGATCACTGAATATTGATTTAAAAAGCACAAACATTCTGTTCACTTTTATTCACCGAACTTCGAAAAGGGTTTTGTCTTCACTGGTGACAATCGTTTTTATTCTGCTTAAATACCTTGCAACCTAAAAAACGTTTTACTGCAATAAGTAGTGATTTTAGCCCTTATTTATTTATTTTTACCTCTTCTTGTACACCTGTAAATGCATTCATAATCACATGGCTATCTACCTGTCCTGAAAATAATCCTATACTGCTCAGTACTGGATCAGTTGTGTGCTGTATGTTCCTGTTTTTGCCAGCTGCATTATAAAGTAATGTTTGCTAACAATTTGGAGAAACTGTTTCTAAAAACTTTGTCTGTTTATGGTTACTATCAGGATGCTTGCAGTTCCCCATGCAGCGTGTGTGCCAAATTACTAATTTCTAAAGGTTTTTAGTGGAGTATTCTGAAAATATGCATATTGAAGTGTAGTCATCCTAATTAGAAAATGCATTTGCCTCTAAGGTCAGAGGGATGATACACAACCTATTATGTTAAATTTCAAAAATATTTTTTATTTCAGTGCTTATCAAGAGATTTACATGTAGCAAGATGTATGGAACATACACGTGTTGGCAATTGATACATGAGGATCTTGTACCCACTTGACCCAAATTTTGTTTTATAGGCAGGTACATTAATTATTCAGACTGCAAGTCATAGATGTCCTGATTTGCTCAAATGCTTTAAATTATAATATAGTTGTAGGTCTAACACTGTACCTGATTTCTTATTAGCTGCTGGCATCACTAAAGCAGAGAAAACTTAAAGTGACCTTCCACTACCCAACTTAAAGGGACCTTCCACTACCCAACTTAAAGGGACCTTCCACTACCCAACTTAAAGGGACCTTCCACTACCCAACTTAAAGGGACCTTCCACTACCCAACTTAAAGGGACCTTCCACTACCCAACTTAAAGGGACCTTCCACTACCCAACTTAAAGGGACCTTCCACTACCCAACTTAAAGGGACCTTCCACTACCCAACTTAAAGGGACCTTCCACTACCCAACTTACAGGGACCTTCCACTACCCAACTTACAGGGACCTTCCACTACCCAACTTAAAGGGACCTTCCACTACCCAACTTAAAGGGACCTTCCACTACCCAACTTAAAGGGACCTTCCACTACCCAACTAAAAGGGACCTTCCACTACCCAACTAAAAGGGACCTTCCACTACCCAACTAAAAGGGACCTTCCACTACCCAACTAAAAGGGACCTTCCACTACTCAACTTAAAGGGACCTTCCACTACCCAACTAAAAGGGACCTTCCACTACCCAAATTAAAGGGAACTTCCACTACCCAAATTAAAGGGACCTTCCACTACCCAAATTAAAGGGACATTCCACTACCCAAATTAAAGGGACCTTCCACTACCCAAATTAAAGGGACATTCCACTACCCAACTTAAAGGGACCTTCCACTAACCAACTTTTTTTTAACACTGTTTAGTAGATATACCCCAATTGAAACCATGCATTTAATTGTTTTTTTTTTCGTGCACGTAATAACAACAGGCGTACAGAGCCACATCAGCATCTGTAAGCATTTTTCATAGCATTTTATAGTGTAGCAGGTTAATACAGCACGGTTTTAAGTTTAAGAACAATAACAAAAAATTATCATACTGTTGATCATTGATAGGTTGGAATAAACATGTTGAACTAGACAGATTTATGGTTTACCTCGTCATTTACGAGTAATATAAAACATGCTTGAAATTATACTCCACACCTTATTGCGAGGGCACCTTCACCCTGGGCATGCCCATAAAACAACAAGAATATTATTTTCAAAAACATATTGTGTAGCCATTCAGTTATAGTACATGTCTATCCCTGAGATATATCTTAGGTGCTTGCTGATCATTGTGATTTTGGTAGTATTTGACGTGCAATTAGACAAAACCATCAGCCCAGTCTAATCAAGTACTAAACTTGCTCATTTACGACATTGTTCGTCCATCCGTATCTTCGCTTCTGGAGAAAAAGAAAAAAATACAAGCCACATCCCGAGGAGAAACCAGAGGTTAATTGTGTTTTATTTTTATTTGTATTAGCGGTATGTATATATAAAAACAACTTGCTGAAAGCTGCAGATCTCTTGTCTTCAGCCTTTGCTGCCCTCCCCTTTTAGCTCTGCCCAAAGAGCATCTGCAAAGTACCTAAGTGGAAACCTATTTTATCTCTTACTGTCGTTATTATTATTATTATTATGTTTTTACTTCCTTCAGTGCTTTCGGTGACTGTGTTTCTCTTATAAGAACTAATTTTATGCTTTCTTCTCATTTGTGGTACAGGATTTCCGTAACTCCGTGGCTCAGACAGCTAGAAATCTCGGGAAGCAAGTGATTGAGGACAAGGTCCTGAATCAGATTCTTTACTATCTCCCTCAGTTATACGAGCTCAACAGAGATGTTCTACGAGAGCTTGAGGAAAGGATGTCTCAATGGTATTTCACCTCTTTTCAAAGCATTAGGCATTTCAGCTCTGTAAAATGCATTTTACATACATTAATTTAACATGTTTCAAGCATATTAAATATTAAGCTGGCTGGCTAATGGTTTTAATGTGTTCTTGCCTATGTATAATAGGACCTTAAAGTCAAGTGTTGCTCCTGGGAGCCTACTTCGCAATTTCCGTTCCTCATCTGGGTCTGTAGATCATCTTCTGAAATTAAAGGCCAAAGACAGACACTAGATGGTCAGGGAAACATTTAGAACTTTGCTTTCTGATACAAAGTGTTAACACTTAAGGACCACTGATGAGACTGCTAAACACTATTTTACAAAAGCGAAATCTTATCTCACCACACAGCTATTGCCCTAATTGTGGACAACAGGAGTAGTCCTATGTGCTGCCTTTGGAGCTCCTCGAACTTATTGTCTTATGATTAATAGTGCAATAAATTTCTGGACCTTGAACTTATGTAATATCATCCCTATGGGGACTCCTGATCTAGAAGGGCCAGTGTCTGAATAGGGAAAAAGACCTACAAGTAAACAGTCATACCTTATGGATATCGACTGCACCCCGTCTCAATATTCTCTATTTTATTAATTTTTATTTGGCTATACATCACTATGACTGGCCTGATGCTACCTTGCACAAATATAATCAAATGATTCCAGCCAAAAATGGCCTTATTTATCCCCCATCTTTAACACTCCACCTTAAAGCACTTTTTTTCCAGCTTAGTGCATGGTATCTGAAAGCCATAATGGATCATGGACCAACCTCCACATTACAGGAAAATCTAGGAGGTATAGAGTAAACTCTATCCCAGAGTACATTTAACCTATCACTCCTTTATGTGTATTAGGGGTTATGGATTTACTTGAAAGATGAAAGCATAAATTAGAGAGATTAGCAGAGAGTATGTGTTTTCTTATAGCTGCATCCTATGAGTTTCCCTCCAGCACCATCTCCATCAGATACATGACGCTTGGGAGGTATGACTGTTTTAGTGTTTTTGGTCGATAAGATTCCGTAATTAGGCCCATCATAATTGTCAGCACCAGGCCCAGTGTGCTCTTAATCCGGCCCTGATTGGGGGTTATGGACAGGTGGATTCATATTTTCTAGCAATGGCATTCTTCAATGTAAATCTTTCTTGCACCTAGGAGCGAACATCAGAAAATTGCTGACATCTTTGTAAAGAAAGGTCCTTACCTTAAAATGTATTCAACTTACATCCGAGAATTTGATCGGAACGTTACGTTGCTTGATGACCAATGCAAAAAGAATCCTGGGTTTGCTGCCATCGTCAAAGATTTTGAAGTAATGCTTTTTAAATATTTATTCAACATAATCTTTGCTTGTATGAAAGGCCAATCACTACAGTGAAATGTGAACCAGACAGCAAAAACTACTGATTGCTGATGTCAGACAACAGCAGGCTTCCTAAGCAAGCTTTCAGGCAGTCTTTGTATTTATTTTTATATACCTCTGCAAGACACTATATTGAGCTCTTATATATACTTAGATTGCTAGTTCTCATAGTGTGACAGTCACAGTATGAATTGGCTAATGGGAAAACAATTTTAGAAATTGAATACATTTTAATTTTTTTTTTCTTCTTTTAGATGAGTCCTCGCGCTGCTAACTTGGCTATTAAACATTATTTACTGAAGCCCGTCCAAAGGATTCCTCAATACAAATTACTTTTAACAGGTAGATCAAACATTAATTTTACATAACATAGTGTGGGTAGCTTGTAATACCGTCACTAAATGAGCTTGTAATTTCTTCTTTGTTTTGAAGACTGATGTGAAAATCCAGTGTCCTAAATACTGTGTGGGGAAACAGAATCAAACGTGTAATATTTGTTGCATGTTGTACTGTACTTGACAACAGTCCAGATATTGGAATGCTGTAATCGGATCCCAGGATTTTTCTATAGTTTATCATTTTCGGGGACACCAGACCAAAGTGCATTAATATTTTTATTATTGGCATTTATATAGAACGCCAACTGGGTTACAGTTATACAGCAGGAATGCAGATATAAAGGGTACTCCAACCCCTGGTGACTCTTTCTTTGTAATATGCCTTATTGGGCACTATAGTATAACCTGCAAAAAAAATAGCTTTGTCCACCACCAGACGAAGTTATTGCTGCTGACTTCCAAGTCCCCTCCGACATCACAGGGCCTTTCACGGTCTAAGCTTTTCATAGAATAGCCTGTGATTGGTCCGTTCTGGTGATTCAGTGTAGGCCAGGGAGAAGAGGAACAGGAATCTATCTTTCCCCAGAAGGTGCTCTACCTGCAAAGAAGAAGAGTTTTAAGTTTGTTGGCAGCGTGCAGTGCACGCTGACGACGGACGTTTCTTTTTATGCACAGAATTGACTCTGGCAGCATCCAACGTCACGTGTGCTGAGGGTTCAACTAGCCCCTGGCAGACAATTAACAATATTTCAGCATGTGCAGTGTTTCAAGTTCAAACACTGCACATACTGACTCCGATCACCATGACCACTTCAAATCCCTGCTTGCAAATGCAGTGGACAACCCAATAGTGTGTTAACTCATACATGAGTACTCATGCCTCCTGGTAAAAAAAAAACGAGGTAGGATTTCCAGGCACCCAAAGCTCTCCTCCTCCTCTGGAGATATCAAAGGAGTAATCAAACTTCTTCATTATCCACCCAAAGTTTGTACGGAATGAGTACTAGCTCGGGTCGTACAATAAAAGGCAGTGAGCACTGCTCAACAGGAGAATTCCGCCATTGAATCATTGTTAATCCTTCCATCACGTCCCAGGTGACACAGTGAGTCAGTGCAGATGCATCAATGATGGAAGGGAGAACAGTGATTTGCCTGCACTGAATGAATTAACCCTCGGCTATTCACTATGATCAAATCCATCTATAGGACAAATTATGGAGAAGTAAATGTTCTCATTATTACATCTCCAACCTGAAAACTGTCTGACAAAAACAAGAGGGGCTTACCTTATAGCCACCTTACACCATAACCACTGCAATAAGCTGGTGATTGTAGTGTTTATGATGCTCAGAAAGTACCTTTCCTATTATTGTAACTGTTAGATTGTTTCATTTGCTGATTGCTAGTATGTAGAGTTCTTTCTTCTTTTCATTCTGGTAAAAAAAATAGGTCTAGATCGAATAGTATGTGTTTCTCTCTGCAGACAGAAGCCCATTGCTTAGGGCTCATCAAAGACATGTTGCTGATGAGACAATGTGTTTAGTAACACAGATAGTTTGATGTGTTTTTGTTTTTTTTGTTGTTTTTTTTTTTTAGTATGAGATTTTTCACTCTAAAATTTAGGTCTCTATCAGACGATTTTAGCGATCCAAAAACAATTCAGAAATCTATACAGTGACATAGGATAATAAATAATGATCTACTGTCCATTTCATTTTGGCTCACAATGCTAAATACTAGATGATACAAATACTAGTAGTCACACATCTTACTGAACATCATGCAAGGATATAATGTGAGTGAAGCGGTTTCCTATATATTAAAAGGAAACCAAAAACCAAACAATCCACGCAACTTATTTCCTTTGGTCATACCTAAAATTCATAAAGCAGAATTAATGCAAACAAGTACATGGCATGTTTTCATTCACCTGCATGTGTAGCTCTTTTTCTTTTCGCGAAGCACACTTGCACACCATCGGTGTATTGCTTGTGGTTTTTCCTTCATTTGAAGTGTGAATTAAGGAGAATGCTGTAGTGTGTAATCATTCACACGCTCAGTTCTCCCGTTAGTTTTAATTGGACTCTTGTGATTGGTTGAGAGAGATATGCTTGTTCCTTGTTGAAAGACGTGTTACTGGAGGAAGATGGAACCTCAGTGGTATATAAAACCTGATAAACCAATTGGGAGCTAAACCTCGTCGTATATAGAGTATTTATTACAGTACAAGGCTGTCCTTGGATTGTTTAGTGCAAATAGTCAGATCGCACTTTTGATGTAATACATTTTATCGATGGTTCTTTATGTATGTGCCATGTGTAGTTTATATATTTCTTATAGCCTACACTGTGAAAAAAAATGAATAAAAATCCCTTCCGCTATACATTTCAAAGTACAACCAAACCAAAGTAGGCTTTTTTTCCCATGTAGGTATAAAGTATCACTTATTTGCATTTCTTTAGTCCCTTGTACGACATCCTTGAGTAATGTTATTGCTTGTAAAACAAGATCTTCGTTTATTTAGCCTTTTTTCAAATAAATATTCACGCAGTACTGCACATCAAAGAACACATATTCTTGGGACCCAGCTGTGTAATAAAATATTCCTCTCCCCTCCTTGCTCGGTATCTAAATACTTTAATAACCTTGCGCCATATGAAAGCAATCCACTTTAGGAAAACCATGCATTTTGTATTAACAAGACGTGCTGTTTGCTTTTCCACCTGTTGATCAGATTTTTGTGTTTGTTATTGAAACATTTTGGGCACGCAGAACAGAAAACATGCAATAGCAGCAATCATTTTTCATATTTATAATTATTGAGTTTTCATTATAGGAAATAATCCAGTTCAGTAAAAAAACAATTTAAACTCGAGATATTTGAACATGACTGGAAGATTCCAGGGTTGGCTCACTGATTGCATACAATCAAATCACAGTTGAAAATAATTGTTCACAAGTTATAGCAAGCTAATTCTATGTGTTGCAGGCAACTCAAGATGTTATGTTGATTAATACTAGGGAAGGCGTCTGAACCAGGTGGTTCACTAAAGCGTAAATTGATGAAAATTTTAAACTTGATTCTAAATGCCTGATTTGAGAAATTCGGAGTCAGTAATGTTTACAGTTTGGCAATTGTGACCTAACATTCTAAATTCACTTTATGTTGCTCCCCCGATTCACAGTAATTCATTCGGCCCATCTAGTCTGCCCAATATTTCAAAATACTTTTAATTAATAACTGGCCTTATCTTAAGTCTGGGATAGCTTTATGCCTATCCCACGCATGCTTAAACTCTCTCACTGTACTGACCTCTACCACCTCAGTTGGAAGGCTATTCCATGCATCCACTACCCTCTCGGGAACGTAATATTTCCTGATATCTTTTTAAAACCTTTGCCGCTCTAATTTAAGACTGTCCTCTTATTTATTTATTTATTTATTTTTTAAATATACTCTTCCTTTACTATGTTGATTCCCTTTATGTATTTCTGTGTCTCTAACGCTTAAGTAAATTATAAATTAGTAGAATTAGAAAAAAATTTAGTCAATCTTATTTTCAGCTCAGAGGTTTTGGTCCCCAACAGTACACACTTATTAATCCTGTGAATCTGGAAAATCACTCAGACAGCTTCAGTTACATGACTGGGACATAGTCTTTGATGTCATTTGCCAGTATTTTTTCACACACTCCTTATATCTGCTGCTTCTGAGCCATACCAAGTTTATGGAGGTTAGTTAGCATGTGACAAGTCTTTGAAATGTCTGATTCAGGTTTATGGGTGTAGTGGTGGTGTTCTCCAATAACCATTACAGTTATTTTTGTGACATTGACAAGTCATCGTATGTCACATCTGTAAAAAGAAAACCCCTCTGGAGAGCACTGTACATCTTATGACTGCTTGAAGCACCCGATGAGTGAAAGAATTGTTAGAACACTAGAAGCAGTTTTGTTTAATTGTTTTGCTTTGATCTCCGGTTTTGTTTATTTTATTTTGGCCATTACTAGTAAAACGACAGTTTCAGTTTTCATTGCCCCAAGGGGTGATCTATGAGGCTTCTTTTGAACTAAAAAGTTTCAAATACAGTTTCACCCTGTGGCTTCATAAACAGTACATCTGCTCAGCCAGCATATAAAGTGTTGGGAAATGGATTTATTTTTTATTTATTATTTTTACTTTGTGGCAAATAGGATCATGCACACTGTCTGAAATAAAAGTGGACTTCTTTGCTAGTGCTGCCATCTAGTGGGAAATGAGTTTAATTCCCATCCCCCGTGCAGAGACTGTAATAAAAGTTCTTTATTATAGTTTGTAATTATGCAGGCAAGAGGTGCAGGGGTGCAGTAGCATACAAAGATTGCAGGCTGCAATCTCATAACATTTCTCTATTGAATACAGGACCTGTAGTGGTAATGCAGAAGTCAGACAGTAGGCAGAATTTGTGCAGGCCCTTTAGCAACCAATCACTGCGTGGGTTTATACATGGGCTGGTGGGCCACTATCTCAGTGTTCTCCAGGTCTGGAATGGCCCAATAGGATATTTTAGTGGTGGACTGCGATACCTGGAGTTGGCCAGGCTGTCAGACTCTAATGAGTTTATATGATGTCCGTGTAGACGTGTACAAGGATGAGATGAGACACTGCTCATTATTGGCGATAGAATTGTGGGAAACTAAATCCGTGCTCCATCATGCTGTGATGGTCATATTGATGGAGGGTGCAGAGATGTTTGAAGTCACACTTTGCAGCTCAAGCAGCTTCCATACTGGATATAAAAGCCATATAATGTAGGACTACCCACGCAGAGATGTTTTGTGTGCAAAAAAAGACAATTCAGCTCAGTGTCCTGTGAATTAATACAAAATGTGTGTTGTCCTCACAAATGTAGCACATTGGAAGACAAATTATTTACCGAAGAAATTCTAAACCCAGGAAATAATGGAAGCATAATATTTAGTTTCTTACATGGTTAAAATATAAATAGATCTAATACACTTAAAGGAACACTGTATTCCTGACACACATTCTTGAAACATGTATTCCTGGCGCCATAGATTTAAGATCTCCATTTAGGTGGCCAGACCCACTCTCCCTGCAGTAAAAAGCTGAGTTTACTCACTTTTTTCCAGCGATCTATGGGTCTTCTCGAGGCTTGCTCTGCCCCCTTGGCTGAGATCATCAAATTTGATAATCTCAGCCAGACCAATACTTATCAGTATGAAAGCATTGGAAAGCTATGCACATCAGTACGCTGCACTGCACAATCAGCATCTCTATGGGGAAAATTAAGCGCCTCCATGCAAAGCATGGAGACTCTGACTGCCAGTGCAGCACACTGGGCAGCACTGACCCAGGAAGCATCTCTAGTGGCCATCTGAGTGACTGACACTAGCGGTGTTCCTAAGCACTAATGTAAACACTGCCTTTTCTCTGAAAAGGCAGTGTTTACATAAATAAAAACCTACAGGGACAGGCTGTAGACACAGGACAACTACATTAAGCGGATTATAGTGTCTTTTTAAATATAGCTATTCCAAGGTGCAAAAATAAATACAAAATACTGAATCCAAAATCAGAGTATATAGACACAATGTTCCAAGATAATATAATCCTGTGTATAAAGGGAGATACAATGTCTCAATATAAATGTAGGAATCTGGTCTGAATGATACTGATCTTGCACTGGCACTGTTTCAAGAGAGCTAGAGATCGTACAGACGAAACAAGATTATGGAGATCCGAATTGCTCCAGCGTGTGTTCCACCTGCCATTTGCATTCCACAAAGGCTCTCTCAACCTTAGTCCTGTATCAATGATCCGCCTTGCGCGTTTTGTGAACATTCACAACAGTCACAACAACAGTCCCTTCTCTAGGCAGGATATCATAGATATTCATTCACTTGTCTAGCACCATTTACATCATACTCAGGCTCTGATCAGTACAACCTTCTGTTCTGTTGTTTGATTTATGATATACATGAAACAAATACTTGGTTGTTTTTTTTTGTCTACAGATTATCTCAAAAATCTTTCAGAGGATTCATCAGACTACAATGATACACAAGGTAAATATACTGGCCTTTATGTATAACAAGCACAAGATTAAAGATATAGAAGTCTATAAAATTAAAATGTGTTAAACAGAGAATCGGGCTCCTAAATGTAGCAAGAGACAGAAATATATTGCTTTCTCCTTGTTGCTGACTAACCCATTGATACCTGTGGCTGATCACAAGACAACCCTGCTCATTTTTATACAAGCAAACTCCTTTATAAGTGGTGTAATGATGATTAGTTTGGTTTTTTTAATCTTAAAATTGCATGCACGCTTGCCTTATATGTATGACTTTTATATACACTGCTATTTGGTATCCACAGCCTAGTAGAATGTCTGATAAACATTTCTTGAAGTAATGGCTACTATATACCTTTATTTATTAAACCTCGTACAAGGACTCCCTCTATACTATCCTACAGTGAGTAGCCAAACCGTTTTTGAATGGTCTGACACTTACCTGGGTCCCACAGGCCCTTTATTCGCATATACCCAAAGCATAAGTTTCCTAACTCCACCATAGATTTATCAAGTAAATCCCTATTTGGACAGGATTCATTCACTGAGAGTGATAGCTTTCACTCAACTAAATTCTGTCCAGATAGGGACAACATTGATGTCACTCATACAGAACTAGAAATTTCTCCATTCACTCGATCAGAAAACAGGGCTGGACTGGAGGCACCTGGAGGACCCAGATAAGTGTCACACAGTTCGACAATGGTTTTCCAATTTTCTATGTGATGGCCCAAGGGACTTCTCACACCATAACCACTATAGAGTGACATCATGTATATGCTGTTTAGACTGCCCCTTTAAATGTAGCAGAATAAGTTAGTGTAAGAAGCTATGCAGCAATCTAATTCACCCCTTATTTATTTATTTTTTTACAGCTGCCTTAAGTGTTGTAATTGAAGTGGCAAATCATGCCAATGACATACTGAAGCAAGGGGTAAGTTGTGTTTTATTTATTCATTTTAATATTTTTATTGGTATGCTTTAGGTTGGTGCAAGCATGTCTGGGCAGTTCTTTTGTAAAGCACCAACATATACCGTGGTACTGTACAATGAGGAGAAAAAAAAATAAAGGAAACGTAGGTCGTATTGCTTAAGTTGTGTAAGAAACTGTCTTGAACAATTGGCAAATATAATTTTTTTTTAAGGACACCCAGACCACTTTATCTTAGTGAAGTAGCCTGGGTGCCATGCCCCTGTCTGCTTGAACCTGCAACTACAACGTTAACATTGCAGGGCTTAAATTCCATTAGTAGCTGTCACTCTGATAGCCACTAGAGGAACTTCCTCCAAAATAGCAGAGTAAAGCTCTGCTATTTCTCCAGATGGTCTCATAGAGACGATCTGATTGGCTCGGCACAGAGGTCTGCAGCGCATGCACACTAGTGTCCCAGAGCTTTCCTATTGAATTGGCTGAGATCATCAGTCATCAGTTTATTTTTATTTTTTTATTTAAAACCTTAAAACCCTCAAGATATTGAACTATATTGTTTCTCTATGTTTTAAGGACAACTTCCAAAAGCTCATGCAGATCCAGTACAGCCTGAGTGGCCATCATGAAATCGTTCAGCCAGGACGGGTGAGAATACATAAAAATAACCCTTTTTCATTTATTTATTTTTTATTAAAAAAAAATTTGTTTGCTGTATAGTTTAAAAAAAATGTTTTTAAAGAAAAAAATCTAACTTTTCTTCAACGTGACAATATCAAACCAAATGAGCAAACAGAAGATAAATCGGGTGGCGGTGGGAGGAGTACTTTTTTTATCAAAAGTATCCTTTTTATCCCGCTTACATGCTAACAAATTATAGAACTTGTTGCTGGTTCTATGTTTGTTGTGTTTAAAGCGGCACTGTCATGCCGAACTTACGTTTCCTCAATCTCTTCCTCTTCTCCCCCTCTCTCAGGATCTGTTCTCCGTTTCTTCCTGTCTTCTTTAGTTTTCTTTAAAATCATAAGACAAAGTAGGGACTTGCCTTATGGAGGATTCCTCCGCTTGACCAGCTCTGACCAGCGGAGGTGCTTCATTTCCGCTGGTCAGAGCAATTTTCCCACAATTCTTACCTTTCCTCTGTGTTCCCGCGATGCTTCCTGGCATTTTAGACGAAACTGCCGAATTGCGTTCTAACTGAATGAGAACAGTATGTTCGTTTCTTTTAGAATGCAATTCGGCACTTTGTTCGGATCGCAATTTCATTCTAATGAATGAAACTCCGATCCTATTCATGCCGTGGCTGCATCTTGCAGCCGCTTAATAGAGAACTATCAGGGAGCTATCTACTAAAAGGCTGAAAAACCTAAATTGGTCTTTCAGCCACATTTACTAATACTAAGTAAAGATTACTTCGTATTAGTAGATAATATGCCCCTACTCGCTATACCGCGAGTAGGGGCATGTCTAGTAAGCAGTGAGCAGCCTGTGGCTGCTCACTGTAAAAAAAATAAATAAAAAAAAATCTCCCCTACCCCCCCTTGCGCGGCTGGTGGGGGCCCCCCTAAATAACAATAAGGGGGGGGGGGGCTACTGTCCTCCCCCCCTGGCCCCCACTCCTGAGCGGTGGGTGGGGGCCCTAAAAAAAACAATAAGGGGGGGGACACCTACTGTCCTCTCCCCCTGGCCCCCACCCCTGAGCTTACCATTTGATGTCTTCTTTTTTCTAACATCTTCATTTTTCAGCCCCAAAAAAGGCCAAATAAAAAGCCATCATACCCGTTGAACTTAAAATAAAATAAAAAAACAGGCGAAAAATAAAAAACCCGAGCGCAAAAAAAAATCCATCTTCGCCCATGGAGGGCTCCGCGCAGACTGAGTTACGCAGGGCGGGGAAAGACTTATAAAGCCTTGCCCCTCCCTGCAATTAGGCTAAGAACACTCTGATTGGTGGGTTTAAGCCAATCAGAGTGCTCTTTGTCATTTTACACAGCGTGGGAAAGTTCTTTGGAATTTTCCCAAGCTGTGTAAAATGACACAGAGCACTGTGATTGGATGGATTTCAAGCCATCCAATAACTGTGCTGTGTAAAATGACAAAAAGCACTCTGAAGAACAGTAGGTCCCCCCCCCCTCTTTATTTAGGGCCCCCACCCACCGCTCAGGGGTGGGGGCTAGGGGGGGGGGGGAGGACGGTAGGTCCCACCCCCACCATTCTTATCTAGGGCCTCCACCCACCGCTCAAGGGTGGGGGCCGGGGGGAAGAACAGTAGGTCCCCCCCCCTCTTTATTTAGGGCCCCCACCCACCGCTCAGGGGTGGGGGCCAGGGGGGGAAGACAGAAGGTCCTCCCCCTTATTGTTTTATTGTTTTTTTAGGGCCCCCACCTGCCGCTCGGGGGGGGGGGGGGCAGTAGGTCTTCCCCCTTATTGTTTTTTTAGGGCCCCCACCCACTGCTCAGGTGGTGGGGGCCGAGGGGAGGACCGTAGGCCCCCCCCCCCACCATTCTT